>NC_081407.1:381039178-381671178 GCF_030272615.1 Cryptomeria japonica
ATCTCAATCTCAAGTTCAAATGCAATCTTAGTCCAATTCCATTCTTTAGAAACTTTCACATTTGTTCTTTCCACAATCTTTTGCAACCTCTTATTGTAACACAAGTAAGCCTTGCTATTTGTGGAATATCATAAAATATTTCTTTATCTACTCTTGTAACAAACTTGCCTAGATTTTCTTCACCTCTCTTTATGTAGCACTTACTTTCAAATATTTTAGAGTACTTAACAAAGGAGGTCTTCCATTCCAAATTTCATAAGGTGTCTTTGTGTGATTCACTCTAATTTGTACCATGTTAAGAAGGTAAACAACAATGTGCACAACTTCTTTCCAACATTACCAAAATTTCTCAGCATCACTTAGAGATGGTGGATGATATGCTAGTATAGTAGATGGAGCTATTGCTAGTACCAAAAAAAGGACCATGCTCTAATGATGAATTGCCATGTGTGTCATAGGAGCTAGATTTAAAGCTTTAAAAAATATAGAACATAATTCATGATTAATCTCAACAACTTCACACATATCATCAAAATCATTATTACTCTCAACATCATCATCCAAACTAATCACAATAGGAGATATCATAAGAGGGAGTGAAGAAGAAGAAGAATCATCTGGCATAGACAACTTCAACCTTTTGTGAGGGTGATCAAGATAAAGCTCCTCTCTAGGATTAGGTGAAGGTTGGAAAAATGGTACCAAGCCAAAATTCAATTACTTAAGTGAAGAAGCAAGCTCAAGAGCCTTGACACAATGTCTTCGTTGGCATTCTCTCACACTATGATTCTATTTTCTATGACCTGAAGCTTGTGTGGAAGAAGGTTAGGGATCACTCAACATCGATTCCTTTTCTTCCTTTTCTTTACGAGTGAAAGGAGGAACAAAAGGAACCACGCTAGGTTGAGAGATCCAATATGTTGGGTGTTTATCTCTTTATCCTTTTATAGGTTTTGGGAGGTATAATGACAACATATATAGGACAAATAGAAAGAGTAGGAAGAAATGATGGTCCAAGATGTGGAGTTGGAACAATTATTTCCATATCCATAGATGAAGAATCATTAGGAAGAGCAATTGAAGCAAACTACAAAGGTTTACTTAAGGTTGATATCCTATTGGCTTTGTACTTTTAATGGGATAAGAAGAGGATATCTTGATGAGGTTTCAAAGGTTGAGGTATTTAAGGCTAAAATCAAGGGTGAAGATTCCATGGTTGGATAAGGGCTAATAAATACTATCATTTATTGTTATAACTCACCCATTGTGAAGAAACTTAAAACATTTATGAATGGTAGAAGAGATAATATTCATGGAATTGAGCCAAACATGTCCTACCTTAACACAAAATTGGTCAAAGGTAGCTATAAAGGCAAAGGTAACATTGAAGCACTTAGTACCAACTTTGATGGGAAGGGTGATGGAACCTATAATGGGATAAGTGAAACTGTCATGCTACTTAATCATAAAAAAAGAAATGCCATATGTAACTTTATGAGATTGTTGTGTATATATATGTTCTTCCATAATAACATTCACCACAAATACTAGATCAATGAGTACTCCACATGAGAGCTTGTCTTTAATCTTTGCAATAATGTATAATGGTCCATCGGGTGCTTTTATGATATCTCTTGAGTCAAATGTGATGCAATGGTCACACCTAAGCTTAGGTTGCTCAGTAAAGTTCACAACATTGTTGGATTCACTAGATATATCACCAATAGCTATAAAGCCTCTATCATTATGCTCAACATCATTGGTAGTGTAGGAAGGCAAATAATTGGTAAAGATTTTCAAAATTTGATTAGAAGGTGCCAAACATCTATTTCCTTTATCATTCACACCATCCATAACTATAGCATTAGTATCAATAAAATCTTTAATTTTATGTTTTTAAAAAATGCACTTCTTAGTACCATGCTTGGTTTGATGATGGAATTGACAAAAAGGTTTTGGATCAAAAGAAGGTGGAAAAGGCTTGGAAGTATCTGGGAAAAACAAGAGGAAGCTTCATCACATTAATATTAAACAATTTAAACATGATTCTATGCAAATATTAAAAAAGAGGAGCGAAGTTGAGATGCATGAAGTTTGAAGAAAAGTGAGCTACAACAAGGGTTGTGGCTACCACTTGAGAATCAATAAAAATAGAAGTTTGTGGGTGTTGATCTTGATGCAGTTTTTGTTTTATTTTATAAAGTTTTGAAATGTTTGGTGAGAATTTTCATTCCTATCAACCAGATTCAAAGATGAAGAGATTTCATATTGGCTAACTTAATGTTGATAATTACAAAGTGTTGTGCACAATTGTGTGATTCAAGGTGCAAATTGAAAAAGAAAAAGCTTGTATCTAATGTATTTTTGAAAATTATTAATGAAAATCCTTTGAACATCACCATCAGGAATATGGTAAGCAATTTGTGCATACAAATGTTTATATCTACCAATGAAATCGATTACTTTTTCCTTAACACCTTGTTTACAGTGCACTAAATTGGTCAAAGTAACTTGCGGGGCAATGTTATTTTGAAAATGTTGAATGAATACATCAACCAATTATTGAAAAGTATCAATTGAATAACCAAGCAAGGAGCAAAACCTTTCAAAATATTTACCTCTTAAGGAATAAGGAAATTGTTTTGCAAGGAATCTTTGGTCATATTGGAAATCATTACACAAAGTGGAAAATGTTTTCACATAAATATGGGGTTCTCCTTGTCCATTGTATTTCTCCAAATGGGGAAGATCAAATTGTTGTAGAAGAGTATGAAGGGTGTCAATGGAAAGTGGGCTAGTGGAAGAATAAATAGGAATAATAGATTTGGATTGGGTTATGGTAGCCAATTATTTTTGTAAAGATGAAATATATTATATTAAATAGTTCATGGTGTCTTCAATAGATGGATTGGATTGAGAAATGTTAGGTTGTTGTGGAGGATTTGAAGGCATGGTATTATAGGTAGGTGGAATATTGTGGTAGGTAGGTGGAGGAGATGGTTGAGAAGCAAATGGAAGATTGGTTTGAGGTGGCATGTAGGCATGTTGATTTATAGGATTCTCTCCACTACTAACATGTGCAGCATTAAGATTTTGTGTAGTAGTATCCATGATGTAAGATGTAACTGTGGGCATATTAGGTAGAGATGTAGGAATATGCATGGAAATAACAACTTGGGTTGGAGGATTTGAATGTCTAAGCACTTTAGCACAACTAGCCAATTTCATAGTGTTTTCATCCAATGTGTGAGCTATACCACGTAATACTTCCATGCCATGTTCATCATTTTGAATAAACCTACTTAAACCTTAAATCAAGGGGATTACCTCTCCACCCAAGTGATATTGACTCACATATTGTTGAAGATATTCCAATTGCTTGTCAATCGTCCCTAATTATTCATTAGACACTTGAGTTGAAGAGTCATCCCCATCACAAGAACCGTGAAGGGAAAGATTACCAATAATGTTAGACATGTTAGGTGTCAGATTAAGATACAAGGATTCAATCAAGATCCTAGGGAATAAGTTAACCATCTCAAACACAACAACCTTAGCATGTAAACCTTGGGAAGCCATAAGCTATAACTTGTTCTCATCGAGATATTGGATTTCAGACAATATAAAAAGAAATCAAAGCTAATGGAATAATTTTATGCTCTCAATGTGTTTTACATAATTGTAAATGAAAGTAAAAGTAGTAGAAATGAAGCAGTGTAGTAGAGCAATAAAATGATCAATCAAGCACTTAACTAAGAAAAAAAGAGCTATAGAAATGATTGATTTTAGCAATAAATGTCTCTAAATTTGAAAATAATAAGTAATTGAACTCAAATATAAACATCCAAATGAGAAATTATGCAAAAAAATGTTGGGTTCATCAAAATGTAGTTTGGTGGAATAGGGTTCACCAATCTAAACAAGCAAACTAGGAAGAAAACCCATTCACACCAACATACATTAATGAATATAAATAGGCCCAATTACAAACCCTTGGGAGAGCTAGGGACAATGGTTAATTATCTCTTTTTGTGTTATTGATATGATTAGATAAGATAGAATGAGAAAATGCAAGAACTAGGTCTAAAGATGCAAAATAAATAGTTTTCAACATAAATAGTAAGCTAAAAAATAGTTATGCAAACTCTAAGAACAAATTTGGAAATAGGAGTAAAAAAAGAACCTATATTGGCAATTTGAGCCCATGAGTACTAGACTATGGGGCTAGACATCCTAGATTAGGAGGTGTTTGATGAAAATATCATAAATAAATTCTGGATCAAAATGTCACGCTGATTATCTCCTTGAAAATCCATCATAAAAGTGTCAGACTGTGGGGCTAAGCCCTAGTGTCCAAGGTTCGTTGCTTCTTTAAAGTATGAATCTCTTTATCATAATTGCACTTTATGAATATGTAATCCTTCTTTATCATATGTGAATTATGCACAAAAAAGAGATAGAAAAATGGTGTTGGTCTATATAGGGGTTTTCCTTAGTCAAACCCCAAGTTGGAATTAACTCAATGAAAAAGCGAGCTTGCCCTTACATGATAGAGGCTAAAAACATCAAAGAAAAGTAGAATTGAAATGTTATACCTTTTCTATGAATATCCTTGCCTTGAAGACTTCATGATGAGAGGTTGATTTTTCTAGGTGGAAGATCATGCATGCCTCCACATAATCTTATTCATGGATACCATCTTGAATGCTTGAAAATCTAAATACACAATCTCACACCTTGAGAATTTATGATTGGTTGCTCAATTGAATCACTTGAAGTGAATTGAATTCCTTGATGAGAGATGTTTCAAATAAGGGCATAAGACTTGTATTTATACTCAACCTCACAAAATATGTTAAATTTTTTGAAGGAGGCCAACATTGAGAGTACTTTCCCGCTCAACATTTTTTGACCATCAAAGGAATTAAATTTAGGCCCCTTTTGGCTAGACTATAGTGCTAGGCACCCTAGTTCAGGAGGACTATGGCACTACGTTCTCTAGTCTGGGAGGACTATGGTGCTAGGCACCCTATTCTAGTCCTCCTAGGGTAGAGACTAGGCTAGAGAGAAAGAACAAGTGTTGAATCTCTAGAATTAGGCACTATTTGATAAAAAAAAAGTTAATCCTGGGGGTAAGGAGGGAGAAACACCAAAGTGAGCCCCAAATGAGTTTGAAATTGTATGAGGATACAATTTATGATACTACACCAAGGTATCACTTGGTAATTAAACGTCTTTCCTAAAGTAGGCTTCAACATTTAAATAATAGGAAAATCGACGATTGTGATGATATCTAAGAATATTATCATAAACTCCCAAGATTTCAACTAAAAAGTCATTTATGGAAAATATGTCAAATGAAGGTATGTTAGAAGCAGATTGAATGTCAATAGGTGAGGATTAACTAGAGTAATAGATTGATAAAAAATAGAAATAACATTCACATCGAGAGATGGTATATGGGATGCTTTGGTGGGCTTTGAAGGATTATAACCAAGTCCAAATGAAGCTTCACATGCGTAACTTTCTAAAGGGTATTCAATTCCTTGTTTGTTTGCACTACAACTATTGCCTCTATATCAACTCTTAACTAAGATATGGAAACTAGGACCATAAAGAGATGGTGGAGCCTCATACATTTCAATGTCATAGGAAGAATAATTAGAAGATTTAGTTGAAGTAGAATCAACTACTAAATTGTTCTTAGGTTGCTTAGAAGAAGTTGAATCCTTTATTGTGAATGTCACCATATTTTCCTCTTTAGTCTTAGATTCTAAAGAACAGATTTTATATTTTCTCACATAGGAAGGTGTAAAATCTCGTGACCCCCAATCATCATCTAAGTGTGCCTCTTTATGTGAAGGAATATCTCCAGCAGGAGATGGTGTATCCATTTAGATTGGAGAAGGAATCAAAGAATTTAGAGGAGATTAAAATACGACTTTGGTTTGCAAATAAATTTGCAAGTTCTTAGCACCTTCTAATTTATACACCTTATTGTTGTAAATGGACTTAAGGTTGCAATTAAGATTTGAAGGGAACACTCACATAGCATGATTCCAAGGTCAAACTAGAAGAAGGTTATGTGTAAGGTTATCGAGCATGACATAGATAGGTGTGGTTAAAATGATAGGACCTACCTTAATAGGCAATGCAGTTATACTAACAACTATTTGCCAACATTATCCAAGCCATAAATAGAGAGAGAATTAGGTTGAACAAGAGAGGCATCCACATTAATTCTATGCAACAAGTTGATGCTACACACATTAAAAATAACTCATTATCAACTAGAGTCTATCTTATTGTGTTACAATTGATAAGAACACAATCATAAGAGGATCATATTGGTTTTGAACTTTCAAAGAAGGTAACTCATGGTGGGAAAACACGATATCCATCTTGGTCACATGCATATAATATAACAAGGTTTCTACATTATTAGGTCTTGTAGAAGGTGGAACAACTATATTCTACAAATCTTCTTCAAGTATTCTATGGTATGTGGGAAAAATTTGAACCAACTCCCAAAGGGACATTTTGGCTTGAGTAGAACAAAGTTTTTGATTACGGGAAAAATGGGTTTTGAAGGGACCCCAAAACCCTTTACCTAAGAACCTTAAAAGATAAGAGCATTAAGAAACAAGATAGGACAGACTGCAAAAAAACCAGCAAAGTACTGGGCAAAAGCCAACACAAAAGCCCAATACAACTAGCAACAACTAGCCAAAACAGAAAACAGATAAATTACTTAATGTTTTTAAGGGCATTGGCCAATTTCCCGCTAATCCCTTGCATTTCTTTGATATTATCCCTGAGAATTGGGATTTCCTCGGAAGAGGCCAAGGCAACTTTTTTCATACTCGCCCTAGTCCTTTTGGCCACACCTCTAGGAGCACTATCCACATTCCTAGCCTCAATAGCATCATCATCAACATCAATGTCCAAAACAGGTTTGGAAGTGCTGGAGCCATTAAGGTATTTGGCAATTTCCTCCATATTCCTGGTCACAGAGTTGAGGATATCCAGAATCATAATCAGGAAGTTCTTCATGACTGTCTTTCCTTCCTCCAACTTGCTGATCTGAATTTCCAGCTTCTCCACTTTTTCGTCCATAACCTTATTTCACTGCTCCTGGTTACTTTCACCTTTCTGTCCCTTCTCTTCCTGTTGATTAGCTATTTTTTCCATTTTATTAATTCTTTCATATACCCACCTATCAAAACCCAGACGAGCATCAGACTGGTTCTTGAGCTTATCTAGAATATTCTCATCTCAAGCTCTATCCTTTTCCCTGCTCGTATCCTCCTTATCCTTGTTCTGCTCAGTTTCCATTTCCCTTTCCTCTTGATCAATCTGGTTGTCCTGCTCCTCCATAGGCTGGTTGTTAAAATTACCAGTACTCGCGTTGTGGGTAGGGTTGTTCTGATCAGAATCATCCTCTTCTCCTCCTTCCTCTTCCCCCATTTCCTCATCTTTCCATCTCTCCTCCCCGTCAAAATCATCAGTCTCCATCTCACTCCCTTCTTTTCCCATATCCTTAGGACCAACCTCTGTATTTTGTTTATCCATGTCCTCAACTTTTTTCTCCACAGAGGCTTTTTTAACCTTTTTACTCTATTTCAGCTCATCCTTACCGGGCCCAGGGTCCTCACTTTTCCTCTTGCCTTTCCCCGGCGACACTAACAACCTTTTGTTTTCCTGAATAGCCAAAATCTTACAATTCTCATAAATGAGCAAAATAAGGCCATAATGTAGCAAAGGAGAAGAGTGGTTCTTACTGTGCTTGTTCAATGAGCGCGACAGGGCTAAAAAGGTAATAGGGAAGAGAAACCCTCTTCTCATGCCTAAAGTGATTCAGAAGCACAAAGTGATAGGTATGGACCCTAGTGAAACGACCCTCCATAGTGATATACTCCATAATGGCATTAAGAACACAACCTAGAATTTTTTTAATATTAGACGCATCATAATACCCCCCAGACACTTTGCCTAATTTCGCTCTCCCCTTATCTTTGCGCGGAAAGAGCTTCACAACATTATTGGACACTTTCAAGTCCCTAAAGAAATTTAGGCCAGTATGGGGCATACTTGTGACCGTAGAGATGAGGTCCATGTCCAGCTTGAATTTTACACCATGAATTTTGAAGGAACCATTTTTCCAGATTTCAATCACTCTGGTAGCTGCCTAGTTAACTCTACTTTTGTCATAATCCACCAGTTTTTCTATGAAATGTGTCATGAAACCCTTCTCCAGCCTTGTCCATACCTTAGGCATCTCCCGCCATCTAGAAATATTATCAGGTTCCTCCCTTCTAAGATCACCTCCCATTTTTGAATTCATTCTGCAATTTCTCTGCTTCTGCAACTTCAAAGCAATCTTCCAAATGACACTCGGCTTTTTGAAAATACACACCCACAAAGAGTGCGAAATTTTTATATTCTTATTTAGCACTCTGCCCTTCTGACGAGCTATCATTACCTTTCTAAAGATTTGATGATTAATCATTGATACTACCATGATTAAAGTGTGATCCTTCTTTCCCCATAATTCTGTCCTTTCTAATGAGGTTTTTAATATTAAAATCAATATTATCTTCACCATTCCATATGCTTTGATCTTCGAAAATAACGCCAAGGTTAGCAAGACCGTTCGCTACGACATTTTTTTCCCTAAAAGCATGCTCAATAATAATAGATTTAAAGCTAGAAATAATTTCTCTAGCTTTAAAAATGATATTTTCGATAGACCATGAAGGCTCAAATTCACCCTTAAGGCATTTCATAATATTAAGAGAATCTCTCTCCAACCATATATTATCATGATTGAGATTTTTAGCTATAATCAATGTATTTAGGGTAGCCGAGGCATCAACATAATGACTAGTTTGGTTACCCAAAGGGCCAGCAACAACCACAAGGCAACTTCCAACAAAATTCCTGACAATGCCCCCATAACCAGCATTGCCAGGATTTCCCTTAGAGGCCCCATCAAAATTGGCCTTGATCCATCCTTAGGAAGGAAAGTACTAGAAAAGACCATCTCTACCTTTATCCTTGTTGTTTCTACTATTGGAAAGGTTCCATCTTTCATTAAAGTCTTCTTTAGCAAATAAACCAGTATCAATTCCATATAAGCATTCATGGACCCCTCTATAGATTTCATCCACCACCACTTTAGGGGTCACACTTTTTTCCCTAAAAATCTTGTTGTTACGCTCCTTCCAGATGTTCCAGGTGACAATAGGGAGAATAATTTTCCAAAGCTCAACATTCTTAGAATTAGAACTTGAGTAGAACAAAGTTGTTAAACAAGATCATACTCCTTTGCAAGATGTTGGTTAAGACGAGGTGCTGGAGGAAGCATTGGTTGAGAAGTAGGAAGATAAGAAGGAGGAATAAATGTCATAGTATTGGGTTTCATATTGTTTCTTCTATTATATGTGTGAGTAGCTACATGTAACAATGTTGTTCATTCATCTTATCTCTTTGGGTCTTTTATTTGGTAAAATTTAAGATTGAGTTAGGACATTTACCACCTCTAACAACAATCAGTGGTTTATTATGATGTTGAGGGACATTAGGACGAAGATGCATGATGATCTTAAGATTCTCAAGTTCATTCTCATAACTAGTCACATGTATTATGTTGATCAATATTTAACAAAATGTTGGTTTAGAAGATGTATAGGATAACTCAATACAAATGAAGTCATCAAGGGCTTCATCTAACATATCAAATTTACCACTATTAAACAGTTCATCAAAGACATGGAAATATTGTAAAAAGAGATCCGACATGAATGGATAACTTACTTTCTCCAAGAGAGGTATTGGCTTTTGTTTTTGTTTTTTAAGTTTTGGTTTTCTAATCTAAGCAAAGAAAAAAATGCCCTAACTAATGTAATGAAATGATGTAATCCAATGAAATAAATAATTCAAAGTGATAATGTAACCTAAACACACATAAGAAAAGACATAACAATACATGAAAAATAGATTTTAAAATTTTTAATAATAAAAAGGAACTACCAAACATGTCGAGTTCACTAAAATGTTTAGTGGTGAAAAAGGGATGGACTATTCTAGCTATTAATTCAACTATGACCAAACCCTCTTTCATTAAACATTGGAATTGTAGATACTAAATTGTACTCCCTTGCAATTTTGTCCTCACTTGGGCCCTCACTTTGGTGACCATCCCCTAAGGCCTAATTGAAGCCTTGATTCTACTCAAACCATGCATGAAACTCAATTATTTCATCACTTGCACTTTCCTCCCCAAGATCCTGGGACCCTGATGTTTAGGACTAGGGCGCTGGGTTCCATGATCCTCAAGGACCAGGACACCCAACACCATGGTCCTCTCAAAAAGGGATCATTTTGGGGCCTCATAACAATACCTCAATTTGAGGAGGAACCTAGATCCTGTGTCGGCTTGTGTCGAAAAATTAATTTATTTTTTGACTAGCATGTATAAAAGGAGGTATATCCCTCTAATTTTGATATAGCACACTCATAATTTGAATTTAGGTATTCAATTACACACTAGAAAATTCAAGTGAGCAAGCAATCAATCTTCTTTCAAGCATTGGAGCAAAAGAAAAGTCAAGATTCAAGCATTGGAGATGACATTCATGTTCTATGTTTTATGAAGACTATCCACATGAAACCCTAATTCCTTGTGAAGACAAACAAAACTTCATTAAAATGTATATCATTAGTGTTGAAGATATTTTTAGATTTTCCCTCAAAAGGAAAGCATTTCATTACAATACTTCATTTACATTTCAATTCTATTTTATAATTAATTCCAAAACCGGGGTTTTACCTAAGGTAAACCCCTATTCCCAACCATTTCCCCCTTTCTACTGTGTGTAGACACAGGTATAGAGCTATATTTTTTAGGATTGACATAATTCACATAGATGAATAGGTTCCCCTTTGGACATAATTTTTTTTTGGAGGACCAAGGCAACCGCCACCATGGTCCCAACAATTCAGATTGAATTTATGGGAACAAATCTGAATCTTCATCTACTGCTTAGATCCAAGTTTGTGGCTCCATTTGATGACTGTAGCTCACTGTTTATGTATAATTACTTCAATATCCCTACATTTTCCCTAATTTAAACATCTTTAATTAATTAAATTCAATTTAAAGGGAAAAAAGAGTTCAATCTAGGAAACCAGTAATTTGATTAGAATCTGGATCTATCAAGGCTAGATTTATCAAATTCCATCTTTCCCTAATGTAATGGTCCCTAAGCAAAAATTAGCAGTTTTACTACATTTGTTGGTGAAACCCTAATTTTTTACCTATTATAGGAATAGAAACCATAAAGGGGTAATATGCTTGACTTATTCTTAGTAAAAGAGAGTCAAGCATTATTCTTAGTAAAAGAGAGTCATGCAATCCCTTGGTTATATTTCATTTCTACTTGAAAGATTGCTTGATTGATTTAAATGTAAACTAACTAGGTCCAAAATAATGTATAAATGAACATGTTAACTAACAAATTTGATAAAAATATAATAGAAACATATACTAAACTACAAATTAGGATTAGAGATAGAAAAATGTACCTACAACATAAAGAAAAACCAAAGATGATTGGACACTATGGCTAGGCAACCTAGTCATTTCAGGTACCCAACTAAGTATAGAGTAAAGATATGAATCTAGAGCCTATGAAATATCTTCCCACCAAATTTTAGCCTAAATAGAGAGGACATTGGTACTAGGCACCCTAGTCCTCGAGGACACTAGTGCTAGGGGCCCTAGTCTTGAGGACAGTGGTGCTTGTTGTCACTGTCCAGAGCTTTTTTGATGGAATTTCCTAAGAATTTTTATTTTTGATCTCTAAGTACTTTTGTGTCTTCAAATTTTGACTGAGACCTATTTTTGAACTTTCAAAATAGAGAGAAGATGGAGTTGTGGCTATATAGAGGCTTGCCTTGGTCAAGCCCCCATTTTGGCAATTTTCACCTCTAAGGATAGCCAAGTTGAATTTTGAAAACAAGAGTTTATGCTCTAAACCTTAAATGTGTCTAAGATTGTGATAAGAATAAGTGCATAAATATACATAAGAGCCCTACTCAAGTGTGTTAGAGTAAACCTTGGATGAGACAATCCAAGATTATGCATATATCAACTCAAGGAATACAAGAACCATATGAATAAACATAAATCAATGATAAAACTCAAATCTAAAGCTAAATTATAGAAATATAAGAATGACATGAAATCATACAAAAAAATTAGGGAGAGCTCTAAGTCAATTATCAATCGATGACTCCTTATCATTCCCCAGCATTCCTTGATGCTTCCTCATGATGAGAAATGGTTGGTGAAGACTTGATGTTGTTGAATTATTCCTTAAATTTTCAGACTTGTAGACTCACTTTTTGCAGAGCTCTCTCATCTTAAGGATTGTACTTAATTACACCCCAAACGAGGAAAGCTAACTTGCTTATATATGAGTTATAAACTTATATTTTATAAAAGGTTGACTTAAAACAATCACATTCCCATATAGAGGCCAAACTCGATAATGTGAAGGCCAACATGTTAATCTCCCAAAATTTTAGCCAAAAACTATGTGGCTACCCGATTTTTAGGGAAGTGAGATGATAGAGCCCTAATATTAAATTTGGAATTTGTATTAGGATTGATGACATTTTAGTGTGGTATAAAATGTGATGAATTTTCAAAATAAAATAGGACTCATATTCTTGAGTTGAATGTTAATTCAAGGCTAGAAATGACCCTAAAATGCTTAGGGGAATAGAGAACTAAAATGATTGCTAAGGAGAGTGTGAAATTGGATTCATAATTAAAGGAGTATAATTTATGACACTACATCTTATTATTGTATGTAGATGACATGTTTGTTGCAGGGTCTAACATGTAGACTATAAATGTGCTTATAAGAAAATTAGCTAATTCATTTGCAATGAATGATTTGAGTGCCACAAAGAAAATCCTTTGTACAAGAATAATAGGATAATTAAAATCATAGATTAATATTATCTAAGGCATTGCAAATATTTCAAATGCATGATGCCTAATCAATTAGTACACCCTTGTCCACCCAATTCAAATTGATGGACACGTGTCCTAAGAAATAGAAGGAGATAAAGTACATGTCTAATGTTTCTAGAACATCAATAATTAGTAACTTGATGTATGTGATAGAGTGCACAAGGCCATATATTACACATACAATGGTGTTGTGAGTAGGTATATGAATAATCCAATAAAAGCGCATTATACTGCAATAAACAAGATTATGAGGTATTTAGAGGTATTACTATGCAAGCATTATGTTTGGAGGTTCCAACTATACTATATAGGGATATGTTGATATATATTTGGTAGGTAATATAAATAGTAGGAGCACTATATTGTTGTTATAGAGACTAATATAGAAATGATTTGGTTACAAAGGTTTACAGAGGAATTAGGAAACAAACAAGAGAATAGTAGTTGCATAATGATAGCTAGAGTGTCATTCATCTTGCAAAGAATGTAACTTTTAATTTTAAGACTAAACATATATAGCTTCAATATCATTTCATAAGATGAATTTTGGAAGATGGATAGTTGTTGAAAAAGAGACACACTAGCCAAAATACTATAGACATGTTGATAAAGGTAGTAACTTGAGAGTAATTGATTTCCTACTTAGTTTTAGTTGGTCTTCAAGGATGATGGTGCATATGAGAAACTTGCCAAGTCCAAAGTTGGAGCCTAGTCTTGTGGGTGTAGTAGTGATGGAGTTGTTGTAATCAATATCCAAGTGGGAGATTATTAGTATGGAGCTTAATTATCTTCTTGATCAGTCTCCAAGTGGGAGATTGTTAGCCATGGACCTTGCTCTTATTAAAGATCTAATTTTTGAGATTTTGTTACAACCATGTTTGGAGCCCATTTTATTCACCCCCTTTGGGGTTTGGGGCGACCATCCCCTCAAATAAACTTTTTAGATGCATATTTAAATCATAATTTATTTTTTTTTACGTGAAAAATTTGGACCATTCATCATTAGGTTACATATTTGATGGTAGATGTTATGTTTGCTTTTTTTGCCCTATAAGACAACCCTCTTTTATGAGAGGATGGTTTTATGACTATATATTGTATTATATTATGTGAAGAATGTGATAGAGAGAAGAGGAAGTTGCAACAAATGTGTTGTAGGTTGCATCATTTTGTTTTCTAGATAAATAAAAAATGAAGGAATGTTGTTTCTTTGTGGATGTAGCCCATATTGGGTGAACTACACATCGATGTATTTTTGTTTTGTGTTATTTTTTATAATTTAATTTTACATTTATTTTATTGTATATTTCTTTACGATTCCATTCCTAATAATGTTAATAGCAGTAGCAAATCCATTTTGAAAATAAAAAACGATTCTCCTTCTTGCCTTCTAAGGAATTCTAAAGTGTAGCGAGAAAGGATAGGGTTGTAGACATGCAAATAGTGAGCTTATATATATTTCTTTTTTCAATTTAAGTTTCTTTAGATGAAGATTGAGAACTCTATCTAGTATTCACATAAAGAAACACATTTCATTTAATTAATTTGTTTCATTTTATCATCATGAATAAGTATGTAACTTAAGTTTTGTTACTTTTGAGTTAGTTGATGATTTATACTAAATTAGTGTTTGTGCTTTCTTAAATGGTATGACAATTTCTAAACTTATCCACAATTACCACATTTCGAGAAAAATGCATAATAGATGAGATAAAATCATTTGAATGAATATGATTTTTTACATTATTTTCATATTCTTGTATTTGAAATTTTATTTCTTAGATATATTTTCGGGTGAATTCGTGCATGATTGGTCCTATGTGCATGTCTTTTACATTTTTAATTTTTTTTTGGTCCCTTACATTTATGATATTAAAAAAAGAAATCTTATGTAAAAAGTCATAAATGATGGGGAACCAATAATCTTTGACTTACAATTATTTATATTATTTACTACGACTTTCTATAGACGGAGATAAAAACTCTATTTAGTCTTCACATGAATATATACATTTCATTTAGATAATTTGTAGCATTTTGTCATTATTAAGCATGCATGTTAATTAAGTGTAATTGTTTCTACATTAGTAGATGATGTCGAAACATATTGGTGTTTGGACTCTATGGAATTGTTTGATATTTTCTAAACTTTTTCATGATTACCATATTTAGAAGAAACATATTATGAACGAGATAAAAAAAATTGATTAAATATAGTTTTTTTTGTATTTTTTATAGCTCTTGTATTTAAGATTTTATTGGGTCAATATGTTGTTAGGTGATTTGATGATCAATTGATTATGTGCATATATTAAATGTTTTTGCATAAAAAGATGTTAAATAAACAATATTTTAAGCTTATTTTGCCTAAAAAAAATCTTATAGCTGTAAACATGGACTACCATTAAACAACTTGATTGTTGATTTTTTGGAACAATGTTATAAATGCCAAGAAACAAAAAAGTTATTGCCTTTGTATTTATTATTTAGTTTAATTCTTTTCTTATTCACAACATTTGAATATATCTAGTTTAGAAGGTGGGGTGTTGCAACTTCTGGAATGCATAAATGAGTTCGATGAGTATTTGTCAATTCAATTATCAAGCTTGTGGGTCAATAGGAGAGTTAGGGTTGGTGATATTTCTTTTGGAGTCAATGAAGATGTTATTGTGAAGGCAACTAGCATGCCAAATAAGGGTAGGAAGTGGAAAAAACATAGTGTGGTCACTCATAATGAAAGTCTGTCCATTTTCTTCAAAGAGGGCAAAAAGCTAGTCAAATTGTATGGTAGGTTTGACCATGAGGAGCTATTAAGATCTTGGAGCCAAGCATGTTTGATGATCATAAAATTCTTCACATTGAAAGGAATATTTAAAGTTTATTACTACTACTTGTATATGGTGAAAGTGGAAACAACAATATTGAAAGACTAAATGAATTCAACCACAAAACCCTAGTCTAACAACAACAAAGATCCACCATAACATATGAAGATTACCTAAGACAATGCAAATCAAATGAAATCACAAAGATTATACCATCACATGTCCAATAGGGTTTGAATCTCCATTCTTCCTATCTCCATTGATCTTGCTTGATATATTTGCTCTCAGATTTTATATGTGCACAAGAGCTCAACAAAGAACAGAAATGTGGTTGCAAGTAGGCTTGATCGCATATGAAAGTTTGAAAGCATAGTCGGGGCTGAATGCATAGTGAGGGTTTGATAATGAAGGAAGCATCTCCTTATATAGAAGACACTATAAGAAATGGAAGGATAAGATTGAGAGGTGTAAAAGATAAATGGTCGGCTATGATTAGAGGGTAGGTAGTGTATGAATTAAGAAATAAATGACATGTGTCATAGGTAGAAAAGGCTAATGAATTAATTAAATAAATAAAGATTTATTTAATTAATAGAAGAAGTGGGATCAATTAAATAAATAAGATATTTATTTAATTTAGGAAAAGGGTAATTTAAATAAATAAATGTATTTATT
Organism: Cryptomeria japonica; assembly: GCF_030272615.1. Lineage (NCBI taxonomy): Eukaryota > Viridiplantae > Streptophyta > Pinopsida > Cupressales > Cupressaceae > Cryptomeria > Cryptomeria japonica. Next base: position 381,055,724 of record NC_081407.1, read on the forward strand.
TAAATGAGAAATAAGGCTAGAAGAGGATAAATGAATTAATTAAATTAATAAAGATTTATTTAATCAATAGAAGAATTAGGCTTAAATAATTAAATAAATAAAGATATTTATTTAATTAGACATGACAATTTTAGGTTTCTACATTTTGCCCCTCTTCGAGACAATGCAGCTTGTCGCGTTGTTTCAAAGAAGATAATATGAACTGATACAAAGTTGCCCCAGGATGGGAATGGTATGCCCCCTCGAGAGATTGGATGAAAATGTCTGAAAAGATCACATACAATCTCTCGATAAGAAAGAAAGGCTAGAATGGATTGACCGGATAGGATAGAGTGACAGAGTCACAGGATAAAGAAGATTGACTCGGGAAACGAGGGCTAGGGCTAGGGCTAGCGTAGTCTATAAGATAGACTACGAGGGAACACATCCTCATTGTCATCCACACATCCAAGAGATTAGAGTGCAGAGAGAGAATAAAGCAACAACAGTCAACAGTGATGGCATTGGTTCACAGATTGGATCGCGTTCGTCGATTTCAAAGGCCAGCAGAGGCAGAAGAGCCGGTGAGTACCACAAAACCTCCTTGTACTTTGTCACAATAAATGTTGTCATAAATGCATGCTAGGTAGGGAAATAGATGCGCTTTTTAGGTAATGTCAAAAAATGTCAAAAAACGTGTAGCCGCGTCTGCGTTGGTGCCAGGCACGTCTGGGTTAGCTAGGCGCGTCTGTGTTTGTGCCAGGCGCATCTGTGCAATATGTAAGCGCGTTTATGTAATGAAAGCGCGTTTATGTCTTCTAGGCCAAATCAGCAGTTCTGTGATGAACATACGCTGTCGATTGGATAAGCTGCTGAGAGGATACACTCAAGCAGGTCCTCTAGAGAAGACTAGGATAGCAAATAGGGCTAGGATTGACAATTTTGTGATAGAACATACGTTGCCAATTAGGAAACTACTCAAGAGGATACACTCAACCAGAGGCCCTGGGATAAGATAGATCGAGGCACTTTGTGATGAACAGGAAGTACCAAGATAGAGTACTTTGTGATGAACAGGGAGTACTAAAAAAAGAGCAACACTTTGTGATGAACAGTGAGTGCAAATGTAAGCAACACTTTGTGATGAACAGGGGATGCCACTATGACTGACATGATTGGTTTGCTTTACTGCAGGAGTATTTGCCTATGTTGGAGTCACGGAAGAGATTCCCATCGACTCAGAGGTTATGACCAGAGTTGACATTTGAGGACAGGGCCGCGATTGAGGTTATGGGTTTGAGATACATTCTGTATGTGCCTGAGTTTCAGGTGAACATGGGGTTGTTGATTGCATTGGCTGAGAGATGGCATTCTGAGACATGCACTTTTCATTTGCCGATGGGTGAGATGACAGTCACCTTGGAGGATGTTTACAGGATTCTGAGGATACCGATAGATGGGGAGTTGATACCCTATGATTGAGATGGAGATAGGGAGGCCCCGAGACGAGTGTTTTAGGATCCGGGATTGGAGATGAGGGCTGGACACGTGGCATGGGACACGATGACAGCGACAGGACTGGCACTACCAGTAGTGCTAGGAGGAGTGATCAGTGGGTTCCTGTGTCCAGACAGGGCGACACGAGGGTTGGCTATGGGCTAGGGGAGCACCTTGGAGACACTGGTTACACAACATACCAGATATGCCTGGGGACCATGCGTGCTGACACACTTATATTATGAGCTTCATCAGTTTGTTTATCATGGATCTGTAGGATTGGGCTGCAAAGTTACATTGTTGTAGGTGTGGGCATATAAGCATCTGCTGGTTACCCGACCGATACATTTCAGGGGTAGGGGTCATGGACGCAGCTTTGTGCATTTGTACAATATGATTACATCACAGCCACGGATTGGCAGGTTGGAGCATTGGCGTCGAGTCCTAGATGAGATCGACACTATGATATGGAGGCCATACTATGAGTACGAGCAGTGGGAGGATGATGCAGTGGATCTACCCTATACTTTCTGGAGCAGATATCTGATTGGGTGGACGCCCTATGTATTGGAGAGATAGTTGGTTGACAGGGTATGCAGGCAATTTGGCAGGATCTAGCAGATGCCACGGGGTTCCAGGATGTATGCGCAGATAGTGCGAGACAAGACACACTTTGGGCCACTGTTGTCATATGATCAGTCCATGATGCAGCTAGTAGAGATGGTGCCTATGCCATGGGATATGTGGTCGAAGATTGAGGATGTAGGCATGGATGCAGAGTACACTGCATATTGGGCTGAGCATCCATTTCCACGCCTGACAAACCCAAGAGAGCAGATAGATGGAGATGGCGGTGGGGATGGGGATGATGATGGAGATGGTGGGGGAGAGGCTAACGGAGGAGGCAGGGTGCAGTTGGAGAGAGGAGAGTGGCTCCACGGAGAGAGGGTGGTGAGGAGAGACAGGCTCGGGTGGTGAGGGGTCGTGGTGGATTGCCACTACAGGTGCCAGCAGTATAGGGTCCTAGACAGGTGCAGGGATAGGGACAGAGGCAGGTACAGGTACAGGCAGAGGCATAGGCAAAGGCACAACCACTAGTACAGGGGGAGCCATAGACACAGGGGGGCAAGGAGGAGGAGGATGAGCTATTTGAGCTAAGGGAGATCTGTCAGGGATAGGCAGATGAGATCCAAGATCTGGAGAGGGAGATAACTAGGCTCAGGAGACAGCTGAGGGATACTGAGCGAGAGCGGGATCAAGCTATCCAGCGCTATATTGAGGCTGAGACAACACTGAGGGCTGGGAGGCAGGTGGCAGAGGACACATGGACTGAATACGCCTATGTTCTGCGGGCAGGGGAGGAGATAGGCTATTGGCGAGACCTATACTACAGGGCAGTGCCACTAGAGTAGCGAGCAAGGAGCTTCTATAGACCATCACGGACAATGACGGTCACAGGAGGGAGCCAGAGGAGACAGGCGTCCAGCGGTGGGGTTATGGGTCCTCCACCACCACCAGATAGAGGGGACAAGAGAGATGATCCTGGGGCGGATCCTTCTAGGGCTCAGACTCCGTTGAGGCTAGGCGGCTCTGAGGGCTCCCTATGTATCAGTTTTGTACTATTTTGTATGATGATGTAGACACCTTTGGGTGATTGTAGCCATATAATTTTGACATCATTGTATCACGACACTTATGATTATATGTATATATATGAGATGATTCATCTTTGCGGTAGCTATATGCATGTGTATCTATGTGATGAGATGTTCTTATGTGATGCTTATGATATGGATGCAAATATGTACATGATGAAATGAAAAAAAAAAATGTTCTTTTATGTTTTATATGTTATGTATGATGCAAATGCGAATGTATGAAATACAAATGAATATGATAATGTGAATGACTATTTACATGATGAGAATGTAAAATGTGCTAACATGTGTTGTGTGCAGAATGTGATGCAATTGAGATAGTTATGTGTATGTATGAAATGCTTAATATGTGGTAATGCAGGTGCAACTACAGAAGATGCAAATGTTTTTGGCGTGTCATTATACTTAGTCATGTGATAGTAGGCTACACGGACTCAAGAAGGATGATGGAGGTCAATCAAGAAATGGGGATCGAAGGTAGAAGATATGAAAGTGAAAAGAGCTTCTTGTGCGTTATCATCATTGAGCTTTAATATGGCAAGTAGGTTATGACAATCAAGGCATATGTTCGACCCAAAAAGTCATTGTACCCGTTTGCATGGAGATAAGACAGTTGCAAACAAGGAATGCCCCAGTTCATACTAGACTCTCAGTGTCCTCATATCCTTGGACAAGTCATAGCATTACTAAGAGACAATCCACAGACAACAAAGAAAAATAGGTGAGACACCCCATCCTCATCTTTCTAGTCAAAGACATCCTGGAGATAAAATCTCTAGTCAGAGACATCCTAGAAAAGCTAAAAGACATGTCACCAGAAAGATAAAATCAAAATAAAACCAAAACTCGACACCAACATCCATTGTAGTCCTCAAGTTTAGTGTCTCTTGTCACTTGTATAAGTCTTATTTGATTATGGTCACAATGTTTACTTTCACAAAATGGATAGATAGCACTGAACCATAATGTTGTCTGAGTCTGTTGAAAGATTTGATTTGTTAAAGCCCATTGTTGTTGTTGTGTCTCATCTAAAACTGACTAAATCCATGAAACTGATACTTTATTGCCGAGAAGATGGAAATTTATTGTGGATCGGCGATGCAAGTGCAGCTTTATTATGGATTGTACGCGGATAGACTGAAGAAAACTGGAGGAAACTTGTACTCCTCGAAACATGTGATGCTCTTAGTTCCACACCCATCACTAGACGTAGGATTTGCCTTAGCCACAGATAAGAGCTGATTTATTATGGATGGAAAAAGGTGAAAAGGAGGGATTATTATGAATGGTTAACCAATCTTAGGTAGATCAATAACAAGCCATGATGGGAATGGGTAAGTTTATTGTGGATGAATAGGTTGTGAGTGTGTGCAAAGTGAAAGGATGAAAGTGAATCCTGAAGGAGGGAGGAGCAATGTCTCTACACATGGCGCTGGTGACCGATTTTTACCACGGTACTTGCTCAGGGAGCCACCGAAGTGGTTTTCATCGTTAGATGAAATGTTTTTCTTTACTTTTTTGATTTTTTGATTTTTTTGTGTCACAAGGCGTCTGTTTGCCAGGTTTTCACCAAGTAACGATTTTTTTATTTTATGATTTTTTTTGTATTTTGAATTTTTTTGAATTTTTTTTGTATTTTTAAATTAGGATACTTTGAAGAGCTATGTGTAAAACCTGCGAAGGTGCATGTTGTTGATAGGATCCTCCAAAGGTTCACCCTCTGTGGTTGAGAGTTAATATGCACCGGATCCATAGGTTGCTGTAATGATGTAAGGACCAAGCCAATTTGGTTCGAACTTGCCCTTCTTCTCTCCGTCTTGCTGATTTTTAGGATTTTCCTTGAGAACTAAGTCACCCACCTCAAATGTATGAGGCTTAACCTTATGATTGTAGTTACATCGTTCCTTGACTGAATGATGTGTAGCTCGAGTGACTATCTTCCTTGATGAAGGAACTGAGATAGAATTACTAGTGTGTGGACTACATAAGCCCATATGCGTGTCACCTGAAGAATTTTGGGCATCCCTGATAACAAAGTCCTTCAAGGAAGCTCCATTAAAGGTCCATGATGTATCGCCAAAAGGGAATGGATGTATGGAACAAGTGGATGAGTTATGAAGGCTTATGAATGTGAAAAGAAGTGAAAGTAGGATAGCATGATGGAGACTTAGGATCAACAAGTATTATTTTTTACTTGAAATTGTAGAACTTTTGCCCCTAGTTATTTTGATATTAGGGGAGATCATCTCTTTCTCTTTTTCTTTCATAAAATATTTATCCTTGACTTTGATATTTTCAAAGTCCAATAGCTTTTGATTTTGATTTGGACTAAAGGACTTTTCTTAATTTTTGACTTTTAGATTTTTCTTTTCAAAGCTTGATTTTTGATCCCCAATGAGTAAGGGCTTTTCTGATTCTTGTTGATCCAAGTCTAGGAGCGGACTGGAAATGAAATGAGTGGATGAAATGGTAAATCTATGTGAATTCTCAAGAGGGCTGACGATACACTCAATAGATTATTTGTTAGAACCACTCTTAGGACTATTGTTATCAAGAGCTGCTTGCACCACTAGAGGAGATTTGCATTCAGACTTAGTAGCCACAACACTAGGTGGTTCACACCCAATTCCTTGCAAATTATTTGTAGATTGTTCTTGTCGACTGAATGTGCTAGGAGATAGTGGGAGTTGATCAACATGAAAGATATACTCACCACATCCCAGGTCTTTAATTTTTAACTTTTCTTTGATCTTTGCTTGGTTTGATGTAGAAGCTTTTAATGATTCTGGATCCACATATGTTGATGAAGGAATAGATACTCTATTAACTAGAATTGTTATTTCTGATCTAGGTCGCAGATTGTTGCAATATATGAATGGATTTGGATCATCTTTGATGGTCACTTCAACTCTATTGTATGGAAACTTGATACATCGATGATATGTAGATGGTATTGCGTTCATTTCATGAATCCATGGACGTCCCAAGAGTATATTGTATGTGAGATCTAGATCAAGGACTTGACAAACCACATCCTTAGTAATTGGCCCAACTCTGAGAGGTAAGGTGATTGTTCCCTTTGATGAACGCTCTTCATCATCATATGCTTTGATGGTAATTTTGTTTGTAGAATTTACAACTTTATCAGAATATCCCAATTGTTTCATAGTGCTCAATGTACAAATGTTTAGACCTACTCCTCCATCTATCAAGACTCGTTTTATTCGATGTTTGTGTATGAAGGCTTCAATGTGTAAAGGTGTGTTATGTGGTTGGCTCATGGAGGCGTCATCGGCTTCTGTGAATGTAAGGGAGTGTGGAATGGAAAGGTATCCCACCATGGCTTGAAACTGGTCCATGTTCAGAGCAGTAGGGACAGAAGTGTCTCTCAAGATTTTGTCAAGAATGGCTTTATGTGCGGGGGATATGCGTAAGAGCTCAAGGATTGAGATAAGCGTGGGTGTCTTCCCTAACTGTTTGACAAGGTCATACTCAGGTTTGGTTGATGTGGAAGTGGTGTTTTTAGTTGGAGCTCCTTGCAAAGTGAATTTACCTCGACGAGTTGTAACATTACATTCAGAGGTAGGTTCGGAAGAAGATCCAATGCCTTTTGGGACAATCTTGGGTCTTTGGGTAGAATTTTCAGGTGTTTTGTCCTTGATGATAATGGTAGAGACATAATTGTCCATCAAAATATGATTGACAGTTGAATCATAGTTATAAGATGCTCTGGTATAGTTGGTCTGATCATCTATGGCTTTAGCTTTTCCCTTGTCATGCTTTGGGAATGGTTCCTTAAACATTTCATGTTCTTGATTGGATGAGTGTCCTTCAATCTCAATGTCACCTCTATCAATAAGATCTTGTATGATGTTCTTTAGCTGATGACAATTTCCTGTCTTATGTCCCTTACTTTTATGAAATTCACAATATTCATCATCATTCCACCAATTTGGTTTAACCTTTGGCTCATATGGAGGAAAATCTGGAATTGTGATTATCTTGTTTGCTACTAGCTTCTTGAAAACTGATTCAAGTGGTTCTCCCAATGGAGTGTACTTCCTTCGTGAATTTGAAGTTGTTTGAGTATTCACTTGATTGTTTGTAGAGCTTGATCTAGAAAAAATGATTTTGGGTCGCACTGTATTGGCATCCACAACACCATCATTGACTATGTTCTTGTTTTTATTCCAAAATATTGGCTTGTCTTTTCCTTCAAAGTCCTCTTTCTTTTCTTTGAATATCTTAATGATGCCTTGCTTAATTAGGACCTTTTCTGTTGCTAGTCCTTTCTTAATGACGTCCTTGAAAGTGGACAAACAAGCTTTTCTTAGATCATAACCAATGTCTTTGTTAACATTTTGGGTGAACATCTCTACCATTTGTTTTTGTGGAATTTCACAAGAGCATATGCTGGCTAGATTCCCCCATCTTTGTAAAAATGATGAAAAAGACTCTCCATCCTTTTGCTTGGTGTTGCACAAAGTGGTGACTGATACGTCTGTCTCTATGTTGTATGAGAAATGTTGGATAAAAGCCTCTGCTAATCACCCCATGTTTTAATTCCAGGTGGAAGTTGGGAGAACCATTCCATAGCTTGATCACCTAAGCTTTGTGGGAATGATATCATCAAATATGTCTCTTCTGCTGCTACCTCAATGCAAGCTGTGAAAAATTGTCTTATATGTGCCTTAGGATCTCCTTTTCCTCTATACTTATCAAACTTAGGTGTCACAAAGTGTGTAAGAAATGGAAGCATTGGAATGCTTTTGTCAAATGGATAAGGACATATGTCTCTCATTGTGTATGTTGGCTTCGGTGTATTTATGTCCTCCATTTTCTTTTGTAAGTCCTTAATTTGTTGTTCCAAATTGTTCTTAGGTGGAGACCAACTTCTTGGACCACAACCCATGCCTGAACCACTGAGTGGAGGAGGAGCATGTTGCATATATGGATGATATTGATCATACACATGTTCATATGGAGGAGGTCTATAGTGATGCTGCGTATATGGACCACTTGGTATAGAGTCATGGTGAGGAATGGAATATCTGCTTTGTCCATGTATACCATACTCTACAGGAATGTCATGAGTTTGTTCTAGTGTGTTGCCCCCAAATTTGATGCGGGGTTTCCTTGTGTCCAAATTTTGATCATGCCTTTGGATATCCAATTGCCTTGGTGGTTGATCCTTAGCATTGGTATGTGATTGAGCATATTTTTCCGCATAAGACTTCCATAATGGTCTGCGAAGGTGAGTATCATATGCTTGACCATGTGTGTATGGGACCTCTAGTTTTTGAAACAAAGATGATGGTGATTCAGGCACAAGATGTGGTCCTCTATTGCCTCCACTATTAGGCCTCCTTTGATCTATGTTGAGGTGAGGTTGTTGCAAAGGTCGATTTTCCATTATTTGAGACATGTCAAAATCATGAGGAATCTTGGCTCCACTTTGTGCCATCACTTGTAGAAACTATTGTCTATCTCTCCTCATTATTTCTTCAACCAATCTGTTGAAACGGGGATCCATAATGGTGTCTTCCACTTCTGCTGAATGTACCGAAAAGCTGTCCATATTGTCATTGTGTGTGTCATTGTTGTTTGTGTTGTCCATGTTCTCAACATTTGGAATGTTTCTATAAGCATCTGTGTCAGGTAATGTGTTATGATCAGAATTGAAAAAGACATCATTGTCATACTCATAGACACTCATGTTTACAGACTCTTGAGCCTCTTTAGCTTCTCTCCTAGATTTTTGGAAACAGGTTTCAACCATGAACTAGGTATTGACTGAGATGTTTGAGACTAGATGAAAATGGAAAGATTATGGAAGACCAAGAGTTTGGATGGAATGTAAACAAATCTGAGGTGTACTTGCAATGTCCAAAGTGTAAGACTAAGTATGTATGTAGTAGAGTAGGTGTGGCTTCCAAAGAGATGATAGTTTCTCTTGATGAGGTAAGTTGACCTTGACTCTAAGTAAGACCAAATGAGACCCAAAGGTGATAGACCTTGATGAGGGACCACTTAGACAAATGTTGTTGTATGTAGTGTGTTGACAAAGTACGATGAGGACAAGCAAATGACCTTTTGACTCAAGTTTAGACAAATGTGAATGTAATGTAAGGTGTAAAGCAATGATGGAATTTGTGAGACCCAAAGATAGGTTGAATGCTAGATGAAAACCTGAAGAGATATCTTAGGAAGCTCAAGAATTCTGAAACTGATTGCTCTTGTTTGTTGGACTGTAAAAGTTTTCCAATTTCTGAAGTTGTTGTGACCAAATCTGAATTTTTTTGACTGTTTTTCATGACAAGAGGACATAATGATGATGAAGACTCAATGTTTGCAAGTGTTTAGACTCAAAATGACTCAAAGAAAACTATGTTATTTGATGTAAAATTGTTTTGCATACACTTGAAGACACAAAAGACACAATGTTTTGGTGTTTGGTCTTGAATGTCTGATTGTTTAAAATAAGTCAAGCACAATTCTTATGGCTAGCCAGGGCAATAGTTGTTGATCCCACATGGGGTTTCCCCGAAGGCTACGCTATTCAGAGCAGATACTTAGATGCTTGACCCCACTGGCTCCACCCTCGGCACTCACTTCTCGAGGTAGCCAAGCATTAGTCCCCACGAAAAATCCTCGTGGTGAACTTTGTATCTCTACTAAGAACTGTGTGTGTGGGCCGCTCTAGAGGTCTGACCTCCTGCCCCAACAACTAGAAGGATTTTGGCTTCTAAAACAAAAAGGTGCTAGTAAGGGCATCCACTCGTGTGGCCATACATGCGGCACTTTCAGCTCTGTAAATACAGAAGGCTCCCAACTGGTAGAGGTTACGCCCTACAACTGATCAAATAAATTTGATCAAACGGGTGTATGGGGAGACATAGTGTTGGTATGAACTAATCAACACACGTTATCCATAGTTTTCACCATGAATACAATTGTTTATAGTGGTTCGGAAGAGGTGGGTTTTCCTTGCTACCACTTGGGTCGTTCTCTCCTCACCAGTAGTCCTAATGACCACACGAGGAGATAGGCCCTCTAAAGATTAAACAAAAAGAGCCTATTGCTCAAAACACAAAAGAGACTAGTTCAATTTTAGTGCACCAATTGAAGTGTTTGATAATCTATGAAAACAAGGCACAATAAAGATCAAAAGAAAATCCTTGTCAAGGTCCTTCAACAAATATTTTTTAGTAGTTTGGATTGTTTCAAATGATCACCCCTTCCTACAAGAACACAAGTTAGGTAAATTTTAGATCCAAAAGACTTTGTGAAATAGGGGCCTTCAACAATGCGGTTTTTTTGACCAATTCAAAGATCTGATTCATCATAAAAAAAAGACCACCTGTAAAATTTCAAGAAATTTCCAGAAATGTAAGAAAATCCAAAAAAATTGCTAATTTGCTCCAAAAATTAATTTATTTATGAAAAATCATAAAAAATTCATATAAAATGCAAAATTGATCCAAAAAATCTGAAATTTTTACTGGATAGTCTTGATGATCTTCCAAACCTGCATAAAAAAATTTCTGCAAAAATGTTTGATGCCAAAATTCAAAGCCATTTGTGAGATCATCACATGTCCAATAGGGTTTGAATCTCCATTCTTCCTATCTCCATTGATCTTGCTTGATATATTTGCTCTTGGATTTTATATGTGCACAAGAGCTCAACAAAGAACGAAAATGTGGTTGCAAGTAGGCTTGATCGCATATGAAAGTTTGAAAGTGTAGTCGGGGCTGAATGCATAGTGAGGGTTTGATAATGAAGGAAGCATCTCCTTGTATAGAAAACACTATAAGAAATGGAAGGATAAGATTGAGAGGTGTAAAAGATAAATGGTCGGCTATGATTAGAGGGTAGGTAATGTATGAATTAAGAGATGAATGACATGTGTCATAGGTAGAAAAGGCTAATGAATTAATTAAATAAATAAAGATTTATTTGATTAATAGAAGAAGTGGGATCAATTAAATAAATAAGATATTTATTTAATTTTGGAAAAGGGTAATTTAAATAAATAAATGTATTTATTTAAATGAGAAATAAGGCTAGAAGAGGATAAATGAATTAATTAAATTAATAAAGATTTATTTAATTAATAGAAGAATTAGGCTTAAATAATTAAATAAATAAAGATATTTATTTAATTAGACATGACAATTTTAGGTGTCTACAATGCCATTTTTCATTGCTCAATCATTTTCGACATAGTTCATTGACAAGTTTTTCATTCTTCCTTTTAACCTCTTTAGAGAACTTGTTGGTGCAAGTAATTATTCATCTTGGATATTATTACACCTTACTTAAGTTTACTTAGGAAATGCATTTCATAGTAGTTTGGGTATGAGACAATTGGGTGTTTGTGCCACATTGGGATAGCGTGTGTAGGAGAATTTCCACCTTTTATGGTGTGATCTTGTTGTTACACTCCACATTCAGTGGGTTATCCACCTCATGTGGAATATTATATTGTTTCTCCTACCTACCCACACCTGTTTCCTATCTACCCTTGTTTCTTATTGAGCCACATGTCATGTTTGTGTGCTCACATATCCATATAGCCTTGCCTATATAAGCAGGCTCATATTCATTGTATGTAACATCGCTTGATGATCCAGTTGATCAGTATTTTCATCTTGATAGAATACAGTTTATTTCTATCATATATTTTGTCTCTCTTATTTGTGCTTTCCATTGCCTCTTGATCTTGGCAAAATCTCACATGGTATCAGAGCTAGTCCATGTCTCATAGAACTCAAGCCAAGATGACCTGTAAATTGCAAAAAATTATGAGAAGAAGCCCGTCCCTCTCCACCAGGGACTCATTTTTCACTTGTACCATTTTTATTTAGCCTAGTGTCCTCTAAACCCAGAGTTGTGATGGAGGATCCCCCACACTCTGATTCCTTACCACTACCATTTTGGACTCTCCTGGTGGACATAAGAGTAAAAAGAAGCGCTTATAGAACCTTAGTGTTGGAAAAAGCCCCCCCCCTGCCCCTCCTCTCCCTCCCCTCTAAAAATGATTTGATCCCTAATCACCACCCCCACTACTTCTAGCCCACTGAACCCCCATGGTGATAAGTTCACTCCTAAAAAACCCCTTTCTCTATGCACAACCTTATTGCCGAAGGTCTTTGTGACCTTAAACGGGGCCTTGCTTCTAATAGTTTGGGTAAAATAGGAAAACTAAAACAAACTATGCCCTTGGCTAAAAAAGTGAAGGAAAACTTGGCCCAATTTCAGATTGAAGAGATTAACATTAATAAGGACACAACTCAAGAGAACAGGGATGGAGAGATTAAAGATGCTGGCAACTCCAACCCCTAGAGATCTAATAGGCTTGTGGGTTGGCCCATGGCTAAAGGGAAAGAGAAGGTGAATGTGGATGAGAATGAGGAGGAGTTTGAGATGAAGGAGGCCTATGAAGAATTTGAGGATGAGGAAAGCTTAACAAAGATGATTAGCTGCCAATCTAAGAACTCTCATAACTTGGACAACACTAAGATGAACCCCAATGTACATGACTAAATACCAAATACAACACTACCACCCCCGAAGGTGAAGGTCTTGGACCTTGAAAAGAAGCCAATGAATGTCTTGTGGTTCTAGATGTCTTGTGGTTTAACTAGAAGGTGATGCACATGTCTACCACCATGCTTTGTTTGCTGTAAGAGAAGGAGCTCAACAAAGATGATGATAAGGAAGGGAATTACAAGGATCTTTTAAGTTCCTCACTGAGGATTAGGGTGGCCTCTTTGCTTAGTCCCATGTTGGTTGTTTTTTGGGTCTTTTTGTTGTTTCATTTCAAAAAAATTAAAACTTTATTAATATTGGTTTATTGCTCTATAGACCGTTTCTGATATTAATGACTAGGTTACTATTAATACGCTATTAATAACTTGCTTAAGCTACCTTCCAACTATTTTGTCTAAAGGGCCAAATCCTAGTTTTGCTGCTTTTAATATAAAAAATATTTGAATATAAGTTGCTAATAATATCAAACTTATCATATCTAACATTTCATGTTAGTCAACAATAAATTTTTATTGTGAGCCACAAAAAATATCCAATAGATATATGTCTAATCAACTTTAGATTTACATGGTAAGATAAGTTTCAAAAAATGACATTGAAACAACATTCTACACCGTAATACAACACTCTAATACTTCATTTTTACATTATCCATTTTTATCAAACTCATTCACCTACAAATTTGTGTCTTTTTTCACTTCATACTCTTGCATTATTGACTCTTAAGCTTAAGTTTTCCAATAATGGTGGAATAAATGGATGCCCTTGATCATGCCGCTCGTAGATAACATGGTAGACATTTGTTCATTCTTTTTTATTTGCTTCTATAATCAAATTCTTGATACTAATGACAAATTTGATTTTTTATGTAGTTATGTGAATTGAAGTGTATGTAATTATCACATGTAATAGTTATTTGATTATTTTTAAACATTCTTCATCAGTTCTAATTTTGTCTATGTTTTTATTACTTTATAATATTATTATATTTATTTTTACAAAAAATTATTGATATATTAATGAGAATTTGAATAAAATGACTACCAAACTTACAATATACTTATGATTACTAATAGTTAATTGAATAGAAACTTTTTAACTATAGTAAAATACTCTCCAAAATAGACTCCTACTAAATCAACTATGATAAGAAATGTTTAAAAATAATATAATTTAATTATAAATTTAAAACAAATGTAAACTCATTTATGGGGAAAGGTATTATTTGGCTGATGGTTTACAAAATGAATGAATAGAATAGAAATCAGAGAAATAAGTTTTATTTTAATTATCTTTTCACTATTTTAAAATAAAAATTATTTCTCTCATTTCTATTCTATTCATTCATTTTGTAAACCATCAGCCAAATAATACCTTTCCCCATAAATGAGTTTACATCTGTGAAGTATGCGCGTCTAGAAATTGCATTCTACCAGAAAAAGATTCCATCTAATCTCTGAATAGCAAAGATTAATTATTAAATAATTAAAAAAACTAGGTAGTTGGTCAAACAAGGAGAACCCCGAATTGTTCCTGTCTGTTTCCGTTTACACACAATTGTGCGTCATCTGGAGCCATGGCCTTGTAATGAACTTTACAGGGCAGAAGTGACAGCATTGTGTAAATTCAGTCGGGCGCAATGGGATTCGACCTCTCGATCTTGCTTCTGGTGTTTCTTCTTTTTCAGGGATGTGTTTGCGATGATATAGCCAACGATGATTACACGGGTCCCACGTCCACCGGCTGCAACAATACATTTCAACTGGTATGAATATTTGCACCAAAACAAAACTGGCTTCAATTCTTTTTTAACAGACGATTCTTTCTCGCATTATTGTTGATTTCAGTCGATACGAACCGCTAAGTCATATTAATGACACGTATGAAATCTTTGGGGGTACAATAACGGATAACACAACAATTAGAGGCAGAAAACCCTCGGGTTATCACGGACTGAAGTAGGAAACCCTGGCTCCGTCATTTGTTTTGCAAATTGCCGTCCTGAAAATTAAAAATAGACAAAATGCACCACGTCTTAGTGTGTTTATCCATAATTTGTACATGTATGGCGCATACACGCGTTGTATATGTGGTGTATTTTGTCTGTCTGGTAGAATTCCCGCTGGCTCTTTCCAAATTAACTTTTCATGCTATACGATTTCCCACTTATATTTCTCGAGAAAGCATTTTCATTCATTGGAATGACCTTCGAGCATTGGGATCCTAGTAGATTGCTTCACATTAATTGAATTTTGGAGAATGAATTTTTATTCATTGGAATGCCTTCGAGCATTAACCTAGTAGATTGCTCCACAACAATTGAACGTTTGCCAGCCTGGCAGAAATGAAGTTCTTTGTTTTTCTTCACTTACAGAAGAAGAAGAAGAACTTTCATCGTCCATGAGGCTAAACATTAAATAGTCTATATGACAGTAAGCCTTGCCATCTTCGACTGTTGCAGCTCAGTTCTTTTTCTATACAAGATGATGGTGAGTTTCTCTAATTTCTCAGCAGTGCACACACCGGAAAAGCTATACCAAGAACTAGATGTGAAGACATTAACATAATTGCTCCTGATGCCTCTGTAAGCATCACACTCCAAAATGAAGTGTCTTTCAGATTTGACAGTCCCGGAAGTACAAAAAGTACACAGCATCCATTATGAGAGGATCCCCTGCTTCTACATTAGATGAGAAAACAATTTCACAAGAGCAGTCTCAAAGAATCAACTGACAGTTGTTTGACCTTTGTGATCCTTTGGGCAAGTAAATACTCGCGTCTTGTGATTGGGGAGAGTATCGAGCATATAATTGTCTTTACAAACTAGCTATGTACATGTCATCGTTGGTATCTAGGTTACAAAGTGGTTGACATGTCACAAATAACCATTCATTGTCTTCTAGTAGTTTCCAAATTTTTCGCTTTACATTTAGTGAGCCTAAATAGGAGTTCTGGGGTTACCCTAACCTAATTCTCTCTATTGTTAGGTTTTTTGTATACACAGGTCTGCCTTTTAAAGTAGTTCCACTTTCTTATTTCAATTCATGTTCATCTACATAATGGACTTGCTTTACTTGTTCATTTTGTTTGTATTGTGTGGAACTGCTATTGCCATTATTGTCAATTTCATTAATGAGGTACAAAAACATATTTGCGAGTGGCATTGATTCATTTTTTTGTTACATGAGAAGAAGCTAGGGTAGATTATGAAATTGGCCTTTTCTTGGATAAAATATTGCACTAGTGTGCACTAGGTAATAAAATTTCCAATAGCACCGATGGGTTTGGCTATGTTAAATCCCTATATGAGAAAGTGTTTGGCACGCTAAAAGATTTGTCATAACCTCCTATTACACTCAATTATATTTAGCTACAAAGATGCTCTTCTTACAACCACTTATAAATGTCTTAAAAACTTGTCATAGAATATTTCATAATGGAGATTCTCTTCCCAAATTAACTTCCCATTATTTTCCAACAGATTAATTCCCCTTAATTGCCAATTACCAATTGTAACTCCTCATTTATGAGCTGCCATAAATTTTGTCATAAACTTACCAAAAAAAATGTCAAAAAAGAAGATGCCATATGATTTGGGAGTTACATTATTCCATCTCCATGAATTCTTATGCCTCTCCTTGGGAGAATACATAAAAATAACAATATTTTATTTATACTTTGTCCCCTTTATCAAAAATGACAAATAATAATTAATTTGGGTCCAAATAATCAAATTTTAATTAAACTTATTTCTTTAGCTAGTTCTCCTTAGCCCACAGGAATTGTTGGAATGGGCATTGGAGCCTCAAAGGGGACATGCCATTGATGGGATTGTTGATCATCATCAATATTAAGGACTGAACAAGTTGGTTGGATTTTAATAATGGTATAAGGGAGTAGTGATTGTTTAAGCCATTGAATGGGAAGGGAAATCAATTGTTGAGATTTAATTTTCAACAATTTGATGGCTGTGGGTTATAATTCAAGGAAAGAGAGCCCATAGATTTAGTGGCTTAAGAATAAACCAATAAGATTTGGTCATCACATCTTGATTTGAGCAGTGGAAAATTAAATGTTTAGACATCATGAAGATCAAGAGGCCATCAGCATTGTTACCTAGGACAACGGGACCCACAATGACAAGCTTGTCAGGATATGATCAAGAGGAAAGGTTATGTAATGTTAAAAGATATATATGAAGATTCTTTGAGATTGGATAGTAAAGATCAAATGGATTTAGAATCAATGATGGAAGCTTTAGAATGATGCATAGGCAGATCTACAATGCTTTCTGCACAAGGGCAAAGACCAATAAAAAGTACACAAGTATTTGGGCTCAGAAATATTCAGTGTTTAAAGGACTGAGTATTAAATAAATCAAGAATCCAACATCCTTTGCCTTCAAGAACTAGGGATCGCAATTCATGAACTAAGCAGTGTGAGAACAAGCCAATCAGAGCTCAGCATTCGTAATTGTGTGGAATTTCAATATCACACAAATCAATTTCAAGGATCTGATGTGGCCTATATCAAACAGCTCTCATTCTTAAGAGGATTATAAGTTGAACCCGAGATAGGTAAATGAAGAGTAGGCACTTGTTGCATGGAGAATGGTTGAACTGGTTTGTAATAATTTGTGTTTATAGAGTTCAAACTTTGATCATCATATTTGAATTTAAGGATATTGATCGTGGGTTACTGACATTTAAGGCTGACAAAGTAAAAAAAAAATTAAAAAAGTTAATGAAATCTATTTTAGTGCATGATGCAGCACCTTTGACATGAGCTGATTGTTACACTGGATTAAGATTTTTTTTTTCTCAAAAGTTTTTAAAAATAAATTCTTATGACTGTTATACGGTATACCAATGCAATGGTGACGAACCTAGGATGTCAATGTGAGTATAGAATTAACAAAACTGAGTCAGGCCATAAGAATGTGAGCTCAGGAATGTTGCATATAATTATCATGAAATTGTGAAAGAATGAAAGCTTGTAAAATTTTTGGAGGCTAATTCAGATCATGTTTCATGCTTGGGGAAGGCTTAAAACCTTGGAGCTAAGCTTTATTACACACAAATCTTTCTGAAGTAGCCACAGGTCATGGTTAACTTAAAATTTTTGGCAGTGTGTGCCATAAGATGCCAGCATTGCTCTTCCATCAACAATGGATATATTAATATTAATTGATTAAAAGTTGTTTTCAAATCGTAAGGTCTGATAGGAATACTGGTACCAACAGTCAGCAACCATTTTGTCTCCATCTTCTCTTATTAAACCCATCTTTGTTTTACTCTTTACAATCCTTTCATGGGATTCAAAACTGGGCAATGATGAATGTATATTTATCATATTTAGGTCAAGAGTAAGAAAATTTATAACAATACCTGATACTTGCATGAATTTATCTTTATTAGTTGAAAAATCAGTAAACTTTTCTCCTTCTTAGCTCCCTTGCAAGGTTTCTTCATCACACTGGCCTTGAGTACCAATTGTGTGGTTAATGGCAGCAAGTTCAAGAAGAAATCTTATCCGTTGGGGTTTTGGAAAATAGCGAAATATTTACAACAAATGCTACAGAAGAAGATATATGAATTGTGGGAAGAACCAATGATGAATATATCAACCTTGATACTTACAATAAAAATCAAGCCTTCTTCAAATGCCCATTCTTTAAAGAATGGAGTTGCCTGCTCCAAGCATTGGATATCTTTGTTGAACTTGCAATCTCATTCCTTGGATCCATATCTATATGTTCTCAGTTACGAAGCTCAAGCTTTTGGGTAGACATTCTAAGTCATATGCATTAGAATGATTTTGCTAGGTTATAAGTTTTGAAGTATATTCAAATTAATTAGTTATTTACCTAATACAGTTTCAAATTATTTAGTTATTCGATTACCATTTCCCATGGGATTTGTTCTTCCTTATTTTTAGACATTTCTAAGATTTTCCAAGTGATTTTCATTTGAATTCATCTTAACAGTTAGGCCAAGCAATGTTAGCTTTTAATTTTTTTTGCCAGATGCACTTTACAAGAACTTGAATGTGAATTTTGCTGATTTCAAACAGTTTGATTGCGAGCTTCACTCTCTATGTAAAATCCCCTGTGGATTTCACCCCCAAATTTTCACCTTTCTAACTGGGTAATTTTGACAAACAGTTGGCTTGCTATCTTGAATGCTCAGTTTCAGATTTGCAGGTAATGAAATATGTAACTTTATGCAGTTAAGAATACTGAATATCATATACCACTGCAATCTTAAGTGATGAACGGCAATAAAGTAAATATAGGAATTATAAAACTTATATTGCAAACCTTAATTTGAAGATTCAGTCTGAAAATTGATAACAATCTGAAATCTAACAGAAGGGAAAATCAGAACCTTATGCCTTGGAATGAACACAAGCCAATACAAGTTTATGCCAAAGAACCAATGCAGAGGCAAGCCTTAGTAGAAGCTAACACCAAGGAAATAGGGTTCACGGTCCAATATACTTCTCAATGTAGCCAATACTGTATACCGCTGATATGATACATGTTTGAATCTGCTTGAAAGTAATATGATCATCATGCCCACTGATATTTGTAAGCATTCTGCTGCTACAGTAAATCTTCCACTACTCAAAATCAGAAGTTTAATCTCCGTACCTTTTGTTGATTTTAAGGTAGTGCTCGTTAACCACAGGCAAACACCAGATATGTTGCCTTCCCAACCATAGACGATAAGCTCTTATTGTCACCCCCGAGCACGCTACATAAATCTCTCACCATCAATTGATCTGCTTGTACATGAATTTGATCTGCCTGATTATGATCGAACTTGCTGTCTTATCTCTGTTCCAAAGAGGGAAGACCACGTCCCTATATATCCGACGAAAGGAGATATTCAAGAGTCGGCTCTCATCAAGGAGGCACGACCTTCATGAAGCATCGCATGCCTTCAAATGAGGGGTGGCAGACTTTAACCCAAAGTCGGCCCCTTTGAAACAAATCCGATAAGTCAAACTCAATAATGTATGTTTAATCATTAAACCTGATAATGCATATGTGACTTAATAAAGATATTAAAGGATTAATATAAGTTGATAGATTCATCAAATGTGTAAGGCCAATAGGCCATTCACACATTTGATCTTGCTGAGTCGGCCTGTAGGATTTCTACCGACGCTATATCATCAACACTCCCTCTTAGCTAGGGAGGAATCCTTCTTAATCTCTACAAGTCACATCACCTCATCACGATCACTAACATAATGACTACACTCATGTGAATGAAAGAAGCTTATCACCTCATTGTGATAGCATATCACCTAATGGTGATGTTTAACCACAATGGCTACTCTCAGAGGGTGAATACACACAAATGCTAAGTCATGGAGTCTCTCACATGACATCCACCATACCTACTTGCAGGGGGTGGATCCACCATACCTACTCACAAAGGGTGGAACAAGGGCTGGAACCTCAAACTTCTCTCATAGAGAAGAATGCACAACAATGGCTGATACCTCAAACTTCTCTCACAGAGAAGAATTCATAACAAGGGCTAATACCTCAAACTTCTCTCACAGAGAAGAATGCATAAGGGCTGAAACCTCAAACTTCTCTCACAGAGAAGAATGCATAACAAGGGCTGAAACCTCAAACTTCTCTCACATAGAAGAATGCACAACAAGGGCTGAAACCTCAAACTTCTCTCATAGAGAAGAATGCATCTCCACCATGCCTACTCGCAGAGGGTGGATCTACCATACCTACTTGCAGAGGGTGGATCGAGGGCTTTCACCTCAAACTTCTCCCAGAGAAGAATGCATTAACAAGGGATTGCACCTCGAACTTCTCCTCATAGAGAAGAACTCATTAACAAGGGATTTCACCTCGAACTTCCTCTCTCAGAGAAGAACTCATTAACAAGGGATTGCACCTCGAACTTCTCTCTCACAGAGAAGAACTCATTAACAAGGGCTTTCACCTCAAATTTCTCCATCACAGAGAAAAATGCATTAACCAAATCTTCATGATGACGTGGCTCCCTCTGAAGCTGAAATGTTAGGCTCCCTTTAAAGCTGAAAAATAAGCTCCCTCTGAAAAAAATATCAACCTTCTAACCTCTTCATCCAAGGTTACTTCCGACGATATGTTAGACTCCCTCTGAATGTTGATTCTTCCTCTGCGAAGACATGCAAGCAATCTTCCTTCCTTGAATAGAGATTCGTTAGTGCCTGAACCTTGGGTAGAGTGACCGCCAATGAAAAGCATAATTTTGGCAGCAGTGCCAGGCACACAAGCCCCAACCAGCCCCGCGGCCACGCTGAGAGCAGTGCCAGTGCAACGTGCAGCTCTTGCATCCGTCAACGCCACCCACGGATCTTCTGCAACTCTTCCAAAACCAAATTCAAAGTGAATTCACACTGGGAAGCTGGCAACAAGAATCGGGCGATGCTCTGAGTAGAGAGGCCATCCTTGACGTTGACTACATCGTCAACAAATTTGCAGATAGTGTCAAATGTTCTATCAATCTGCTGCCGCAAATTAGGATTGGGAGCAATACTAGACATACTGAGCCAATAATGCTCGACCATGCGGCCCTCGTCTGGATTGGCAATCAAACCAGTCTCAAGCTCTTCTAGGGCCTTAAAAGTGCTTTGAAACTTGGGTTCCATCGCTTCCACGAATTCATCCGTAAACCCCATTCGGTTGACATCGATACACAATCCGAGCTCCTTGTGCTGATAAAGCCAATCCAAGTACTGATTCCACAAGGTTGCGGGCTCCGTCTCTAGCCCCTTCTTCTACTTCAAAGAATTTGTATTGAGCACAGAAACCTCTCTAGCCGTAGCAGCCCGAGTTCGAGTCACAAGCTGGCATCTTTCAACGCTAACAATGCCGAGCTTTGACATATTGGGCAAAATCCTGTGACTGGGCAGTAGGCAACTTTTTGCACAGGTTGTTGTCTGCGTTTCCCCCCGGAACTTCAAACGCAAAGGATTTTGGGCCATCATACTTGTTCTCGAGGTTTGGGGAGACTCGATCCCCTGATTGCTACCTAATTTGTTTAGACACCTGACCGACGCCACTGTGAAGGGCAGAGGTCAGCGAGTGTAATCGCTGCATTATCCTCTGTAGTCACCTTTTGATTTGGAAGAGATCTTAAATCTGCAATTGTTTGTGATTGAATTTCCCTTGAGAGCACAAGATCTACCTTCAAGCGGTTAGGCTCTATAGAAGGAACCCGCTCCGATACCATGTTGATTTTAAGGTAGTGCTCGTTAACCATAGGCAAACACCAGATATGTTGCCTTCCCAACCACAGACGATAAGCTCTTATCGTCACCCCTGAGCACACTACATAAATTTCTCACCATCAATTGATCTGCTTGTACATGAATTCGATCTGCCTGATTATGATCGAACTTGCTGTCTTATCTCTATTCCAAAGAGGGAAGACCACGTCCATATATATCCGTCGAAAGGAGATATCCAAGAGTCGTCTCTCATCAAGGAGGCACGACCTTCATGAAGCATCGCATGCCTTCAAATGAGGGGTGGCGGACTTTAACCAAAAGTCGGCCCCTTTGAAACAAATCCAATAAGTCAAACTCGATAATTTATGTTTAATCATTAAACTTGATAATGCATATGTGACTTAATAAAGATATTAAAGGATTAATATAAGTTGATAGATTCATGAAATGTGTAAGGCCAATAGGCTATTCACACATTTGATCTTGCTGAGTCGGCTTGTAGGATTTCTACCGACGCTATATCATCAACACCGTTGTCATAGGACTCCAACCACTGAGTATGCAATATACCTCCAGCAATACACCAGCTGTTCTTTCTAATCTCCTTGGCTTTCAGGAACCAATATGACTTTCAAATTGAACCAAGAATAGACCACAATCTTTAAGGGGAATGAAGCGGTCCAGGAAGATGAGTAATTCTGCAACTCAACTCTATTCTTCACATCTGCGTTCCCAAATTGAGTGTATTCATGTCCAAAGACCTCAGGAATACTCACAATTTAGGATAATGATATGCAACAGCATTGAAGGGTCCTCCAAGAGTCACGTTTTCACTACTATAGCTCATGTCAGAAGCATGGATTTCTGATAGACAGGTTCGCTAGCAACAGTCACCCACAGCACTCTTACTTCTGTGTCTCCTCACAAAAACTGAGCAATGAAGCTCTCGATTTAGCAAAGGAAGTCCATATTTCAAGGTGCCAACAAATATATGGACCGGCCAATTCCTCCAACCTTCTCACGCCCAGAGTAATCCACAATACACTGCCTTCATGCTGACAGGATCTGCAGCCAAGTAAAGAACTCCTGATGCTGAAAGAATGGAAAACTCACGCTAAGAATGTACACCTTTGCTTCTGCATTGCCGCTCTGCCAAGAAATTAAGAATTCATCTGCAAGGAGTTAAGAGGGGGTTGTGCCTAGAATTTTAAGAGTCAATGAATGAAGCTTATGCCATGTAGGAAAATTCATGCCAATATGCAAATATTCTCTTCAATGCTTTTGGCCAGCCACATAAATTTTCAACCCGATAATATTTGCCTCCCTTAATAAAGTCGATGCATATAATATAAAGATGCACTTTTATTTTTCTTCATGCCACTAGGGTATTTCACAATATTTTATTTGCTCAAATAATCAGAACCAACAATGTGAGTATTCAATTGACCCAAAGTAGATATCAATACAAAGGTGTCCAATATATTATTGCAAAGAATTGCCAAAACATTAATAAATCTCTGTTCTCTATAAATCAAACCTTTTGCCCAGCAAAGAGGAAAAGGTAATATCATTAAGGAACTTCAAACTCTCAAAAATTTGTCTTTGAAGAAGATAATACAAAATACCAAACCTCAATCTAAATTCAACTGCGAAATCCGAATGACTCTGCCAAGTGTCAGCTAGGGAGGAATTTTGTTCTGTAACTGATCTTCCCAAGAGGGTTTGCGTCCTTAACAGGCTGAGCTGGAACAAATTCCAAATTCTAGAACCACAAGGGTTTCAATTCAAGAGAAAGAATAAATGCAACATATTTCAAATGAGTCCCTCACTTCTTTTTTATATCCTTTTGAGAAACTCTTCAAATTCTCCTTTCCAACTTCCCTCTCTTTTCATATTTCCGTTTCTACATAATTTTAAATTTATAACTTGGGAAATTCAAATAAAAAAGTGGTCCTCTTATAATTTCCCATTGACATAAAAGAGGTTACTTAAAACTTTGGGATTAATGACCTTATTTTCGACAACATAATTTTAATCATTTAGTTATATTCCAAGGTCCAAATAAAGGAGACATTACACTCTATCCAAATACAACTATATTGTTGCCAAGAGAAGCAAAAAATTAATGGTTGTGAAGAATTAAGAGTGTACAACTTTTAATATCTTGGGCTAGCTTTTGAATTTCAAACATTGTGCAAATCATTACTCCATGAATAACATATCATACTTAATGGAGTGTCTAAATATCTTGTTTTACCTTTGCACCGGATAATAGAAATTGTGAAATCCAGGCAACGGTTAACCCTGGCGTTCAGTTAAATATATTAAAACATGGTTCTCTATTACTATATGGAAAAGTAGATTTTAATTCCACTTCTGTTGTGTTGTGACGTATTCACACATCGCCCCATTGCAAATGGGGACCCCTACTTTTTGCCTTCTGGGGTTTGTTTTTCTAGGTTTTTAGGGTTTTGTCTATTAGCCTTTGCATGCTGAGTGTTGCCAGAGGGATCACTAAGAGAGCAGGTTCTGTTTTAGCTAAAGGTGAGTTAGTGGATGCTCCAGGTTAGGGTTTCATTCAAGGTCTTCCTTTGGCTTAGTTGTGTCTTGATTGAGTTCAAGTGAGTCAGTGAATTAGTGTCATCTCTCAGGGTTAAGATTGATCCAATTGGTGGAAAATGAGATCCTAGGCATGATTTGATGAGAAGAAGATCAAAGGAGGCCAGAATGGGTGAGATGAGCAGAATAGGTCAAGAAGCTTGAGCAAAACTCATATTTCGCTCCGGACCCTTCCAAAGGGTCCAGGGTGAAATTTCATAAGAACCTAAAATTGATTTAGGTCAGTGTACGGTTGAGAATCTTGGCCTGGTGATGATAGGAGAAGTCTTGAAAAGTTATATCCAAGGCAAGGAAAGGATGTTTGAGGCATGAAATGAGCTTAAAGATGAATTTTGCTCTTGACCCTTCCAAAGGGTCCAGGGTGAAATTCATATTTCCTCTGCTTTGCTCCTTGTCTTGACCAAGTTTGAAACCTCTATTGCATCGCATGGAGGACTTGGATGCATATTTGCCTTAGGAAGAAGGTTTGAAGCGACAAAATGATGGAAATTAGCTTGGAGAAGGAATTTCGCTCCTGACCCTTCCAAAGGGTCTACAGCGAAATCCTCGTCTGACCCTCTATTTTGTTTAGGACATTGGAAGGACCTTGCTTTGAGCTAAGTAAGTGGCAAATAGACATGATGGTGATAAGGAGAGGTGAATTTGATCAAGTTTGAAGGTGAATTGAGGCAATGGAGTGTGAAAATCAACCTAATTTATGAATTTCGCTCCTGACCCTTCCAAAGGGTCTAGAGCGAAATTCCTAGAAGACACCTTTTCTTCCTTGTTTGCTCTAAAAGTCTCGTTCCTTGGACATGGTGGAGGGTGGATTGGTCATGTTCTTGCCTAAGGAAGTGATTGAAAGTATTGAAAAGTGAGGGTTTTGTCCAAGAATAGAAATTTCGCTCCTGACCCTTCCAAAGGGTCCAGAGCGAAATTACCCATAAACCTCATTTTCTTCCTTGTGTAGACCAACATTCCAGCCCCTTGGACATATTTGGAAGTGGATTAACATGTCTTTACCTTTTGAAGTGATGGGATGTAAAATGTGAAGGATTTTGTCCTAAAACAAGATTTTCGCTCTTGACCCTTCCAAAGGGTCCAAAGCGAAATTCTTGGAAACTCATATTTTCTTCTTGGAGATGGTCAAATTCTTGAGTTTTGTGGCATGGTTGGAAAGACTTTGATGTGTTCTTGCCTTTGAAAATTGGATTTAGGCGATGGAGTAGTCAGAATCAACCCAAAGTGGGGATTTCGCTCCTAACCTTTCCAAAGGGTCTAGAGCGAAAATCCTTATAACTCTCATTTGCTTCCTTGTTTTGGCTAGGTGTTGGATTCCAAGGAATGTTGGAGGGTAGATTGGTATGTACTTGCCTTGAGAAGTAGTTGGACGCATTGAAAGATGAAGATTTTGCCTAAAACAAGATTTTCGCTCCTGACCCTTCCAAAGGGTCCAGAGTGAAATTCTTGATAAACCTCTTTTTGCTTCCATGTTTAGGCCACAAACCTTGTTCCTTGAGCAAGAGTGGTGTATGTTTGCCTTCCAGAGAAGATTGGAGTTGAAAAGATGAAATACCAAGCCTAGAATGGGAATTTCGCTCTTGACCCTTCCAAAGGGTCTAGAGCGAAATTCCCCAAATTTTATGCCAAGACAAGTGTGGACCAAGATGAATTAAGATTGGAAATGTCCTTAGGAGTGACTTTGACTTATTGGTGATCTTCAAACTTGAAGGAATTGAGTAGAAACATGAGTTTCACTCCTGACCCTTCCAAAGGGTCTAGAGCGAAATTCCTATAAACACCTATTTTCCTTGCAGGTCAAGTCAAACTTTTTGTTTTTATGGCTTGGATGGGTGTGAAGAGGTGTGTCCTTGCCTTTTGAAGTTGATTGAGGTTGAAAGGATGAAGAAATAAGCTCAAAACAAGATTTTCGCTCCTGACCCTTCCAAAGGGTCCAGAGCGAAAACCTAAAATCCATCCGATCCTCCAAAATTTGTGCCAAGCCAGCCCTAGACCAAGGTGAGAGAAGCCCTTAGGATTGCATTTGAATGGATTGTTGCCTCCAAAAATGAAGATTCTAAGGTTGGACAAGGATTTCGCTCCTGACCCTTCTAGAGGGTCCAGGGCGAAATCCCTTGTAGGTCCTGTCCCTGGCTATGATTTTGAGCGAATTTTCCTTTTCAAGCCTTTTGAGGATCAAGCAAATGTTGCCATGTTGAGAAATGGATTCAAATGAGGGAGTCTAGAGGAAACAAAGTGAAAGGAATGGAGTTGAGTGAGGGTAAACAAGCAAAACATGAATTTCGCTCCTGACCCTTCCAAAGGGTCCAGAGCGAAATTCTCCAAATCCACCATTTTCTCCTTGTCTAAAGCTAGGACTTTGACTCCTAGGGCGTGGTTGAGGTTGGGATGATTTTACTTTGCCTTGCAAGATGAATTGAAGTAAAGGAGATGAAGAATTAAGCCTAAACTTGAATTTCGCTCTTGACCCTTCCAAAGGGTCCAGAGCGAAATTCACAAAATATCATGTTTCCTCCAAGATTGTGTTCAGCCAAGACGGTGATCAAGGTGGATTGGGCTTAGAGATTGCCACAAGTATGCCTTAAAGGGGATTGTGAATGAAAGAAGTGTGAATTTTGACCTAAAACTTGAATTTCGCTCTTGACCCTTCCAAAGGGTCCAGAGTGAAATTCTCAATTTCACCTAATTCGCTCATGATGAAGGTCAAGAGATGGATTCCCAGGCCTTGGTGGAGAGAAGACAGGTGTATTCTTGCCTTGGAAGACATTTTGGAGTGGAGGAGTGATAGAACTTGAGCCTAAACTAGATTTTCGCTCCTAACCCTTCCAAAGGGTCCAGGGCGAAACCCTTTGAAACTCCTATTTTTCACCCTGTTTGAGCTAGGCAAAGGGCTAGTTGTGAGATTATGATGACAAGAAGTTTGAAGGCTAGGCCTAAGATTATGAAATGATGAAATGAGGTCTAAATTGGCTAGGAATGCAAATTTCGCTCTTGACCCTTCCAAAGGGTCCAAAGCGAAATTCTTATAGGGCTTGTCCTTGGGGGGAATCTTGAGCAAACTTCATTTTGATGTCTTCTTGTTGATGATTTAAGGTAGAAAATGCTATGTTAGAATGAATTTATTATGTGTCCTTAATCATCTTTTGGTTTGTTTTGTAGATAGAAGAAGACCAGGCCAGGGCAAGGACGACCTCGTCCAATCCATCATCATCAAGGACGTTCCACATGCACAAAGGGAGGACTCAAGGTGCTTTGAAGCATTGGAAGACCAGGGGTGTTCAAGGAGTTCAAGTTAGCCTCAAGACCTCATTCTACCACAAGATGACAAAGAAAGGCTTCGCCAACACTTCAAGGCAAGGTATGCTTCCAGAGAAGGACGACTTGACAGTCAGGAAACCTTATCAGACACATGGGAGTCAAAGAAAGGCACACCATTCATCAAGCACATTAAAGACAGAGGAGGATCAACCAAGGTCAATGCAAGGGTACATTGAAGAAGCAGATAGTTTCAGAAGAGTTAATCAAAGTTAACTTTTAAGCATCATCAAATTGAATATTAAAAGAGGAACAAGCAAGTACTAGACAAGGTGGCATCCCAATCATCATTCCTCCAGTTGGATTGGTCCACCTCAGCAGGACCAGATTCAATGTACCTAATTTACTGGAGGCGGCACAAACTTTGATGTACCTACCCCTGCTTCCTATTGGTCCTCACCCTTGGAATGTAATTTTCTAATTGGCTAAGGAATTTTGTTGTAACAAACCCTAATTAGGATTTCTATCCTGTAATCCTAGCCATTGATTTTAAGTCAATCAGAGCCGTCTGTTTGTAAAGGGTTCTCTATATAAAGCCCTGGCTCCTCATTTATAAAGGTTAATAGTTGGTTAATAGATAATAGTCAGAGATTGATTAATAGAGAATAGATAGTAGAATAGCAAATAGAATAGCAATTAGAGTAGATTAGGAAGAGAAGGCAAGAAATTGTTGCCTTGATTGTAAATGAACCCCCTTTTCATTGAAGATATGGTGAAATGTGTTGTTTCTTTGCAATATGCATGGTCTTTTGTGGAATCTTCATTGTAGATGATAAATGATTAGATTGAATGAAAGAAGTTATTGAATGCACTCGCATGGAATCCCCCTAGTCCAAACCACTAGCCTCTCGCTGACTGTAAGTGCGCCTTGTGTGGTCAACTGGCTTAGAATGAGCTTAATCTCAAGTTGTTACACGTCTATTGTTCATGCATTAACTTGAATGATGATCGGTATCTGATGGTATTTGATTTGAATATATTTGAGGCATTCCTTAGAAGATCGCACTGAGTTGGTGTGGAATTGTTCAGCTTGACGGTGAGACCCAGCCTAGTAGGACTCCACCTAGTCGTTCATCCATCTTCTTGCATTCTAGGTCTTAGAGTAGATTCTCTAAACTCTGTACCTTTTGCCATTTCTTTATCTTCCAACCAGTAGATAGGACTTGAGTTCCAGTAGATCAGATGCTCAGGCAGTCAAATGTAAGTCCCCTTGTGATTCCAGCAAAATCACATCATACCGCAAGAGCTTATCCACGAGTAGAGAACCTAACATAACAGAGCCTTGGAG
Organism: Cryptomeria japonica; assembly: GCF_030272615.1. Lineage (NCBI taxonomy): Eukaryota > Viridiplantae > Streptophyta > Pinopsida > Cupressales > Cupressaceae > Cryptomeria > Cryptomeria japonica. The sequence goes on from NC_081407.1 coordinate 381,084,884, forward strand.
TTTCTTTGATTGATCCTTCTGCGATATCTTCAGCATTCGGGAAGCTTTATTCAAGAGAGGATAAGATACCTCTGGATATTTTATTCTGTGTTTGGTCGTGTACAAAAGACACATCAACATGTTGTAAGACTAAAATTGATACCATAATTCTGAAACTTTAATGTAATCAAGTTGGAGTTGAGCAAAGCTAATCACAATCTACATTTGGCTGATGCATCCTTCCATTATATTTTGATGTAATTCAATTTGATAGACTAATGCTCTGAACTGTTTGACTCTGTTTATATATCCAATCATTTTTACATTATTGCCAATAAATATCCTGTGTGTAATTAACATTCCCACCCAATCAGAATAGCATTTTCACACAAGCATCCAATTTTTTTTTGTGGTCTAAACTGCATTCTTATATTAACATTTACTTTCTGTGTTGAAATGCATTAGCCTGTTTGCTGAAAAGCATGAGAAGCTGTCAATTCTTATTGATGACGCAACTTGATAGCTGAATACTGAGTTCTTCTCAACTCATTAATCTGAGGATCACTTAGTTTAACATATTGCAGTTAAGAATGTGCATTAGATTTATCGTGGAGCTTTGGCAAATAGCTCTTTTTGTTCTTTTTTTGGGGGGCACAGAAAATGAAGAATGATTATTGATTACTGAGCTACAGGAGTTCTTTTTATTATGAAACATTCACCAATATTCAGACAGGTGTCATCAAAAACATCTGTATTCGGAACATTTTTGCATTTTAGTCAAGGATTTTGGCCTTTGTTTTCTTGGATAGGCTGTCCCTTGTTTTTTGATTAAATAGGTGTTATGAGTATAACCAGTGCTGTGGTATGATATTGAATCATTGTATCTAATAGTAATTGATAGTAGAGTTGTTTGTAATGTTTAGTTGGTTTATTTCCCAAAATATTTAGCTTCTTTGTTGATGTTTTTGGCGGTATTGATACATATTCAATGGTTGCTTTGTCTGTTGCTTAATTCAGGTAAAACTAAACAACTGGATAGATGGTGCAAAAGCAAGAAGCCTAGTTGGTGTGAGTGCCAGATTTGGCACTCCTTTACCACATGAAGAAAATGAAGCTCATCGGATGACTCTTATTGAGGCAAATCCTCTTAATTGCTGCGAGAACTCTTCAACAAAGGTTTGTGTACCTTTTGTAACTTCTTGGTGCCTTGCTAAGCGTTTTTGTTGTGATGAGTCCTAGTGTTTGATTGTTTAGAAAGAAATTTTGTGATCTGCAATAAGAGTAGGGTAATTTTGTCACAAGGGGCTGATTGCTTTGCTTTTCTGAAGAAGAATAGTATTTGCGGGGTTGTTACTCTCCTAAGCTAGTTGCTTTTCTGAAAAAAGAAACAGAACAATTTGAGGCATTGACATACTTAATTTTGCATGTATAACTGTCTTAATCTATCGAGACAATCACATACTTGAAGTTGAAATGAATTATGTTTTACTATTTATAAGTATTTCTCCATGTTTCCAGAAGGGGGTGTGTGGCAATGCAGGGACATGGCTTTAAGGACAAATTTTGGGGTCAGTTGGGGGACTATAAAAATAAATAAAACTAACTAAAAGCAGCAAATTTTAAATACAGTCTGCTGAATTTGCAATGTCAATCATCCTCCGTCTTAGCATTTTTTTTTATCATTATTTTAATTTTTTTCTTTAACTCTCAAAAAGTTAACTTGTTTATTTCAATTATTTGTATGTACCAAATGGAGCAGGCTGTTCAGTCCTGAAAAACGTGATGCTCCCTCCCCAAGCTTCTGGGACATCTGAAATGCTACGGATGTCACCCACACCCCCAATGACAAGTAATTGTGGAAAAATGCTATTTATGAACTACAATGAGCATGGATCATTTTGTGTAATGTGAATTAGATCCTAGACTCACTAGGAACATATTTTTTCACAATGTTCAACAATGTCTAGTCCACTTGATGTAGATCATGAAATTGAGGGCAATAATCAACATATAAATTATAATTTGTAAATTGCTAATAATTGATTCATTTGTATTCAGCAGAGAATGAAAGTTATCCCGAGTTTTGCACATTGCTTTATTTATTCATTTTCGACTTCCAACATTTTTTTCAGATATTATAGTGGGGTTTCTGGAGGGGTCCTGGCTTTTGATATAAACATTTGATTACATGAGCACATATCTATCCATAGAGATCTGATAACAAAATTCTGCTATATGAAGAAGCTACCAGCAACAAAAAATGAATAGCATTACCACAGATACCACAGGCCATAGAAAGACTAAGACAAAGATCTATATGGAATTACAACTTATAATGGAATTCACATCTTAAACAAGAGCACCACCAAGGACAGAGAACAAACTAACAGACAGGAAACCATAGAAACATTAAACCACCCCCCAGCACTCCCTACCAACTGGCAAAGAATGCTCTGTGTCAACTACCTCCTTCACTCAGGGCTCAATCTTATTGGTTGTCCTGCTTCTATGATTGCCTGCCAAAGACAGATTTCTCATGCCATAGCATATCTCCCTCTGTCACATGGACCTGTGCATAGAAGGGCCACATAAACTGGGATGGTATAATTGCTAATGACTTCAAACTGCCCCTGGTAGTGATGAACATGCAGACTGGTCAAAACTTTGCCAACATCATCGCAGAAGGCTCACAGAATCCTAACTATACTGCATAACTCCTCCAAAAGCATTTGTTGAATCCATATGTTGAGTCAGACTTGAACCTGACTCTTCTCCTTCCATGTCTGTAGCCTTCATCTCCTTGCTAGCCTCTAACCCAACGTGCTGAAGAGACATACTAGAGAGCTGGTCCAGAAGCGAGACTTGCAAGAGCTTAAGATGAATAGCAACATCTGGGAGGTAATACACAAGATTGGTGATGAAATTGCCTTGGATGGCAGCTTTGGAGCAATGCACAGCCAATAAAGTTTGTTCCCCCAATACCCCGTTGACAAAACCTAGAACTTTTGGATCTTAACAGGAAAACCTATTTGTAACTTAAATTATCCCTTGCATCATGAACCTCCCACAGCTGGTCCTCCATTCTGTACAAGGAGCCAACAGCTATACTTCAAGTTCAAATTAAGCTAACAAAGTCAAAGCCTTAATGACTTCACCTTACCACTGAGGGGAACTGACAATCCATGACATTCTTTATAACTTCACCATACATCATTGCCACCTTACTTATGGGCATTACTGCACTATACACAGAACGATCAGAATACTCAACTCTTTGTATGCTGCCAAGATCTCAAATCATTTAATTTTATGCACAACAGCCTTCCAAACACCACACAAAAGATGCCTAAGAGGCATGACTTAAACTCTGCAGCTAAATCTTTTCTTTGAGATTTTAGAAAAATTAAGGGGCTTTATACAGCTGTTTTATGTTTTCCCAAGAGCTAGCCCTTTAGCTATAAATAGCCATCATCAGAACCTGATTCATGTCTTCATTGACCAAACGGTCTGCAATTATAATTAACTGTCATTTGCAATATACATGATAGATTAAAATTTTGATTTAAAACTTTAACCTCATCTATGTATCAATTCATTTTCTAGTTTGTGCTCGTTCCCTTGTTTATAGCATTGATCACTATCATTGAGTCACCTTCCACTATCAAGTTAGATTGCTTCTGTGAGGCAGCTGCTCCAAAACTTGCAATTAATGCCTCCTATTCCACTTCATTATTTGTGTCAATAAATCAAATCACAATAGGAGTTCTTGATAGCAAAGCCTTCTCCTATTGATCCAGGATTACCCCTTGCAGCCCCTTCAAACTTTGATCTGGAAAACCCTTCTGGGGGAGGAGACCAAAATTCATTTCTGTTGCCACCAGGTTTGAAACAATATTATCTCTACTGATTTTTATTCACTTAACCCTTAAACAGGAAGACATCTAACATTTATTATGATTCAGAAATGTAAATAGTGCAAAGTATCAAACATGCATATTGATTATGAAATTACCGCTTCTGAAACGAATCACAGGAAAGTGAAAAACCAGCTCCAGACCAACTTTGATGAATACAAGTCTTGCAAGTAATTCTTGCTATCTGAAAATCATATATAGCAGATTGTCATCTGTTTGAAAATGTTAAGTGCATCAGTTGTAGTCAATATGAAATTACCGCTTCAGGAAAGAATCACAGAAAAGTGAAAAACCAGCTCCAAACCAACTTTGATGAATACAGGTCTTGCAAGTAATTCTTGCTATCTGAAAATCATTTATAGCAGACTGTCATCTGTTTGAAAATGTTAAGTGCATCAGTAGTCAAAGCAAGGAGGCTGCAGTAATTCAAATCAATAAACATACAAGAATAAGCACAAATGAAAAGTAATGAAAAATATAAAAACCTAGAAAGTAATTTAACTGTCTTCAATCCAGTTAGCTTCATTTGGCCATTAAGGGTATTCATACAATCAGTTTAGTTCACCAAGTCAATTTAAATGCTTGCATATTTCCAAATAGAGTTGAATTTAATGTTAGTCAATGCTCTGAAAAAATATTCCGTTATCTTTAATGGTTAAGTTATGTCTCAGTTTTCATAGCATTTGCTTTCGTACTGAATTATATGTTATGTGTTACCATCTTAACTACATACTGCTAGACCACAGACCCCCAAGAAACAAATTAGGCCATAGGATACAAAATAATAGAATCTGCTATTTCTTGGAATGGTACAGACATTCATACTCAGGGTAAATAATTGTGTGGAAGAAATGGGTATTATATGTATGGATATGTGGACAGTCAAACGAATAATAGTTGGTAAATAGATTACAAGATGTGCATGGGTAGGGCTGTGTGATTACCGTACAACCATTTAGGAATAATATGTATATTAGGTTAATAAGATCTTTGAACTATTAAGTAAGTTTTGATGTCATAAATATGTTGAATATAGACTTCTAAGGTTTCTTATCTTTCGGTTGGGCCACCCCATGACCTCAGACCTGTGCAAGAATTTGTTTTGAAATGTTCCTCCTTTTAATGTCTTTTTTTTTTCTTCTTACCTTATATTTTTGAGCCTCTCTTTGATGTATAGCACATATGCAACTTGTATGGTTTGGTGTCCTTAAGTTTTTCTTGTCTCTTTAAATTTTAATTAATAATTTCCATAATTGAACTTTTTAGGGGTTTCTGACATAAGTCAGGTGGCAAACAAATTTTTGCTATGTTCGTATGACTCTAGCATTAGGTAGGGAAACCCATGTTTTAGTATTTTTATCTGGGGCATTCATGGACTGAGGTTGGTATGACACTAGCTTTGCTCATGGAGAACTTTTGAAGGATGTATATAGCTGATATGTGGTATTTATAACATTGTGGGAAAGAATCTCAGAAGCTCTATGACCGAGGTTGCTATGACCCTAGCATCACTGATGGAGAACCTTTGAAGGATGTATATAGATAATATATGGTATTTGTAATACTTTGACATTGCAGGAAAGAATCTTAGAAGCTCTGCATGTTTCCTAGTCTATTTTGTATCACTGACACCGGGCATGGGATTTGTGATTCTTTATTCCTTAACTCATTACATATGATCACAACAGGCAGGAAACATAGTACTCTTCTGATGGCGACCATTGGTCATAAGAACATCTGAATGGTGAACAATGTTTTGACTTTTTGTTTCAAGGTATAGAAACTTTGCCAATCTTTAGAAAAATACAAAAATCAGTAAGCCTTATACTGATATAGTATGATCCTAAAAGTTAGTCACACATATAGTGTGTCATTCCTCTGATGAGTAGCACTATTCTGCCTTGAATCTTATGCTTTCACCAAGCTCATTTGTGCTTTTAGACTTGATAGTCATTTGAATCTAATGGGTTGTCTTCAAAAAATGTTAACTTAATATTGTATCACACAACAGGGTAACTTCATTCTTCTAGAACATACTATCAGCTCATCCATATTGTCAAATCTCTTTATCAGTGCTAACAATCTACTCCAAATTCATGTCAGGCAGCTTTGATACATAAAACAATAACATACTAGGGAAGCAGAAGAAAATTAGCCATTCATGTTAGTTGTTGGTCCATATGCTGATGATGTTTGTGTTTTTTGTTTTAAATCACCTCTCCTCTCAGCCCGACCTACAAGTTCCCAAAAGGTCATATGCAATAATTGAATGCTTAGTACCTGTATTATTCATCATATGATGAATAACTTATTGCTGACCTTGAACATGGCTGTATCTTTTTACATTTCTGTTCTTGACCTTGATAAAGGAAAATATTTTCCTCAAGTGTAGTCATTTGATTTTCAAGAAATTTTCTGAACCAGCTGAAAGTTCTTGGGTTTTCCATATTATTGTTTTTCTTTTTATTTTTTTGGTGCACTTCTATGTATCACACATGTGGTCATGTCTTTTTTGTGCAAATATTAATCACTTCTAACTTATTTGAATGCAATCAGTAGCTTATGAAGCGATACTAATTACAACGTGGCTTGTTGCCTGACCTTAAATTCATGTCATCTCTGAAAGGTTTCGCCAGTTATATCTCAGTCTGCCATGTTTATGGAGACAACTATCTTGATATCAGGAGATGGAGGAAAGTGTGAGGACTAGATGTTTTAATCTTAATTACTAGAAGCAGATGTGAGATAAGCACTACTCAACATGAACTAGTGTTAGAGAAAATACATGGGCACCAAATTATAGGGTTAGCTACATTGCATTAAATGTGGGTTAGATGTATAATTTAATTGCAACCATTGTGCTTTATGCCTTCTTTGCAATAATTTTATTTTTTGATGACTAATTGCATGTCGTCTGTTAGAACTAGTACCTTTGCATTTAAACTGTACACATCATGAACATCAGCATTGGATATCTTCAGAGATATCTTTCTGAGCTAGCATTCTAAATCTCTTGTACGTTGTGATGACACTCTCTCTTTTTTTAATCTTGATCAGGACCTGGTCTTAATACTATATTAGATTAATGTGCTAACATATACGACTTTAGTTTATTCTACTGGTTATCATGAAAGGCATGTTCAGCTCTGAAAATGCCTGGGAATTTGTTTACATTGCAGCTATCAGGATCAGCTGCATTTTCTAAGAGAGGAGAATGTGCTTTCACTACAAAGGCAAAGATTGCAGAAGCAGGGGGAGCAGTGGCCTTAATTGTAATGAATGATGAAGAAGGTTATGTCTTTTTTCTTGATAGTTTACTATGTTGTATTGAAAATCAATGTAAATGGCAGGGCATCAGAGTAGACCATGTGTATTGCCTTCCTTCCTTGGTTTTATGATTGCTCAATTGTTTAACAATCGATATCATATTAATCCTTTCTGACTGCATGCCAAATTGTGTATTGTAACAGACCTTTATAAGATGGTTTGCACTGAAAATGATACTTCATTGGTCATCAAGATTCCTGTGGTTATGATCCCGGCATCAGCAGGGCAAGAACTTCAAGATCATTTAGCTGCAGGCAAAAAGGGTAAAGTTATGCTATTTTTGGAAAGGGTGTTGATTTTGCAAAGTTTGGCCTCCTTTTTACAGTTATATTTTCCTTATAAAAGATGAGAAGTATGCATTAAAGTCAAGCAAGGTTTCTCCATGCAACAATTGTATTTGGTTATTATATTTGATAAAATCAAGCAATTATTAGAGGAAGGATAGTGTCTTGGTAATTAGTTGGTCTTATAAAAATCTTTATTTGTGCTGACAATATCATTGACCTTATGCTGAGAAAAACTAAAAGTTACTAGACTAGACCATAACGAGCCTTGGAAAGAGGGTTCTAAACAGAAGAATCAGAGTAAAAAAAAATATTAGTTTTCTATGTTTTGCTTTTCTTTATTTTTTTTAATTGTTAATAATAGCATAGATGAACTACTTGCCACTCGGCAAAACTCGCCAAGGCCTGAAAAAAAAAAACGGGGAAAACTTGGCGGAAAACTCGGCAACTTAAAAACACGCTTAAATTTATTTAAAAATGCATTTTTTTTGCAAAATTTAATGAGAAGATGCATCCAATGAGTCAATAAATGAGAACACAAAAGAAACAAGCTGATTCTAGATATATTTAAATGCAAAGTGTCTACAAAATTGCATCCTCATGAGGAATGCTGATGGCTGGAAGCCTGGAAGCACAGTAGTAAATAGTTTTTGTAAAACCAAAAGTAAATACATCATTACAATTACAACTTCCTCTTCCCAGCTCGAGCAAAAACTAGGGGAGAGGTAGAACTAGAGGGTCTAGTCCTAGAAGTCTGCAGTGGCATGATTGTGCCTCCTCGCTCGGTATGGCTAGCTCGTCCTCCATCCTGGATGAAGCTATGTCTCCACCTGCTTCTGACACTGGCAATGACTTTTCATCCTCATCCTCTTCCTCCTCAATGTCATCCAGCGTGAAACCAAATCCACCTCCCTCCTCCTCCATAGTCTGCCTCTCCAAATCAATGATGTCATCCTTGGAAAACAATTGAGGCTGCTCCTATGATGTCCAATCACTGTAAGGATCTATATCATCCAAGTCAATTGGACCACCTTCTACTTCCTCTACCTTCCTTACGTGCAATTGAAGATTTTATTGCACGAAGACAAGGTCATTGAGGCGTTTCTGCACTAACTTGCTCTTCTTCGTGTGGATTGCTTCAAACAAGCTCCAATTGCGCTCACAATTGGATGAGGGCAAATTTGTTGAGATGGGGGGTGTTTCCACCCCAATTTTGCCACCAAGCATCTGCAATTTTTTTTTTTTTGAAAAGTTAGAAAGCAAAGAGAAAAGAGAAAACATAATTTATCAATTTATCAATCACTTTAGATCCCAAATTCCAAATGGCAAATGTTATACCTGAGGATTGAGTGGTTCTTCCTCTCCTAGCCAGCTCTGAAGAGAATAGCTTACCCCTTGCTTCCTCATATTTTTGGACTTCACCCACAATGCGGTCTCACTCCTCAACATCGGGTACCATCCTCTGAATGCTTGTAGTGAGGCCCTCCATGACCTCTCCATTTGAATCTGAGTAAGAACCCCCAAACTTAAAACAAGGTTTGAGGAAGTACCCTACTACATGAATGGGTTGGTGGAGCTGATTGTTCCACCTCTTATCAATAATTTCCCAAATGGGATCAAAGTTGAGTCTATCCCCCTTGTAGTAGTTTTTGATAGACTCCTTGGCCCTATCCATGGCCTCATAAATATATACCCCATGGGGGTTTTTATCCCTATCCACCATGCGGACAACTCTAACCAAGGGCTCTGACACCTACAATTGAAAAATACAAATTACAAAAAGATTAATTAATGAAGTTACAAATTAGTAATGAGAGACTTGAATCAAGAATAATTAAAAATTAAAAGTTTTGAAGTTACCTTCACAATCTCTGCAACCCTTTGTGCAAATTGGTTGTTGAAGACTATGCATGCGACAACCTCTCCTTCAACCTTCTTCGAATAAGGTGAGTTTAGCCATGCTTCACTCAAAAACATTTGTTTCAAAGAATTCAATGCATCAAGAATGGTTTGCCATGTCAAGAAAATCGTTGCAAACCTTGTGACACCAGCTCTCACCAAATCTTTCCCTTGGGTGTGCTCTCTCATCAAATGTAGAACCCAAGGGTGATTGCAAATATATTTAGTGATCCTCCTGGCATCTTCCACAACTGGAGTCACCCCCTCAAGTTTCCCTATTTCCTCCAAGAGAAGGTCAAGGACATGTGCTGCACAAGGTGTCCAAAAAAGAGTGGGGTGCCTCTCTTGGAGGATTCTACCTGCAAAAGAAGAAGTTATTCTTAAGAAAGATGCAACCGAAAAAAACAAAGCCACAACAAATGAAAATGTTGCTAAAGGTGATAATTCAAAAGGATTCTACCTGCTGCCACATATGTTGCTGCATTATCTGTAATGATTTGCACCACATTCTCTACTCCCACCTCCATGACAACGTGTTCCAACATTCCAACCAATGTTTCTACTTTTTTCACCTTATTGGAGGCATCAACCGATTTCAAGAACACTACATTGTCCATGCAAGCAACCAAAAAATTAATGATAGTGCGGTTCTTGCCATCTATCCACCCATCAAAAAGAATGGTGCAGCCATATTTTGTCCATTCTTTTTTTTGGTCCTCGACCACTTCTTTTGCCCTAGCAACAACATTTGTGAGCAACCTACAAGAACAAAGTGAAATTAGGTCTTAGTACACAATTTTGATTTAATAAACAAGAAATCTAAAAAACAATTAAAAATGAAATCAAGTGGACTATTTAGTGATTTACTAACCTCCCACTCAAATCCTTGCGAGAAGGGGCTTTGTACCCCTTTCCTGCAACTGTCATGCGGTCACCAAATTCAGCCAATAAGGATTGTCTGCCACATTGAATGGAATGTTGTTGAAGTACCAAAAATCAGCTGTTGCAATGTCGGTTTTCTCATGTGCCTCCCTATTCCATCGAGTGGCCTCTAATGGTGGTTGTGCTCCAAGTGTGTTCTTGGGCACAAAATAATCACCTATGGACCGTGATTGTGATGCAGCAGTGCCATTGCCAGCCCCAGGTAGTCTACTAGAGGAAGCAGAAGCGATGAGCGAGGTGGTGGTGGGTTTGCGGATACGTGGGCCACGCCGAGAGCCCACTATGCCCTCAAGTGCTTCTTGTTCTTCTTCAATGTCAATAGAAGCACATTGAGATTCAGCTGCAAGTAGGGCATTCATTTGTCTTTTTATTTCAGGATTGGTCCCTTGGCATTCTCTAGCATCATGCCTGTCTATGCCTGCAAGGTGGTATTTGAGGCGGTTGATGCCTTCATGAAGTATTTTTTCATGCTTTATGCAAGTAACTGTCCTAGGATCCGGTCCCTCATAGGCATACCTCCAAGCCCTATCTCTAGCACCTTTAGGACGGGTGCCTGTTTATCCAGATGGGCATGGTTCTAGTGGCCAATTAGAACTTGCCATAATTAATGCTTAGTTAACCTACACATACAAAGTGAAAAAAGAAAGTTAACATTTTAGTTAAACAATTTAGCAAACTATCTAAATTAGTTGAAAAAATTTAGACATCATTCAAAGTTTAAAAAAAACTAAAATATTAGGGTTTGATTTTTTTTTGAAAACTAGAGATTCTCCAAAAAAATAGTGAAAAAATCAACAAAACTTGTCAAAACTAGTGTAAAATCTTGTTCAAATAACTTAAAAAGATTTTAGACTACTTAGGAATGATTTCTAATTCATCTAGATGCAACAAAAAATAAACAATTTTTTTTAAAAAAGCATAGAAAAAAATTAAAAAACCAACCTGGGAATCTGATTTTTCTTGAAAAACCACCTCAAATCCCCTTCAAAACCTCTTGGAATTGGTAAGAATAGCTAGATATTAGCTTGCAAGAGTGTTGGAGTCACTCTTCCCCCTTCTCAACAAAAAAGCCAAGGTAAAATGATGAAATTAAATGTGTTTTTGCCGTTCTTGTCTGTTATGCTGTTGTGGCCGAGTTTATGTCAAAAACTTGGCAAGTTAAAGCGGCGAGTTAAAGGCGTTTTTACTCGCAGAGCTTGAAAACTCGGCGAGTTTTTAAATCTCGCTGAGTACTTGGCGACTTTTTAAAACTCGCTGAGTACTCTGTGAGTGGGCCATCTATAAATAATAGAATTAAACGGGATCCTTTCCCATAAAGAAAAGCCAGGCATTTACTCGCCAAAATACTGTGCTGGGTGCTGGATATTTAAAGAGTTAGGAAATTACATCCACAACTATTTCCTTCTTTTACTAGCTAAATGCTATCTACTAAAGCTTCCTAACTAAAACTATCTGGCAGCACTTTTATGGCCATTATGCATAATGGAGCTACATCCTAATTGGTTGATCTGGGTCTATAGTTCTATGACAGGTGTCTTTGCACATGCCGGGGCATGAGCAGCTGCAGGTGAAATGCTTGGAACTGCTTTTTGTTGGTGCCCTGTGATGTCTGAATTGTCCACTTCTCCATTTTCTGTCCCACTCAAGTGATCTACTTCCAGTTTCTTTCTTCACGCCAGTTGGTACTTTGGTTCTTTTTTGCACATATGCCTTTTGCTGTTAAACCAAGATATTTTCTTGTCTCCTCAAGTAGAATGAAGGCAAATTCATCCCTGCATAGAATTGGTTCTGTGTAGATAACTGAGAGATCTTTTCCTGGTTCTTTTTCTGACAATTCATCGTTGGTGCCATTTAGCTGATATATGCAAAGTCTTTGGATCTCTTGATCCATTAAGAGTGAATTTTGTTAATATTTTTTTAATAGTACCAGAGAAGAATCCAGTGGGTTCCTTGCCCCTATAAATAAAAAATCTGTTAAACAAATGTCCTGATTGGATAAGCATTAAAACAAAGCAGACATACAGGAAGCCAAAGGAGCAGAAAGTGAACAACCAAAAACTTTATAGTAACAGGATGAAGCTACCAACCAACCTCAAATACAAAGGCCACCCAAAAAACCCTAAGAAGTAGGTGCTAACAACCAGCACCATCAAAAAATACCAATTAAACCAAAAGCAACGAAATAACCAACTAAAGAGACAGTAAATACCTAAAACTAAGTAACATTCCTCCTGCCCACCTGCCACAGGCCTCAGGTGAAGCCTCTCAAATGGCGGACATCATATTTCATTCTTGTATAACAATCACAACCTGCTTGGGAGCTGAATTCCCACCACCACCTAAATGTGCCGGGGACTCAAAACATACCTCGTGGATAACCTGGTCTTTTCTTGCTATGCACCATAACTTCCCCTGCCAAAGTAGTCAGTGTAAAAGCACTAGCAACCTCCAAAGTTCCATTCTTATGGGAAACAAGCAGTCTTGACAACCATGGAAAAGAGAGAGAGATTGGAATTCCTACTGAAGAGCCTGCACCTCAAACTGCAAAGCCCTGAAGTTGCTTGCTAGAGGAGACTGGGGACCATTGAAGGCCCCCAGACCCTGTGCAGCATCCATTCCCAACTGAACCTCCTCATCCTGACCAATGGTGTAGTACCACCCATACCTGCTGCCCCTAACGCTGGGTCTTTATATCTTTGGATATAGAACCAGACTATCAAGCCATTCCTGCAGGTCCTCTGAAACCACTGTATTGGCAAATTTGGACTTTAAATCAGCAAAGTTATAAGTCCTGGACCTAAGCTGTCCAAAGTAAAAGAATGCAGCTTAGGAGCCATTGAAGCCAACAAACACGTACATATGGTATCAATTCTAACACAGGCCTTAGAAAGTGACAAGCAAGAAGCCACTCAATTGTAATAGAGACCAACAAGACCACAGGAAGTCTTGAGTGATAGAAAATCCAATGTGTGTCAACATGTTTGGCTGAATGGAGATTAAAACCATACTTATAAATAAGCTACACTAGCTGCAGCCCAAATGAGGGGAAATGACAGAAAATGTCACATCCAAAAATGTAGGCACAAGTGGAAATAAACACACTTCCAAAGAAATCAAGGTGGCCAATTGTCCAATAGCAACCTCCTCAATGATGGCCACGTGACACATCGACCACTGATGAGAGCTGAAAGGGTAGTATGGGAAATCACTACATTGGCAAGGGCATCAGCCAATGTATTCTCTTCCATCAGCCAATCTATTCCCTTGTCTATAAGAATACAAGAACGATACACTAGAGAATTTCTTACTTAACTTGATGTCTTCATCCAGAGATCTCGGAAGTTTCTAAATAGCACAATCTTGTTTTTGAAGACCTGAGATGACATAGACCTGAGATTATACCTGTTGACCAGACCAAGCCTCAGCAGCTCAGCTCACAAATAAAATTCTTTTGACACTTATATGCCCCTGGAAATTTCAATCAACACTGTAGCAACAAAATGTTGACCAAAAACAAACCTGTAAATGTGAGAAAATTGTCATGAAACCCACTTTTTAATGCCAGATGATTTTTTTCCCTGAAATTGCAAGTATTTTGTGACTAAATCTGCAAGTTTGGTGCTCAATTCAACAATTTTGCAGCAATTTCTTAAGATTACTCAGGGCCAAGTATTATGGCAAGTCACTCACCACAGGTTTTAGCTTGTGAGTACTCACAGAGTTTTCCAACTATTGTTATTATAATACAATATTTGTTAATACAATCATCGCAGTAAAGAGAAACCAGCTGCCCCAAATGGAAGTGGAATTTATCCGGTTTCTGACTTTTGAGATGATGCATTTCTTCTAAGTCTCTATGACTGTTTGATAGCATCTTGTATGCGTAAATATGCATGTTGGAGCCATGAAGAGGCATCTAGAGTTTGAACAATATTTGCAGCAGAGTATACAAAATGTGTACTATTGTTTGAGTTGTGATTCATCACAGAACAAGTGTGTTGTTCATTCTAGATGTGCTATTGATCCCACCCAGTTGTCTTTGGATGTACTAAAGAGAGCTTGTTTAATAATATTGTAAATTTGGTGATTGGAAAGGAAACGCAGTTCCATCTTGCTAGAATTTCCACCCATTGTGGGTTTCTCTGGGGTAAATCTTATATTCTTGTGGTTGTGTGCCGAGTTCATCTCTTTCCCACATTTGTACTTCATTTCCATATGCTGTTTTCATTTCTAGTACTTTGGCAAACACTCCAATTCTATGTGAAAACTGATTTCTCAAGGAAAGTACTCAGGGACAGCAGTAATTCATGATGATTTCTGCTATGGGGTGAACTCACAATAATGGTTCCCACTTTTTTGCCACTTTTGACACTGAGATGAACATTTTTAAAATAATCTTCAACTTCCGACAACTATAACTTCTAAACTATTAACAATTTGAAGATGATGTAAATTAGTGATTTGTAACATTTTGTCTGTAGATTCTATATATATTTTTCTAAATTTTTTTGAAGATTTTTTAATTTTTTTTTCCATCCCCCTCGAAAAGCAGTTTTTTATAGCAAACTACATTTTGTAAGAGTGACGTGCCTCACGAAATGTATAATATTTTTTTTTCTATAAATGATAAAACCTCAATTCTTTTGAATTTTGGTTTGTAACATCAATATCCAGGGCTTGCAGTTGGTTTGATAGTGATATGTTGAATATTTTTTCATTTTATTAAGTTTTAAGTTCGACTAATTATATTTTAGACATAGGTGTACGTTTGAACACATAATTTGTTTATATATATCGAAATTCATTTTTTTTTTGTTAGGAAGAAGACATCAATTTCTAGGGCATAGATATTTTTCAGAATTTTTTTGAATTAGTTTACTATGTTTCCCAATGTGTTGAACAGAAAAATTCATGTTCGTTGAAAAACCTATGTTTGGTAAAATTAAAAAAAACAAGTTCATAATAAACTCAATATGTAATAAAATTAAGGTCATTGGAAAGCTTGCTTCGAGGACTACCACTACATTTTGGGTTGTCAAGATTGTTCCATTTGAGCCTTCAACTAGAGGTTTGAAGGCCAAAAATCTGCAAAAAATTGTAGAAAGTTTTAGAGAAGTGTAAAAAAAGGGGTTCGAACGAAGGGGGGTTCGAGCGAACACCCCCAATATAAATAAAAATTGACATAAACAAGCATTAAAGGCGGTTCGCTTGAAAGAGGGGGTTCGAGCGAAGTGGGGGGTTCGAGCGAACCCCAAAGGGTAGTTCATTTGAACATCCCCACTTCGCTTGAACCCCCTACGAATTTTTTTTCCTACCATCGCGTTTTTCCTTTGTGGGTGAAAGTGGGAACCATTATTGTGAACTCACCCTATGAATTGTCAGATCTGCTTGATGAGTCAGAGGTTAATATAATTAATCTAATCATTTGATAACTACCCTTACCCTAGCCTATGAACTGCTTTAGCATGTCTACTAGAGAAATTAGGAGAACTTCTTGTTGTTATCTAACTCTGTTGATGGGCAAAGATCTAGTCTAGAAATCAGATAGCAGGTAAATCTTGGATATATTTCAGCTAAAATGTCCTCCTTTTGCCTTTGTAGTTAGAATGTTGTCTTCTCTACAATGGGTATTTGCTCCCTCTGTTTTGTGTATAGATCTTCAGATCTCTTGGTTATTTTCATATCCTCACATGAATTTAAGAAGCCATTAACGCCCTCATCGCTCCTCTACGAGGCTAGGAACAATCACCAAGAATCTATATCATTTGTGAAGAATGCAAGTTTGATTCCTATGGTTTGGTGGGTGAAGATCTCCTGAGTCTTGTATATAATTCGTATCAATAAACCATTACTAGAATGACTCTGCTTCAATTATTTTTGTGGATAGATTTAGTTAAACTTAACTGGTGCTCTTGACCGTGTCACATCCAAGGTTTGTAATTACGGCGCACAAATTATATTATGGTTACAAGGCAAGAGAAAACAAAAAAGCAAGACTTATAATTTATGAATGAAAAACATAGTTAGTTGATTCCCGGAGTGATCATGAAATTTAATTTTGAATGAGAGGTCCATTTCACACACAAAGATCATATCAATATGATTGGAGGCAGCTGTTGATTAACTTCGTATAAGAGACAAATTTAACAAAGTTGCTAGAATGTAGCACTAAATAATATATACAAAAGCCAAATTTACATTAAGAAAAAGTGGTCAGCGCTAACAGTTATTTTCTTGTAAATATTTTTACTTCAAGACTATAATATCTTGAAATTATGTAAATGCATCATTGGTTTTTCTTTTCTTCGCAAGTTTCTAGACTAATAAAAAAGCATGCTTCTGCCCATGTGGCCTTTTGTCCAGTGGAATTGCAACTCTATTCACCCAATCGACCAGTTGTGGATTTGTCTGAAGTTATCTTGTGGATGATGGCTGTTGGGACCATAGTATGCTCTTCAATATGGGCAAAATTTGTTGCGAATGAAGAACCTGATGATCACTATAAGCGGTTGTCAATAAAGGTGACTCCCTTTTTGATGGAATCCTGCTTCTTGAAAGTACTTTTTTGTTTGGTTATATGTTAGTGGCTGCAAATGGTTTCTGGAGATACTTATTGACATCTCTTTATTTAAGAGCATTTTGCTTCTTTTAAGTAGTATTATCTACATCAGTAGAAGCTAAGTTAGTTTTTCGTTTGGCACTATATGTACAGGAAACGTTGGGAGATATATCTGCAAGCAAAGCTGCAATGGAGAAGGATGTTGTGCAAATAAGCACCAAAGCAGCTGCCTTTTTCATACTAGTATCTTCAATTTTTTTGATGCTGCTCTATTTCTTTATGTCTCAGTGGATCATCTGGATTCTTATTGTTCTTTTCTGCATTGGCGGCATTCAGGTGAGAACATTTTGGTCTTTTTAATGGGTCAAATTAATAAAATTGTCTGTGTGTTTGTAAAGTTTTGTATAACATTTTCTTGATCTAAGTAATTTTCATATGATGTAAGATTTAGTATTGAAGTGGAAGCTTCTTCTAATGGAATGCTTGCCAAAAATGTAATTATGCAAAACGTGTTAACACCTAATTAATGCTGTTTATTACTCTTGTAGTACATATGCATGCTTCCCAATGGATGGAAATATTTCCTTGTTGTTTTAGACTCAATAGATGATTTGTATTTGAAAGAAAGCAAGAAAGAAACAATATTAATGTCAAAGATGACCAAAATAGGTTAATGAGGCATTATAGTATTGTTGGATTATTGTCATTGATGTCAAAGAGCATTTCGTGGTATATTTGATGGAGGTTAGCTTGTGCCAAATTTATTGCACTATGATCGAGATGTCATCAAGCAAGGAGGACATAAATTGCATATTTAATGTCGAGTTCAAAATCTTAGTGCCACCAATTTATGGGAATTAAAAAATGCATTTAAGTATTATTTCAAGAGGGATGACCCCCTTGAGAGGTGCGCCTGTGCCCAAACTAGGGGTTTAAATAAATTAAAATGAATTTTTTTCTTGGGCCGACCTCAGGGAGTTGAGCTCCCACTTTGGAAGGCAAATGAAAACTAAATGAAAAATATGTTTGCTGCTTTGGCCGGCCAGCATGAAGAGAGGTAACCATTGGGTGAAGGGGTGCATTTGCATGTATAAAAAGAAGATCACTGGGAGTTTATTTGAACAAGAATTCATTGAATATTATTCCCATTTAAAGCAGATTTTGAGCAGACCTTAGAGCAGATCTAAGGTGCATATATGAGTAGATTTTAAGATGGATTATTGCAAATATATGAACAGATTTTAAGGTGGATTATTGCAGATATATGAGCAGATTTTTAAGGTGGATAGAAATTTTGAAAATTATAAGCAGATTTAAAGAAGTGTTTTTGAGGAGGAGATTTAGGTCTGATTCAAGAAGTAAATCAATTACTCATCACATCACTCTTTTGGAGGTTGGTGACTCCTATTCAAGGAGATTGGTGTCCCTTGCTGAGTTGGTGATCAGTTGTGGGGATTGGTGTCTCTAGTGGGTTGGTGCCCATGAATCATCTAAAGGAGATTGGAGTCTCCTATGGGTTGGTGCCTACGAATCATCTAAAGGAGATTGGTGTCTCCTATGGGTTGGTGCCTGCAAAGATTGTAAGAATTTTCTAATACAAAAGCAATATTTTGCCGTGGTTTTCTTCCACAAGGGTTTCCACATAAATTGTGTGCTTTTGTGTCCCTAATTGCTAGATTTTGCATTTGTGGTTGATTATATTTTGAAGTATTTCTATTGTAATTAATTGTTTTGAAAGTTAAAAATTTGTTATTATTTTGATTCACCCCCCTCTCAGTATAATTGTGTGCTCTTCAAATATAACCTTTATAAATAGCATGGTGTATAAATAAGAACCAAAAGTAGCTTTAGGCTAAAACTAAAACCTAAAGAACACAAATAAATGAGCCTTAGCTAACAAAGGTGGTGAACTCATGTCTGAGAAACCATCAAATATTAGGAAGATACAAGCATGCATTGCAAACATAAAAACAACCTTAACTTTTAAGAGAGGAAAACTTGATGGTGAAGAATATATATGATCAAAGAAATGAGATGAAAAGCATTTGCTTTTCATAATACTTGATGGATGGAAAAGCTTTTGAATGTTGCTATAAAGAATGAGGAACCTCATAAATATATTTTGATTAAAAAACACACTTGTACTCTTTTGGTATGCTCCACATTGTTTTGGGGATGGTAGGAAAGAGGCCACTTTTGGGGGATAATGGTATATATGTATATGATTTTTTTGTGTGTGAGAGAGGGAGGGAGGGAGGGAGGGATTTGTAGAAAGGAAATTTCTGTAAGTTTAACTGAACCGGGGATAATTGAGTAGGAATTCTCTTAAGAGTTAAGTTTCTGAGGAAGTTCAAATATTGTAATGTGTTTCCTTTGAATGCTAGATAAGGTAGTTATGGGTTTTAAATAGGAAAGGCTAGTTGACAAGTTGGAAATATTACCATAGTTTTTCAGTAATGTTTTGGTTGTTTGAAGTTGAACTTTTTGGAACTCATGGCTTTGTGCCAGGTAGACCATAGTTCACAAAATCAGATTCAACTTGGACTTGTAGACCCCATATATAGAAACTTAGCAAAAACATTTGGAAAAAACCTAACGACTTAAAAAAAAATACTGAGCAAGAAAATGGGAAATTTACATTGTTCAATCATATTTTAGGGCATGTTTTTGAGTATAAAGGCATTTTTAGGGCACGTTTATGTAGTCTAGGGCTTGTTTTTTGTGGCCACGTTTTAAACATGCCAAAATTAGGGCATGCGATAAGGATAGTTAAAATACCAATTTTTTCCTTTGTTTTTGTGCATTTTTTACCTTTTTACCGTACTATTCATAAAGTTACAAGTTAACCATGTGAAAAGTGGGCCATGAAATAGAATCATGAGTAGTTGGCAACTCATTGAATACTCTACAAGTTTGCAAACTATGAGTTAGACAATGAAGGGTATTTATTCTTCATTAAACTGGATTTGAAGACTTTGAGGGTTTTTTTTTGGGTTTTGTGGGAGTTAGTTATTGCTTAATGCATTATCTCACTTATTTGTAACAGTGGATGGTTTTTTTAGAGAATAAAAATACGAAAGATCTTTGCCAATGGTTTTTTCTTGGTATAATTTTACCAGGCTTTCCATGTAATTTTGTGTGTTATCCATTTATTGTTTTTCTCTTCTTAAATCAGCATTATAAATTTTCACAACAATTGGTATTAGAGTGAGGTTTTTTGTGTGGAACTTGTGTTTTTTGAGAAGTGAACTGACAGGGAGTAGGGTTACTAGATTTGAGGTGCAAAAGTTTGATTGTTTTAATTTCACTCTAAGGAGGTTTAAGTTTCAAGCTTAATTGGTGAAGGATGGATGTGCCTTGGTTCTCAAAGGTACAACATCTAATCTGGCAGCCATGATCTAGGTGTATTAGGATGGATTAAAAGGATAGCACGACTAGAGCAACGATCCAATTATTTGTAGTAGATTTAGTAATATTCAATGTTGTAGAGGGGAAAATTGCATGCAACTTGTGGACTAAGCTTGAAAAGCTATATGAGATGAAGTCATTGGCAAATAAAATTTTGTTACATGAACAATCGTATATTTTGAGGGTGTGTGACAATTCATCAGTCATGGATCATTTGAACAATTTCAACACACAAACAAGTTGCCTTTAGTGGGGGTTAAAATCAAAGGAGGATAAGGCAACAATATTATTGTGCTCGATGCCTGACTTGGGATCAATTGGTTATGGCTCTTAGTTTCTCAACACCAAGTGGGAAATTGGTCTTTGAAGATGTGGTGGTCGAATCAATTTTTGAAGATTTAAGGCAAAAGGCATCTTATGGATCTCCTTCAAATGAAGCCTTTATTGCAATAGGTAGAATTTTGGAAAGAGGAAATATTGAGTGTGGACAAACGAGGTTCAAATCCAAGGGGTGGAAAAGAGTAAAATGTTGGAACTGCGGCAAAAATGGACATGTCAAAAAGGATTGCAAGTTGTCAAGAAAGCATAGAAAATCCTAGTTTGCTATCATTTAAGTTAAACACAATAGATGTTCAAACAGCATTGAAAGATAGAGAGGTATTAATTGCTAATCTGAGAAGCTCTTTACTTCATGTTTGGATTCTTGATTCTGGTGCCTCCTTTCACATGACTCCACAAAGAGATTGGTTTTCTTCGTACCAATCATGTGATGGAGTTATGGTTTACATGGGAAATGACAATCCCTGTGAAGCTATCTGGGAAGGTTAGGTAAGAATCAAGATGTTTGGTGGAGTGGTAAGGACTATTTAGCATGTCCGACATGTACCAAAATTGAAGAAAAAGTTGTTGTCACTTGGAGTTTTTGATGAACAAGGTTACCAATTTAGTGGAGGAAATAGTTGTTTCAAGGTAATGGAGGGAGCGTTGGTTGTTTTAGAGGTTGAAAAAGTTGGCAATCTCTATAGGCTGGTGAGAAACTAGCAATGAAGAGGTTGCAGTGGTGTCTGATGCAGGTATGGGTTTAGTATCAACCTGGCATCAATTGCTAGGCCACATGAGTGAACATGGTCCCAATGTACTACTAAATAGAAATCTTCTCTCAAGTGCCAAATATAGAGATTTAAATTTTTGTGAATATTGTTTGTTTGGAAAACAAAATAAATTGTTTTTCTAGAAATGCTACCAAAAGCAAAGATTTTTAGAATATATCATTCAGATACTTGGGAAGCTTGTCGAACATCTATTGGGGTTCGTCATATTTTGTTTCATTTATAGATGATTATTCTTGTAAGATTTGGATTTATCTTCTCAAGAAGTCGTTTGAATATTTTCTTATTTTAAGAAGTTTAAAGCTCTGATAGATTATCAAAAGGGTAAGATTATAAAATGTTTGAGAATAGATAATGTCCCCAATTTTTAAGGTGAAAATTAATTAAATTAATTTTTATTGTTAAAAAAAATTCAAAGGATGACTTAATATTAATTAATTTAATTAAATAATAATAAATTAATAAAATATTATTATATTGTTACTTTATTATATATATTTCTCTAGTAGATACTTCTTAGAGATCTCTATAAGGGGGCCCTCAGTGATGTATTGGATATGCTTTGGATTTGATAAACAATTTATGAGAAGTTTAGGACAAAATCTTCAATTGATTAGAAGGGTTAGATGAAAACCTAACACTTCCTGGGAGTGGGTTTGCGATAGAGTTCAAAGCTGAGCCAAATTTGTGAAGTGTCCATTGGAGACAAATTTGTAGAGGTATATTGTTGATTCAAGAATAAAAATAGACACTTAATAATGGACTTTTACTAGGACTGTTGCCACAACTTGCAAACAATATTTATGTGGTTCCCTTTAATTAAAGTTTGAAGATTGATATATTATTAATCATAGATATTGGCCGTTGGTCTAATGTTTGGGCAAGGAATGAATGGAGAATAGTATTCTTTCAATTAATTAAAGGTGAGCTTGTCTATCATGCTAATTATTCTTTAGTTTGATAATGCCATCGTGAATAATTAAAGAGCGGAACTATTATTCTAGGTGTGAGTTTGATTTGAAGGGGATTCGATTTAATAGAAAGGGAATATAAAAGATCTTGAGCTATATTATAAAGTTCGATTCATTGAAATATCAAAGTTTGAGCAAAGTGTCTTTGTATTCCCATATTGGTGCGGTTCTTGCCTGGAAGCCATTTTTTGTTGTTTCTTGGCATTAGCACCTTATCTATGGTATGAATTTGACCACGACTCACTAAAGATTATTCACAGGAGCAGTGTGACTGATTTTATATCAGACACCCTTAGCCTTACTCACCGTTGAAGTATGATCACTGGGATTTTCTACTAGATACAACATTAGAATTAAGATAAAGTGTCAAAGCCTACTACTGCAATTATAAGGTGAGTTACCTGTCTTTGCCATTGTATTTGACATGGCAAAGCTAGGAATTATTGTGATTAGAGTTAGAACCTGAGTAGTTGGACCGGAGGATTAGTGATAAGGTGTGGGGGTATCCTGAATAATCCATCAATCGAGGGAAAGTTCGCACATCGATACTAAGAGACAATAAGCTTATGAATTGATAAAGGTTTGTCATTAATATTTAAGCAAGGCGAATATTTAGAAGCATATTATACAAGAGGAATAGTATGCAATCCTTTTCATTTTCAATGTATGATTGAGGGTTGGGAATGATAATTTGAAAGCTAAGATTTTGTTTTCGCTACCTGTTTCCGATTAATGCATATAGTGGTGTTCTTCTTGTTTGAATGCATTCTAAGATTTGATAGAGAGACATTCGTTGTCTGTTCTTGAATGATGGCTCAATTCTAATAGTATAAAATCCTCTTCCTTTGATATTACTGGTGAATTTTGTTTGAATTATTTTCTATGTATAAGTGGGTATCTTTCAATTTAGGAGAGTTTAACTAGTTTTGTAGTGAGCATGGCATTGGAAGGCACTTGATGGTTTGTAGGACGATGCCACAACAAAATGGTGTTGCTGATCGCATGAATTGTACAGTCATGGAGTGAGCTAGATGTATTCTAAGTATTTGGAGCAATTTTTTTGGGTTGAGGTTGTTTTTACACCTTGTTTCTTGATCAATAGATTACCCACTACAACTCTTGTTGTTGGTCTTGATTTGGACACAATTCTTGGATGGCAATTCTTGGTGAGCCTCCAAGGTCCTTCAATTGGTTCACGCTGATGTATGTGGGCCAATGAATACACCTTCTATTACTGGTTGCAGGTACTTGTTATTTGTTGACCATTTCAGTCGTAAAATGTGGGTGTATTTTCTGAAAAATAAATTAGATGTGTTCAAAACATTTCAGCAGTTTAAGGCCTTAGTTGAGAAAGAATCCGATTCTCAGATTGTCACTCTAAGGTCAAATAGTGGGGGGAGTTTTGTTCCAATGACTTCTCTACATTTTGTGCTACACATGGCATTAAACGCCAACTCACCACACCGTACACCCCTCAGCAGAATGGTGTCGTTGAATGTACAAATCGCACCATTACTGAAATGGCTCGTTCTATGATAGAGCATTGCAATGTTCCTAAGAAACACTGGGCTGAAGTAGTTTACATTGCAGTCTACCTCTTGAATCAGTCATTGACGCATGTCGTTAAGAAGATGACACGTGAAGAGGCCTGGTCAGGACGCAAACCTAAAGTGGGCCATTTGAAAGTCTGGTTCTACCGCTCATGTATGTATTCCAGACGCCAAGCGTGCTAAGTTGGATTCAAAGAGCCAAACACTTATGTTTATTGGTTATAGCGACAACCACAAGGCCTATAGGTTGATTGATGTGGAGATAGATCATCTCATTTTCAGTCGTGATGTTGTGGTTGATGAGGCTACTAGTCCATTTATGCCTTCTACTACTCCTAGTCTCGAGACTCAGTCTATGAAGACTTCTGATGTTGGTGTTCGTCTTCCTCTTGGCTCCCATGATGGGAGGGCTTCAGAGCATTCTGACTCTGAAGATGAGGAATCTACCGATCTAGCACCACCTGATTTTTCACAGGATTCACATCCAGATGACTTTGTTCTAGAAACTCCAGGGGATGTTGTTCCTCCAATGCCAGATGTTGGTACTTCTACCCTCAGGCCTAAATGGTGGGTCAAGACAATAGGAGATCTTCGTGATGATGAGCTTCTTAAGGATAGATCAGTTCGTCGAAAGAGAAAGCAACATAATACAGTCAACTTTGCACTAATGGCCAACATCTACAACATCCATGAACCCTAGACATATTCTGAGGCTAAAGGCATTCTTGAGTGGGAAAAGGCTATGGAGACAAAATACCAGTCTTCTGAAGAATAACACTTGGGTTCTTTTTGATCTGCCTCCTAGGAAGAAACCTATCAGTTGTAAATGGGTTTATAAAGTCAAGTATCATGCTGATGGTACTTTGGATAAGTACAAGGCCAGATTGGTTGCTCGGGGATTTACACAACGGGAGGGCATTGACTACGAGGAGACTTTTGCTCCTATTGCCCAGATGAGCACAATTCGTCTTCTTCTCGCCATTGTAGCTCAGTTTGGATGGAAACTTTACTAGATGGATGTTAAGAGTGCATTCCTCAATGGTGAGTTGCAAGAAGTTTATACGATTCAACCTCCTGGCTTCAAGGTTCTTGGTAAGGAATGTCAGGTTTGCAGATTGGTAAAAGCCCTCTATGGCCTGAAGCAAGCCCCTCGGACTTGGTACTTCAAGATTGATTAGTATTTGGTTGAACATGGTTTTCAGCGCAATCCCTCAGACACTAATTTGTATGTCAAACTCTCTGGTGATGATATCCTTTTTCTTGTTGTCTACGTGGATGACTTGATCATTACTGGCAATTCAACACATTTGATTACAACCATCAAACAAGACTTGTGCCAAGCTTTTGACATGACAGATTTGGGGATTCTCCATTATTGCTTAGGTGTCAAAGTGTGGCAGACTGATGACAGTATCTTTATTTCACAGTCCAAGTATGCTAGTAGTTTGCTTGACAAGTTTTGCATGCAGGATTGTAAACTTGCTTCCACACCTATGGAAAAAGGGCTGGAGTTATCAGCCAAGTTTGATTCACCTGCAGTAGATGATACCGAATTCAGGCAACTAGTCGACAACCTCATCTACCTCACTGCCACTAGACCTGACATCTGTTTTGCTGTCAGCTACACTCTCACTTCATGACAACCCCAAAAGTTGATCATTGGATTGCAACAAATTGAGTGCTGCGCTATGTGAAAGGCACTTCAAACTATGGCATTTTGTATAGTAGGTGCAATGATCCAAAGTTGATTGGTTATACTAACTCAGATTGGGTAGGATCAGTGGATGACAAAAAATCCACTTTTGGGTACGTATTCAGTTTGGGTATGGGTGTCGTCACTTGGAGTAGCAAGAAGCAACAGGTCGTGGCTCTTTCCTCGACTGAAGCCGAATACCGAGGAATAGTCAAGGCTGCATGTGAGGCAGTTTGGCTCCGGAGGATGCTCTCTGACATGCAGATGCCGCAAGCAGGTCCTTCTCCCTTGTATAGTGATAATCAAGGGGTACTCAAACTGGCCAAAAATCTAGTCTTCCATGAACGTACCAAGGATGTCGAGCTTCATTTACATTCGCAAGGTGGTAGAAGACAGATCAATTTAGTTGCAGTATGTTTCGACAGTGGATTAGACTTAAGATATTCTCACCAAGTCGCTGAGCCTAGATAAGTTTGTAAAATTCAGGGGGCAACTTGGTGTTTTTGATAGATTGACCGTTAAGGGAGGGTGTTAGAATAATATTTCTTTACTGTTAATGGTCAATAATGTAATAAGTTAGTTGGCATATTAGATATATACAGTTGTAGGTAGTTAGAAGTAGGTGACTTCATTAATATCTATAGTGTTTTTTAATTTCTATAAATTGTAATCTTTTCTAAGTTAATAGCCAAGCAATTTTACCATTACATCTTTTTATGCAATACTAAGAGGAAATTTACATGGAACGACCATAAGGTTTTGAAGAAAAAGGCAAGGAGAATGCAGTTTGCAAGTTGAACAAATTGCAATATGGATTGAAAAAGGCATCAAGGTGTTGGTATAACTAGTTTGATTCCTTCATGTTGAGTTTGGGTTTTAGTAGATGTGAGGTTGATTATTGTGCCTGTTTTCGAAGATATGAAGGTGGCAATTCCATTATTTTTCTTTTGTATGTTGATGATATGTTGGTAGCAAGTCTCAACATGCATATAATCATCAGTTCAAAATCTTAGCTTGCTAGGGAGTTTGAAATGGAGGACATAGTAAACGCAAATGAAATTGTTAGGATGAGGATACAAAGACAAAAAGAAAGGAAATGTAGCATCATAAATTGTACATCTTATATTAGGGTGTCCAATTTCATTCTTTTCTAGCACTGATTTTAGTATTTCCCAATCCTCTATGTATTAGAGGGGCTTTATTGATTTATTTTAATATTTAATTCAATGTTATGAGTCTTATTCCACTTTAATACATCATCACACTCTTATTTGGGCCCTTATTTCTAGGTGTGCCTTTATCTTTTATTATCCTAATTTATTATAAATCTTGCCCCATTTCAAATCTCAAGACACGTTTACCCCATCGAAACATCATTTATTTTCATACAAATCTATTTTTGGCATTAGAACTCTATTATATTGCATCCCTAAAAAGACGGGCCGAAATTGGCGGGACCGGGACGCCCCATGCATCTTGGTTTGATGCTTTTTTCCCAAATTGCGGGATGATAATAAGGTGGTCCTATTCTATTCAAATATAGCTCTGTGTGAAAAATTAATAATTCTAAGTCAGCCTAAAGGTGATTTTATTATGAAATCCTTATCTAAGGCATCTCTTTCAATTCATTTCATGATCACATTCTTATCTCCTCATTATGCTATCATTCCAATTCAAGAGCAACACTTCAAGAGTAGATCTGTTTCAAGGAGCAGCAAACTATATCAAGGCATCTTCAATCATGTTTCAATTATGATTTCATGGTGGATTTTATGTGATTTATCATGTTATTGCATCAACACATGGAGGACTTATCCTAAGAACATTGCTTCATCAATTAAAGGTATAATCATTTCAGTCAGTCATTTCAATTCGAGCATTTCCAATTCAATTTCAATTCAATTTAAGCATTAAATCCAAACCTAGGGTTTGACCTAGGCAAACCCCTATAAACCACCCAAACACCATTTTTCTCCTCGTGTGCAGCTCTAGGTGTTCAATAGAGACAAAAGGCTCCAGAGAC
This sequence comes from Cryptomeria japonica, assembly GCF_030272615.1. Taxonomy (NCBI): domain Eukaryota; kingdom Viridiplantae; phylum Streptophyta; class Pinopsida; order Cupressales; family Cupressaceae; genus Cryptomeria; species Cryptomeria japonica. The sequence goes on from NC_081407.1 coordinate 381,112,542, forward strand.
GCTCAAGGCATAGAGACAAGTCACCATAGTAAATTTGGATAGGAAACCCTTGGACCAGAGCGCTCTGTGTGACCCTGTCCAGACAACGCCTTAGGTGACCTTGTCCTCAAGAAACAACTCTAGATTTGACAGGCATACAGTTTAGGATCTTAGGAGCTCAGATCTAGGTTGGTGTGTAGAAGTCCAAAGACAAAGATGCCCTGGGTGACTGTGTCCTTAGGAAATAGCCCCAAATTCTAGATATAGGTGCACCTTTGTATTTTTGGCTCATTTTTGTACCCAAGATTTCATTGTCTCATACTTAGATCCTAGTTTGATATCATTCCAAACTCATTCACTTTCCAAAGCAGCGAAGGAGTAAAAGCCCTAAGGTACTATCATTTGACTCTCTTTGACAAGAGTTAGTCAAATACAATCACCCTTTTGTGGATTTGTATTCCAATGTTCAAGTGAAAGTGGGTCTTGGTCCTAGTCTCTCATTGTCCCATTTTCATGATGAAATAAGAAAAATTGGTTTTTAACATGTGGAAAAGATTTCTTGTTGATATTAAATTTTATTCATAATAGTGCCCTAGCATAGAAGTGGAGAAGATATAAATGTCTCATGTACTCTACTCATGAGCAATTGGTAGTCTCATGTTTTCCATGGGGTGCACCAGGTTAGACATTGCACAAGTAGTGGGAGTAGTTAGTTGTTTCATGGTAAATATAGGTTGTGATCATTGGATAGTTGTGAAGTGCATCTTTAGGTATTTGAGTGGCACTTCTGATGCTCCATTGTGTTATAGTGCGAGCATTCTTCAGGTTAATGGATATGTGGATGCAGATTTTGGTGGAGATAGAGATAAGAGAAAACCTACTATAGTGTATGTTTTCTTCTTAGGTGGAGGTTTTTTAGTTGGTCTCAAAGTTGCAGAAGTGGTGGCCTTGTCCACTACTGAAGCTTAATATATGGTAGAAACACAGGCTAGAAAGGGGGCAATTTGGCTTCATAGACTTTTTGATGAATTGTAGGTTAAGCAAGATAACATGGTGTTGCATTGTGACATCTAGAGTGATTAGACTTAGCAAAAACTGAACATATCATGTTAGAACAAAGCATATTGATATTCGATATTACTTTGTATGAGAGATGGTTGAAGGCAGACAGATCTCTTTGTCCAAAATTTACACTTAGATAAACCTAGCAGATATCCATAGGTAGAGAGAAGTTCATCTGGTGTAATACTTCTCTAAGCTTGCACATTACTTGATGATAGGCAGCATTGACATTGTTTTTTTGATGGCCAGGATATCCACGAGGTGAAAACTTGACTTCAAGTGGGAGATTGTTGGAATATGAAATCAGTTTTGTTATTCCTGTAGTGATGAGGAGTCAACAATGAGTACTATGATAGTCTACTCTTTGTACTTGTCGTGTGGGGCCGAAGGCCTTTAAATTCTACCAAAGGTTCAAGTGACGAGAGGTTGCAAGGGGGCTGCAGTAGCTTCCCTTGCCATGTCAAAGGTGGGGAAATATGTTTTGGGCATGTGACATGTGGATGACATGCAAAAGTACACCCCGAATTTCTAATTTGGGAAAGTCTTCAAACTGGATTCAAAGACTTTGAGGGCTTTTTTGGTTTTGTGGTAGTTTTTGCTCAATGCATTATCACAACTTTTTGTAATAGTGGATAACTTTCTGAGAAATAGAAATATGAAAGGTCTTTGCCCATGGTTTTTTCGTGGTATAATTTTATCAGGTTTTCCACGCAATTTGTGTGTTATCTGTTTATTGTTTTTCTCTGCTTAAATCTGCACTACAAATTTTCATAACATTTTGCTCATTTTGTGTTTGAAGGTGAGCTATGGTAAAACATGGCTTGAATACAATTAGGGGTTTTTTGAATTAGGTTTTTGATTCTTCTTTAGAGGTGCGTTGGTTTATATTACAATTTAGACATACTTGGAAGTCTATATTATTTATCCACAATAACTTTTGAAAATTGTGCTGCCCTTCACATACCCAAGTGACAACTTTTGCAGCTCCATGTCTAGGACATACTGTTCAAGAATCAGGGAATTGAAAATGAACATTGTTTTTCTGACTCAGGTATGGGTGCATGGTCTTGGTCACAACTTGAATGGGCTCATGTTAATAGTGGCTACAGGACACAAAAATAAAGCTTGGATAATAAAAGTGTAGATTGATATATTAATGTAAACTTTGTACACAAGTAGAGTACAATATACTTACTTTTTAGCTTGTAGGCTGGCTTGGATTAACATCAAGACATAATATAATGTATCTTAGCATGCAAGCTTAATCTGTATATGTGAAGCTATAATCGCAAGCTGCTTTGTGATAGCTTTGTTGGTGGGGGTGCAAAGGAGATGAACTGTAAAATAAAGATGTATATGGATTTGTAATTTTGTACTATAGCTGAAGTGACTGTTTGGATGAGAAGCATAAGAATCCAAGAGTTGTCTAACAGGTATCTCATTTGAAGGTCAGACATATCTGTAATGACATGGAATTCAGTGACAAAAGTTGAGTATATGATACTTGATGATGTTTGGCTAAGAGGGATGATGGGAGCCGTGCCTTGATTCCACTAGAGTAAACACATGGAAGCCATACTCGAGGCTAGTGTATGTTGAAGTGTCTCATGTATTGAGTTGAGTTTCCACATGGATCAGTTCAGTAGCTCATGCTAAAAGTATTCACAAATTTGACATTAGTTGTTTGGAGACAAACACAATTGAATCCTCTAATAAATAGCCAACCAACTATGAAGTTGATGTATCAAAGATTCAAAATATCTTGAAAATTTGCCATATTTGCATCTGATATCATGTCCATATCTGATACTGTATTTGTCTCCATGAAACTCTGACCAAAAGGTGTGGCATACGTTTGTAATATTTACACAAAAATAAAATGTCAGAAATAGAGAGTACTCATTATTTATATGTGGTAATTTACTTGCCAAATAATTGTCAGGAACACAATATTAGTTTACAATTTCATGAGTTCATGTATGAGGTAAATGTACTAAAGCATATTTGTTAGAGCATTTCTATTTAGAAAATAAGTAAATGATTTCTTTGTTTGGAGGAATAAATGATCTTAAGATTTAATGCAAACTGGGCAGGGCATGGAGGAATTTTTATTTATCCATCTCAGACTGCCATCCATTATATCATTTTGGTTATTTCCCTATGTTATCCTTCACATCCACATTTTTTTGTTTATACAAAATCATTTTTCTGAAATTGAATAAGTACAAAAGTTTGAGATCTTTCTGGGTGATTATTCCAACTGTTCCTAACTTCCATGTATCTTACAAAAATAATTTACTAAATTGAATTAGATTGCAAGTGTGTAAGTTGTCTGGGTGTAAAGAGAAATATTGTTTTTGTAAAAGGATAACACCACCCTCTTTATCTGCAATATTTGGTCATCTAATTTACATGCATATAAACATTTGTGTTTAACTCTTTCTAACAAATGTTACAAAACTTTGTCATACAGGGCTTGTATGTTTGTTTGATGTCTTTACTTTCAAGGTACAACTTGGACTTTTATCCCCATTATCGCTTCTTGCTTGAGCACTAACATGTATGATTTGTTTTGATATCATTGGACATGTCATGAGCTTTTCTTATGTAATTCCGTTCCTGTGTAAATGATGTTTTTGCTAGGCCATTAAGCCGCTTTGCTGATATGAAAATGAAGGTTCCCATTATGGGGGAGGTCTCCTTGCTATCGGTGGCACTTTTGCCTTCTTGCATCGCTTTTGCAGTTTTTTGGGCTGCAAAACAACATGCTTCCTATGCGTGGATCGGACAAGATGTTCTAGTAATATTTTTTCCATTTCTTCTTTCTCTTTCAAAAGTTTTTCCATAAAAGAGAATTTTTACTTTTAATATCTGTTACCCTTTGAGCAGTTAACTAGTAGATAAACGAGGCTACATTTGTTTTGTGTGTTACAAGTCAAGCATCACTTGCACCTTCGCAAAGCTTCTTAACACTTGGTATATACCCATGGTAAAGTGACCAATGAAATGTCACCAAAAGTAAACCACAACCCTGCCCATGTTATTGCTTGCCGCAGCTGGGTGTTGGGTAGAGGGGCCTGGGTCAACATGGGTAGCAAGGAAATTTGATAACATGGATGTAAGTGCAGAAATCTCTGCAGCACTGGGTTATATCTTTTTCCTGACAGTATCATTAGTTCTAATCAGATAGGGCTTCAAGTGCCTAGTAATCCAATTCTAATTGAACTCATTTATGGCCACAGTATTTTTAAAAACTGAGTAGTGATGATGATTTTGGACATGGGGAGCAGGAATGGGAGAATAAAAAACAGGATCTCTGCCAACACTAAGTTTTTTAGTTTGTGAATAGCTCCCTAATTCTTTAACCTTCTTCAGGAAATCACAGCCAACATTAGATGGAGAATCATTATGGTGATCTAATTGTTTCTTATTTTAGTGCCAATTTATCTATTTTTTTTGGTCTCCTTGGAGGTGGAAGGGAAACAGTCCTTTTTAGAGTTTTTCCTCGCCACGTGAGAATATTATGGCAAACCATAGAGGAGGTAGAGCTAAAGACAAAGCTGACTTGAAAAACAACAAACACATGGTTACTCACCTATCTTAACACAAAAAATTCTGCAAGGGAGATCAGTACACAGAGAAAACCATCTCAAAATTCCAAGGAATTAAGTGAAACCAATACCTAAACAGGAGAATGATGCTGACTTGAAGACTAAAATTTGAACCCCAGAGCACTGAACCAACTCATATGCTTAAAAGATAATGTTTGGGAATTTCTGATCAACTCTCAGCTGCTACCATTGAGAATTGCTACCATCTCTAATGCACACCTCCTCATTCACAGTTTAAAGCCAAAGTCCAACAGTTTTCACACACCATGACTAGGAGATGGTTGAGAGAGAAGAGAAATGTGAGAAAAACCATAGCCCAACAGTTCTCACATGACATGACTAGGTGATGGTTGAAAGAGAAGGAAAATATAGGGAAATTGATAACTTTGGAGATAATGGTCTACACTCAAAAGAATTATGTCATATGGCTTGAAAAACTTGAGTGTGTACTACCTCTATTTGAAATGATTTCCTTAAGTGCGTGTCTTGTTATGTTCACACATTCAAAGTGTAGAAGCGTGGCTTAGGCTAACTTCCTAACACAGTGCCCTTTTATAATACGAGTGGAATTTTATCAAGAAGAAATATGGTGGGATTTTGGCCAAGTGATATGTTCCAATGGGTTTCTCTCTTTCTCCAGAATATGTAGGTCAAAATTGAAGTGTAAGTGATTGGCTCCAGTAAAAACGTCTCACTATAACTAGCAATTATAAGGTTTATTACTATTGACAATTTCAAGCAGGCTTTATCTAAGCGTCTCATACAAGGACAAAGAGTTGGTTCCTGACTACTTGGGATTTAGAGACAGAGTAGTCATATTCTTTCCCAAAAACTTGGTAGTTCTATCGTCTCACAAGTAATATAACCCATAGTAGCATTCCATTTACACAGCATTGATATGGTGTGGCAAAAGTGTAAACAGAATTCAATATTCTGGTTTTAAAATTGAAAAAACTCAGGTAGCTAAAAACAAATAGTATAAACATAAAAATAGTGAAAGTTTTGATTTTGTTATTTCATATGAAATGTAGTGCAGAGAGATTGGAAAGAATTATACACAGGAAAAAGGTTCCAATTATAAAAAGCTAGTAGGATATACAATTAACTTTTACCTAAGAGGGTTTACTTAAAAATATATAAGGCTGCTTCTAAAATAATAGGCAAGTGCTATCTTCATCAGACACAGGCTACTATTTTAGGGGTGACCCAATGCTGTATATAGAACCCTCATTAGGATATAATTAAATGAAAAATCCTCATTGGTCTTTAAATTTTTAACTAAAAAATTAATCAATTCAAAGTTAAATTTGAAAATTTAGAATGCTCTAGCATTAAGCCTTCTAAAATTTTCTAATTTTCCCATTTTTTTATTTTGTCTCCTAACATAAAAAATTTCAGAACCACTTTTTGAAAACTCTGAAAAAATACAGGAAAGGACATGCCAAATGAGGTTTGTGGTGATTACTTGGGGTTAATTGCAAGTTTTTGGAGTGTAATGCTATGGTGATTTAACTGATTTTTAGATCTACAAAGTTCTTTTTGAGCTCTGGATACTGTTGCAGGGTCCAGTTACTCATCTCTCAATTAGAGCAGAGATTCTGTTTCCACCTAAATATGAGAACCTGGTGTGTTTTAGCAACCACAAGACCTCTCCAAGTCCCTTGAGCTTCTTCTTAATTGTTTGTAAGTGTGCCAAACCTTAGCTGAACACAAAATTAATCCCCCCCTCAAAGTCATGACATATGGCACTGGCTCTTGCAGTCCCTGGATTGCTGTGAGGATTTATAGTCATATGTAACTTTATTGCAGATGGGAAGGGGACTCCCTCGTTAGCTTCAAAACAGTCTTCTCAGCAACGCCTTCATGGGGGATTTTGGAAGGGCATTAAATATTGCCTTTACTTGCTCCTCTGAATGTCTAATATTACTTCGTTCATATGACAGTTACATTATTATTTTCTTACATAAAACAGTTTCAGAGAATTGTATATTTTGTAACCGAGGAGCTATAGGGTTGCGAACAATAGAATTATTCAGGGTGGAGGTGTTCTGTCTATAATTATATTGTGATTTGGCCATTGTGTGACTTTTTTTTTTGTGCCTTGAGAAACTTTAAAATGTTTTATGATATGAACATTTTGTGTATCTAAAATGATAACTATTGAATCCTTGACCAGAAAGCTCTACAAACCATTAAGGTTAGGATGTTCTCTGTAGATTGAATTGGTGCTATTTGACCATTGGCTGATAAATGACACTCACATATGATTAGATCAAAAACAACTTTTTGGAAAATTATATGCTTCTAGAGAGAATCTTTTGTTTGTTGATTAAAGGAGAACAATCCTAGATTGGATTTATAGGGAGAACCGCACTACTTGAGTTCATTAGGATTTCCTCCAGTCCCCATTAATTTTTTGCAAATAAAGATTGCATCTTTTCAAACCATAAAGATGAATAGATACAAAGTCAAAACTTATTGAGATCAATAATGTTTAAAAGAAAGAGGATTCAGGAATAATTGCACACAAAAGATTTAAATAATGTCTTGACCACTTTCTGTGGCTGAGCAGCAATGGGTGTTTGAACTGTGATGCCTCTACCATTCATAGACCAGCTCTAGGCAGATGACACGAAAAGTACTTACTAATATGATGCAGCAGGGACATTAGCAAAGTCCTCAAGATCTAAAACTAATGCCTCATCAGTAACCAGCATAGTAACAATGTAATGTCCCCACTCTGGAATATATTTAATATTAAATGATAATAATAAAATAAAAAAACAAAAGAATAAAAATAAAATAAAAATAAAAATATAAAAGAATATAACTAAATATAATTAAAATACAATTAAGTTAATGAAGGGTCAAAAGACATGGAAGGACAAGTTGTGACTCCCTCAAACATGAAATATAAAAGGGAGAAGAGAACCTCATTTGAGGGGGGATAATTTGTGAATCAGAATTGCAGATATGATTTAAATAAGAAGTGCAGACCTGATTGTGACAGGTTGTGCCCCTTTCAAAGGGCAGTAATAATGAATAGTGGCACTCTTTAAAAGGGCACTAAGGGTGAAAGGGTGTGTCTCCTGCCAAAGGGCATACATGATGAAGAGGTATGACCTCTCCTCTCCCTCACACTGAGTGATATAAGGGTAAGGAATTAAAAGCCTCCAGTGATATTACCATCGATCAGATCAGATCAGAACTGTTACTAAGTTACAGACAATAACATCCTTGTTCTTGGTGGTATGCATGGGAATGTGCTTGATATGTATGCTTAATATATGAAGCCTGATAATGTTCTTATGCAGACTTTAATAGTAATATTAATATAGAGTTTACGGATCTGGAGAAATCAGAATCGAAGCTTTGGAGCCTGCTCATATCCACACAATAATATTTGGGGAAAAAGTGTCTTTCTGGTATGGACTTTCTGTGCAACACCTTTAGAGTATATATATACATGACTGGGTTTACATAACAGCATTTGTGAATATCTGAGATAGATAATAATCAACATTCTGTATATTAATATTCTGAATATATATTTGTTTATTAAGTCTGGTTTTGGCATAATTCTGAATATTCTGAGAAGAGATTGACAGTAGAGGGAGAACGGTTCAGACACCCTCTTTAGCGTATGAGGGAGTATGGTTCAGACAGCCTCTCTGGCATATGAGGGAGAACGGTTGATAAAGACACTCTCACGAGTATGGTTTGATAGAGGGAGAACAGTTTAGACAAGTGGGGCTTGATTAAGGGAGAACAGTTATTAAGACACCCTATCAAGTTACCCATCCTAGCTTGCTATGATTGGGGTTCATTAGTTAAATAACCTTGTATTTAATTAATAAGTTATGATCTATATCTCTACATATACAGTCTGTAATTATTATTCGCTTATATAATATAATTTGTAGGTCATTTTCTAACTTGTTTTCAGTTTTTCCCTTTTAAGGAGATAAAGGTACTCCCCTTCTAACCCTCTATTATTGGCTGAGAATTGTAATTTAGGGCAAACTAGGGCACTTTACAAAAGGGGACATTACAAACAAGGTTCAAAAGGTTTGGCAGCTTTGAATAGGTAAAAGTTTTGGCAGCTTTGAAAAGGTAAAAGGTTTGCCAATGATTGGAATCTTAAAATGTTCCAGAAAAAAAGGAAGATATATCACATATGGATTATGCATAATTCCACAATATAATATGAAAACAATTTAATATAAATATTTCAATGGCCAAAATCCAAACTATGCAGTTTCAAATTTGATCCCTAATACTATCATACAATATTTAGGAAATGGAACTATCTCATAAGTCTCCCTATTCAAGGCCCTGTTGCAAATAGCCTCAAAAATCTCAATTTGTACATCTTCATAATAAAACTTGCCACATGATCTAATTTATGATCAATAATGCAATTGATGCCAAAATCTCGATGCAGCATCTGCACCACCGCAACATTCATTGCCCATAATTGTTTTTAAAGCATATAGGTTGTTTGTATGAAAAAAAATGAGATCTGATTTTAAAGTCAATGCGCTCAATAGATGTTGGTTTATTTAGTAGAAAAGGTTCTGCCTTCTTAAACAAGTTGAGGTTTTGAAGAGCCATAAATATTTGATGCTCGGTTCAACCTTGTCACTATGATTATATTAGTGGGAATGGACATAAATATTATATTATTAAGTCCTTGCCAGAATTCCACATTGTCAGAGATCTGTTCCAACATTATATGATCTTTTTTAATCTTTTATTCATGGTCACTAGGAAGCACAGGTTCAAAGACCAGAATACCTTCTTCATAATGGTTACTACATATCTTTGTAACTTTATGAAAAATAAATCACAGTAACGAAGAAATTCATGGACAGGGGTGAGGATTGCATCTTTGTACCCACACCTAAATCTTCCACTGCCCATATTTGTATATAAAATAGTTGCAGCCTTATGTATGTACTCATGGACCATGATTTCAATGGTATCTACCCCCACATCTCCAGATGACTATGATGGAAATGTAAAATAGCCTGATTTAAGATGGCACTGATGTTCCCATTCTTATATACCACACCCATTGGTGACTATGCTTTAATTGTTCTAACTGTTTGTTTATGTTTTATTAAACATTATATGCTCTAAGATCCCGTCAATTCCACAAGATATCTCATCATCTCATTGTTTGTGGACTTTACAAGATTGTCTATCTTCTAATTATATACATTCTCACAAATAGCCTTTTATCATGTTAAGTGAATGTTTAACGAAATCATTATTTGTTCTGAGTCCTTTTAAAATGTTTTCATGTCATGGATACCAAATTGAACTTGTAGATACGCACAAATATTTTGTTTTGAGTTCCATGCCCTTCTGTATTCTTATGAGTTTTAGTATTTTTAAATTTTACTAATTTCCTTCTCAACACCAGTAGAGTCCATCAACACGAATTTAGGTTTCCATTGATACTAGTAAACAAATGCAGCTAATGAGATTGGCCTTCATAAATACAAAATAATTTGGCTGCATTGAGACTCTGAATATTGTTTGGAATTTAGTAGTATAAAAATGTAGTTATTGTAATATTGGAATAATCTTTCATTTGAGATGCTGGCATTTAACTTGGGCCCCTGGAGAGTCATGTTTATGATTTGCTGAGATTTGGATGGTCTTACTGTCATAGATGGAATACTTGCAGAGTACTTGCCGAGTTTTGAAAGACTCGCAAGGTTTTTTGGTCGGCGAGTATTTACGCCATTAACTCGCACAAAAACTTGCCGAGTTTTTGGCGAGTTTTTCACAAAAACTCGGCGAGTCTTTGGCAAAAACTCCGCAAGTCTTTGGCAAAAACTCAGCTGCATAAAAAAAGAGGCCCAAACATGCCAAAAAAATATCTAATTTTTTTTTCAAGTCAGTCTCATTCTCTTCATTAGAATATATACATGAAATATACCATTTAAGTATAAGAAAGGAAAAAGACTTATATAACATTTAAGTATAAGAAAGAAAAAAGACATATATAACATTTAAGAATAAAAAAGGAAAAAGAGTAAAGACATATTGAAATGTGACTTATACTTAAAGTTATATTTCATGTATATATTGGTAGGATGTTTGAGAGTGGTTTAAGATCTCTAGGAGTTATAATGCAAATTCTAGGTTTTAGAAGATCTTTTAAATTTTCAGACTTAGTCAAATTTTAGTAATCAGTAGGCTCCCATCACCATTCTCTCACTCTCTCTATCTCACTCACATTATCTGCCCCAAATTCTAGATCTATTTATATCCCTATCACTCTTCCTCTATCCCCTCTCTCTACCACTCTCTATCTCATTCTCTCCTCTCTCTCCCTAGATCTAGACCTATCTATCTCTCTACCTCTCTCTTTCTCACACTCAGACCCCCGTGAGGGGTGCTACCCTCAACCTCGTTTTGGTGAGGTGGTGGAGCCACATCTGACTTCTAGGACTAGACCCTCTAATTTTATCCCTCCCCAAGTTTTCACTAGAGCTGGGAAGAGGAAGATGTAAAAAGTTTTGATGTAGTATTTACTTTTAGTTTTACAAAAACAATTTGCTATTTCTTTTTGTTTCACTCTATCAGCCATCAGCATTCTACATGAGGATGCCATTTTGTACCCAATTTACATTTATATCAATCAAATATATCTAGACTTAGCTTGTTTCTTTTCCGTACTCATTTATTGACTCATTGGATGCATCTCCTCATTGAAATTTGCAAAAAAAATTCATTTCTAATAAAATTTAAGCAAATTTTTTAGTTGCTGAGTTCTTGTTTTTGGGCCTTGGTGAGTTTTTGCTTTTGGTGAGTAGTTCAACTATGCATCTAATATTTGTACTTTGATTGGAAAATGGACAACAAATTGATTATCCAATGATAGCCTTTCTACAGTGAATATTTTATCTTTCAATGCCCTAATCAGACATCAACAGTCCATTTCATGGAGGCTTATAGCTGTGTAATTTTTTCATTTCTAGGATGAAAATCCCTAGTCTCATCAAGGTCCAGGCCATAGTTTACAAGTTTCAGGCACTGCATTTTCAGGCATTTATCTAATTAAATATTCTGTTGTTTTCTCATTTATTTGTTCTTATTTGAAGACTCCAAATGTCTTGTTTGAGAAAATATTATTTCTTCCTTGCAGCAGCTATTTTCTAGGTGTTTGCTATGATGCATCTTATTTTAGATCGACTGAGAAAACTTTAAAATGTGAACTATAATAGAGGTATTCATTGATGCTTTGAACAGACACAACGAACCATTTTATAAAGGATGGTTATAGATGCCTAGTCTTCTTCCTTGTGAGATCAAAATCCTTATCCTATCTGGCCATTGTTTAAGATACCGAATCTTATGTGGAGAGGCTCTGAATGTTTTGTTTGAGAAAGTATTAGTTCTCCCTTGCAGCTGCTATTTTCCTGGTGTCTTCTATGATCTCTTTTATTTTTCATTGATCACTTGTTATTATCTATTTCTCTGTTGTTTTAATGATCACTTTACCTTTTTAGGTTTGTGTTTTTTCCCTGCAACTGGGAATTAAAGTAAGCACAATAAGATTATTGATCTAATTTCAAATTAGTGCTTCTTTATTTGTCTTTGAACTAATGATAGGCCTATTTCACAGGGTATATCTTTGATGATCACGGTTCTCCAAATAGCACGGTTGCCAAATATCAAGGTATTACCTTTATACACCTTTATATTGTTTACATTGTTGGCTATATCTTTGAAATCTGTCACTTTTGAATTACTGCTGATATGCATTTTGTAGGTGGCAGCTGTTCTGTTAAGCTGTGCCTTCCTTTATGATATATTCTGGGTGTTCATATCACCTCTTATTTTCAATGAGAGCGTTATGATTGCTGTAAGTATATTGCCTTCCATACTGAGATGTTTATTTCTCATCTTTTCCTTGTAAACAGGTTACAAAATGAACCAATCAAAATTATCAAAAATTGAATATGGTAATAATTGCTTTAATTAACACCCCTTTAGAAGTTTAACTTGGGTTAGTGAGTCAGTTAAGTTAAAATATCATTATAATGTGTTGAAACCATGACTCTTCGGAAATGTGATGCTACTTTTATTTATACATGTATGAATATGGATTGGTAAGGTTGTCAATTATTTGTGCATGCGTTAAAAAACTCTTCCTCAATTATTTGTGCTTATTTTAAAAAATTCTTCCTCAATTATTTGTGCTTATGTTAAAAAATTCTTCAATTAAGAGGAACACCATATTTATAAATGCTTCTTTATCAAGTGTGTAAGAGCATAGATTATGTTTTTGTATCATTAGAAAGATAGGAAGAAATTATATCAATGTTCACAAGCATGAAATCAAGGATGTTCTCCCTGGCCATCTTGATTCATTTCCTCTGGGCCTTATTTTGCTTTGTTCCTTTCGTCAGGCAGATCAACTTAAAAGAGAGCAACTGAATGGTAGTAGAATCTTACTCCAAACTGGTTGATAATCTTTTTTGCTGAGAATTTCTGGAAGAAATCAGGGCTGGAGAGGGTTCCTATGTGCTATGCTGTATTTACTATTAAGTGGTCAGTTTGTATAGATCCATTCAAGTGCTTTTAGATTTAAAGCTGAATGAACTAACTCTTCAGATTGTGGAATACAATATGTTCATAATACAATAAATTTCTAACTTGGTAAAAACTCGGCAAATTTATCGAACATTTGAAAATATATACACTTTTAAAACTATTCTTCAAAAGAACACATATAATTGAATTTGTAGAACATATTAAGTGATTTCCATGATATATAAATCAAAATTATAGTTTAATATTATATTAGACCCACAAACTGTTAAAATAATATTAATATCTTCTATAATGGTCATCTTCTATTTTTAGCAGTCATCTTAGTTGTCGACTTATTTAGCTATTTAGCTTTTTAGTTGACTTATTTAGCTTGTTAAGTTAGCTTTTTATTATTTAGCCTTTTAAGCTATATTTAGCTTTTTAAGCTTATTTGATTTCACTTTAACGACTAGTTCTATTTATAGAACATCGTCTTGTAACCTCTATATATACGTGTGTATATCTCTCAATGTAATTATCCGATTATTGAATCATTCATTCAATTTATTTTTCATAAACAAGTTCAACCTCTGAATACATTTGAACTTAAACTTTCAACATCAATAAAAATTACAAATCATAAATCTTGCCCACAACTACAACTCAAACAAGTCTGCTGTCACTGTGTGGGTGACGCGGAAGTGGATGGTATAGCTGCAATATTCTCAGCAGGAGCCTCAACAAGTGCCTCATCCATAGTACTTGCAAAACTTGCACATTACTTGCAAGCGTTATTGTGGATTTGTTTTTATTTTGAATCACAGAATCACAGATATCAAATTGAATAATGTAATAATGTAAATTTGCCAAGAAACACTTAATGGATGTCGACCAAAAAAGAAATACATTAGTGTAAATTATATTTTTTGATTTGTTTGAAAATTTGCCTTTCATATAAAGTTTTCAGTCAGTATGCGTTTTTGCTAACTGCAGAACTTTGGAATTCATTAAATGAGAAGTAGACAGAAAGTTTTGGTGGCTGTTAGCTAGATTTCTTTTTAAAAGCTATATTGTAATTTGTAAACATGATCATCATTGATAATTTGATAGTAATTAGAAGCTTGCATACTAAAATATTTTATTTATGTTTGGCATTCAATCTAATGTCTGATTCTGTGACACTAATTTTAGTCAAAATGTGCCCTAAGTTTCTTTCAGTTGCATGCCCTAAGTTGCCTTAGTCGTTCCCAATCACATCCCGAAAATGCTATAGTTGCAATAATTTTTTAATTTCAGGTGTAAACATGATTTTATACTGATTTGGCAAGTTTACCTGAAAAATGTGGTAGAGGTATGACAAGTATTTGCGAAAAAACTGCAGTGAGTTTATGAAAAATTGGCAGCAAGTTTTTTGGCGAGTTCTCACCACCATGTCTAACTTGTGAGAACTCTGTGAGTATTGCATCTATGGAGGAACCAAAACTCTTGGTGGTAAAAATGAAACTGATAATGAGAGCTCTTGATATCAAGAATAGATAGAGCCGTGACCATTAGAATGAATGTTGGGCTGTTGAGGAGCATAGAAGCATATTTCTTTCTTGGGAATTTCTCAACTAACAAATGATAAAGAAAGTTTCAATTTCTTGGGAGGGAACCCAAAAAATGCTGAAAATTATAAAAAAGAGAGAAATAACTGATTTAAAAAAATAAAAAAGTTGGAGCCGTCTTATTTGCATAGAGAGTGAGAGATATTACCAAGCACTCTACATAGTCATAGTGCATTATTGCATAGTATACTTAAAATCAATTACAAACTAGAAAATACAAATGCCAACCCATGAAATACAAACTACGAAATAACACAAAGCAGATGGAGCCAATGTGGCTAGTTGCTATGAAGTACAATCCATCAGGTAGATGCAATTATTGATGATGAAGCTCATACATTCTGGTTTCTCCTAACTTGATTCAATTGGTCATCATCAAATGCACTTTTTTAAAAAGAGAAATAATGATGTTTTCTTTTTAATTCTTTAAAGCCATCCTAATTTCTTAGAGAGTGGTTATAGTGCACATTCCATACTTAGGGTACATTTTCACATGGTTTGACTTTAAAGTCTGAACCTCAAAATCAATTATAAAGTAGCAAATACAAATGGCAACACAAAAGATACAAACTACCAAGTAACACAAAGTGGACGGAGCCAATGCAGCTAGTTGCCATAATTACAATCCACTAGGGGAGTTTAGTTCTTGAGGATGAAGTTCCAATATTCTGCCCTCTCCTGATTTGATTCAATTGCTCTTCATCAAATACCTTGGTCATCCTCTAGATATCAAACTCTCTCCCCTCAAAAGGTGTCTCATCTTCATCTATGAGCCATTTTTGAATCTAGATCAATCTCGTTGAGGTCAATCAGTAGAGCATTCTAAATGCTTATTGATATAATTAAATCAATTGCATTTGTTAGTTATCTATACAAAATAAGTATCGTAATTGCAAATTGCAAGAAGACAATAATTGAAATTTACAAATAAAATGCATTTTTTTCTTACCTTGAAGCCTTTTTAATTGTAAGGCGAAGGTAATGGTGGACAGAAAGCAATCATTCATCCATTGTTGAACCAAATAGTTGCATTTCTTGGAAATTTGTGTTCAAACACACTCTTAGAATACTTGCAAGTAAATTGATCACACATCCGTCTCAAAATGCACATGTAAATCCATTGTTATTTGCATGTTTACATGTGACAACATTTACATTCCTTGCACCCTCAACGATTAGCGTGAGATCTTGAAAATATTCTTGTGTGAGATATCGAAAACATTCTTTAGTATCTTTAGATCTGTCAATGGAACTCTTATCAACATCTAAGCGGCTATTGGCTTCCTGAGTTAGATGGATATTGGCATATTGAGGGATAGCTTATTTACTTACCTAATGATCTTCCCATACTTTGTAATGTGTCTTGCTAACATTTGGCAAGATCTTGCTAACTTGTGCAAATTTACTGCTACCGAATATTGAAAGATCATCATAGTAGTAAGCTGATGATCTTTTTTTGGTAGAAATGGTTTGGCAAGGACCATTTTGCATGTGGCAACTTCTTGTAGCTTAAGACTTTTTCCATAGCTAGGGAAATACACGGGGATGCAAGAGTGTGAGAAACTTCACTTGACACTTCATGATTCAAAGTGCTTAACTAGGCCAAAGTTATTTTAAGTTTGACTAGTGCACTTGAATTGAGCCAAACTAATTGACTTTTTTACTAGATCATGTCTCTTTTGCATACTTTCAACACTTAGGGTTTTGGCCTTTTTTTGATCTACAAGAGTATGAATGCCTTTGCACACAACTAAATGGGCTTGAGCTAGACTCCTTTCATATCTTGGATCTAAGTGATAATTTATGCTACTACGTGGCTTCAACAAGACTAGTTCATAATATAAGTTATGCTCAATCTGAGATTAGTTACTTGTCTTAATCCTAATGACACCGGGGTTTCTTAGGTTGATTACACAATGTCATGCCCCCGATCCCATCATAATGAATTTAGTCAAATAAAATATATAATAATAGTCCTTAACATATCAATGAAATCAGAAATAAATAAAGTAATAAATTAAGTTCAAGAATATATATAAATATATTTTTTACTCAGAAAATCGTCTTATTCATCAGACTTCACGATTTTCTGTTAACAGTAATTATGTTAACAAATGAGAGGCAGTGATGACTCCTAAATCTGTACCATAAATAAGTGCACAGCAATTCGATTCATTAAAGACTTGACTTGTAAACCCAACAAAGGTTGTCCAATGCTGGCTGATAGGATAGATCACTGGGATCGCTTGCCAATACCTTTTGTACTAATTAAATATAAATACTATGCTAGCGGGTCCCACCATCAGGAAAATGTAAGGTAGAGGCTGCGATTATATAAGGTTAAGGCAGTGAGTATTATCCCTTCTGCCAAAATTATTTAAGCATGAGGCAAAGGTCAACTCCAAGGGACAAGTCTTCCCACTTCATTGAGACATCACCTTTGCATGAAATCACATCCTTTATGAAAAGGCATAGGGGTGGTATTAAAAGAACACCACCAAGCAGTGAAGGGATGGGAATTGAATATATACTATCTGGCAACCATTGGAAGGATCAGCAATTATTATATATAACCTGTGCTCATAGAAGGAGATCGGGTTGCATCACTGGCAATCAATATCTATAACAGCAGATTGGTATGAAGCTAATATCTTATAACATCAATCTGTTTATATAATTATATATATTGTTCCCAAAAATTTAATACAATCAATTATATACATGCACTAGGAATATTGATTACAATATGATTGATGTTTATATTATGCCAATGATATCGATATATGCATATATTTATACTACAGAAGATACTAGCATATTTGTAGCCCAATTACTTAATCATAAGTACCGCCCCCATAAGGAGAGGCTTAGTGTTGTTAGGGAGAGGTGGAGTAAATCCATCCCAAATTAGGTGAACCCCAAGGGTGGTCCGGATGGATGTTCCTGAAATCTGGGCCCAATCATGGAGGTGGTGTCATCACGCCTTAGACAAGTAAATACCCATCCAGGGTTGAGGAATAGAAAGGAAGTAAGAACTGGGGCTTGAATATAGCCACTATCAATTGTATTATTGTACCATGAATAAATATGGTTATCTAGTTTGATAAATTAATTTAAGGCATGAAAATATTGAGTAATGGGTGTTGATCACTGGGAAATTGGCAGCCTCCTAGTATGGGTCATTACACACAACCCATGCCATAACTACTAGCCAATTAGGTCCTCACACATATGATGTGCTAGATGCTAGGCTAATCTCATTGCACATGGATACTTTCAAAAGACCTTGTGCCAATTAGAATAGCTTCTATTTGCTTGGGGATGTAAGGATAGTGCACCTTGCAGCGTCTCTTACACCAACCCCAATGTCACCCATCCATACACACAAATAATATAAATGAATCTAAGCTTCCCTATCCAACATCGTTGAACATGAACTTAGATAATCATTTATACAATTCTAAGCTTGAGAACTCATTTCACATAAAGAGATTAAATTCATTATTAAAATACGATGCATGTACTCATAAAAAACTTAAACATAGCTTCTTCTATGCCACTACAACTCAAGGCTTCACATTTGGAGTTTCCCTATTTCCAAATAAAACATACATACATGGCTCCTAATATAGGAAAGAATAATCATAGATTCTCCCATGCCACAATGTGCTTAGGGCATTTAGTCATTTCACATATATCACTCTTAAATGTCATCAAACATCATGCCATTTAAAAAAAATCAATACAAAGCGTCCAATTGAGGACAATGAGTCCCACATCATACAAAATGTAACAAATCAGTCTTACAAGACCAAGGCATCCTCCTTTTTAACAATTCTTCTTTGCATTTGTCCTTACTTGTCTATGCTTTCCATTTTAACTTCTCAACACTCACTTCGACTCCTCCCCTTTTGAATCTCCTTCCTTGCAGTTTTGCATTTAAAAGTTCTCTAAATACATAAGCCACCTTAAATTAAGAACATCAAAAACCAATTCTTCTAGCTTCATCCCTTATATATCATGTCTTTTCTCTCCTAGCTTGGAAATTCTCTGTGTGTTCGATTGGCCAAGTTGGGCTGCTTGATTATTCCAAACATCCCCTTAGGGCTTGCTTCTTGTAGTGTCCAAGTTCTCCTCAGAGCTTCAAAAGTTTCTTCAAACATTTTTGTGTTAGAATCTACAAAATAGAGATTGCCCCAAAATCTAGTACAAGGAATAGAAACTATGAAATTGTAAATACATATGGTTACGAAATCAAAATAGTATAATAGAGTTAGTTTCCTATGAGAGAAATGCAAATTCTTAAGAAGCAAAACAACATTTGAGAGCTCAAAAAGCATTAATGAATAACAAGTTGGAGAAGTGGATACATATTTAGGAACGAGAGGAGGCAAGATCAACCAATGAGAAAGGTAACACTACCCAAAAATAGGCAAGTGTTACATTCTTCAAAAGATGCCATCTATCCACATTTGACTCAGTCATTGCAACTAAACAAGCCAAAATTATGTAGTAAAATAAATAATATCCAAGTAAGAAAATATTAAACCTACACTAACATCCCCCCTTAGTGAAACATAGATGGGTGAAAAGATGGCTCGACAAATGAAGCCTGATGAGGTATCCATGCACAAATAAATCCCCCCAAAGAGAAGAAGCCCTCCCACTACACCCCACAACCCCAAAGAAGAGAGAGAAGACTTCACAAAGTAGAGAGAGAGAGAAAGGACTAGGACTAATAAGAAGCTCCCCGTGAAGTAACCTTCTACACTACCAACAAAGCTCATAAATGAAGAAATTTGCTTTTTGTGGATTTTATGGTGGAAATGTCAACAATCTACTTAGACTTTCGGAAGTATCTGACCTATCCACGGATAAGCTTCCATGGAGTGCATGTGAACCTCTATGCACTTTGTCCGCTAATGATGGGTTGGGCTTTGTGAAATATGTACGACACTTTAGTTGTGACAAAATATGATTGATGGCTGTTTGAAATGGATACCAAACTTAAGTGAGAACATGCTATATCCAAATGATCTTAGTGGAGCATTAATAACCCTTAATACTTTACCTCAATGGAAGACAAAGCAATAGTAGATAGCTTCTTGCTTGATCAACAAATATGACTTGAAGCAACTGAGAAGCTGTAACTTGAATTGGATTGATGATCTTGAGAATTGCTTGCTTAATTTGAATTTGTATGCCCACCAAGTCAATGCCAATGCTTGTAATATAGTGAATCTCAAAATTGTTAGTACCTTAAATGTAACGGAGAATGTGCTTGGCTGCCTTTCAATGCAGCCCTTGGGGTTCTTGCATAAACCAAGAGACCATGCCCACAACAAATAAAATATCAGGCCTTGTATGAGTCAAATAAATGAGGTTGCGAGCAAGTTGTCAATACTAGGTACTATTAAGTAAAGTTGAAGAGAATTGAGCTTCATGTTTGACTTAGAAAAAGAAGTTAGAGTAGGCTTGTAGTCAGCCATTTGATATCATAGGAGAAAATCTAGAGAATACTTGGATTGTCCCATATTGATCCCAAAAGTAGATCAAGAGATCTCAATCTCAAGAAAATAATGCAACAAGTCCAATCTAGTCATAAAAAGCCTATCAAGAAGGGCAATTTTTGTTACTGCAATGGATGAAGAAGTCCTTGTCATCAATAAGTCATCAATACAAAGAACCAAAGATAGGATAGAATCATCCTATTGCAAAATGTAAATGTTAGAATCTGAATGGCAACGAGAACACCCAATTGTAATATCTTGGCATGTTAAGCCTGATGGGCCTCCTTCATGCCACAAATAGATTCCCTAAGCTTGCAAACTGAGGAAGAGTCTCATAGAAAACCTTGTGGCTCCTCCATTTATATTTCCTTCAGGTCTTCGTGAAGAAATGTACTCTTCACATCCATCTAGGGACCTCCTAGCAATGTGTTGCATTGATAGCAAGTGTGAATCAATTGAAACCATCTTTGCAATTTGTGTGAAGATCATAGCATAATCAACACTAGGAAATTGAGAAACACCCTTTGCAACCAATTATGCTTTGTACTTATTCACTAAGTAATCTGTTGCAAATTTTGTCCAATAGATCCATTTGCATCGAACAAATTCCTACACTTAAGAAGGGGAATGAGATCCAAAGATGGTACCAAAAAACCATATTCCTCTTGCATGGTGGCATCCCATTTAGGAATTCCAAGTGCCTCTTGAAAATACTTTGGATCAGAGGAAGAAGCTATGTAAACATATGGTAGTCCTTGAAATTGTGTATGTCTTCACCTAGTGTTTGATGGATCCTTGACCCAATCGCTTGTAGCTTGCTATGTTTGTTATTCCCAAAGTAGAATTTAAGTCAGATAATTAGGAAGAGAATCATCAACCTTTGAATGAATTAATCTTGGCATCTAAAAGGGATGAAGAAGAGTCTTTCATCATTAGGAATCTAGCTAGGTGGATTCACATCCTTAGAAAAACTCTCATCTAGCCCAAGTGACTTCAATGTGATTGTAGGAGAAGTGTAAAGAGTGGAACTTGAAGAGGTCTCCTCAAAGTGAACACTCGTCTTAGTGAATGGCTCATGTGTTGTAGGATAGAGTAGTCAATAATCATTAACACGATTGGATAACGCACAATTATGCAAGACCTCCTTTGAAGATCTATAGGGTTACATTTTTCTACAAGAATGTGGGCCCATGTAGGAGAAATAAAAAATTTGAAGTGCTCGAGGCTTCAAAAGGAGCGACTCCTTTCAACGTTTGATGAGAAACACAATTATAGATGTAACGAGCACAATTGATGGCCGTTGCCTATTATTGAGGTGCAAGAGATATGGAATGTATCATGTAGTTGGCCATTTCCTTCAAAGACTTGTTTTTGGCTTCTGCCACACTATATTGCTAAGGGCTATGAGGAACAATGCACTATAAATGAGTCCCATTTGTTGTACAAAATTGTTCAAAATGATGGTTGACATACTTACCACCATTGTTTGTATGCAAAACTTTGATGGCTTGCGTTGATTGTTTTTCTACAAAAGATTTGAAGCCTCCAAGGTTCTGAAACAACTTGGACTTTTGTCGGAGAATGTACACTCATATATACTTTGAAAAGTCATGAATGAGTATTGAAACATATTTGATCTTGCTAAAGAAAGGATGTTGAAATTGCCTAGCCAAATCACTGTGAACTAATTCTGGAATCGGTGAACCTCTCCATGCCCTTCCTTTGTCAAACTTCTGTTTGGAATGCTTACCAAGGATGCAACCCTACCAAACATTGTTAGAAAAGCGAATATAAGGAAACCCTGTAACCATGCTCTGTAAAAATGGAAAAGTTGATTGCAAATTGCCAAAAACCTGGTTTCAAAATGGTCCCACCTTGTACAACACAAACAATGGCAAAAAATCTCTTTCCCTGCTAGTGAGCAACTTTCCCATGGCTGCTCATTGATCCTATGATTTGGGGAAAATTTTCTTGATACATTGGAAGAGCCCCACATTCACCTCTTCAACGAGAGTGAAAGTCACTATAAAACAATGCTAGATTTATGAGGTATCTAGCAAAATGGAGGATGTAATGTATGAGTTGGTTCCATGTATCAGTTTTATATTATGGAAAGATATGAACTTAGGTGTTCAAATCCTGTCTTTTTTAATATGCGTGAATACGTATTAGAGTGCCAGCTGTTAGTGTGGAGTTGCAGGTTGGTTTCTAGGGCAGAATTGCAAGTTGGCTGTGGGCAGGCAGTGTATCAGACCAATGAGGAAGTCACCCACTAGTGTGGAGTTACGGCTTGACTGCTAGGACAGAAGTGCAAATTGTCCACAGGTAGAGAGAAATTGGGAATCAGATGATGCCACTCACGAAATTTTCACAGAAAGAAGTCTTTATACAATTGGCTATCTTCATCCACAGGTCCTCCTTGTTGACATGGTGCAAACAGGCAACTCAGAAATTTTCCCATCAATCTCCATCAAAATTAAAGGATGCACATAGGCAATTTAGAGAAACTCTTTCATCCTCAAAAATATAAGAGAGCGGGAAAATGAGAAGAGCAAAAAAAGCTAGCTAGAGAGGCCAATCATAGGAAAGAAATCAATTCAAAGGCTTCCAAAAAAACCAGAAGCACATATCAACCAAATGCATCCAATTGGGGAGAGGTGGGACCAATCGCAGATCAAACAACCATCAAATTTCACCAAAACAAGAATGAGAGCAAGAGATTCATAAAGGAGGAGGAGCAAGGGTAGAGATTTATAATTGAAACAGAATTTACAATATGAGGGTGGAAATTTCTTACCTGAAGATGCTCCAGACAGAAAAAAATCCCTATATTTTTATTACCCAGAAATAGAAAGTGCACCAAGAATCCAGATTATTGCCAAAAAAGGGTCGCCTTGTGATCAATCATCATTGAGGGGGCTCAGGGAAGCAATCATAAAATCACAACATGACAAGACCAATTTTCAAGGTGATTCAGTTTGGTGGGATTTGTGAAATCATGAAAAAAGAAGTGGGGAGAGAGGGAGGAGATAAAGGATACATCCAAAGTTAGAATGTTCTTGAACTCAATGGGGTAAGGAGCAGTGCAAAAGGTGTTCAGTGCTCCCGATGATGCCAATAAACTGACATCTTTGTTTGAAGTTAGTTTTGCAGTGTGATTTCTCTCTCTTTTTGAATGAATAAAATTTAATTTGTCAAAATTAATTGTTAACCGCTGAGCTTCCTCCATATTTGTTTCCTATCATTATTCTCACATCATTCCTGCATCTGTAGCGTTGATTACCATCTTAGAATCGCCTGCTACTAGGAGGTTTTTCCAGCCTCAGATTATCACAATCTACAATCCTTTTCCTATTCTGCCATTGCCTCTGCTTGGCTATTAGTTACCCTTTTGAATGTCAATTATAGTGATCAGAAGAGAATGCCAATCAGAATTCCTGAATATACTCCCAATACTTGCTTGCCCACATTACCTTTTTCCCATTCATGAATGTGAAGCTTCAATATTCCAGGAGGCAGTGGACACCAAAAAACCTCTAGATTTGAAAGTCCATTACTGTGAAAACTTTTATTTGATGGGGTAATATCATATTAATAAACAACAAAATTAAAGCATAATCCACCTGATATAGGTTTTTGATTTTGATGATTCCAAATTGTGTAAATAGTTACAAGAATTGGACATCGTAAATACATATGAACAGTTAAATCCTCCATCAAGGTGACAGAGAGAATAGCATAGCTATTAAAAAACTACGCGTGGATTTAAAGTCAGCAACAAAAAGTACCAGCCCAGAAATTATTAAAACTACCATTAGAAGAATTAGCTTGATTCAATCCCCCAAAAATTCTGCCAAATTCAGCAGATACCAACACCAAACTGAAGTTTGGTACTGGAGCAGGCACTGCGAAGGCTCTCTGAAATATGTTAAAATCCCCCACATTGTCTGGGCTGCCCTGCAACTGGCTATCTTCAGTCACTTATCCTCTTTGTTGACATGGTTGATTACTTCATTAACCATTTGCTTGATGGTGTTGAAGAGATAATTAATAGACTATTGGATATCTGGCAGGATGATATGCATTAGATTGGAAGCTAGAGCAGAAATTTACTCCATGCTGTCTACTCTTCTCAAACATTTCTCTCAGTTTCTCAACTCCATTGATCCACCTCTTCCACTTGCCCTTGCAAGTTCTATCTGCTTTGTAGGGATCTTAGAGCCCCGTGTTTTCCTTATTGAGCCTACATCCTCACCCATGTACCTGTCTCTCCCACCTGCCCTTGCATGTTCTACCTGCTCTGGTAGGGATCTGAGCCCCATGGTCTTCTCATTGAGCCCACATCCTCCCTCACCTAACTCCAACTTTGGATTGGTGTCTCAGATGAGATCAACTAGAACTGGAAGGAATACTTTTTGCCGTTCACTCAGGAACATGCCAATCGGACCACCAGGAACATAGCATTGTATTAAGCACCTCATTAGCAAGCAATAAGATCTTTCAGCCATCAATTTCCTATATCCATTCAAATATCGTTGTATAGACTTTAGGGCATTAATTTTTGATAAGGGTATCAGTTTTTGAGCTCTCATGGATATGTCTAAAAATTTGATTCTTATACAGTCAAAGCTATATCAGGGGAACAATGTAAAAAATTAAAGTTGTTATCTGCTAGAGCGAAATTGAAGACATACATGTAGCTGCATATGAGTTGCAGACAAAGTGCTGCAATGAAACATTCTAGCAAAACAAATATTGAGATAAATATTTATTCTTGGATTTGAAAAGTTCTAGAATTACGAATGTTAGGTTGATTAGGTATTCATTAAAGATTTCAGAGTTTGTGAATGGCATTTTTTGTTGATGTTAATCAAAGGAAGAAAAGAAAGGAGATATTGATGAATTTCTCTGACATAAATATGAACCTAAATTCTCTGTAAAGAGGTCATAATTAAAGATTGGCAGCACACACTTCTTCAGAACTGCCAAAATTCAATAGAACTTGGATCAAGAATGAGGAAACCAAAGCCTTTTAAAAATATTACCATGTTTTACTAACTATTTTAAAGGCAAAGCCTTTTAAAAATATTACCATGTTTTGCTAACTATTTTAAAGGTATCTTTGTTTATGGCTTTATGCGAATGAATGGGGAAGTGGAATAGAGGGAGACACATAAGTGACGTGTACTGATGTTTGAGATTAGATTCATATACAAGGTTCTCTAAGATGGTTTTGGTCTTTCAGGTTGCACGTGGTGATAAATCTGGTGGTGAAAATATTCCCATGCTTCTTAGGATCCCTCGGTTTTTTGATCCGTGGGGAGGTGATAATATGATTGGTTTTGGAGACATTGTTTTACCTGGATTACTCATCTGTTTTGCATTCAGGTGATCTTTCAATCTTAGACCTTTACATGGATTGTTATGTTATCAAAGGTTTTACTTAATTTCATTATGGTGTTGACAGTTGGTTATTAATATTAATGAAATTCTGTTAATTTTAGTCCTAATAGTGGTTGTAGGATAGTTCTATGCACTCTATACATTTTTTGTTCTTCTATACATTTTTTGTTCTTCTACATGTGGCATTAGTTTGTGTCACATCAACATTTTAATTTCTAACCTGTGTTAATCTTTACTTTCAACTTTCATTTGTTTGTGCATTGCTACAATCTTGCATTCGGATGTTGATTGTGCTAGGTGTTCTGGAGTTAAGTGATCTTCACCAGTCCATCTATATGTTTAGTTTTGATCACTTTTTTCAGTAATTATGTTGCCGCTTCCCTATATTAAATAAACTCAGAGGCTTGCGCTACTGTAAAGGGTCATTTTAAGTTGGATTTTTTTTTATGCAAGTGTACATTTTCTTTCCTCACTGTGGAAAACAAATCAAATTGGGCTGGTAGGCACATTAAAACTTGCAGGTTTGATAATGAGGAGGTTTTGCTTTCAAACAGTTCAAATTATAGTGTGACAAGCAAGTGATAGATGCAATTCCTGGCTCCATACTCTCTGCAGCAAATTCAGGCTGTGGAAAGGAGGAATTGAGGAATAATGAAAATGGCTCACTGCATGCATAACATGGGCAAGTCATTAGACATTGGGGTGAGGCAATTCATATGATAAATCTTTTGAGTAGAAGTCTGTGCGAAGTCTCACAACAAATAATTCTTGAGACAAAAGCCAAAGGTAAAACATCTCCACATCTTTAGTTCCATGACGTATGCTGTGGTTGTGGATAATAAAAGAAGCAAGCTGGATGCTAAGAGTAGGGAATAATTGATTGTTGCTTATGGCGAGCAATCAAAAGCTCATAGGTTTATCGACACTACTACTAACAAAGTCATGATTAGTAAGGGTGTGCAAATAAAGGATTTTGACCCATTCTTTTCTAGTTCTTCAGATAGTATGGATAGTTTTAACCAGCATGCTGTGATGTCCCCTTCTAGTTGACATCTGTCAGCTAAGTAGATTAGCCTATCATTGACCCTCGTACGCTGATGAGGTTGGTTAGAGGGTCTTTCGGAGATTGATTCTTCATCTTTAGAGTGAGCATTACAGGACTGGCTTTCATTTGAGGTCTCCAAGACTCCGTTTGAGACACTTTCTATTTTTAAGAGTCCTATTTTTAGCCAGTGGGTTGGGCAGTGGCAGAGTATGGCTTGGCAGTCT
The DNA here is from genome assembly GCF_030272615.1 of Cryptomeria japonica. Taxonomy (NCBI): domain Eukaryota; kingdom Viridiplantae; phylum Streptophyta; class Pinopsida; order Cupressales; family Cupressaceae; genus Cryptomeria; species Cryptomeria japonica. The sequence goes on from NC_081407.1 coordinate 381,139,536, forward strand.
CCAGTTCTGACGACAGGCAATTCTGATGGATACTTAGAGAGATATTAATAATTAATTACTTTAATTAAATATTAAATGGCAAACTTTAATGTTTTAATATTTTAAAGTCACTTTAAGTTATAACTTAAGCGAGGGTCTATTTCTCATCGGATGGGGCCACTTTTATATTAAATTGAAAAGAGATTTATTTTTGAAGCTTCACTAGTCAAAAATAAATATTAAAAGTTAAAACATCATTTAATGCCAAATCGTACTTTTCTTGGGAATAGTGCCACACCCTAAAGGGAAGAGATAAAAGAAGTTTTTAGGTCTTCTTTTCATTATGTGAAGATTTGATATTGAGTTTGCTCTGAGGAGACTTTGGATTGAGGGTTTCAGCAGGGGTTTCTTCCTGCAGATGATCTGAGAGTATTGGTACAGGGAAACGGTGGATTTCTGTGCAACAGCATTAGAGGCTGTGAAATATCAGTTGATTTTTCTTTCAGTTGGTTTCATCCAGAAACCAAGATTGGGCGGATTAGACAAGGTTTCATTCATTTTATGCAAATGATTTACTGTAGCCACAGAGTCAGAGCAGAGGCAGAAAAGAGTGTGTTTACAGCTGGGCTTTTGGTGCATGCATGGCCTCTAGATCTGCCGTACCTTTCTTCCTAGAAAGGGTTCGATATTGTTGAGGGAGGATTCCATAAATTCTGAAATAAATCCTAAAGGGGACGCCTAGCTGGTAGCTGCAGTTTGAAATGCTAAACTCACCATTCCGGGTAGTTTGGACTATTAAATAATTCTGCTGTCATTTATTTACTGCTGTACGGCAGCAAGTGTCATTTATTTACTGCTGTACGGCAGCAAGGACAAATAAGGGGTTTCATAAATTTGAGGTATTTGACAATAAATCTTCTTGGTCTTGTCTGATTTCTTTATTGAAGGTGTTTATGCAAATTGGATGTAATAAGGGTTTGATAATCCTAATTCTACGAAGTTCAATTAATTTCCAGTTTTTTCCAATGTTGCTTTTCGCATACTATTTGTTCAAAACTAGCCTTGTTGTTAGAAACTGCAAAATACAAAACATAAAATGCAACAGGTTCAACTAAACCTCTATTGTCTGAGTTGAGAACCCTTGGTAGGTTCTTACACATTCAGTATCTGTTTACTTGCTATATGAGTACACAAGTATTTAAATCATTGTAAATTGAGTTCTTAAACATAAATGATTCATCCAAGAATAGAAAAAGTAATTCAAGAGTGTTCATATGATATAACAGTTGCTTTTTTATACATTCAACGCTCTTACGCAAAATTGGATAAAGGGAGTAATTCTATTCCTAACACACAATCCCTTTTCTTGACTACAAAGAACTATATAAACGTGCTGATGGTTGTCAGGGAATTCCGAACATTGGCAATTACCAAAACAAATTCAATCAGCCGATGAGGCATAACCATACCTGCTGAGTAACTAAAGCACGGCATTATTGATATGCAATTTATAACTTAATATGTATTTTATGCAATTTACATTAAACCTGCCCCCCAAAGGAAAAGTTGTCTTCCAAATAACAAAAAATTGAATAAACAGTCATCACTGAGGGGTGGAGTTAAGAGATGTACTTGGAGGTAGTGTAGACACTAAAGGACTCAAATTCTTGGATATAGCTGCTCGTAATTTATAGATTGTTTGCTATTTTACATGATGTGTAGCCAAAAGTTCTCATTCTCCTGATATTTTGACCACCTGCATGGCCTCCATGAATTGGTTCTTGGCCTTTTCATTAGCTATTTGGTGTTTAGATATCTCCTTATCTTTCTCAGCACACTTACGTTGTTCCAATTCGATCAATTGAGCTTGTTGAGCTAACTAGGCTTGAAATCTAAGCCTCTGACCTTCTAAGTCCTCCCTTAATTGTTTTAAAATCTTAATTATTTATTATTAATTTCAATGCCAATTGTACGTTGGGCTTTCATCTATTAGAATAATATCTTGATTATTTATTACTGATGGTCAATTATGTAACTTAATGTACATATTAGGTAGTTTCTAATTTTCTTCAATTTATGATTGTTTCATAATAGAAACATCGTTTTGTAATTCTTTAAATGATCTTTTGATCATTTCATTAATTCAATCAGTAATTTACCAAAACAAGGTATTAGAGCCAAAACACAAAACTTTGTCAAAAAAATTTCAAAAGTTTTATAAGAAATTTTGGAAAATTTTTTTAGTGAGTTGAATTTTTTGGTCTTTTTTTTTCTTTTCTGACTTCAGTTCGTTTAATTTCGAGGGTTTTTGAATCAGCCCGTGCGATTCCTTTCTGGTCTTTTTTTAACAGAGGCTGCTTTTTTTCTAAATCGCGATTTTCTTTTCCATTGTCGGCACCTATTTTTCTCATTCGCTTTTCTTTGTGTTCTGCTCGACATTTTTTTTTTTGAATTTGGTGTGTTGCAATTCGACGCGATTTCTTGTGTTGCATCTGGTGTCTTCTACGTCGCATTTGTTCTATTCGCAATTTTTCGCGATTTGCGATCTCAAAACTCTGCGATCCGTATTTTTCTAGAGCTGTTGAGTCTGGTTTATAGCATTGTTTTCCAAAAAAATTTGTGACGTAATTTTGCGTTTTCGACGAATCTTTTTTTTCATGACCTATCTATGTCCTCTCTTTGTGCCTTCAACCTGGAAATTTTCCTTTGCAGGTTTTGAAATTTACTGGGCGTTTGTTATTTTCGACGACCTAGAGTTCTGTCGGCTAGGGTTTTGCTGAAAGTCCTCTGTTTTTTTGTCGGAATTATTTTTAACTTGCTAATTCTGTGGGTTTTTTACGAAGATTTATGGGTCAGTCAAAATTTTTGGGTCTATTGAAAATTTTACCTCGTGATTTGTGCCATATGTACTTCATACTTCTCGAAGTTTGTACCTGAATATGCCTTAGTTTATGCATTGGGATCCGTACCTCGGGTTCCATAATCAATATTTTTGCCTTTTTAGAAATTCTTGTTTTCTGTGCCTTGAAAAGCATGCACAATAGCATCTTTGATCAACATAATTTTGGAAGGCAATTAGCGATTCAACAACAAAAATTATAACACATGGAAGCACCGAATGATGACCATCTTTGAATATCGCTACCTTGATACCCTCGTTTTGGGTATGGAAACTCGTCCTACCACAATTGGACAAGATCAGGATAAGTTTGACGAGTGTAACCGAGAAATGGTCATGCTTATCAAACTTTTCGTTATTGATGATCAGTTGCCACAAGTGCCACCCGACAAGACAATTGCAGAGATCTGGACTATTTTGAAGGATATCCATGAGACATCAGATAAGAGATGAGCGTTCTTCTTGAAAAACCAACTATGTTCTATCATGATGGATGAGTGTATGTCCTTACAGTAACATCTGACAAATATTAAGGACATTTGGGATCAACTGGAAGCAATTGATAAGAAAATGGAGGAAGAGGATATGGTAGTTATAACTCTAAAGAGTCTACCTAAATCCTATGAGCACTTCATAGAAACGCCTCAACATTACTTCTACGGATGTTGACTTAAAATTTCCAAACTTGTGCACCAAACTTCTGTAGGAGGACCGTTGGAAATAACAGTTTGGTAGCAGTGCCACTTTGTCCTCCTCAGAACAAGCCTTCGCAGTGAAATCCCTTCACAAGGATAAAGGCAAATCATAGTCATTTCAGTAGAAAGGCCCCACTCAATCTCAGGATAGCTTGAAGAAGAAGAAAGTTCAGTGTAACTACTGCCACAAATTTGGACACTTGATAAAGGACCGTCGGAATTGGATAGCTTCTGAACAGCGAAAGCAGGGAGGGTCTCAACCTAAGGCCAATGTTGCAGAGCACTCAGAGCAGAAAGAATCTACATTCTATGCTTTCATGGTGAAGCGTCCTACGGATTATGTGAAATCTTTTGCTTGGTACATAAACTCTGGTGCCTCTTGACTTCTCACCTCACTGATTGGTTCATAGACTTCTCACCTTTCACTGATTCAGTCATTTTTGGAGGAGAAGAGTATACTGTTGTTGGCAAGGACAACGTCCAGATACAGTCTGGTGGGAGGAATCTCATATTCCTCAATGTATACTATGTTCCTGGCAATGAACTAAACCTTCTCTCAGTGAGCTAGATTATGGGGCACTCTCCTCAACTTGACGTGATATTCAGTTTACACGTGTTCAATTGTTGATTGTGCCACTCGTACTACTGTGGCTGTTGGCATCGAGGATCATGGTCTATACAGACTTGTAGATATGGGTGATTCTTTTGAGCATTCCTTCGCAACTAAATCATCTTCTATTAGCAGTCTTTGGCATTAGTGGTATGACCACCTGAACTTTCATTATCTTGCTCAGCTTGTTCGGGAGGATCTAGTTCTTGGCTTACTTGAGATTCAGACTCAAAATCATCGAGTTTGTGGAGCTTGTCAGGCTAGGAAGCAACACAGGACACCATTCAAAGATGGTGACTCATGGCAAGCCTCAAAGGTGTTGCAGTTGGTTCATGTTGATGTATGTGGTCCAATGAATACGCCTCTTGTTACTGGTTCTAGGTATTTCTTGCTTTTTTTTATGATTTCAATTGTAAAATGTGGGTGTATTTTCTTAGACAGAAATCAGATGTGTTTACTGTATTTCAGAAGTTTAAGGCCTTAGTAGAAAAAGAGTTAGGTTGTCCCATAGTCACTCTTAGGTTAGATAATTCCGGGGGGGGGGGAGTTTTGTTCTTCCGCTTTCTCTAACTTCTGTGATACACACGACATCAAATGCCAGTTAACCACACCTTACACTCCTCAGCAGAACGGTGTTGTAGAATGTCACAATCACACTATCACTGAAATGGCTAGGTCAATGTTGGAACACAGGGGTGTTCCTAAGAAATTTTGGGCAGAAGCAGTATACGTTGTAGTCTATCTCCTTAATCGATCTCCCACATAGGCTGTTAAGGGGAAGACTTCTGAGGAAGCCTGGACTGGTTGCAAACCCAAGATCAGTCATCTGAAAGTCTTTGGGTCTTTAGTGTATGTTTGGATTCTAGATGCCAAGTGCTTCAAGTTGGATTCCAAGAGTCAAAAACTTATGTTCATAAGGTACAATGACAACCACAAGGCTTCTGGTTGATTGATGTAGACACAGATTGTCTCATCTTCAGTCGTGAGTTGTCTTTGATGAAGAACGAGGACCTTTTTAGCTATCCTCCTCTGAGCATAATTTTGAGGATCAACCTTTGAAGGCTACTGATTTGGGTGTCCGTCTTCCATTTGGTTTACTTGATGGGAGGGATGATGCAAAATTTGAATTTGATGATTCCCTACTTGAATTTCGTTTGGATGATGCTAATCTTCCATCTGTTCTAGCTCCAATTCCAGTCATTCCTCCCACATCTGATGTTGGCTCTTCTACTTTCTGACGTAAATGGTGGGCTAAGACCATCATTGATATTCGTTCTGATGAGCTCATTGAGGGTAGATCTTCTAGAAATAAGAACAAGCAGCAAAATACAATCGACTTTGCTCTCATGGCCAACATTCATAGTATTTTTGAGCCTCAAACATATTCTGAGGCTAAAGGAATTCCTGAGTGGGAAAAGGCTATGGAAGCTGAACACTAGAGTCTGTTGAAGAATAACTCTTGGGTCCTTTCTGATCTTCCACCAGGGAAGAAACCCATTAGCTGCAAATGGGTGTATAAAGTTAAGTACAAAGTTAACGAAACCCTTGACAAGTACAAAGCTTGTTTTGTTGCTTGGGGGTCTTCACAGAAGGAAGGCATTGACTATGAGGAGACTTTTGCTCGTACGGCCAAGATGAGTACCATTCGGCTTGTCCTTGCCTTAGCAGCTCAGTTTGGTTGGAAAGTCCATCAAATGGATGTTAAGAGTACATTCCTCAATGGCGAGTTGCAGGAAGAGGTCTACATGACGCAGCCTCCAAGGTTTAAGGTTGCTGGAAAAGAACATCAAGTGTGTAGATTGGTGAAAGCACTCTATGGCTTGAAACAAGCTTCTTGGGCTTGGTACATCAAAATTGACAAGTACCTCACAGATGATGGCTTTCAGAGGAGTCCATTTGATTCTAATTTGTATGTCAAAAACACTAGTGATGATATTCTTATTCTTGTTGCCTATGTTGATGACCTCATTATCATTGGTAGTTCGACACTTTTGATCGATCAGAGCAAACAGAGTTTGTGCCAGTCCTTTGACATGACAGACTTGGGACTTTTGCACTATTGCTTAGGTGTTGAAGTTTGGCAGATTGAAGGTAGTATCTTCATATCTCAGTCTAAGTATGCTCGTAGTTTGTTGAACAAGTTTTGGATGCAAGACTGCAAACTTACATCCACACCTATGGAGAAAGGGTTGAAGCTGACAACCAAATCAGATTCACCTGTGGTGGATGAATTAGCATTTAGGCAACTAATGGACAGTCTCATCTACCTTATTACTACTAGGCCCGATCCCAATTTTGCAATGAACTACATTTCACACTTCATGACAGCTCCCAAGGTTGATCATTTGGTAGCAGTGAAGCATGTGTTGCGTTATGTGAAGGGCACTTTTGATTTTGGTCTTTTGTACAACAAAAGTCACGATTCTAGACTCATTGGTTATACAGATTGAGATTGGGCAGGTCTTGTTGATGACAAAAAACAACATCTGGGTATGTATTCAATTTGGGGTCTGGTGCAATCACATGGACTAGCAAGAAGCAACAAGAAGTGGCTCTTTCCTCGACAGAAGTAGAGTATTGAGGAACAGTTAAGGCAGCTTGTGAGGTAGTTTGGCTTCAGAGGATGCTTTCAAACATGCAAATGTCTCAAACAGATCCCACTCCCCTTTTCTGTGACAATCAAGGGGTGCTCAAACTGGCCAAGAATCAGGTCTTCCATGAGAGAACCAAGCATGTTGAACTTCATTGTCACTTCATTTGGAAATTGGTTGAAGACGGATCAGTTTAGTTACTGTATATTCCGACGACAGATCAAATAGTGGATATCCTCACCAAGTCTCTGAGCCCGGACAAGTTTGTAAAATTTAGGGGGCAACTTGGTGTAGTTGATAGATTGACCATTAAGGGAGGGTATTAGAATAGTATCTTGATTATTTATTATTAATGGTCATTATGCAACTTAATGTACATATTAGGTAGTTTCTAATTTTCTTTCGTTTACGATTGTTTCATAATAGAAACATCATTTTGTAATTCTTTAAATGATCTTTCGATCATTTCATTAATTCATTCAATAATTTACCTAAACATCATCCCTGTCTGCAAAATGAGGTAGCGGTGTTGGAATTGATATTTGATGGAGTATAGAGCTTCTCAAACTTTTCCATTTGATCTTCCAAAGGATGTTGAAACTTGAAACTTGCACTAAAATCCATTTGTGTTTCATCTTTGATAGTTTAGTAGTAGGCCACCCACGAGAAATGTAGATTTGGATGAACTCATTTTGGCAATCTCCTTCCACAAATGATTGAATGCACCTAGCTTCCTATAAGACCAATGGAGAATGACGGTTGTTTAACTTCTAAGCAATATCTGCTACCTCACACATATTGTGCGCCTTTGGTTCCAGATACTAAATATATACTGAATGTTACATAATAGATCATGAGGATTATTCTTAGAGAATTGAATGGAAATTTCTTCTTCCTCACTTTGTGTTGGGCTATGTGGCAATGCGTGCCTAGACGATACATTGTCATCATGCAATTGTTGATGACTTCCTTCTAGCTGAAGACTAGGGAGTGACTATATATTTTGTTTTAATTGTTGCTTTGTTTCATGCGTAGGAATTCAATGAAGGATACTCTGTGAGATCAATGGGAACCCCCATTAAGCTCAACCACTGGTCGATATCATCTCAGGCCTCTTTGGATATTTATATCAGTGTGGTAATAAAAGTAGGTTCTTCAGGTGTGGTGACAGAAGTAGGTTCTCTAGGTTTGGTAATAGAAGTTGTAGTTATTTCTATGGTCTCGGCTTTCTCATTCCCTTCATTGTTGCCTTCTTTTGCGTGTCCTTGTTTAGAAGATAATTCAATTTGTGCACCTTTTCACTTTCTTGCAGTGGTATTGCTGGTCCTAGCTTCCTCTCCTTTACCTTCCACTATTTGTAAGCTAAGTTGCTGGTCCCGGTTTGGGCTCGGGTTCGGGTTCACAGGTTCGGCCAAATTTTTTTTGAGGGTTTTGGGTTTGTTAGCACAGAAACTTATAAAAATAAAAATATATACATATATGCAATAGTAGTTAAGTTCAAAATACTCCACTATGCTAATAGTCAAATAATATAGCAAAATACACCATCATATATTAAAGTCTTAGTTCAAATAACATATCAAAATAGTAAATACACCACCATATTAATGTTTTGGTTAAAAAATAATCATGTCAAACTACAACAATCAGTGATCATTGATCAAATATCATATGGGTCATCAAAAATATCTTCATCATCCTCCATATGCTGTGGTAAATTAGAAGAACCACAAACAGTGCCACTGGGACTGGAACTGGCATTAGCACTAGCAGCGGTACTAGCATAGTCATTGTCATGATCACTAGGAGTTCATGGTCATCATCATCTCCAAGTGCAGCAAGGTGGGCAATTGAATCATCCAACTCGGCATGCTCTAGATCAATATCCCATTGCTTTGTCTCCCCTTCTTTGTAGGTATTTTCTTTGTGTGTGATGAGCGGCAAGTTTGAATGTACAAAGACCAAGTCCTCCGCCTTTTTGGAGTGTAGTCTATTGTGCTTTATTGAGTGGATGGAGGAGTATGTGCTCCAATTCCACTTGGATGAAGATGAACTAGCAACCTATCAAGATTTTGAAATTAGAGAGTTAAGAGTTATAAATAAAATTTAAATTTAAAATATAAGCAAGATAGAAGATTTTGTTTTAATAACTAAGAACTTACTTGTGATAAAACTTTGATGGCAAGAGGTTGTAGGTGTTGGTATGCTTATCCATGGAAGTACCACCAACTATGAGCAAGAACCTTATTCTTGTCCCAAAGAGCTTCAAGATCACAATCATTTGTGCTTGAAAAATCATGAATTCAACCCTCACCTTGGGTCGCAGGTCTTGGGGAAAGAGTCTACGTATGGCTGCCTTGTACCCTTGAGCAACTTTGAGATCTCTATATGGGGCAACTCTTGTTTCACTCACAGTAAGGACATCCTGACTATAATAATTCAGACTCAATGCAAAGGCAAGGAGATGCAATGGAGTGGTCATTTTGTTTCATCTCTTCACAATTTAGAAAGTTAACTAAACATTTCTATTATTTAATTAAATTTAAAATTATTAAATTAACTTACCTTCAATAACTCCAATCTCAAGAATTGTCTAAATATGCCTTGCGACATATGGTGGTTAGTGATAAACATTTGGATCTCCTTACCCTCAACATACACTTATTCGATCCAATCAACTTTGTTGCCAATTTTTTGCAGCATTAGGTTGAGTGAGTGGACTGAACGAGGCATCCAAAAAATGTGTTCACACCGCTCCTCAACCAATAACCCATCTGACCTATAGTTTTTGGCATTGTTTGTTGCCACTTGAACAACATTTGGAGGGCCAACTTCCTCAATGGTTTGGAAAAGAATATTAGCAATGAATGGACCATCCTTTACTTGCTCTTCACAATCCATTGCTCCCAAAAACATTGCCCCTTTAGGGGACATTGCAACAACGTTGATCAATGGGCGATTTCTTGCATCTTTCCATCCATCAGATACGATGGACACCCTTGTTTCAATCTTTGAATCCTTGATAGGCTTCAAGGAATCCTCTACATGTTTCACCTCTTTCTCCAATAAGGAAGTATGCACCTTCTCATAACCTGGGTCCTTGAATCCCTTTGGAGCCTCATTAATTGATCTCACCATTTTTTGCCAATAAGGTGAGCAAACAACATTAAATGCCAATCTAGCTATGTCTTGCTCGGCAATCTGTCTACCCTCATTGTGAAATGATGTTTCCAATGGATGCTTTGCTCTCTTATGTGGTGGAATAGGTTGATCTTGAGGTATAGACAAGAATAGATGGTCCTCTGTATGGTCAAGATTGAGATGTGATGGAGAGGCCATCGATCCTTTCTTACTCTTATTCTTTACCAAAGGATGAGAAGATTCTTTCCCAATTGCTTCTCCTGCTTTTCTTTGCTCTTCTATATATGCCAAATACTTATGCCTTTGCAAGAAGCCCTTTACCTTTTGGCTTTCCTGCACAAAATTTAACCATTTGAGGGATAAAGAACAAATGTGCTTTCAGTCGATTGTATGAGCTCTTATATGGTTCTTTGCAATGAGAACAAATCCAAAGATAACCTCCTCCACTTGGAAGTTGTTCTACCATTTGCACTTATTTCCAAAGGGTTTTAAAACAGGGTTAATTCCCAGCACTAGAAATGCATGCCATTCTACAAGCCAAAATGAAAAAATAAAACAAAACTAGAGAGTTCATTTCAATTTGTGAAAAAAATGCAAATGAAGAAAAAAACAAAGAACAGCAAAAACCCACCTCTTATGTTGAAATCTTCCTCTTCAATGTCTTCAAGAACGAATCTACTTTTGCAATGGCATAGGAGTAGCACAAGAACTAGCTAGGAACAAGCAACAAACAATCTTCAACTCTCCTTGAGCAATGGCAAACAAAAAACAAAGCTCAACAATGGAGCAAAGAAGTTATGTTTTCCATTCTGTTGTGCAAAAATGAAGTGGGTTTTACCTTTTTAGTGTTTTAAGAGGTCAAATTAGGGTTGGGAGGGGCGGATTTGCTTTTATGGCATTAAAAAACAATAAAAAAAGTCAACAAAATCAACTTTTCTGTCAAATTCCTGACAGGTTATGCGAAATACTCCAAAATTCCTCTTGAGTTCTCTAGGTTCGACAAGGACGAACCCATAGTGTTTGGGTGGGGCCCTATTCAAATCCAGGGAGAGCCGGACCCAAACCCCAACTAGGGGGGGACTGGACGAGGACCCCGAGGTTCCTAAGGAAGAATCCGGTAACTTAGTTTATAAACCCAAGGACTTCCATTTGAAGATAGAGGGTCAAGTAGGATCATGTTTTGTATTGGGTTGAAATTTGCTAGCTGCCAATCATGGTGTCTGTGTCATAATTGGATGGTTGGTTGGGTTGAAGTATTAATGGGATCTAAATTAATATAATTAATTATGCATATATTAAGAATAATAGAAAGAATGATAATATATATTTGAGGCATTATATTAATTACGTGTCATTCCCAAATATTATTGAATTGCAGACATGCTAAGTGGATCAGCAAGACAAGTGTTGTGTGTTATGCATCATACCAAGTACTTGTAAATGTCTAAGTCTGCTGACTACTCTTCTTAATTCTGAAATTGATTATTTTCTTATTTGATTGGCTGACTTCCGAGTCTGATTCGATCTGCTCTTATGAATACCGATGCTTATTGAATTCTTTTCCTTGATGCCTTGTCCCCATCGTGGTCTCTCCAATTTTATATCTCAATGTCTTCATGAATAGGGATGACCCTTGGAAAGTTGCTGCTCCTTCAGGAATGGTCATGCCTTTTCAAACCAACTGGTGCCTTGTTCTGTTTATTTGTTAATTGCTGCATTTGTTTTATAAATCCCTCCTCCTAGAAATCGCTTTTGCAGTCCTTATTTATATGTACAACTTGCTTTAGACTAAGAGGAAGTTGGGCATAAATCTGTCCCAATTGCTGCCCTTTAAGAAGGAAGTCGTCTATGCCCTTTCTATTTAAAAATACAGTCGGCCTTAATTGTATAGTGATCCACATTTTTTATTTAAGCTTTTGCATTTATCATGTCCTTAAATAAAATGTTCTTATTCTAATCTCCTTAATCTGGGTTGGCCTAAGGGAATGTAATTATCTTATTTTCATACTTAGGTTTCATTACAAAGCTGCGATCTGGACCAGTACCAGTATGTCTGTTTTTGAAAAATAGGAGACAGGTTACTTGGAGATGCCGTAATAAAAAATGTTGAGACATGGACCAGCTAGGACTCGAACCTAGGACCTTCCATACGCTGCTGGAGTGCTCTACCACTGAGCTACTGGTCCATCTTGGACCAGTCCATCATCGGTCCGGGTGTGGCTTATTTCCAACACCAATACCCCCCCTTAAGCCACACCTCTCGTGTGCTTGGGGCTCCTAGCCTGGACCTGGCTCTGATACCATGTTGAGACATGGACCAGCTAGGAGTCGAACCTAGGACCTTCCATACGCTGCTGGAGTGCTCTACCACTGAGCTACTGGCCCCTCTTGGACCAGTCCATCGTCGGTCCGGGTGTGGCTTATTTCCAACACCAACAAAAAATAATATTAAAATTGTAATACAATATATATTATAAATAAATAAAACATAATATAAATAAATAATAGTAAAATATATGGGGTTGGGTGCCTGGTTCGATTGGCGAGAGCTTCCTGTGGTAAAGCATGAGGTCATGAGTTCCAGTCTCCCCCCAGCCCACGCGGTATTGGAGGACATGTGCCAGTGTCACTGTTCATGTTAAAAAGTTTTCCAGGTGCACTGCAGTTTATAGGGGGTGCTATACCCGATTCCTATAGTCTAAAAAAAAATGTTAAAAAAACATAATAAAATAATTAATATTAGGATCATAATGAAAAATAAATCTGAGGTCAGCCATCTCTTCTATCCATTGCCGTTCCATCTCTTAGAATCAAATTTCAGGGTAGACACAATATGTCTTTTCATAATTGGATATGGATGCCGTGAAGTGGGATGATATTTGGACCTTGAACAGGCACCATGAGGAGATGAAAGCAACTCAACCGCAAGAAGAGGAAAATAAAAAAAATGCATCCATTGAAACCTGAAAACACGGGATATACAGACAAAAGATACCCAGAAAAGGGAAAAAGAATTCCTAAGAAATATTTTTCAAGATTCTTTTGTCTTTTTTAAATGAAAATTTAGGGAAACGTCAGTGGGATGTCTTCTGCAAGCAGGGATGTCTACACACGTGTTTCCAGTACTGAAAATGCGTTCTGGTCCCTGAGATTCGTCCCAGGGGTTGGAGATGTGTCTCCTTGCAATCATGTTTACAACTCTTTTACCTTTCCTTAGCAGCGAGCAATTCAACTTGTTATTGCAATTTTGTTTATTTTTTTGAAGTATCTCCATTTATATGTATGAAGTTTTCTTTTGTTGCTTTCTTTATCGACATTTGTATGTAACACTTCCGTGATATATGTGCTATGTTACATGGGGATGTATCCCTGGGTCTTTTTCATTTTTGTGGATCCTCCTCCAGTACATTTTGGAGACAATGGAGATGCCTTAGAGGTGTCCCCATTGCAGTCTGCAGGCCCCTATCCTGATCAGAAACTTTCAATAAATGGGGGAACATCTGGCCATTGCTGGGATACTAGGGGACATCCTTTGTGATCCTGGGGATGTCAAGGCCCCCTATGAAAAGAAAATGAGAAAAGTAAAGGTGCTTCGAGATGATAATTGATGAACATTTCTGGAATCAGTTGTTACTAAAAATCTGTGGCTAAAATTTGAAATTGATATAAACTCAGGATTAAGATATAGAATTTTTTAAAAACAAACCAGAATAGTAAGTGCAGCTGAAATATTCTGGGGGATCCTGAATAAAACTCTTTGTTTATATTAAATAATGTTTCAGACAGATGCAATGAAAAATATAATAAGAAGTTTGAGGCACATTCCATTTTGATCATCCATTATTGCTAATGATAAATTTTGCCTGTATCAATCTGAATGAATTTATCCCAAAGCTTTGTAGTTCAGCTGTTTGAACTGAAGCCTACCTTTTGTTGTTTATCACAAGAAAATCTATTTGATGTTGCTGTTTTGGGGAGAAAAAGTGCTGCTAACTTTGATCCAGTCTAATCAATTTTGGGAAAGAAGAGCAAACCTTGTGATTGCTTTCTACTTGATGTCTGTAACTTACAAGATGTTTTTAACAATGGATATCATGTTGGATTTTCATTCCACTTTATTCTTCTTCTTCTCCTTTTCCTTTCAGCTTAGTGTGTCATGAAAGAAGAGGATATTACACCAATTATGAGGTTGAGAGTTTGAAGAAATTGCTTTGAAGTGCCTTTTATTGTACTTGTTATATATGGTATAGTAACAATAAAAACAATGAAAATTCGCTAATTTGTGCATTAAATCTCTTGTGAATTCTTAATTCAACTCTTATTTTATGTAATATGGCTCTATAATTAATATGATGATTGTCTTATAATACCAATAATTTAAATTTGCCTATTTTTTAATTGCTGCCCCACTGACCCCCTCCAAAAAAAAGGCCTCCCATCCCATGCCATCCTGGAAATGCATTCCTTCGTTTCTTGCTGTCCCTATGCCAGAAACAGTGGAACATAGCATTTATTATTTCTCAACCATCTGACAATTAATATGAGTTTTTATTTTTCCCTCCGATACATTTTGGTCAAATGATGATTAAGAGTTGCTTACAGATGCTTTGAGAACTACTGGTACCTGCTTAAATGTCATTGAATATTCAATCATGTAGTAAAAGAAGGCTTCCCATTCCCTGCCATCCTGGAAATGCATTCCCTCGTTTCTTGCTACCTCCATCCCTGAAACAGTTGAACATAGTATTTATTATTTTTTAACTATCTGACAATTACTATGAGATTTTTCATTTTTCCCTGCCATACATTTTGGTCAAACAATGATTAAGAGTTTCGTATAGATGCTTTGAGAATTACTAGCACCTGCTTTAATGTCATTGAATATTCAATCATGTAAATATGTAGTTCATGTTTTGTTTTTCTTCTGATGTCCGTCTTATTGTTCTCTTTCCAATATTTTTCTTTTAATGTCAGGAATATTAGTCTGTACAAACAGGGAATTCACCATTTGGATCCAAGTCAAGTTTCAAAGCTTTTTTTTTTTTGGCATTTCAATAAAATCATTTCATCCTTTTGATGTTAAACATTAGCATGCTATATAAAGATGTCAGTTTTTTTCATCTGGTGAATTGTTATTTCTTAGTTATCTGATCATCTTGAATGCTGCAGATATGATTGGTCAACACATAAGGGCCTTTTCAATGGCTATTTCTTATGGTCAACCGTTGGATATGGATTTGGTATGTCATATTCTTCCCATTTTCTTTTAGTTCATGTGATCCTCTTGTTGCACTCATTATCACTTCAAATGAGAAATACTCCAGGAATCAAAACTAGTCTTCTTGTTTAGGACTTCTTACTGGGTATCTAGATGTAACTCTTTTTTGATGCAATGAAGAAAAGTAAATACTCTAAAGACTGCTATATAGGATGATTATAGCAAAATACTCCAGATCATACATGCAAGACTCGTAGAGTATTCAATGAGTTTTTTGCTCTGTGATTTTTTCAGCTAAAAACTTGTCACAAAAACTCAGCGAGTCTCTAACAAAAACTCGGTTGCATTAAAAAAGGAGGTCCAGATGTGTCAAAAATTTATCTAATTTTTTTTTTTCAAGTCAGTCTCATTCTCTTCATCATAATATATACATGAAATATAACATTTCACATTTCAATATGTCATTTTCCTTTCTTATACTTAAAGTTATATTTCATGTATAGACTGGCAGAATGTTTGAGAGTGGTTTCAGATCTCTAGGAGTTATTATGCAAATTCTAGGTTTTAGAAGATCTTATAAATTTTCAGACTTAGTCAAATTTCAGTAATCAGTAGACTCCTATCAGCATTCTCTCGCTCTCTTTGTCTCACTCTATTTACGATGAACTCTAGACCCATCTCTCTCCCTATCACTCTTACTCTATCCTCTCTCTCTACCATTCTCTATTTCACTCTTTCCTCTCTTCCCCAAGATCTTGGCCTATCTCTCTACCTCTCTCTCTCACCCTTAGACCCCTGTGAAGGGTGCTACCCTCAACCTCGTTTTGGCGAGGTGGAGGAGCCATAGCAAACTCCTAGTACTAGACTCTCTAGTTCTACCTCTCCCTTAGTTTTCACTAGAGCTGGGAAGAGGAAGATGTAAAATGTTTTGATGTAATATTTACTTTTAGTTTTACAAAAACAATTTGTTATTTTCATTTTGTTTCAGACTATTAGCGATCAGAATTCCACATGAGGATGCCATTTTGTACCCAATTTTCATTTAACTCAATCGAATATAACTAGTTTTATCTTGCTTCTTTTATGTACTCTAACTTATTGGATCCATCTCCTCATTGAATTTTGCAAAAAAAAAGAAGCATTTCTAATGCAATTTAAGCAATTTTTGAAGTCGCCAAATTTTTGCCGAGTCGCATTTTCGGGTGTTGCCGAGTCCAAGTTTTTCAACCATGCTCTAGACATTGGAAACCTTGACAAGAAAATATCTTGTTCGTACTCATTGATATATTCCCATTTGAGTGATACTAATTAGAGTTAGGCAAAACAACCTTATCCTACTCTTTGCTAGATCTTAACCTTAACCTTAGCTTCAACTCTTCACCATCATAACTCTTGATCTTTCTTATCAAACTAGTAAAGTGATAAGTTGTCCTATAAGTATGATATTTCTACATTCTGATACTTGGAGCACCTTATCAATATGATTGCAAAGCTGTCTTTGATGCTTTCAAGAGGACCTATCATTTACATCTGGACTGTAAAGTGTATAAATTCACCTTATCTAATGATCCTAATCTTTTGGCTAGGAAAGCCTATCAATAACATCAGTCTAGATGAATTTATGACACTTGTTATCATTCAGGAAGCCAAAGAAAATAATGTTTACAACCTCCAACACTCGGCACTCAAAACTTCTTTTCAGAATTTGTCTTAGTTTATGGGACATAGGGATGTGGACAAGTGATGCATTTTTAATTAAAGCAAAAAATTGCTGGATTCAGGGCATAGAGGGAAAATGATTGCTAATCAAATGTTAAACTAATTTATGAAAAATATATTACAAATAATAAAATTATAAAAAAACAGGAATAAGATGAAATTAACTAACACGAAACATCCATGACAATTCTGAATATCTCAAGCAGGCTGCTGCCCTTTCTCAATTCCTTCTATGCCTGTCAAATAGATCTATTCAGATATTTTTCTGAGACTAATACAAACGTTTTATTTATATATATATAGTTTGGCATTTCCATGAACCTCTGTAGTCTTTTTCATATCTATCCTCATTTCCGGGTAGCTAAATTTAAAAGAATATGTATCTTACCACCTAGCTTGTGATTGTGCATTGAGAACTGTAAAAACCAGAGCATTTTTTAGTATAATTGAATGCATGGTTTCTGAAGAAATAGACATGGGAAATGAATGTTCTTAGTTATGAGCTTTCATAGAAGATTGCAGAAATTGGATTTGTAAGAATGTGGACGAGAATTGATAGCAATTTAGATAGGAACGGCAGTGACAATAAAACCATAATAAAATACACGGTGAGTTTATATTATTAATTATTTACACGTTTTTAGTCAATATTGGAAACTTAAATCTGTGTTTCAAACTGTTTGCAGGTCTTATGCTCACGTATATTGCCTTGTACCTGATGGATAGTGGCCAACCTGCACTGCTTTATCTTGTTCCATGCACGCTAGGTATGCAAATATTCCAATTTGTAGTTTTTATCTAAGAGCTTTTGTTTCATCTTTTAATTTGTATACTGAAAAACAGGACTTATCATAATTTTGGCATTCTTACGGGGAGAACTGAGAGACTTGTGGAATTATGGAGAATGTACACATTCAAAACCAAGTGAAGAAATACAGAATGCCTGATGCAACTCTTAGTTTGAGTGTATTCTAAAATTTATATATATGAAAATCTTGTAAGCTAGCTATATTTTTTAGTCAACAATTCTACAGATATGCATGTGTTTCAAATGGTCCTTTTTAAGTTACAGATTGCTGTTCTTTTTGTTTCCTGTTCCAAATGCATCACCAGAATCCGTTACTCTTGGATGCCAGGTAGTAAATAGAATTTTGGTTTGACTGGAGCTTTTCCAATAATCTCTGGAACAGGCATTCCTGGTATTCTAACATCAATGTGATTTGTATTGTTTACATTAAGCCTGAGCAAAATCCAGTTGGCCTAAATTTGCAGTTTCACATGAGAAACAGAAAATGACCACTGTGCTGAAGAGTTTAATTGAATGTATTTTGTCAGTCTCTTAAGATAATTTCATATTCCACGCCTGCTTCTTTAACAATCTTTAACAATCTTTTTTCGATTCAATTCTTTTTGTCGGAAGAAATGACTCTCCAATGTATTATGATAGTTAACACGAGAAATGTTCTATATTAGCCTAAGTTATGTATGTTGCAATTATATTTATGGATATTGTTGCATCAAATCGAGACCATAAATTATAAACTCTTATACCTAAAAATTGTTTTTATTGGAATTGCTTCTATATCTAAAATAATCATGTGTGGTTTTATAGAACATGCTTTTGACATGACATGATCACATGAAGTAATAAAGAGTGATTTTAACACATCTAGTATATTTAATTTCAAATGGGATTACAACTCAATGATTATAGGCATCAGTCGGTTTTAACTTTAAACTTGAAAACAAACAAAAAAATTTCGTTGGTGGCAGCCGATAGATTCTTTTAGCGAATGGAAGTGGATCCATTTATAGTCCACGATACCAAGCCACCTGTTTTGGATCTGCAGATGGCTTATAGAATATACTATATGTGTCTACCCCTTACTTGATGTAAAAGGCACTTAACTGTGCTACAAATGAGGCTTACATACCCTTATCCCTGTAGGATTTAAACTTGTGACCTCTTTTTCAAGAGTCCAAGCTCTCCACCATTAGGCCAACTCAGGAGTATTTTAACTATTTAATACTTTAAAAAAAGTTATAATGAAAAAGTAGTCTTAAGATTAAAATAAATAAATGAATTTCATTGGTTTATAACTTAATGGTGGACAACTAATTAATTTTAGTAACCCACATTTAGACTGAATTTAAAAATTGCTTGTTTTCATATGGTCGCTACAAGTATTTATGGGGCATCAAAATACATACGTAAGTGGACTCATTTACTCTCTCCCTAGTCTTTGAGGTGGCCAAATTTCTGAGAAATTAGCTTCAAGTTTTGGTTACTCATACCTTTGCAATGTCAAAAGGTTCACTCTAGTCTATTAGAATCTAGTAAATGAGGGATATATATTTATTTTTTTGGTAGGTAATAGGCCGAAGCCGCAATATTTTGAATTATTATTATTATTATGTTTGATTAGATTGACCCTAGACCTTCCCCATTTTTATGGAAGGCCAAGAGTCACAGCTTAGAATTCCATTTTAGATGTCCCTATTGGGAGTTGAACTTGGGTCTCCGCAGTGAGAACCTACTGTTTTAACCAGTTAAGCTCAACCCCTTGGACAATGAGGGATATATTTTTGTTAGTTGGACTCTGGAATAATTATTTGCAAAGATACCCATTATCTCTGATTTGACCAATGAAGAAACAATTGAGTCATTCAAAATTAGTTTGGATGTTGCATTCTTTACTTCCAAAAAAAGAGATGGAATTTACATTAATTGGAGCTCATTTATTGTAGACGGGCGTCATTTTGTTCATGGAAAGCCTAAAAGAGAAGACACAATAACCAACTAAGATTCGTAGATGTCACTTTTTCAAGGTAGTCACTTGGAAAGGCGAATCCATAAATAGTTTCTTTTAGAGCCTAATGTCATAATAAAAGCAAATTAGATTCATGAAGAGAACCCAAAAAATGGACCTTTCCCATTTTTGTATGTTGCATTACATAAATCTAGATGGCACTTGCCCCCTCACCCCATCCGCCGTCCCCATCCCTTGCCCCCCGTTCCCCGCCACTCTCACATCAAGTAGACCAAAAAAAACATACAGAGAACCTTTCTGGGGATTAACAAACCATACTTCTCAGGTGTAATTATCATAAACTTTAACAAGAGCATTGGATTTTTTCAATGAACATTATGACAAAGAGAGTTAATGTAATCCATAGAGCTGTACATAGAGCAGCCAAGTAGTGATTGATGGCCCAATCTATTCTTCCCATAATTTGTGTAACATGCTACTATGCAAAAGCACTCAGGTAAGAAAGCATCATCAAAACAATTTGTTTAACCTTTTAAATGGACTTCCTTTGAAGAATGGCACAACTTGGTCACTTTTTCTAGCATCTTCAATTTCTAGACCTTCTTCTTTTGGAGATAGGTGTCTGCCCATTCTCCTGTTCTGCATGGCATGGAGTTAAGATAATGTTATTTTGCTGTTGGATCATTTTGAAGTTTGATTGCTAATAGATATTTTGCTAAAACCAAGCTATTTGCATTAAATTTTGATAAATTATAAAGCTTTAGATTATGCAACAATGTCTTAGCTTCTTTGATTTTATTTGTTCTGTTATAACAAAATTGTTTTTTAATTCATATTTTACTTGAGCTAAACCAACTTCTGTTATGTCTTCATGCCCCAAATCTGTTGTGCCCAAACTTTAGGGCACAAAAACGGAACAACAAAATTTTTTTTTGACGTCATGAACTCGCAACATATTCTATAATATAATAACTTTATTAAAGTTTTGCCTTATCTAGGATGTAAATAAACTTACTTCTAAGGTTGGGTAAATTAACCGACTCGAGCGAGCGACTTGTTTGGTGGAGATTAATTAGCATCGCGGATTAGCTAGCTAGCTCAATTACCTAAGACAAGTTGTCGCTAATTAAATCAAGGGATAATTGGTTATCTTAATGTATTAAATCATTCCCAATCCATATAAGGATAATGCTAATAATTAATTGATGCATATGCAAAATTTATTATTTAAATCCAACCGATGAGGGTTCGAATTTCTATAATGACATTTGCCCACTAAAACCGACAATAAGCTAAGGCCAATTCTAATTTTCCCCAAACCCCTTAATTTGACAATTTAATTTCAATCCGACCAAAAAAATCGGTCTCAAGGGCTTAAGGTTCATAAATTTACAATTACCTCCTTTAGAATTTTCCTAACGTCCAAATATATTGGGGAAAATCTATTGATTAATTAAATAAATTAATCGATTTAATGTATGGAGTATCCAACTATAATAACCCCTTCATTTTTAAATCCCTTTAATTTTACTTTATTAAAATTTTAATCCCCTAAAGAATAAATGGACATATAATAATTCCATTATTAAAATAACCCCAAATATATATATATATATATAAATCAAAGTTTAAAATTCCAATTTAAATCTCCCATATATATATATAAAATTCTTAAAATGCTAACCCTAACCCGAAATTGTATACACACAGTGGCGGACGGCATAGCCGCCGCCCACTGTGTATACACACAGTGGCCGGCGCCGCCACTGTGCTACGCACAGTGGCGGTCGCGACCGCTCCACTGTGTTACACACAGTGCGGTGCCCTTCGGCGCCGCCCACTGTGTGTAGCACAGTGGCTCGGCCGTGGCCGTCCACTGTGTTACACACAGTGGCCCGCGTTTTCCCACATTTCCTTTTTTTTTATAAAAAAAACATTTAAATATTTCATGGTTTTTCAATATTATACGATGTGTTATTTTTTTTGAATATCAAATATATATATATATATATACACATATAAACATTGTTATGATCAGAACATAACATATATGTCTATATTCTTTTTTTTTTCTACAGGCATCCATAGAGTATGTTTTCAGATGCAGAAATATATATATATATATATAGGATTAAGAAGTTTATTCTGTAATATATATTTTTTTTAACACAGCAGCATGCAATACGTTTATATATTTTGTAACAGGGATACACAAGTTCAGAATATATCTCTTCTCTTGTTGTTGCAGGGGTATGCATATCCAGGAATTTATATATATATTTATAAGTATATAGGTATATATTTTTCAATATATATACTTATATACCTATAGATATATATAATTTAAATGTTAAAATAATAGGGCTGAAAACCCTTATATTGGTTTGAGATTTTAACCATTAAACATTCTGTTCTAGTCTTCTAACAGCATTAAGAATAGGTCTAATTTTTTTCTTCTTATTTAGCAGTCTTACATACTACTTTCTACAGCAATAAAAACACTAGTTTTCTTTTTTTTTAACAGTCATAAAATAATAGTAATCTAAACTATGCAATTAAATAATGAAACCTAATGCATTTTTTTTCTTTTCTTTTCTTTAATATTGCAGTAAATAAACAAGTGAACAGACCAGATTTAGATGTAGTCTACAGCAACACAATAGACATCAAAATATAAATAAAAATTACATTGTTTTCCAGAATGATAAGTTACAATAGCCCATATATAAAAATGGGTGAATAATCTAAACAATCTTCTCTTTCTTAATCTTTACACAGAAAATAAAGAATACATTTATTTAAACAGAAAAAGAATCAATTTAAGCCCTATATTTACATATACATTTTCTTTTTTTTTTGCTACAAATCATAAAGTTACATTTCTTTTCTTTGCTTTTCTGCATTTAAATAAAAATCTGAGTCCGAAACATCTGCAACCAAACAAACTGCAACTCTTAATCTTTTTCCCAAGCAACCTGCATGTAAGATTAGGACTGTGACCATGGGATGCTCACCTCCCAGCCTAGGCTTACCAGAAGCCACTCCCGAGCTAGGAGAATCAAGTTCTAGACAGGTTACAAACAAGCATACAACACAACAATAGGGCAAATACTCAAACATACACCTTCCCATCCCAAGCTACACTTTCACCACATTTTGTGATGATCAATCTACGGGTGGAAGTGGACCAAGTACCATTGGGGAGACTGCAGCCAAAATACAACCCAAGCCATCTCATGGAAACACCAAATACACAACAGACTCATCCCACACACCTTATGCCCCCCAAAGGCTCAAAGCCATATCCTCTTCCCTTATGACCCCCAAATGCATACACAAGGCTATGCAGCAAGGGTCACAAAGGACACCCTTGAGATCACTCTCCTTAAGGAGAGCCTCTCACCCAAGGCTGTCATGCTTTTTCCACCCCAAGATCATCCTACTCCCCCAAGAGTAGGAGATCTTGGACACTCCCAAAGCAAGAACACATAAACAAAAAAAAATAAAAAAAATGAAACTTACATTTCTCTTTTTTTTTCTACAACAATCTACATATACACAACTCTCTTCACAAGCATTTCTTTCAAAAGAAGGAACAACTTAAACAACATAAACAAAGAGAATACAACCAACCTTAATCTGCCAATAGGTATGTTAGACTTAGTTGGAGATGAGCTGCCCAATCCACACAACTTTCTGCAATTCCTTGGCCCCCAAATTCCTCTATTCCTGAAACTGGTTTTTCCTCCAAAGTTTTTCCAAAAATCTCCAAGGATGGAGAGTGGGTGATTAGCTCACTAAGCTTCCATTCTTAGCCTAAGAAGACCTCTCTCACTCCTTCCAACCTCTTGGATAGAGTGAGGGATCCCCCATTGGGTTGGTCTTCCCTAGGTCTTACACACTCCCTAACCTAGGTGTCTAGAGAAGGGAAATGGAATGGGGAAGAGGGATTACTATCTCCAAGAAGGTTATCCTACCAAGGATGGCACTCCTATAGATGGAATTCGTCCATCTTGGGAAAACCACTTTTTTGGGTGGTTAAACAAGTCCTAAGGGAAAGACACATGGCCAATTTTGGCCTTCACCCATAGGTACCCCATGAGGCCTGATAGAAAAGCTCTAAAATTGACTCTAGGAGTTGATTTGACCTTCAGAAAGTCCACCTGAAGTTAACCTACGGGTCAACTCTGAGTTGACCTTCCTTGTGGCTCACTAACCTAGATTTCTTGGTTCCTTCAAGGATAATTAGGAGATATAACAATTAACAAAAATAAAACTCTCTAAAAAGGTGACATGACAAATTGCCAACACAACATACTACATAGGTGTCAAGTGACACTACAAAATAATTCCACATCACAATATACACATGGCAATTGTCCCTTAAACAATTTAAACAAACCAATAAATACAAATTACACTCATGCAACATTTTACGTTTACGAATAAAATACAGTACATACGGGGTGTTGTCTCTCCAAATAGACAACCCTTGGTTTTACTAACGCACATTGGCCTAGGCTTGATTCTCCATAATATTTCCATGGTCACATGGATAATTTCCTGCACATCTCAATTAAAGCATTAGTACTTCCCAAATAACCTCATATAATATATAACACATAATCAGAATACAATACATTCATTCTGCAGAGGCTCGTCATTATAAAATACGATTTATCACAAATCAAAGCAATTTATTATAATCCTCAAAATTTGATCCATCTACAAGATATGCAAACATTTTTCTAACATTATAACAAATTCTGAAATTCAGATAATAACATGCATCATCACAATATTACCCTAGTCTAGAATCATATAATATTCTATAATCCACAAGGCATAGAAATGAAGCATCCATATATATCAATGTTACCAAAATCATGGGACCATGTAAAGTTCTCTATCCATAGTGTGTCAAAACTAGCATCTAAAATAGTTCCAAAATGAAAATAGCTAAAGAGATAGGATGGATCGGGTTAGGGCCTCACACCCTCCCCCTCTAGGCATGAACGTCCTCCTGGAGTTCATCAAAAAGATGAGGGTACTGTGATCTCATACGTGCTGCATCCTCCCATGAAGCTGTGACCTCATCATAGCAATCCCACTGGACCCTAACCTGGTCCAGCGCTCGACCTCGAAGGGCCAACGTCCGGCGAGCCAAAATGCGAATGGGCTCCAAGGCTAGCTGCCCGTCCGACTCCACCTGCAAGGCATCCCAATCTAAAATATGAGACTCATCATAGATATATTTTCTCAAAACTGACACATGAAATACATCGTGGATGGGTGACAGGCTAGGTGGCAAAGCTAGGCGATAAGCAACTGGTCCTATCCTCTTAAGGATCTCGAAAGGTCCGACAAAGCGAGGTGCGAGCTTAGAACCCTTTCCATAGCGGATCGAACTCTTATGTGGTCGCACTCTCAGGAAAACTCTGTCCCCAACCATGTAACTCCGGTCTATCCTCTTTGCATCTGCATATTTCTTCTGCCTATCATGTGCCTCTCTAAGGCGCTGTCTAATCAGGATTACCTGCTGCTCCATATCACGGACCATCTCAGGGCCTATGGCCACTCTATCCTCAATACGGTCCCAACTCAAAGGTGTCCTGCATGGTCTGCCGTACAAAGCCTGAAAAGGTGGCATCCCCAAAGAAGTGTGATGCCCATTATTATAGGCAAATTCTACTAAATGCAGGTACTCCTCCCATCGGGTCTGATGATCCATGACGTACATGCGGAGCATATCCTCTAACACCTGGTTAACCCGCTCTGTCTGTCCATCTGTCTCTGGATGATAGGCTGTGCTGAAGTTGAGCTTGGTGCCCAATGCTACCTGTAATGCCTTCCAAAAGGAAGAAGTAAAGAAAGAATCTCTATCAGAAATAATCTTACGTGGGACACCATGAAGCCTAACAATGTCTTGCAATAACACCTGTGTCACTGCTGGAGCTGTGAAGGTAGTCCGGATTGGTGAGAAGTGGGCTACTTTGGTCAATTTGTCAACTGTCACCAAGATAGCATCATGGCGACGAGATGACATAGGAAGACCAATGATGAAGTCCATGGATATAGTATCTCGCTTCCACTCTGGTATAGCATGGGACTGGAGTAACCCATCTGGATGGCGGTGCTCCGCCTTGACTCTCTGACACTCAAGGCATCGGGCTACTAACTCGGCGATAAGTTGCCGCATTCCTGGCCAATGATATAACTGCCTCAAGTCAGCATGCATCTTCTTAACCCCGGGATGCGCTGCATAAGGACCTCTATGAGCCTCCATGATAATGAAATCTCTCAAACCCCCAGGAGAGGGTACATAAATGCGCCCTCTATGGCGTAATAAACCATTGGACTCCAAAGAGTAGTCCACAAACTTCCCTTCCAGGGTCTCCTGATTACGGATCCTCTGACAAACCTCTAGATACCAATCATCCTCTGGCAATCGCTGCAAAATACGGTCTCTCAAATCTGTGCTCATGGATATGGTGTAAACCTCATGTCGTCTCCTACTTAGGGCATCTGCGACCACATTCTCCTTTCCTTTGATGTAGTGAACATCAAAATCATACTCACAAAGGAACTCCATCCATCTCCTCTGATGTGCATTAAGGTTAGGCTGGGTGAAGATGTACTGCAAACTCTGATGGTCCGAATGAAGCTCGAAGTGATGACCTAAAAGGAAGTGTCTCCACCTCACAAGTGCATGTACAACTGCTGCAAGCTCTAGGTCGTGCGTAGGGTAGTTAAGTTTCTGAATCTTAAGCTTCCTAGACTTGTATGCTATAACCCTACCCTCCTGCATAAGAACTGCTCCCAATCCATCTAAGGAAGCATTTGTGCATACCATGAAGTCGGTCGTGGGGTCTGGCACAATAAGAATAGGTGCACTAGTAAGTGCCCTTTTTAGATCCTGAAAAGCCCTCTCACACTTCTCTGTCCACTCGAATTTCTTCCCTTTTCGCTGGAGGGATGTGATAGGGTGTGCAACTCTGGAAAATCCCTCAACAAAGCGTCTGTAGTACCCTGCCAAACCCATGAAGCTCCTGACCTCTGTCACACTGGTAGGCGCCGGCCAATCCATGATGGCTCTAATCTTTGATGGGTCAACTGAGATCCCATCACCGGATATAACATGCCCTAGGTACTTGACCTCTGATCTAAAGAAAGCACACTTCGACAAACTGCCGAACAACTGGTTGTCCCTCAAACACTGCAAAACCTGCCTCAAATGCTCCTCATGCTCCTGCTCATTTCGGGAATAGATCAATATGTTGTCGAGGAACACTATCACAAATCGGTCGAGGAAGGTGCGAAATACCCCAGTCATGAGACTCATGAATACAGCTGGAGCATTCGTAAGACCGAATGGGACCACAGTGAATTCATAGTGGCCATATCTGGTGCGAAATGCGGTCTTGTGGATATCACTTTCCACAATCCTCAACTGATGATATCTTGACTTCAAGTCTATTTTGGAAAATACTTTAGCACCCTGAAGCTGATCAAACAAGTCATCGATCCTCGGCAAGGGGTAGCGGTTCTTGATGGTTACTTTATTCAGTTGCCTGTAATCCATGCACAACCGAAGGGATCCATCTTTCTTCTTCACGAAGATGATTGGTGTGCCCCAAAGGGAGACGCTAGGACGGATTTGACCCTTCTCTAAGAGTTCCTCTAGCTGCATCTTGAGCTCATTAAGCTCATGAGTGGTCATCCTATAAGGTGCTCTCGAAACCGGCTCGGCTCCTGGTACCAAATCTATATGGAAGTCAATCTCCCTGCTAGGCGGCATACCAGGTAGCTCATCAGGAAACACATCTGCAAATGCTTCAAGGATGGGATGGTCATCTATAGAAGGTTCCTTCTCATTTTCTTCCTCTCGGTCACTGATCGTGATAGCAAACAACTGGCATCCCTTTCGCATGCTCCGCTTAAGTTGTATAGCGGATATCATACGAAGAGACACAGGTCTCTGAATCCCAGTGATTATTATGGGAGCACCATGATCATCCTCACACTCGATCTTTTTCGAGCGACAATCCATCTTGGCTCTGTGGGCGTAAAGCGAATCCATGCCAAGTACGATGCCATAAGATCCGAGTGGCGTAACTCTAAGGTCTACTAAGGTGGTGGTATTACCAATCTGGAGCGGACATCCCCTAACCTCTGAATCCACTGACACTCTAGCCCCTGAAGCTAACTCCACTTCCCAACTGACACTTTGCCTTACTGCCACTAGCTCGCAACGCTCCACAACCAATGGAGATATAAAGGAGTCAGTCGCTCCTGAGTCAAATAATATAGAAATACTACTACCTCTGACCTTACCTCCAGCCTCGATGACTGTGGCTTGGTGCTCTGCTTGGCGGTTGTCAACCGCTGCGAAGACTTTATGGGACTTGCCCATGTCCCCAACTGTAGGCTCTGATGTTGCCATCCTCTGATTCCCTGTCATCTGTCCCTGTGGACACTCTCTCGCCATGTGCTCCATGGCTCCACACGTGAAGCAAGCACCACGTGCCTGAAACTGTGCGCCCTGAGGCCTAGAAAAAGGATGCCCACCTGTCCGGCTAGAACCACTGTACCCACCCCTGGAGGACTGCTGAGCCCGTGCCGGGGGTGTGTATGTACCCTGTGCTCTCTGGTCACGCCTGGGACCCTGTGAGTGCCACTGCTTGGGCCTGGAACCCTGCTGTCCCTGAGGTGGCCTCTGTCTCTGACTCTGCTGTGATTGTTGTGGAGGAGGGGGTTTATAGGACCCCGAAACATTTCTGTGGTTGCCTTTCCAATGGGGTTTCTGAAACCCGAAAGGCTGGGAAGCTGGGTTTCGGTTCTGGAACTGATCCCTCGTGTCCTGTGGCCTGATCTGAATCTCTTCGGCTATAAGGGCCTTCTCTACGGCAACCCGAAGGCTCCCTGGAGCGGCCATCCTCACTGGTCCTGCTATCCCAGCATTAAGTCCCCTAACAAATCGGTTGACGAACAGCTTCTCGTCCTTCAGGTAATCTACATAAGGTAGGAACTCAATAAACTTACTCTCGTACTGGGTCACTGAGAGACCCTTCTGCTGGAGGTCGTGGAACTCATCGATCCTACGTTGCCTGAAGTGCTTTGACAAGTACCTCTCTCTAAACCTCTCTGTAAAGATTTCCCATGTGATGGTATCTGCAGTGAGTCCGCACTTGAATTCCTCTTGCTTCCACCATGTGGAGGCCGTCGATCTCAGAAGGTGGACTGCAACTCGTGCCTTCAGATTGCTTTCATAAGATCGCAATGCGAAGCACCGATCTAGGCTCAAAAGCCATGCCTCAACCTCTACTCCGTCAGTAGTTCCTCCAAAAGATGGTGGCTGGAGGCGTAAAACCTCTCTAATCAGGTCTCCTGGTTCCTGACGTGCTCTCTCAAAGTACACAGGTGCTGCTACTGGAGGGGGTTCGAGCAGGTGAATGGACTCTGGCTCATGCTCTGCCTCGCCCTTTATGGAATTAGGAGGTGGACTCCTACTCCGTTCCCTCTCTACTGATCTATGACTCCCTGAGTTCTGATTGTCTGCATGACGGTCCACTGCTGGAAGCCTATCCTGCACGATCCCGATCAAGTTCTGAAGAGCTAGCAAGATGTCTCGGTTAGGGTCAACCGGTGGTTCGAGAGGTGCTTCCGGGTTCCCTTCTGGAACCGGTTCCTCCCTAGCAACATCCTCGCGTGCCATACGTGTACGCCTAGGACCCCTTCCGCGCTTGCGAGCTTGTCGCGTAGTCGGAGGCATCCTAATGAGAAACAAAGATAAAATAAATAAACAATTAATTAAATAATTTAATTTTCATATATTTATATTTATATTTTCTTTTTAAGAAAATATTTGATTACGAAACGTAATGGAGAAAGGTTCCTAGTGTCGGAAACCTTGCTCTGATACCAAAATGTCGTGCCCAAACTTTAGGGCACAAAAATGGAACAACAAAAAAAAATTTTGATGTCATGAACTCGCAACATATTCTATAATATAATAACTTTATTAAAGTTTTGCCTTATCTAGGATGTAAATAAACTTACTTCTAAGGTTGGGTAAATTAACCGACTCGAGCAAGCGACTTGTTTGGTGGAGATTAATTAGCATCGCGGATTAGCTAGCTAGCTCAATTACCTAAGACAAGTTGTCGCTAATTAAATCAAGGGATAATTGGTTATCTTAATGTATTAAATCATTCCCAATCCATATAAGGATAATGCTAATAATTAATTGATGCATATGCAAAATTTATTATTTAAATCCAACCGATGAGGGTTCGAATTTCTATAATGACATTTGCCCACTAAAACCGACAATAAGCTAAGGCCAATTCTAATTTTCCCCAAACCCCTTAATTTGACAATTTAATTTCGATCCGACCAAAAAAATCGGTCTCAAGGGCTTAAGGTTCATAAATTTACAATTTCCTCCTTTAGAATTTTCCTAACGTCCAAATATATTGGGGAAAATCTATTGATTAATTAAATAAATTAATCGATTTAATGTATGGTGTATCCAACTATAATAACCCTTTCATTTTTAAATCCCTTTAATTTTGCTTTATTAAAATTTTAATCCCCTAAAGAATAAATGGACATATAATAATTCCATTATTAAAATAACCCCATATATATATATATATATATATATATATATATATATATTTCTTAAAATGCTAACCCTAACCCGAAATTGGGTTAGGGTTGCATTTCTTTATATTACACTTTTTTTTTTTTTTAAATCATTTTATACCCTAACCCGAAATGGGTTAGGGTTTATAATACCCTTTTTTTAAAATTTGTTTTGGTGGTGTGATTGCAGGTACGGAGGCGGGGCGACGAAGAGGGTTTCAAAGTGGGAAGAGACGGAGGAAGTGGGGAGGGTTTCTGGGCATCGCTGTGCATACACACAGTGGCGGGCGCCGCTCACTGTGCGTAGCACAGTGGCGGTCGCGACCGCTCCATTGTGTTACACACAGTGCGGTGCCCTTCGGCGCCGCCCACTGTGTGTAGCACAGTGGCTCGACCGTGACCGTCCACTGTGTTACACACAGTGGCCCGCGTTTTCCCACATTTCCTTTTTTTTTTTTTTTTAAACATTTAAATATTTCGTGGTTTTTAAATATTATACGATGTGTTATTTTTTTTAATATCAAATATATATATATATATATATATATATATATATATATATATATATATATATATATATATATATATATATATATACGGTGCACAATATCTTGTATAAATATGTAAATATATACAAATAAACATTGTTATGAGCAAAACATAACATATATGTCTATATTCTTTTTTTTTTCTACAGGCATCTATAGAGTATGTTTTCAGATGCATATATATATATATATATATATATATATATATATATATATAGGATTAAGAAGTTTATTCTGCAATATTTTTTTTTTTAACACAGCAGCATGCAATACGTTTATATATTTTGTAACAGGGATACACAAGTTCAGAATATATCTCTTCTCTTGTTGTTGCAGGGGTATGCATATCCAGGAATTTATATATATATTTATAAGTATATAGGTATATATTTTTCAATATATATACTTATATACCTATAGATATATATAATTTAAATGTTAAAATAATAGGGCTGAAAACTCTTATATTGGTTTGAGATTTTAACCATTAAACATTCTGTTCTAGCCTTCTAACAGCATTAAGAATAAGTCTATTTTTTTTCTTCTTATTTAGCAGTCTTACATACTACTTTCTACAGCAATAAAAATACTAGTTTTCTTTTTTTTTAACAGTCTTAAAATAACAGTAATCTAAACTATGCAAGTAAATAATGAAACCTAATGCATTTTTTTCTTTTCTTTTCTTTAATATTGCAGTAAATAAACAATTGAACAGACCAGATTTAGATGTAGTCTACAACAACACAATAGACATCAAAATATAAATAAAAATTACATTGTTTTCCAAAATGATAAGTTACAATAGCCCATATATAAAAATGGGTGAATAATCTAAACAGTCTTCTCTTTCTTAATCTTTACATAGAAAATAAAGAATACATTTATTTAAACAGAAAAAGAATCAATTTAAGCCCTATATTTACATATACATTTTCTTTTTTTTTTGCTACAAATCATAAAGTTACATTTCTTTTCTTTGCTTTTCTGCATTTAAATAAAAATCTGAGTCTGAAACATCTGCAACCAAACAAACTGCAACTCTTAATCTTTTTCCCAAGCCACCTGCATGTAAGATTAGGACTGTGACCATGGGATGCTCACCTCCCAGCCTAGGCTTACCAGAAGCCACCCCCGAGCTAGGAGAATCAAATTCTAGACAGGTTACAAACAAGCATACAACACAACAATAGGGCAAATACTCAAACATACACCTTCTCATCCCAAGCTACACTTTCACCACATTTTGTGATGATCAATCTACGGGTGGAAGTGGACCAAGTACCATTGGGGAGACTGCAGCCAAAATACAACCCAAGCCACCTCATGGCAACACAAAATACACAACAAATTCATCCCACACACCTTATGCCCCCCAAAGGCTCAAAGCCATATCCTCTCCCCTTATGACCCCCAAATGCATACACAAGGCTATGCAGCAAGGGTCACAAAGGACACCCTTGAGATCACTCTCCTTAAGGAGAGCCTCTCACCCAAGGCTGTCATGCTTCTTCCACCCCAAGATCATCCTACTCCCCCAAGAGTAGGAGATCTTGGACACTCCTAAAGCAAGAACACATAAACAAAAAAAAACATAAAAATGAAACTTACATTTCTCTTTATTTTTCTACAACAATCTACATATACACAACTCTCTTCACAAGCATTTCTTTCAAAAGAAGGAACAACTTAAACAACATAAACAAAGAGAATACAACCAACCTTAATCTGCCAATAGGTATGTTAGACTTAGTTGGAAATGAGCTGCCCAATCCACACAACTTTCTGCAATTCCTTGGCCCCCAAATTCCTCTATTCCTAAAACTGGTTTTTCCTCCAAAGTTTTTCCAAAAATCTCCAAGGATGGAGAGTGGGTGATTAGCTCACTAAGCTTCCATTCTTAGCCTAAGAAGGCCTCTCTCACTCCTTCCAACCTCTTGGATAGAGTGAGGGATCCCCCATTGGGTTGGTCTTCCCTAGGTCTTACACACTCCCTAACCTAGGTGTCTAGAGAAGGGAAATGGAATGGGGAAGAGAGATTACTATCTCCAAGAAGGTTATCCTACCAAGGATGGCACTCCTATAGATGGAATTCGTCCATCTTGGGAAAACCACATTTTTGGGTGGTTAAACAAGTCCCAAGGGAAAGACACATGGCCAATTTTGGCCTTCACCCATAGGTACCCCATGAGGCCTGATAGAAAAGCTCTAAAATTGACTCTAGGAGTTGATTTGACCTTCAGAAAGTCCACCTGAAGTTAACCTACGGGTCAACTCTGAGTTGACCTTCCTTGTGGCTCACTAACCTAGATTTCTTGGTTCCTTCAAGGATAATTAGGAGATATAACAATTAACAAAAATAAAACTCTCTAAAAAGGTGACATGACAAATTGCCAACACAACATACTACATAGGTGTCAAGTGACACTACAAAATAATTCCACATCACAATATACACATGGCAATTGTCCCTTAAACAATTTAAACAAACCAATAAATACAAATTACACTCATGCAACATTTTACGTTTACGAATAAAATACAGTACATACGGGGTGTTGTCTCTCCAAATAGACAACCCTTGGTTTTACTAACGCACATTGGCCTAGGCTTGATTCTCCATAATATTTCCATGGTCACATGGATAATTTCCTGCACATCTCAATTAAAGCATTAGTACTTCCCAAATAACCTCATATAATATATAACACATAATCAGAATACAATACATTCATTCTGCAGAGGCTCGTCATTATAAAATACGATTTATCACAAATCAAAGCAATTTATTATAATCCTCAAAATTTGATTCATCTACAAGATATGCAAACATTTTTCTAACATTATAACAAATTCTGAAATTCAGATAATAACATGCATCATCACAATATTACCCTAATCTAAAATCATATAATATTCTATAATCCACAAGGCATAGAAATGAAGCATCCATATATATCAATGTTACCAAAATCATGGGACCATGTAAAGTTCTCTATCCATAGTGTGTCAAAACTAGCATCTAAAATAGTTCCAAAATGAAAATAGTTGAAGAGATAGGATGGATCGGGGTAGGACCTCACAAAATCTTCAAGTTCTATTTCTCGTTTTTCACTTCTAGGGCCTTGCTTTGTGGGACCTTCCCACCAGCTCCTTAGTTTACCAAAAAAATAGCCTAGCAACATAATGAACAATTTGTTGGTTTGTCCATGTACTCCTAGTTTCAAATAGATTCTAAGATTATACCATGTACAAATTATGTCAGATGGATCAATAATCTTATCAATATTGAGAATTAAATCATTTCCAAATTTCAGTCTCAATTGTTCAGGATGAGCATTTTCTTTTAACGCTTCTTCCATAATCTCATGACAAAGGCTACTGGTGAAAGTTGGGCTGGGTTTGTGCTCAAATGAAGAGGAAAGTTGATAGTGAATGTTTGGCTGGGTCACTATGTTATCAACTTGAAAGGATTCGGGCTGTGAGGGAGAATAGACTAACTCATTCAAAAGAAACGAAAATAGAAACTGTTGGGAGGTTTTGGCCGCTTGGTTTTGGGAAGTTCAGACAGCAAGGGAGAATATTTAAAATGAAGCAGTGTAGTTGGAGTTAGAGGAAGAAATTGTTTCTGGAGCACTCCAAGAGTCCAAACTAACGGTATTTCCCTTCGTTGTCTTTGTTTGAATTCTCTCTCATCCTATGTTGTTCATGCCGGATAGTTATTAGTTTATGGTGGTTTTTATAAAATGAGTTTCCTTGCATTTGTGTTGGGTTTGACTGTATGCTCTCGGGTTCTAGAAATATCTATTTTTTTTAATAACCTCAAAAAAAAATTATAGATAAACAAAATATATTCTTAAATAATTTTATTGTTCTTGGGTCAGAACAATTAATTATAGAGGCTACCCTACTGTAAATATTAAAAGTACTAGTAAAATTTTCGTTTCAATTATTACCATTAATCGCTTATAAGAAATGATAAGTTGTGCCTTGGCAACCATCTAATATATTATTTTATCTTGTTTATATATCACACAGAGAAACTAAGTCTGAATTTGATCATATGAATGTTGCAAAAATTTCAAAATAGAGATGAGAAATCTATTAGTTGAACATCCAAAAAAAATCTTCTTGGAGAAAAAAACACTTGTGAAATTTTTATAATAAAAAAATTGGCAACAGAAAACAATTGAAATTGAATGTAATCTACATCTTGAATAGGGACGATGCTATGAGAAAAGGGGGAATTGAGAATCTCCAATTGGCAAGATGAAGTACACAAAGGTAGTTTTATAGGTTGACACCAAGCGAGACGTTAATTTGGTGTATGGGGCCCTCTTTGTAGACGCGTAAAGAGGGGCTGCATTTCATTTGACTTACATTGTATTGGAAACTTTTACTATGAAGTAATTAAAATGCCCTGGAAACAATACAAACAATCCAATATGTTTGTGGAGACGCGTAAAGAGGGGCTGCATTTCATTTAACTTATATTGTATTGGAAACTTTTACTATGAAGTAATTAAAATACCCAGGAAACAATACAAACAATCCCATATGTTTGAAAATGAAATAGGCAATTTGGCAAAAGATTATATTGATCTAAACATCGTGGGGTGAAAGATATCTGAAAGTGGGTTACTTGGAAAACAATCCAAGTATGCTAAAACTTTGCAAAAAGATAGAAATGCTATCTGGAATAAGGAGCAATTACGAAGGCACTAGAATTTTCATGTGGTGGTGGTTTAAGTGTCAAAAGCTACATGTTGTGGAGTCATCATGCTGGCTGTGCCCACAAGTGGTGGTTTCAGCCCATTAAATATGGCAATTATCTTAAGGAAACTAAAAACTCTAAATTAATTAAAGCAGATGGTCTCTTTCCTCTTTTGGCTTTTGGTTGAGCATACATTGTAGTCATAGATCATTATAATATTGGTCTATTTCCAATTTAATTGAGTGAAATCAATTACTTATTCTTGGTTAATTGTAAATAACAAAGCATTGTAAGTGTTAAATATTATAATAGCAGAGATTGGTTTTGTGAAGGCTTTAAGAAGTGAGCAAGCTTGAAATTGCATTGGAGATAAGTGATCAAAAAGTGAAATTCTCTTTCATTTGGAGTTTTTTCCTAAATATTTCTGTGGGGTAATTTCTTATGTTTGTGTTCATTTTCTTGTAATATTTTAGTGCTTGTTTTGATTATTAGATGCAACTTTTTTATATTTGTCTTTATTTTCCTGTAGTATTTTAGTGCTTGTTTTGATCCTTAGATGTAATGACCATATCTAGCATACATTTTGATTATTTTCTAAGGAAACAAAGAGAAGACAGTTTATTCACCAAGATAGTAATTTGAAAGAATAAGATTCGTCTTGGTAGTTATAAAAATATTTGTACTTGTTAATTGATCTCAGGTTAATTGCATGTGTTGGTTTTTATGATCTTTTGTAGTACAATCAATTTCATAGGTTGATACTTATTATTAGAATAACTTTTACATGAGGAAAAGGTGATTTGATTACTCTGTGGTAGGAGGTATCCGCCAAGAAATGGAATAGAGAAGTTAGAATTGTGACCAATGAAGAATATTTTATTCCTCAAGATCCTCAAATTTGAAAATGTCTTAGAGCAAGTAAAGAGTTGAGAAAAAAGAGCAGAGTAAGACTTATGAGTAGGAGCAAACCCATACCAACCTAAACGTCTAGCTTCACCTATATTGAAAGCAAAGGATAATATTGATATTTCTCCAACAATGTGAAGTAAATGTTTTATCTAGATTTTATCAATAATTCTCTCATTTCAATGTATATTTCAATTTACATTATATTATTGAAGAACAAATATTTTTTTATGAAACAATTTATAGATTATATACTTGGTTAGAAAGTTATGATAATCTTTTAGCTATTTAGAAATTTGAATAACGATTTGTAGATGGGATGGTTTTAATGAATTAAATCAAAAGATTATATGTCTTACAAAGATGAAAGATCCATTAAGTTTTTGAATTGATAATAGATTACCAAAAGTAGTCTGAGTGAACAATCAATACAACATAGAGGGCAAAGTACCCTACAAATTCAAGTTGTTATCACAATTTAAGAAGCTATAGTAGAAACCATGAAAGATCCACCAATAGACATTAGAAAAGTCAACCAAATGAAAGAATGAACATACAACAAGGTAAACTTAGAAATGAGTACGAAATCATTGTGAAACTTGTCATATGTCACTACCATATATCATTGTACCCTTGTCAAATATCACTTCCATATAACACTATATTGATGTCATAGCTTCATGGAGAACAATACAAGTTCGAAAGTAAAGAAAAAGTGTCATAAATCACTATACCTTGTAGAAAGCAACAAGCATAGTCCAAATATTAAGCATCT
Organism: Cryptomeria japonica; assembly: GCF_030272615.1. Lineage (NCBI taxonomy): Eukaryota > Viridiplantae > Streptophyta > Pinopsida > Cupressales > Cupressaceae > Cryptomeria > Cryptomeria japonica. The sequence goes on from NC_081407.1 coordinate 381,176,746, forward strand.
AACATACGTACTGCTGGACCTTGTAGAAGGATGTCAAGGACTCGTGCACAAATAAAACATGGCGAAGTTTGAGATTGCAAAGTCAACAAGAACTACTTCTATCACAATATACTCTACAAAAAATGCCTCTATCATCATAGTCTAACATGGAGATGTTTTACCAATGGAGTCAATGTCATCAAACTGCAAGCTCATTATCCAAAGTCTTTAGAAATTATACCCCTATGTGCTCACATCTCACAATAGTAACCGAGAAGCTCATTGAAAAGGACATCCTCATTAGGAATAGACACTTTATTCCCATCTCTGCTATCTAGGTCTTTGATGGGAATGGTTTGGTGTTTTTTATTGTATTGGCCCTGGAGGCATTCAAAAAGTCATCATTGTTCTTCCTTGGAGCATGCCAAAGACAATTAAAAAATATCATAGGTATGCTACCAATTGAGTGGTCAAAATCCATCATTCCATCAAATCCGTCTCTAGAGGTTGCAAGTGTGATAGTCACCTACATAGTCACAAAGTTGAAGATGAGTCTTCTAAAAGACTTAGTAAGTTTCCTCATTCAACTTTGATACCATCACCATTCCTAAACTTCCACAAAGTCCAAAGAATCTCAATAGAAAGGACAAGCCAAAAATGATATATTCTTTATCAAGATCTTTAATACATCCCACTAAAATTTCACAAAAGAATAACTATAATTAAGAGACCAACAATTTAAACCAAACATAAAAATGGACCAAACTTCTTTTGCAAACAGGCACTTAAAGAAAATATTCTCACTATTTTTAGGAACCTCACTCAATGGGCAAAGATTTGTATCAAACCTAAACAAAAGAAGTTTTTTTAACAAGAGAAACTATTCCAAACATGCTTTCTTTGGTTCAACAACACTAGACCATAAATGCACAAAAGTCTTAAATGTAGAAGTTGACGATCCAACCTCACAAGCCAAGAATCCTCTACAAGCACATCACCTCTCATAAAGAGAAATCAAGCAAGGATAATTTGCTCAACACAACTCGAGAATTTTGTCTTGATTGCACAAAAGATTAATGTTACAATGAATGAATGAATCCTTTTGAAAGGATGAAGAAACCCTAAATGCAAACCCTAAAGCAACATTAAACTAGCTAATGCCAAGTGTCACAATCGTAATGAATGTGGCAACTTAAGCTATCATTACCCTAATTTGATAAGAGCAAAAAACCCCTAAATTTATTTTACATGAATAAAGTAATTAAAGGAACCAATTGATTAAACAATTTGATAAATTCCTAATTACTTCAACATCCTCCTACCCCCGACTACCCCCCCTAAGATTAACATAGGTATAAGCTAAAGATCTAATATGAATGGAAAGTTGCAAGCATGGATGGTTTCAACAACAAAGGCTTGATTAGGTGCCCATGTGCAATCCAATGCAAGTATCACAGATTAGAGAAAAGGAGAAAACTCCATTAGGAGAACACTCCTCTCCAAAAGAGAAAAAAAAATGAAAGAGTACATGTGACAAAGCATGAAGGACTCCAAATGTACCCCAAGTACTGAATTGGTCACAAAAGTACAATCAAGATTCCCCCACAGTAGATAAAGGAAGAGTCAATGTATCCTCCCATAATGATGAAGCTCCAATTTTGAAGGTGAATGCTCAAAGTTGAACACAAAAGATGATGTGTGCCATGGAAGACTACTCAATTGTCCACATGTCTAAATAATGATATGCCAAATCAACTAAACGAGGATAAAAAAACTATGAAGATACCTAATTAACAACTTCTGAAGGCATTGAAGATGAGGTGAAAAGAATGCTCAATTTGTCATTAAGGAGGAATGAAATATCCTCAATCATGTCCCAATGTCTAGAGCATGTGATGTATCAAACAACTCTACAATATTTGTCATGTACTCATCCTACACTACTGAAGTTGGAATGGATCAATCAACCTATTGAATTGAATTGATCTCTGAAGAAATAGGAGGTAGAGGAGGAGGCTTAACAAAAGTCTCAGGAACCACAATAGATGATTGAAGCACACATAAGTTCAAGTAACTAAACTTCTCCTCAGATACCTGATCCACTCTAGATACATGAGAGTTGGGACTAGTCAATAGAACTGCATGCTCAATGGGAGCAAGATGAGAGAACTCATATAATCGTGATGCATGATCAACACTAGAAACTACAATAAGCTCTCTATTGTGAATATCACTAATGAGCATTGGCTTAGGGGTGAACTCAATTGTCTTTCTTGTTCCACTGTGAGTAATTTGGTAGATGGAAAGGAGGTTGGAAGATAACAAAGGGATACAAATAACATTATTGAATGTGCCACCATCAACCTCAATAGAGCCACTCTTAGTAACACTCATTAAGTGTTATTACCCATCAAAATCTATGGAAATATAAGATGCTCAAAAGAAAAGAACGTACCCTTGGATGATGCCATATGATGAGAGGCTCTTGAATCAAGAAGCCACCTGGAGAACTAAAGGTGTGTCGATGCAAAGGGAGTATGACTTTTCATCTAGCCTTCACCATATATCATAGAAGTCGACCCTGAATGTGTAGGCCCTAAAATGGTAGAAGATGTATTAGATGAAGGCAATTGAATATTGTGCTTCTAGAGAAGATGTGTCATCTTATCAATCTTCTTTTTATAACACTAATGCTTGTCATGTCCCATATTAGTGCAATATGCACACTTCAGATTATCCTTCCTTTATGCAGACCTCTTGGAAGAGGAGGAAAATTTTGAATTATGTGCATGATACTTTGAAGCTATCATAGTAGACTATGAACCTCTATTCTTCTTCTTATGTTTCCCTATAGATGTTTGAGCAACTAAAGCCTATTATTTGGAACTAGAAATTGAATTAAGTTATGAAAATTTAGCTTGTTCCCATATCAAGAGCTCACAAAACACATCAAATGAAGGCATAGTGAAGGCGATACCCAAAGCATCCATGATTGAATAAAATGATGAATCAGATAACTAAAATGGTCCCTAAAGCTTCAACAAAATCATAAAGATGCACTCTCTGTTAGTCTTCTCCTTGTCACGACCTTGTACAAGTGATATGGTGGATCTGAATTTCTCTAGAAAGTCCTCATTGGAGGGGAAGGAATCAAGTACCAATGATGTCAAATTTGAATCAAGCTAAAGTGCATGAAACTCATTAATATCCTCAAAAATCTATTGAAATTTGAGCCACATAGCCTTAGGAGTGGAGCAGGGATCAATATGGAATTAGAGACTATTTGAAACATGCAGACTAATGAAACCCATAACCTCATCCATCTTATCTCTACACTAAATGATCTCAAATTGATGGGTAAAATTGGTTGATTCATCTAAATGGGGCCATAAACCCTTAGATTGAAGCAATCTTGTCATCTTGATCTCCTAGCTATGATGGTTATGGGGCATAAGTTTTTCGACAAAGGGTTCCACCATTGTAATTGATTTTCAAATTAGGTAAGGGCTAGGGCAATATGTGAATATGAAAGATGATGATTCTACTTCCCTTGCAGGAAGAAAAACCAATCCTTTTGCAAAATTTTATGCTAAAAAAATAACAAAATTAAGAAATTAAAAACTGAGATCTCTAAGTACCTGATGCAAATATTGAAAAAATGGGCTTGATATTTGTGTAGAGGACTCCACCAGCTTTCTAGTGTCTATTGGTTTGCAAAAAATGGAGTCTGAATGTGCAAGATATAGCCTTGGAAGCGTGGAATCGAAGATTTGACTTAAGAGGACTGGTACAAAAAATTAGAGTAGAATCTAGCAAAAAGACTAGCACCACAAGATTGGTGTTGGAACTAGCTTTTTGATATATCTCATTGGAACTAGCTTTTTGATATATCTCATTTGAAAAAGCATACTTAGGTCAAAATGCAAATTGGAGGCTTAAAAGGGGCCAAAAGGTGTCTGTACTACTGACATCAACATAATATTTTAGGAATATTCCTCCCTACAAGAAAAAAGTTCTCTGTGTCAAAAAAATTTGAATGTCGTTAGGATATTCTTTACTTTGCCAAAATATTCTTTGGTTTGATGGAATATTCTAAGTTAGTGGAATCCTCTTGAAAATGGAATATTCAACGTTGATCTTTAGATGATGTCACCTTTCGATTAACTAAATATATGCAAAAATAAATTAACTAAAAAAATATATATGCAACAAAAAATTATGAAAAAGTATCCATACACTAAATATTTGTGTGACAAATGTATATTTTAAAAATTAGACTTTTATTCTTTCTATAAAAAATGTTATGCATGACAAAATAAACACCATTTTTGAAAAATGTTAATTACTGTAAAAATTTAGTTGTTAAAAGTTACATACAAGTATGCACAATTTATTTGTAATTTAAAAAAAAATTATTTAGAATATATATGAAAAATCTCACAAATCAGTATTTTGTTTCATCTTTAAATTCTTAATGGTTTAGTTGCTATAAGTGTTAGAAAGTGAAGGTTCAATGCAAAATGCTGATTTCAATGTCAATTCGACCAAAAAGTGTAACCCATTATTGTGGCATCACTTGTAGGCTTGACATAAAAGTTCATATGGACCTATGAATTTTGTCCAAAAAAACGTCTCCCAAAAGACAAAAAGTTGAAATTACATAAAAATTCCTAGATTTTATTATTAAACTCACTTTTTTTTACAAGAATTTTTTTATGCACGTAGGGTCTATCGTATGGATCCATATAATTGTACGAAATTTTGTACAATAGATCAAACTTACAAAAAAAAGGTCAAACATTTTCTTAGGCTTGGATTTTAGTATTTGAACAAGCGATTCTAGGGGTTTTTACCTCTTTGAGCACGATGGTGAGGTTGGATTCGCTCCAAAGTGCCTATATTTTTTTGTTGAGCCCCAAATTTTGCATCAATTTTCATGCCCTCAACCTGACCCAAAACTTCAACTGGTTGTGATGCTCTGCAAAAAGGATTAGAAAATCTGTTTGATGGCAACACACACAAGAGCACAAGAAACAAACGTTAGTGTTAGCAACAAAAGATTATCCTAAATAGGCATATCAAGAGAGATATTAAGCATGAAATAGAAAGCATATAAACATAGAATAAAATAGCTAATCAAGATGCTCATAGTTTCTCCTCCCTTGTTCCTCTCCTCTCCAAGTCCCAAATGAGTGTAGCTCTCAGCTTTTAGCACTAGCCATGGATGCCATATGGAGATTCAAGATGGTTGAATATGATAAGCAAATACTATGCAAGAGTAGATAGTGATGCTATGAAAAAGCTCTATGCTAATGCCAGTGTAACAACAATACTCTAATGCTTTTTTTTTGCTTGAGGAGAAGGGTTCTATTTATAGAAGAAATGGGGAAATGAAGGGTTAAGATTGAATGGTTTAATCAAGGGCCAAGTTTGAAAGTTGGGGATCCATGTGCACAATTGGCACCAATAAAATGGTGACAAGTGTCAACATAGGATTGGGTTAAGAGAAGAGGTTGGAGGCATTAAAGGCCTGAGAAGACCTCATGGTTATCTAGAGGCTAAGGGTCAAGTCCAAATTAAGATTACCCACTCGATTAAGAGTTAATCCAAGGATAAACCTTTGTGCAAATGTTTAAGAGATAATCATGGTCAAAGCATTAATGGCCTGATGAGACCTTTGGGTTGGGTAGAGGTTGAGTCAAAACAAATGTTTTAACCATGTGGGAGGGTTTGAGGTAACCATTAATGGTTATTGGAGACTTTGGGGATTAAGTGGTTGAAGGTTGAAAGCCTTCAATGGTTATCAAAGACTTTGAGCCATTTAGTGGTTGAAGGTTGAAAGCCTTTAATGGTTATCAAAGACTTTGAGGGTTTGAGAAGTGACTTCCCTTTTGCTTAGGAATGTGACAAAGTTTAGAGAAGGGGTTAGGTTATTTAGAAGTGATTAGAAAATTCTAGAAGGGGTTTAGGCATGCAAGTGGATTTTGTAGGAAAATGCAAGTGGGAGAAATTTTGGTATTTTCAATTAAAATAAAATCATTTATTTCAATTAAATGGTGTAATTTGCATTTGGATAAATATTCAAATAAATATTAATTTATTTAAATGAGAAAAATGAAGATAAAGCATTAAAATGCTTGAAGACTTTGAGGGAAACCATTAAAGGCTTGAAGACTTTAAGGAAAACCATTAAAGTCTTAAGAAGACTATAGAAGGAAGCCATCAAGTTTGAAGACTTTAAGGAAAACCATTAAAGTCTTAAGAAGACTATAGAAGGAAGCCATCAAGTTTGAATACTTTAAGGGAAACCATTAAAGGTTTCAAGTGGGTGAGGATAAATAGGATTTTAAATAAATAATTTATTTAAAATAGTTGTGCAACTTGCTTTTGTAGGAAAATACAAGTGGGTGGAGGATAAAGGTGATTTAAATAAATTATAATTTATTTAAATGTGAGAGGTGGGATTTTGGGGGATTTAAATAAATATTAATTTATTTAAATGTGAGAGAATATTTAATTAAATAAATATGATTTATTTATTTAATTAATGGTCTGAATTTGGTTAAGTGAATTAAATCAAATAAATTGAATAATTTATTTAATTAATAGGAGAAGAGGGTTAAGATGAATTAATTAAATATTAATTTAATTAATTATTAATTGATGGTTAAATAATCAAATAAATATTAAATATTCATTTAATTAAGTGGACAGATTTATGTGACTACAGGTTGAATTTTGACAAAATGACAACTAATCTATAGGTTTTGAGACACTACAAATGTAATGGTAGCCTTTTTTTGAGTCCAATGTGCACATGGAAATCTCTTAAGGCTAGATACCTCAAGAATATGGACGTAGATCTATTGTGATAGATGTGGAATTTGATGATCCAACCTTAGAAGCAAAGAATCCTCTACAAGAACACTACCTATCATAAAGAGAAATCCAAAAAGGATAATTTGATCAACACAACTTGAGAATTAGACTATATTATTGCACAAAATATTAAAGTTAAAATGAATGAATGGATCCTTGTGAAAGGAGGAATGAAACCCTAGATAAAAATGCTAAAGTAAGATTAAATTAGCTAGTGCGAAGTGTCACGATTAGAATGAATGAGACAACTAAAGCTATTATTAGCTTAATTTAATAAAACAAAAAAAAAACACCTAACTTTATCTTAAGTAAATAAAAGAGTTCAAGGACCTAATTAATTAAATAATTAGATAAATTCTTAATGACTCCAACATTATATCATTAGGAAGGGTTAAGGTTCAAAATCCAACATTGATTGAGGTGTCTGGTCATAACACTAGCATCCATCATAGAACTGCAAATCAATTTTGAGGTCATTTTATTAGCGATGTACCATCATTCCATCTAGCTTTATTGACCAACTCATCATCATAAGCTGATTTAACAAGAAAGTACAATATTTTAGTGGCTTTTTTTGATAATTCAGTATGTCCTCCAATGGTGTTGAGGAATCCCATACTCGGTGCTTAGACTAAACCAAGATCTTAGCTAAAGATTGTCAAGAATATGTGCAAAACTCTTAATACCTTTACTATACCAAGATTTGGAGGAACAACGCAAGGGGTTTGTCCTTGTGATGAATGTTCCACCATATTGATCTATTGTAAAGATTTATTATCTACATGGCTTTAGAAGTCATAACCCTTAACATTCTATCTAACACATTCTCAAGCCTTCCAAATGTTCTTGAAGACATTGGATCCATAGGGACAACATATAAGTTACCAATTGGGGAGTCAAAGATATTCAGATCTTTCCAACCTTTAGCATGCTTAGGTGAGGCCATCTGGATATTATTTCGGACAAGGACTTTCCATTGTTAAATATAGTCTAGGGATTTTATAATAGATACTTGATTGTTAAGGAGATACCATGCATCTTTAGGTCTTTGAGCCCAATACCTCCTTGCAACTTATTAACACAACACCAGTCTGACTTTATTGAGTGCCTTTTCTTCGTGCCTTTACCATATGACAAGTAAAAGGACCTTTTAAAAAAAAAAATTAATTCTTTTGACAACTATAGAACAACTAAACTAAGGCATAATATAGGCTATGAGAGGAAATTATTTTTTGATAAACTTGTAGTCTACCTATTAGAGAACGATAATGCCTATTCCACTTAGCAATTTTAGTAGTATTCTTGTCTTTAAGTAGTTCCACATACTTTTGAGACAATGGATTAAAAAAATTGGGACACGTAAGTATCTCACTTGCCTACTAGGATACCTCCACTAAAAATTATACTTGCCAAACCATTGAGGAGGTTTGTCCTTCCATCCTAGTACCATTGATTTGGCCATAGATATTTTTGCACTTAAAGCTTTACAAAAGACCTTAAGTCTATTCATCAAGCAACCAAAATTCTTTTTATTAAGTGCAACAAATATTGTTGTGTCATCCACAGATTGCCCATGTAACACATTCTCTTGATTTAGAAGCGTGAAACCTCGCAACAGGAGGTCTCGGGCTAGGGTTGTTCAAAAGATAATTCAAAGAATAAAAAACAATGAAAAAGAGGGCAAGGGCAAAGGGGCATCCTTGCTTGATAGACATCTAAAGAATAAATATTTCAGATAGTGTGTCATTTGCATCAACTTGTGCCCTAACATATTGAAAGAGAGTCTTGATCATTTGGAAAAAGTTAAGGGAAAAATGAAAGGTCTCCAAGGTCATGATAACAAAAGGTTACTCACTCTATTATAGGCTTTTCAAAGTCTAAAAGAAACATACCCACATCTTGACCAAAAATTTTGGCCCACTCCATTGCTTCTTAGATTGTTATTAGATTTTTATGAATATATCTTCCTCTTATGAAGCCAATCTGAGTTTTACTAATGAAATGTTGGTAGGACATCAATTAATTTCAGATCCAACATCTTGCCAATAATCTTGGATGAGATATTCAACAATGTTATAGGACATTGATTCTTTATTAATGTCTTATCACCATCCTTTGATAAAAGTCTTATAATGCCCCTATTGATATTGCTACCCAGAGAACCAACATCAATGGTCTCTACATAGACCTGCAATAGGTACTCACTAATCTAATGACATTTTTTCTTGTATAATTTTGTAGGAAGGTCATTAATCCTAGGTAAATTCTCATTTTTAAGAAACTAAATTGCATGTATCATCTCATCCTTAGATGTGTTTCTATTAAAGTGCTTTGCTACATCACTAAATTTTTTCTGAAGAATCATTCTTTTGTAGTAGTCCCTAGTCTTTGCGATGCCATAACCATTTCCTTTAGATGAGAAGAGTTCTTTATAAAAGAGAAAGAAATATTGTACAATTTCTTTTGGCGCTTTTACCATCTTACCCTATTCCAAATGCCATCGATTCCCTCTTTAGCATTTGTTTGTTCGATAAAATTGAAGAAAAATATTGAACCTTTCACCAAGAGAAGCCCAATTCATTTTGGATTTGATTCTCATTCCTTAATTATCTTAGTTTGGATAATTGTGAGATTGTGTTTAGTGAATGTCATGTCATCAACTAAGACTTCATTATTAGGCTCATAATGTAAGTAATATTGAAGAGAAAAAAAGATTATTTTGAAGGACCAATTATGTTGTTCTTCCATGTGATTCCCTATTCTTTCTAATAGTTTGAAACAATGTAGACCAACTATTGACATTTGTAATCCATCTTTCAATAGAACTACAATCTTTTAGGAGCCTATTAATCTTCATTAAAGTGAAAATGGTTTCATTACCATCCTCTATATTCAATAGTGAAGTTAGAAGATGTATCATTATTGCTTAAAATCTTTACTTCAATAGAGTTGTGGTTAGATAGAGTATTGGGGTGGACCTTAACTCTGAAATCTTTATCCACTAAGTCAAATGCAAACAGGTTTGTATTTGCATAGAACCTATCAAAGTTACAGTAGATCCTTTTGCTGGCTTTTTGTAAATTACACCATGTATACCATATTCCTTTACTTTCTTTTTTAAGTCGCTTGAAAGGATACAAAAGATTCAACTTGTAAAGATCCATTAATTGATCTTATTGTAGACAAAAATAAATTGATAGTGTACTTGATTAGAAACATGAGTTTCACAAGAACATTGTACATATAAACATTGATCTCTAATAAAATAACACTTTGTTGAAGTTTATAAGAGGGAATCATAGGTATTTAAAGAGATCCATGTTATTGACCAATACTAAAAATGTAGAGAAGGCATGCTCAAAACTCCATTATCTTGAGGTGGACAATAAAAATGGCCCATCTTCCTCTTCAAATTAAAAAAAACAACAAAGTGCTTCCATGTTGAAATGGAAAGTTAAGAAAAATGATACTGATAATATTTATAGGAAAGATTCTAAAGATTGTGGACACAATGATTATAATTCCTATGTATGAAACTTGATGCAAGCTACATTTAGAATTACATACATATAAGTGTACGAAAAAAGTTTGCTTTCTTTTAAAGAAAAGATTTAGGATTTAGCTCCGATGTTGATTATAATATGACTTACTTCCATTTATGGAGAGTATGTCGAACAACAATGAGGATTGTGATAAAGGTAAATTTAATGAATTATTTCATATTTAAATTTAACTAATTAGTATGAAAATTAGTGTTATTTTTAAGTATTCTCGTAAGTGAATTATGATTTCTAAAGACTTGGTGACAAATATAACTTTGTTATATATAATCTTTCTAGTTTTGATTATTTGGATTGGGTGAAACACAAGTATTAACTTAAGCATTAAAAGTGCAAAGTTTAAATTGGTATCACTTTATTGACTAGGTAGTTTTTAGATTTTATTCTTCTTGATGTGTGTTGTGCATCCTTTGGAAGTTGATGAATGTTTATTATAAATAATATCTAGTGTAGAGACAATAAATAACAATTTTTCAAAGGAATGAAAATAAATTCAAAATCTCTTTGAAATGTCTTAATCAAAATAAAATATTATTGATGTTATGAGGAAGTTTGATTTGCTTTGTTCAATCAGTAAGAAAAGATAATGAGGTAGTTGAACATTGTTTTTTTTTATCTAGCAAAACTACTAACAAAGTTTTTTATATTAATACAACATATTAGAATGATGTGATATTAACCTTACAATAATATATACTAATGTCAGTTCTTTAATATCTTAAGAATGGGTACTTAGATGTGCATGTAAGTAGTTGACATTTTAATTTTAATTAATAGTTATAGTTGCATTAAGAGGGGATGTTACTCATGTTTATGGCCGTTAAAATGTGATTTGAAATCACTTATATAACTTTCCCAATACAACAATGGAGCATCTTGTTATGATGGGTGAGGTCCACATTAATTAGTTTTCCACTCCATTTTGTAGTGTCATACTTGGGAATGTGTGATCTCTTCACATGGACCAAATATGTTGTTACTAATGGTTTTTATTCATGGAGAATTCATTGATTGGTCACAAGATGTGTTGAATTTTTGCCATTTCATGGGTTGTGGGAAACCATTCATTATTTTCTATTTTTGATTCTTTATACATTGGATGTATTAGATAGTTGTTTTATGAATTCTTCACATGTAAATAGCATCAAACTCAATAGGAAAAGTTAGATTTATTAATGTAACATTTTTATTAGATTAGTATAGAATTGTGCTCTTTGATGTTGAAGCTTTTTTATAGTATATTTCATGTACATCTAATGCTATGTGTTTATTTTGATTTATTATTTTTGAATCCTTACATGTTTCTCCAAGATATATTTAAATGATAATATTTTATCACATGAGTTAAATCAAATTTGAATATTTAATTTACACTATCACTGCATTTGCTCACATACCTAATCAAAGTTTGATTAGAGTGTATGACTATGATCAAAGAGGGATGACTTTTTAGAAGTATTGTAAAACTTTTTTCTTCAATGGGAGCAAATGGGTTTTACAAATCCATTTGTGCTTGTACCCATGACATCTACATCTTGCTTAGAAATTGAGAAGTTCAATGATTCTAGGTGTGAACACTAAAATAAAAAACAATAGAAAACAAGAATCAAATGAGAATCTTACTTGATATTAAGCATGCACATTTGATAGAGAAAAAGAAAAATTTAAATAATAACAAGAAATTAAGAATTCATACCATACAAAAATTTTATGACCTAAATGTTGTGCTCCAAGTGATGGTTGATGGTTGAGGTTAAATTGCAACATAACCTTGTGATGGTTGATGGTTGAGGTTAAATTGCAACATAACCTTGTTGCATCCAAACTTCTTCCTTGAAAATGACTTGTGAATGAGTCAATTTATAGATTTTTGATAGGTTGGTTGGATGGATGAGATTAGATTTTGTGATAAAAGGGTTAGGGTTAAACCTTCTGTAGGAGAGGATGAGAAGATGATAACTAACATGTTGTGATTGGTACACATGATTAAGATAAGGATGGAGAAGAGATGGAGGGTGGAAATTGATAAAATATTTGATAAAGGGATCACAATTGAAAATATTTGGAGCCATATGCAAGGTTGACTTTGATTATTAATAAACATGAGATATTCTCCAATGAAAAGGGGTAAAGTGTAAGGACAAGAGTGTGTTAAAAAAACTCACTCTTATAGCCCACACAGGTAGTGGAGTTGGCTTGGGCCTATGTTTTGCTCGTCATTGGTCTTGGGTTCGACTTCGAGGCCCAAAATCACCTGATGAACCTGGCTTGTGGGTGGCTTGGTACATCCCCAATGGCCTAGTCTCACCTCAACTCGCCCCTTCCTGAACCCCAATTTGGTAGTAAGTCCAAGGTAAGGCGGGTTGGGCGTTGGGCTAGGTTGTGGGGATACCACTAGCGCAACAAAAAAAAACTCTTACCTATTAGATTGAGTTTAATAATCAAGAGGTATTCTCCAATGACAAAGGGTGGAGTGTAATGACAAGAATGTGTTAAAAAAACTCTTATCTATTAGATTGAGTTTAATAATCAAGAGATATTCTTCAATGACAAGAAATAGAGTGTAATGACAAGAATGTGTTAAAAAGCTCTTACTTGTTAGATTGAGTTTGATAACCATTTACATATCAAAATATTTAATATATAATAATACATACTATTAGTATTGAATAAAAAACATGAATACAATGTTACATCTAGCATATAGTTTTTGGGATGTAACTCTCAGCCTCTGCTAAAACCATTATAGGTTTAGATATTCTCATTGATGGTCTGTCATGTGGTTATGACTCTCCCCTTTCCTCTTGTTTTTTTTCTTTCCCCTGGGTTACCACGTGTTGTTGGTTCACTGCTCACCAACGATTCACTGTTCGTCATTGGTTCATTGCTTGTTGCTTGTTTTGTCGCTCGTTGATGAATCACCACACATTGTTGGTTGCCCCCATGTGGCAGCGAATGGTGGTACCTCCTTTGCTAATGTGGTGGGTTGCGTTGTGCCCTCTTTTTCGTGTTGGATGGAGCACTCACTACCATGGTCACTTGCTCCTTAGGTTGTGGTCTGTAGTAAGGTGATTGAAATTGGAATTGGAATTTTTTTGTCATTGTGTTATTTTCAAGTTGAATGGGCCTTGGCCTTCCCTCCCGAATTTGCATAAGTGGGTTTTGAATTCATGGAGGCCTCTCTCAAAGGAGTTTATTGATCTTTATCACTGCATTATGGGTTTCTTTATAGTAAGTTTCATCTCTATCAAGACGACTTGTAGGTTGTATTGGAGGGTTAGCGATGGTTTTGAGGAGAGAACTCCCTCTCTCTCAAATTGTGGTTTCACTCTTTCAAACCACATATTGAACCTCTCAAGGTTGTGCTTGCTTGGGTTAAAATGTCTTACCACTCTCTCCCATTTTAGGAGAGTTCCTTCTTTGAAGACATTGACAATGCTATTGGGCATTTTTTAAGATGGATTCTTCTTCGTTAAATATTGGCCAATGTATATATTCTCATATATTAGTGGCCTTAGAAATATTCAAACCTCTTCATGGAGAGGTAAGTTTAATGGTGGAAGACAAGAAGTTTGTTCAGCCGCTTGATTATGAGAACCTTCCTTCTCAATGCTAACGGTGCTTTGCCACTGGTCGCTTTGCCTTTAAGCTTTCATCCTCATTATAGAATTGTGAAGACTTCTACTTGGTGGTGTGAAGCCCTTTTCAACCATTTGATAGTCCACCCTATTTGATTTCTATCATTGGGAGTTGAGGAATACTCTCTCTCTCTCTTGTCAAATTTGGTTGTTGACCCTTTGGTGTCTTCCCCTCAAGTTGGCACAATTTTTATTTGATCTTATTCTATTTTTAGGACCTTCTAGAGGACATCAAGAGATTTTATGCTACTACTAAGTTAATGGATATCTCTTCTCCATTGGATTTTCCTTTCTTCACTTTACATGTGACTCCATTGGAAGTGATGATGGCTGAGGATGACATCCCACTCCCCAATATAATGATCTAGATGAAGATGTTTCTTGGATGATCAGCCAAAGAAAAAAGGTATTTCTAAACTGATTTCATACTCCCATCCTCGTGTTAAGCGGGAGAGGATTGATAGAAAAAATTCCAAGCCTTATTTAGTTGTCTTTCTAGTTTTTTGTGGTTTGCGGACTTGAGGTCTAGTGGTTCTATTTTGTTGTAGTTTGAGTGTTGTCTTGTTGTGTATTCAAGCCATATCACGGTTGTTGTTTAGCTAAAGATATTTTGTCTGTTATTGGTCATTTTGTTAAGGGTTTTGGGTTCCCTTCAAAACCTATTTTACCTTAACAAAAAATAAATATAAATATATGAAATATAAAATAATTATTTTATTATTTTTCATAAATTACCTTCATTGATATTAACACAAATTTAAAGATAAAAAATAAAATATTGTATAATAAATTTAACCATTTATGAGTCCTATAATTGCCACTATTTCACTTTCTTTACTATTACTTTTATCAAACTTTTATACTCTTGAACTATATCCTAAACCATACTTGTGTGTGAGAGTGAGTGAGTGAATATGGTATAAGAATTTCTATGGTTGATATATTGTCAATGTGTTATAAATAATGCTAATGTGGACAAATTCTTGCTTTTAGAAACTATCATGTAGCTTAAAATTTTGCAGTCAGCGTGTTGCCAAAGCAGATCGTGCTCTACTGATCATTTGAAATAATTCAAAGGATTATCAACAAGAATGTGACTGTAATGAAGTTGTGATGACTTTGTCTTGTAGAATAAATGCGGAAGAGGATTGTAGGATTTTGTGAGATGATGGAGTTATCTTTCACAAATCCACATGCATGAATTCTTGCATGTTCTTGTTTTGTTGTTACCATTTTAAATTAAGAGTCCAATTTAGACTGAGACTCATGTTGAAGTTAGTTGTTATTTCAGTTTCTCTCTAGAATAAGTCATCCTCAGTAGTAGGGATGATCGAAACATGTTCATAATAGGTTTAGAGACATAATTGTTCCACTCTCGTGGACTGATTATAAAAGTTCAATTCTTCCTAATTTGGAAATCTTTAACTTCCTTGACACATATGTAATCTAGATTAGATTTTCACCTAGATTTATAAGTAGTTGAGAATAATATTATTACTACAGTTATGCATTGATCAATATGAATAAAGTGAATGTTCAATAATGTGTTGAGGTAAAATATTATTTGTGATTCAACGTTACATCTCCTTAAGAAAGAGCCACTTGAGTTAGTGTACAACTCTCTATTAGTTGCATTTGTTTGAAGTTTTAGTTAGATTGTTATTGCTTTCATAGAATTATTGTTATGGCTTATCTAGTTCTTGTAATTTGTTAACATAGTTAATAGCTAGAGTTCAAGTTGCACCCAATGCAACTTACCAATTACCTACAACAATTTATGTATAGAAAAATCTCATGTTCTAGTATTTTTTATACTTCCATTAGTTGGTAGTTCCCTTTATGCGATGATAGATAGGGTATGAGTCATGTTCTGCACATATAGTGCCAAAATCATCCAAGTATGTACACCCCTAGTCAATAATTAAATGAGCCTATACTTTAGGACACTAGGCTACTCCATGTGAGATTAGTTTCCCAATCGAGAGAGTGCATTGAGTTGTTGCACCAATATTTTGTACTTATTAGAGATCAATCATGTTTGGCGTCATTGTCAGCATGGTGCTAAGGTTTAGGATTCTTGAGTTTAGATTTTTTTTATGTTATTTCTTTTTGTTATATAGTTTTTATTATTTATTTTCCGTTAGACTAGATGATTTTTTTTCAGCATTAGGAACAATAGACTTTAAGATTATTTTCAACCTACTCATTAATAAGTGCAGGAAGGAATCCCATAAGCTTGATATTTTTATTGCATGTGACGGTAGATAGATGATTTAGGAAGGTTTATTTCCTCTACACAAAGTCCAAAATACATCCTAGCTTCACAAAGGGGACTCAAAGACCTATTAGACACAATAAGAGTGCCAAAAGATCTATTTAGTGCACCAAGACTTACAACATTTTTTGACGATACACAAAAACAAGAAGAACCTATAATAATAGACAAGCGAACAAAAGAAACACTTGTAATAATAGCTAATGTAGGGGTGAAAAACCATGCAGAACTGGTTACTTTTGAACTCCCCATCTCTAACAAGGAAAGAGAAACAACATTCAAGAATATACCCCCATCTAATCTCCCAAATTTTTATGGTTCAATCACAGAAGACCCTGACACTTTTTTGTTTGACTTTAATGTATTGTGTCATAGATATGACTATACCTCTGATTCTTATAGACTTAAACTCTTCTCAACTATTTAAGGTGAGAAATAGGGGTTTCACAAGTTAGGCTATTAATCCACTTATTTCTACTAAATACATTAAAAGGGAGAGTGATCCTAAGAAATCCAACCTCAATTCTATTAGGAAAAGGGATGAATGCAAATTGGATTCTTCTCTCCTTTTTTGTTTAGTTGAGGATGCAGTTATAATTTGAAACCTAGACCTGGGATAAATGATTGAAATTTGACATAAAATGACATAAATAACAACCTACAGGTATAGTATGCAGACATAGAGCTAGATCTAGGTAGAAGTAACAAAGAGCAACATGTGCCTAAAAATTCTAATTGAAAGTACAGGACTAGGCTGCAAAAAGCAACATGGTCCCCATCTATCAAACATAGAAAAATAAGAAACTTTCAAAATCAAAATGTCGTTCAAAATATGTTCCCTAAAGCTCATTAAAAATTCACATGATCGAGATGCAAAAGTTGACAATGTATTTTGATTTTTGCTCCTGCAAAAGTCAAATATGATTGTCATTGAATTTTGTGCTGGAATCTTCATCAACAACTCTCAAGTCTATTCCCTGCACACAAAAAGAAATAAAATAGTGTTGTTGATAGGGGTTTGCCTAGGTCAAACCCCAATTTTGAAATTAACCCTTGAATTGAATTGAAATTATAAATGGAAATACTAAAGTGAATATTGAATGATATACATCAAATCTACTACAATTGATAATGGATGATGATGCACTTCTTTTGAATATAATCACAAGTGTTGATGCAATAACATCACATGACATGAACATGAACATGAATAACCTAATCAAACACACATTCTTGTATGAAGATTGATGTAGATTTGTTGCTCCATGATGCTTGAAGAATATGGTGGGATGAAATGCTACCTTGATTGCTTGAAGATGATAATGGATATTTGTGATTGGAATTATTGAGGAGTTTGGATGGATTGCATCTCTTAAAATGGATAGGAAGATTGATCTTATATAGGGTTCCCAAGTTATTTTACCAATTAGGTTGACCTTCGTTTGTCTAATGGAGACATTGAGAACCAGAATGATCAAGGAGCCGGGGAAGTGCATTGACATATTTAAATTAGGTCCTATTTAAGGAGGACTAGGATGCCCCAGGTGCCATGGTCATGGAGTAGGATGCCTTGGGTGTCATGGTCCACCAAAAAAAAGGCAGTCAAGTGGGAAAGTAGAGTGCATAGCTCAAGAAACAAACTTAGTTCCCTATGTAGACCCCACTTTAGTGGAAGTATGAGCCCACACACATACTTATGACAAAGTAGCAAAAAGAGAGATAGAGAGAGATGAGAAACTGTGACCTAGATCACAACGAGGTAAGACATCACTAAATTCAAGGGAACAATCTCCCAATATTAGGATCTTAACTCATACAATCATATGTAAGGACACATGAAATGAGACAAAAGAAATATAAATTCAAAGCTCTCTTAATTGCTTCTTGTAGAGTAGGTGGGTTGAAAACCTTAACCCATCCTCTCAAAGGTTTGTGCAACCCATCAGTAAAGACAACAATGTGCATCCTCTTTGATTTATTAGTCACCAAGATTGCCAACCACTAAAAATAAAGAACATATGCATCTACCAAACCCCACTATTTCAACTATGTCAACTCCTTGAATTGGCGATCTGGATCCTTCTTATCAAATCTCTCTATGAGTTTCTTAGTAAACTCTACATAAGATGTAATATGTGCATGTACCATTATGATCATTTCATAATTTCACCACTCATGTAAAACTCCATTTAAGTGTATAGAAGCATTTTTTATGGACTCTTCTTTAGGCGTATGGTTGAGATTGAAATAACTATCCACTATTTGAACCCATGCTCTAGTTGAAGTCTTATTAGATTCATCAAAATAAGGGAGGCTAATTTTCCCAACTTTCTTATGCAAGTCATTATGTTGCTCTCTATTGCCCCTATTAGGAATATGTCTCATCCTAGCATCCATATAATCTCATAGGGATAGATCACACTAAAAATCTCGCCCTATATCAATCTAATCCTGTCTAAGCCGCTACTGCATGTCAATCAAGGTAACTTTATTCCCTACTTGTGGTTGAACTCTAGGTGGGAAAATTGGCATGAGAGCTCTAGCTATCTTCCCTTTTGTGTTGATTTGTTGCTCTATGAGGATCCAAACCGTCTCTCTATCCATCACTTCCTCTATTGTTGACTCACATTTGAGAAATTGCATTAGCCAACTATTTAATGTAGTAATTGGTTGGCTCCTTACTTCTGACCAAAGCATCCAAAAGGAGTGTCATTCGAGCTGGTTCTTGGTCCCTATTACCTCTTTCACCCCTTTCACCCATATTTTTAGAATGACAATTGTTTTAAATGGTTTTTAGAGTATCAATCTTTTGATTTTGAATCCTAATGATCCCAAAAATCTTCCTCACACGTCCTTAGTCTTTTTTGGTATCTTCTTTCTTTGTCATTGATGCTCATAGAAACTCATTAACCCCCTAGATAGTAGGAAAAAGTGTGCTCTAATAACACTATCATTTCCTACCTAGGTTGCCACTATTCTTTTATGTTTTTCTCTTTGTGTAATTATACTAAACAATTTGCATACTTTGATTTCTCATTATATTCAACACTCTTAACTATAAATTTAATCAAACAATTTGCAAGATGTGTTTATGAGATGTTTTAGCTTATAGATTTTATCTTGTTTTTGGGTTTAGGAATAGAGATGGAATGTTTTGTTTGAACACTTTTAAATACAAAGTAAGATTGAACTGATGTGAATAACTGTTGTACAGAATCAAATTAAAATAATAGAGATAAAACATATAAACCTACGCTTTAAGTTGCATACAAGGATTTGATTGATAATAAAATAAAATCCTCAGCCAATAATTTAACTACCATAATAGAAAATTGTTCATTAATTACAACAAATATACGCAACCTGACCTTATAAGCTGATTTGAAGTCCCTTATCTCAAAGAATATTGATTAATAATTTACAAAAAGATAATGTGGCATTGGAAAGAGATAATAGACAAGACCCAAAAAAACACAAAATAAAATCTTTGTTCACAACTAGTTTTTCCTTTGAAAGTCCAAGACAACTAGAAGATGAAGAGATAATACAAGGAGTTAAAAAAATACAAACAAAGAAACTTTTCAATCTACCGGTTCCTTAGAATGCTTACATATATTTATCAATTTTAGAAATTAAACCAAGTCCACATCAGTTGAAGATAGTGGGCTTGAACACAAACACAACAAAATTATAACTTTAACTCTTCCTTTTAATTAGCAACTTGTAGAAATTTATTAAAATCTGCAAACATTACTCCTGACCAGCTAACTTTTGAGGGTGGAGATTACCCAAAAAATAATTAAATTTTTTGACCATTCAAAAAAAAGGAAGTGAGCTCAGACAAAAGAAGCTTTTCCCTAATATCTTTTTGTAAATTAGAAATGAAAAAATCTTTGAATATCATTATTAGGTACATGAAAATAAATTTGAGCACACAAATTCTTATATCTACCAATGAAATCAATCACCTTTTCTTTAACATCTTGTTTACAATGCATTAAATCAGTCAAAGTGATTCTAGGACCAATGTTGTTTTGAAATTGTTGGATGAAAGCATTTGCTAGTTGTTGAAAAGAAGTGATGAAATAAGAAGGCAAATAGCAATACCATTGTAAGGCCTTATCTCTTAGTGTTCTTGTAAACCATTTTGCAAGTAATCGTTGATCATAAGAAAAATCAGTACACAAGGTTTGAAATGTTTTGACATGCGTAAGAGGATCACCTTTTCCATGATAGAGTTCCAATTGAGGGATCTCGATATGTTTAGGTGGCACGACCTTAACAATATCAAGAGAAAGTGGGCTCACAACATTAAAGCTGGGCATACTAAACTTGGATTGACTCATAGAAGCAATTTTTTGTTGTAAGGAAGACACAACTTGAGCAAGATTGTTGATTGTCATTTCGGTAGAAAAATTGATGTTAGACATAGGTGATTGAGAAGGTGGTGTGATGTTATTGAAAGAAGGCATGGACTAAGAATAAGGTGGTGGGACATTATGATAAGTAGGCATTGGTGATGATTGGTTAGGAAAAGGGACACTTAAAAGGAGGAATAAAGTTGTTGAAGGAAGTGCCCCCTTGTGTCACATTGATTGGTTGAGGAATAATAGGAACACTCATGGAAGACATAGGTAATGATGGAGGATTAAATGAAGAAGAAGGGTTGCCCCCATGACCTATGGTTGTAGGAATGACATCTTGAGTTGAAGTAGCCATGATGTTAGATGTGAAGGTAGGAATACTAGTCATAGGATTAGTCAAAGAAATAGAGGAATTGGCTTGTGTTGAAGGTTGTGAGTAACCTAGGGTTTTGGCACAACTCTTGATAGGCATGACATTAGAATCAACAATATGTGCAATGCCACGCAAAATATCAATTCCATTCTTATCACTTTGAAGCGTGCACTTAAGAACTTAAATTAATGGAAGAGCTTCACTATTAGGGTATTCTTGGGACATCCATTGTTGAAAGTTGTCAAATTGATTGTCCAATGTAGAAAGTTGATCTAAAGAAACCCTAGTTAAAGCTTCTTCTTCATCATGGGATCCATCAATGGGGTGAATAGGCACATGATTAGGATGGGAAGAATTAGCATGATTCTCATTAAAGAAGTCGCCCAAATTAGGCTTCATCTCCTCGGTAATTAAACCTTGGGAAGCCTTAATTCTAATACTTCCTCTAACGGGGATAGGATAGGTAGGACTAATAGTGGTAAAACTCATGCACTAGAGAGAATGTTTGAATTTTAAATTTTGGAACAAAGCTTTACAAAATTGAGTAATGCAAAATTCAAGAAAATTATGATTACACAATTTGAATCTTGTTGGGAGAAGAGGATGACACAATTTCCAAAAATGTAAGGAAATTGGAATTGTTAAAATTAGTGTCAAGGGAATACCACTTAATTTTAAAATTTGAATTTTTAAAATTAGGCCAAGCTATAATTAACCTCTTACGTTTAAATTTTTTCTTGAAAGTTGAAATGTTAAATTTTGAAGGTATTTCCGATTCTAAAGGGATCAAAAATTGATAAAATCAGTCAATCTTTCGGATTTAGGCTATAAAATACAGTCTCCTGAAATTTCGGGAAAAAAGTCGAGGACCGTGGCGAGAATGCACATGGTCGGACCAACATTTTTCAAATTTTAGGGATGGATGTTATGATGATTTTAAAGCTAACCCCAAAAAATTGGTGAATTTTACGATCTCTAGATGGGCGAAATGAAGGTGGAAATGTGAAAATAGGACCCTATTAGGGTTTTGAAGAAAAAGAGGAATTGAATTACAATTTTGAAAAGGGTCAAACCTAATGGATAGGGACACCTTGGAAAATGTTTAGAAATCTGAATGTAAATGAAATTGATTTAAAATTCACACAAACTCCAATTAATTTTAAAAATTAGGGTTTGATGACCTAACCACTTAATTTTGAATTTTGAATTTTGGGAAAAAGGGGGGAAATTGAAAATTTAAATTGTAAGATTGAAGACAAATCTGAGAACAATCATAAATCTGAAAATTAAATTGAAATCCAAATTTTGCACAAGTTCAAGATGATTTTTGAAAATTAGGGTTTTAACAAGTAACCTCTTCATTTTGTAAATTTTGATTGCAAATTGAACAAGACAATGAGGAAATTGAATTTGACAAACAAAGGAATTTTCATATCTAAGATAACTACAAGCAATTTTTACAAATCACAAGTTCAATTTTAAATTTAAAAACAGGTTTTGAATGAATTAACCACTAAGTTTGCAAAAGGTTGAAACTTGTAAATGAAAAATATGCAATGTTGTTCAAAGGAAAACATGTAAGATGTCGAGTTCACCAAAATGTAATGGTGGGAAAATGATGAATGATCAATTAATAAGGAAACTAGACCCTTTCCCTCAAAGAGAGATGAAAATTTCGCTATCAATTACCATTCAAGAACTTTTCACCATTACATTAGGAAGAGGAGAGGATAATTCACTAGATTAAATCTCTCCACACACTAAGATGGAAGATAGAATTCTCAATGAAGTGGGAATGATAAGTTGATCCCCTCTTCCTTGTTTGTTTTGAAAAGGAAATTGATTATGTTATGTAGTGCAAAAGTGACAAAGAATCGATTATAACTTGAGATTGGAATATGGGATGAAGTTGTGCACTTGGATCTAGCAGTAGAATGTCGAGACGAAGTCGCCTTGCAAATTTGAGGAAAAGTTGCCCGGACCGTAGCGGGAATGTACACGGTCCTCTGAAAAATTTGCGAAACGAAAAGGGTTTTTCCGCCTTTGCAAATGAAGCCTGAATCCGAAAGTACAGTTGCGCACCTGCAACCTACACATAGAAAAGAGAGGAAAATAGGTTGAGATTGGGGGTTTGCCTTTAGGCCAAACCCCAGTTTTGGAATTAACCAAGTAATGAAAGAAAGTACGTGCAAGTAGATGTAAATGAAAGACTAAATTGTAAATCACCTCAAGGGAGGTTGTAGTAGCAATGTTGATAGAAATGCTTGTGTGGAATGTATGTTGGAATCAATCTCCTCTTCAATGGTTGAATCCTTGACTTGAATGCAACACCTAGCCTTGAAAGGAGACTTGAGAATGCTCAATACTGGAAAAGAATGCTTGATCGCTTATGCAACATGACCTTATCAAAATTCTACCTTATGAACTTATGAACCTATGCAAATGAGAGGGAAAATGCCCCCTTAAATACATGTTAGTGGAGTTAATTTTCATCACAGACCGACATCAGGGGAGTTTCCCACTCGAGGCACAACCCACAATGCATGCTCTAGGAAGGGTCATGCTACACCCTGGTCCAATGGGGGATAGTGGCACCACGCCCCTGTCCTACCCCTTTCTCCAAGGCAGAGTCCAAATGAGGTGATGCAGAGGCCAAGCAAGAAGTTGTTTCTGCAAGTTGAGCAATCTCCGGTCTCCGATTAGGCTAGAGGATTCGAGTTTGCATGGGCGAGGACCCTAATGCAGTAAAAAATTGCTAGGGTCACAATTTTATGACACTACAACATCTATGCGTGATAAATATTAACCTATGTGTAAACCCTTAAGATCCAACCACTAACCCTAGATCTACAAACTAATTCAACAATTAACCAATAGAGAACTAAAAATGCATGCAAATAAAATAAAATAAACAAAAGATAAATTTATTCATTACTTAGATTTAAATATTAAATTAATTAATCAACTTAATGACCATTGGATGATCGCAAATCAATGGCATAAGCTCTATTTTGGCCCAAAGTTCTGAAGGACAAAGGTTTCTTCAAAAAGTCATCAAAATAGAGATAGGTCTGAGCATTGTCTAATAATTAATTAACTATTATAAATTATATGCTTAATTAACTCTACTTTTATACTTAATTAATTTTAATCGACGACATAAGCTCTATTTCGGGTTGAAGTTGTGAAGGACACAGGTTTCTTCAAAAAGTCCCCGGAATAGACTTAGAGACACGTGTGAGAACTGTTAGGAATGAAAGGTTTTAATAAATGAATAAATGTTTTTTTTTCCCTTTTAGGAAGCTATCGAAATTAAGAGAGAGGTGTTGTGGAGGGTGGAGATTCATCTCCGCTTCCAAGGCAGGGATTGGTTAGCATCAACCATCCATATTTGTTTTCCCTGGAGGATATGCTCTGGTTCAGACTTGAGATATCATGTGAAAATGGGAGGATCGTCTGGAGAATAGGATTGGTGGAAGTCAGGCAAAGATGATCGAGCATGCGTAGGAGTTGGATAGGGGATTTAGTTAGATAAGGAATATTAGTACCACTATGGACTTTGTTGGTTTTGAAAGTTGTATCATGAAGTTGATTATGGGCAATTTGGAAGGGATGAATCCAGATTCGGGGGTGCAAGAAAGTCATTTCAAATTCAAATTTTTGGCTAAGTTCCTGAGAGAAATACATAATGAACTCAACAATGCAAACATATAGAGATGAATCCAGAATAATATTATAACACTTCAAAAATAGGATCACTTACCTTTAGGTCGCTAATAGTCGCCAATGCAGTCGGCAACAATGATTGTTCCTGGTCTGAAACTTCGCTAGTGATCTGAATCAAGAGCTCAAAACCGACCAAATTGTGTAGAGATAAATATGATCTTTGATTGTATTTATACCAATCCTTATTTGGTGATTTCGGTGAGAATTTTATATGGTATACAAATATTTGTCAAATCACACTTAACTATAACACGTCTTATGTAATTTTTGAAGCGATTATGGATCGTCTGATTAATTGGCAATTATCATAGAGTTGGCAAAAATTGGGGCGAATTGAGACATGCTTTTACAAAATTCCAAGTGAATTGGGTCCTCTTGGCCAATAAATCTTTATATGGTTATTGGCAAATTATGGCCATCTATTAAGACAACCTCGGAAAATGTAGGCGAAAATATTGAATTTAGCGTGTGGAAAACATAGATTCTATTAGCAAAATCTTGATAGAGATACAATTAATTACATAAAATAATGGGCGATTGGGCCGTGCATTTGATGGATATTTATAAAGTTCGGGCAACATGGCCACCCTCGATCGATACAATATATTCACCATTTTCCAGGTTGCCAACATGAAATATTCACCATTGGCGAATATTCGCCACTAAAGTAAACTCTGACTACCACTACATTAGTGAGGACCTTTATTCAATATCAAAAGGTTTTGTTTTCTTATACCTTTTGTTTCGCGAGTTTGCTCGAATTATAAAAGTAATGAGATGGAAACTCATAGTAATTAGGGCCAACAGTACTATCATACTAAATTATATGGTCTTTGCATCACAACTATCATTGTAATATTTCTATATATTCTAGTGCATCTTAAAAATATCTAGGATGATAATTTCATCCCCATAGCTCTTGCACCACCTTATTCAATTGGAATTTATTCTTCTCTCATTGAAAGAGAAAATGCATAGTTTAATGGATCATGAGGGAGGAAACATGAATTCCACTAGGATGACACCTCTTGGAAGTTCAAATGATCTCTCCTTAATAGATCTAGTGTATAATTTTTGTGCTCTAAAACCAACCTACTTAGATGCTACTTGTCTAACATTTTGTTGTAGTATCTTAGACCAATCAATATTGTAAGACATGTTATGCAAATTTTTTCCTTCACTAAAATGAGTTGATGCATTTTGAAGTGGTAGACCCTTATCATTTCTTGCTACTTTATATGAGAGGCCCTTCATGACACCAATCAACTTATTAATTTTTTCCTCAGTAAAAATTGGCTTTCTTGGGGTATATTATCCATGTTTGCTTGTGAGACTTTCACATTTATTTTTTTAAGAGGCTTACTAGGAACCCCCTGCATTGCTCTTAATGTTTACAGTTGTGACATAGGTTTATCTAAGTGTTTATGGACTCTTGCCTCACAAACAATATCCAATATTTGAATCAAATGCATAAATTGAAGAAAAATACATATATTGATTCATTATATTGGAGATATGGTGGTCCCTTTCTCATTATAGTGATAAATTTCCTACTGAAATTCACTATTTTCTCATTGATGCCCTTTTCAATAGTTGTATGTTCATGTATGGCAAACTTGGAGTCAATTTTATTCTCATAGTGTAACCTAAAAAATATTTATAAACTCCTCCCAAGAAAAACTATTATTTTTGGAGAGACTTTTGTACTATTATTTGGCACTTTCTTCCAAGGAATATACAAATAATTTTATCATCACATCCTTATCATCTTTCTCATATTCAGTTTTGATATTAATGAAATACCTTATAGATGTTCTTCGTAAAAACTACATTACTATTGTAAAACCTAGGAACCTTTTATCTTATTTCATTAGGGATTGGAGATGGGTAATTAGGGATTCCAAAGAAATTTGACTGCCTACATCTTTCTAGTCCTTAGATTTTCTGAAAGGAGAAAATTTGTGAGCCTAAGCAAATTTGTGGGCCTATTTTGGGACTTGATGTCTAGGGTTCAACACATTGTCAAATTGTTGATTTTTTTTCTAGTTGAAATGTTGTTGGCATTGACTTTGTGGAACCTAATTATTGTTATGTTTTCCATATCATCATTACTTTCTTCTTTTTTTAATCATTTTTTATGTTTATTTAAGTTTTATCATTAATGATTCTTTCTTTCTTCAACATTAGGATGATTTTTTATTTTTTTAATATAAAGTATGTATCATGTATATGTTCTTTTGATCTAGTAGGTGAAACATGGTGTTGGGTAGTAACATGTGCTTTTGCATTTTGGTCAGAACATCGCAAAAAAAATCATACTTGTATTTTTAGACCTCTTTATCAATCATTCAATTATTTTATTTACATCATATTAAATTCTATTTGTTATTGTACCTATTCACATAGGAGGTGAATCTCCCAATCGTAGCTCTGAAACTTGAAATCTCAATAAATGATATAATCAAAAAACTTACCATTATCCTCGGCATTTAAAATTTCCTTGAAAAATTCAAAACCAAACCACACAAAATATCAAGCTTGCCTAGGGTGACTGTTTGGTAAGACCTTTTGATTTGGATTTGGATTAAAGCATGCAATGCACAAACAATGAATAGAGTATTGAGAGAAGAACATAAAAGCAGTGTTGAAGAGGGTATTCGTGAGACAAGACATAATGAGGAGTATGAACAACACGATTAGAAAGTCAGTATAAGACAGTGCTACACAGGAATTGAAGGAAAATGACAGTGTAGAAAGTCAGTATAAGACAGTGTTACACAGGAATTGAAGGAAAATGACATTCTAAAGTGGAGTTTTTCAGTGCTAAAAAGGGCACTTGGTGCTTTCAGATTGAGAACATCCCACCTTTTTTAGGGCACTTGGTGCTTTCAGATTGAGAACATCCCACTTTTACATGATTGTTGAATGTGCATTGTGCATCAAACATTCTTCTAAGTTCTACCTTTAAAATAATTATACACATGAACAGTCATTGAAGGTTGAGAGAAGAACATACAAAAACTGTTGAAAAGGGTATTTGTGAGATAAGGCATAACCAGAAAGTCAAGTATAAGACAGTCAAGTACACAGAACTTAAGGAAAAAGACGTTCTAAAATGGAGTTTTCAGTGCTAAAAAGTCAGTTGTTGCTTTCAGATTGAAAAGATCCCACCTTTATATGATTGTTGTATATATTCTTCTAACTTGAAAATAATTTTACATATTCAAATGGACTTTAGCAATTAAATGTTATAAGGTACAAGATTCCATGCGCCCACGTTCCAGGCCTTTGTAGAATGAATTTGTTTCCATGCACGTCGATTCGAGTAGGGAACAGCAGTACTGAAAAGAACTGCTCTGTAACTTGTCCACTAAAGGAGATACAAGAATTTTTTAATGTCCAAACAATATTGATACCATGTTTGTAACACCTTTCTAATCTTAACATGATAAAGCAGGTATTATGATATTGAATCTATATTGAGATGCAAATGAAGTAAATATTGAAATGATAATCAATTTTTCAATAAGATCACCTGAAACATATTTGAGTACATCGTGATCCATTATAATCACAATACAAAATCATAAGCAATAAACCCTAATATTGTCAATATATCTTCATAAGCATAAATCATCAACATCATCATCAAGTCCTGAAATATAGATTCATCATGAATAGTCCACCATCATAGGTCAAATGAGTATGTTCACACACACACACACATCTAATAGGATATCACACGCATATAGAGTCACTATGCATGAACAACCTCCAACATATCAACATTGTATGTCTACCCCTAACAAGTAACGTGCAACTAAAGTCAACATAAGTCCAAAAGAAACACAATCATAAAACGAACATGGAAGGTGTTGCCAAAGATCATTATTCATTTCCCAAAAGAGATCACATAATAAACATGGTTAGAAAACCCACTTATCATCTACACATTACATCATTATTAGAGTATCATCAAATTACCACCTCCTAACTAACACAATCTGGATATTTTCACATTATTTTTAGGCAGATTCCACATATGCACATATAAACGGCCAAAATATTGAATTCGTTGGAAGGGGATTTTAACATCAGATGCATTCTCATCTATTCAAATGATGCGATGCCATCCCTTTCTCATCTAACATCCATAGAAACATAACCATGCTACTTTCAATAATTAACCATATTAGTAGAAACAGTATCATCATGACGACCACTAGATCTACCAATTTTATCTATCTTCATCTATTATCATTTCAATATTTACTTCATTTGCATTTGACTGTAGGTTTAGTATCATAATTTACCTTCTTTATTGTGTTAGGGTTAGAAAGATGTTACAATGTTGTCTTTGAATGTTGAAATGCTATAACAAAGAGCTATAAAATAAATTTAAATTGAAATGGTGATCAAAGGACTATGGGGACTAAATCCTAAGCTTTATGATCATTTGGATAAGATAACACTTAAGAGTCTAGTCTAGTTGACATGATTATATCATGTGTGCACAACTATTTGTTGCAAAACTTATATGCTACTAAGTATACTTGCATATGAGAAAACATTGTGTTAAAGAACAATGTTGGGGACATTCTATTGTACATGAGGAAAAAATGTTTAACTTTAAAATAGTAACAACCATACCCTAAGGTTAATTTGACAATATGGAAAAATATAAAGAAATAATGGTGATTGGTATTTGAAACGTTATGTTTAATGTCAAATGAGAGAGATGCAAACTAAGATATACGCATGTTTGAATCTGCGAATGAACATGATAATTAATTTGATCATTAAAGTGACATAGGATGATGTGCTAAAATACACAACCATAGACACACAATTCAAAACTTTTGGCACATACATTGATGAATAATATTTATATCTCAATATGTTGGCCTTTAAAGAAAAATTTAAATTTTGAAAGTGGGGGACTAGATCACATCTATTGTTATATCCAAGGAAAGAAATTGTAGGTGTGATCTACATTAAGAAGGTAAAAGTCAAGGGAATTGGGCTAGTGATGTTCAAGACTAAATAATATAGAAAGACAAAGTGAAGGGCTTAGCTTTAGGTTCAATGAGTGTGCAAAGAACCAAATAGTCATGCTAAGATGATTGATTAATGACATCCAAACAATGTGGCATAAAAATGAAGATAAATGTAAAATATACAATTTTCTCTTCTACATATTAATAAGGTTGAATTTGTTCTAAAACTTAAAAACAGTGAAAAACTTAAATGTAAGAAAATAATAAATTAAAATGAATTTTACTAAATGAATAGCTCACTTAAGCTTATAAAAACATTTACTTTCCAATTAAGTGTACATTGTTCAGTTTAAGATTACCCGATGCATATTACTCAAATTTTATAGACATTAAAGTTCTATTTGTGTAATATTTACTGACTTGTTATAATTATATAATTGAAAAGTATATATGTTAATATCATACTAGTTAGAATATTGAGAGAATGGTGACTTATAAGAAATTGCATGCCTTAAAAGCTATGTCAAAATTGACAAAGTGACTAGAAGGTGAAAAGCCAAAAGTGATAGATAACATTCATATTTATCTCAAGCACAAATATTTATTACTTCTAACTATCAAACATGTATGCAAGATATTTTTGATAAAAATATATAAAAATTTTAATGTTTCACAATGAATTTTAAAATTGCCAATATCTAAGAATTCAAACAGACAACTTAATTTATCTTTTATTTTATTACACAATATAAATATATCAAATTGGATTTACTCTAAATAGTTATTACCATCCTTTTGGTCTTGCATGTGTTTTAACTCTTCATAAATAATTGAACTTATCAATCACTCTCCTTGAAAGTGTAATCAAGCTAGTTTTATCATTGTTTGTATTCATTTACCTCTTCAACATTGTAGGATTATGAAGTAATTTAAAGTAAAAATAAACATATGATAATTGTCATTCATAAGTATGTGTATGAAATAAAAATGGAATTTTAAAAATATTCTAGTTATTAGACTTAATTTAGATATACAAACATCAAAAATTGTATTGATTCTTATATGATAAAAGTTGTTGAAATTTAATAAATTTATGAAAGTGGATGAAGTCACTTCTTAAATTGTAATCTTAAATTGTAAAGAGTTGGACATGTTAAAAGGAAATGATGTTCATTTGTCATTTCTTAAGTGTTAAAATTTTAATATAAATTTATGATCGCAATTACTTGGGTTGGTTTTACAATTGATATTACTATAGAGGACATGAGAAACATTCCTAATTTCAATATAAATTTTTTTGAACAGTTAAAAAAAATTACCATGCTATCATATGGAAAGAAAAATATGTATGTTGAATGAAATTAAAATTCATAATGATTTAGAATGTGATATGTCCAAATTGTTCGACCAAACATGAGTGAGAGATCATCTTTATGTTATACATTAGGTAAGAGAGATCTTTATAAAAAATTATGATGTAATAATAGATATTGATGAGTAAAAATACAAAAGAAAAGCAGGGATAATAGGTTTCTCATTCCAAATGATACACAACAAATATTCCCCTGTGAAAAATTAAGTGCTATTCCAAAAAAAAAAAATTGATCATGAAACATTATAATTGAGATCAAAATCTCCTACCATTGCACATGTTAATTGAAGGAGTAACATGAATAAGAAATCATATTTTATCGAAGCACTTATTTGAGAACTTAAAGATTGATAGATACCACAACATTATCAATTTTATATTTTATGCATCAACAATTGGAGTTGTTGCAATCAAGATTAGTGCCTTGATATTAATCCATGCGAAAAAATTAGCTCTCAAGACTAACTTTGATATATTAAAGGTGAACAAGATTCAAAAGTTTCAAAAAGATTTTTCATATTGATTAATTACTTGAATATCATAGAGTAAAAATCTAACTAGAAAATATTGAATGTCTACGTCAAAGATTATATAAAAATAGAAACGAGAAATAGAGAGACATTAAGCATTTTGGTAGTTCAAATTATAGAGAGTTAACATGTAATTGTGAATAAACCACCATACATTAGCCCCCCCCAAAGCAAAAATTGTTCATTATTTAATAAAAGAGTTTGTTGTTAGTTTTTTATTATAACCCGATATTGTAAACTGTCAAAGAGATTTGTTATATAAGTGGTTGTGAAATGTGAAAGACTAAGACATTAGACAACATGAACAGATTATGATGCAAGATTGTAATACATTTTTCCACTAGATAATAAGAGAAGGTGAATAGTTGTTTCTCTATAGATATAATAGACATTGAATGAACCATGCTAAATCTGTGTCGTGAATTCTTATTATATTATATTTTTTCTATATGATAATTGATGTTGCTTGTTTGTTCTATTTTGTCCGAATCAAAAAAAAAAAAATTTGAGAACACACATTTGACAAATGACGATTAGAAAATATTAAATGATTACATACAGTACTATTAAGAGAAGAACATACAAACACTGTTAAATGAGTATGAAGATAAAGCTGTGGGAACAGCATCATTAGAAAGTCAAGAAGTATAAGACAGTGTTACACAGGTATTGAAAGAAAATGACATTGTAAAGTGGAAGTTTTCATATTGAGAAGATCCCAGCTTTATATGATTGTTGAATGTGCATCAAACATTCTCCTACCTTTAAAATAATTGTATACATTCAAATGGATTTTAGCAATCAATGGTTATATAGTACAAGATTCCAGATGGCCTGTGTAGAATACACCAGAATAAATTTGTTTCCATGCTCATCATTTCAAAGAGGGGACAGTCTTGAGTAGCAGCACTGAGAAAAGGTGATTTAAAGCAGATCTTTTATGTTCAAACAAAATTTATCCTTTGGGAAAGCACATCCCAAATTTGGGAAAACAGACAATGAAGGACATGATATGTGAGGAGAGATTCTTCAAAATAATTGGATTATATAAATGATTGGTATTCCTATGATCAGATAAATATAATAAAATAAATATAATATTGTTTAGCAATTTTTCATGGAAAAAACCTCAACAAAAGCCTACTAAATAAAAATACAAATTTTAAATTATACCCCTAATAATCCCCAATACTATTATCATTAAATGATTACATACAGTGCAGAGTCATAGACATGAACAGTGAATGAAGGTTGAGAGAAGAACATACAAAAACTGTTGAAGACAAGACATAATGAAGAGTATGAACATGACACAGGTGTGGAAACAATTGAGAGAAGAACATGCAAATACTTGAAGTATAAGACATAAGTAATGAAGCAGACAATTGAGAGAAGAACATGCAAACACTGTTGAAGAGATTATTTGTGAGAGAAGACATAATGAGGAGCTAAGTCACAGGATACGGCGATTTTCATGGATGAGGTTCGAATTTAATTGAATTTCAAACTTTTATAAAAAAAATCAAATTTAATCGAATTTCCTCTATAAAGCACTGCTATCCGCCTCTAAACACAACTCAGCTGGTCGTGGGTATTCTTTGTATATGTTTTGTATCTATTGGGTCATGGGTGTCTGCAACTGCTAGGTCGCCCTCGGATTTTCTCCAACAAGGGTTGCTATTCTGATAATTTATTAGAAGTATACATATATTTAAAAATAAACAAAATTATAGAAGGCGAATTTTATCCAAAATTTTTTTCAAATTTTTTTTCAAATTTTTCCCTTGTCGAATTTCATGGCTGTCGAATTCAAATTCGAATTCGAACCTTGTGACTTAGATGAGGAATATGAACATGATACAGGATCATGAGAAAGTCAAGAAGTATAAGACAGTGTTACACAGGAATTGAAGAAAAATGATACTGTAAAGTGGAGTTTTCAGATTGAGAAGATCCCACCTTTATATCATTGTTGAATATACATCACACATTTAAAATAATTATACACATTCAAATGGACTTTGGCAATTAAAGGTTATATAGTACAAGATTCAAGATGACCTGTGTAGTGTAGAATACACCAGAATAAATTTGTTTCCACGCACATCATTTTTGTTCAATCAGAATTTTATCCACATCCCCAAAATTTGGGAAAACAGATCAACTTGTGAGGCAATGAAGGACGTGATATGTGAGGAGAGATTCTTAAAAATAATTGGATAATAAAAAAAAGGGTATTTTTTAAGGAATATAATAATAAGTTCAGTCAGTTAAATTATATTTTTTTCATTTTAGTTTGAACAAATATGTTTGGTTGTAAACAAATGAAAAATGTTAAGTCTTATCTATAATTTTATTTATTTATTTATTCTTAATAGTCATAATTGTATGTAGAAAATAAATACACGTTATATTTGATTTAAAAAATAAACATTTATTCTACATAGTCATAATTTTGTATGGAAAATAAATTCACTTTATATTTAATTTTAAATAGTGAACATTTATTCTACATAATCATAATTGTGTATGGAAATTAAATATAATCTATATTTTAATTTAAAAAATTTGAATGTTCTAAGTTGTGTTTAGGTTAATTAATTGAAAATTAACACGAGTGGTAGTTTGAGGAAGAAATATGTCAAAATGATTGCTCGTCGGATCAGGGTTTACAAATAATCAATGCTATATTTTTTATTAAGTTGGGAAAGGGTCTCAATCTCTTACATAAAATAGAGTTCATAAAAACAACAAGACACAAATATAAAACAATAATTACATAATCCACTAGTTGGCCATTGCACTAGGCTAGGCAACAAGTTCTAACACAAACAGAGAATAACAAAAAGAACACTATAATCAAAGCCAAGCACAAAAGAACCAAGAACTAGAGCAAGGAATCCTTATCCGTACTCATAGTATATTGGTGTATGATAACTATGAACATTGAGATGTTATAACAAAGAGCTATAAACTAGATTTAGAGTTGGATTACTAATCAAGGGATTATGACAACTCTAAGTTTTACAAATGCTATGATGAGATCAAACTTATAGTCGACCCCAATCGGCACAACTTCATCTGTGGATAACTTTGCAAAATTTTAGCTACTGAAACATATTTGTCACTAAGCATACTTATATGTGATAAAATGTTGTAATAAAGAGCATCATTGGGAACATGTGATGTACAAAAGAAAGAGATTTTTTCAAATTCACTAATTATAGTCAAACCCTAAGGTTGATTTGTAAGCATAGGAAGAGATGAAGTAAGAATTGTTGTTGATTTTTGTTAATTGTTGTGTTTTATGCTAAGAGACATGAAAATTGATATTAATGATTGTATTTGAATATGTGAATGAAAGATGATATTTAATCCAATCATGAAAGTGACCTAGGATGATATCCTTAAATAAACATCTAAGACACATAATTTAAAAAAATTGGCACACATATCGATTGATAATGGATATATCTCAGAATTGTCAACCTTGAAAGTGACAAATTTGAATTTTGAAATTGGAAGATTGAATTACATTTTTTGTTTGTCTAGGGCATGGAATCTTAGGTGTGATATAGTCTTAGAAGGCAAAAATTATGGGATTTGGACTGGTGATGTTTAATACTAAAGAGTATAGGAGGACAAAATGAGGGATTCAAATTTAGAGTCAATTGCATGTGTTGAAAAATCAAATTGAATGGTAAGATCATCTATTAATGACATCCACGCAAATGAACATAAAAAATACAACTAAATGTGAAATATATACTTTTCTCCTCTACATATTGATGAGGTTTAATTTATTTCAAAATTCACTTGTAAGCTTGAAAAACATAAAGGTATTTTTTGTATAAAAAAAAATGTATTGCTAAATGAATTATTTACTTACAATTATAAAAACATTTACTTTCATGAGTACTTGTATAGTTTACTTAAAATTATAAGAAATGTTTTCCAAAAAATTTCATTAGATAAAATAAACCAAAATAAGTTATATACTTTTTTCATGCTAGGAATTATGCCAAACTATATTTCAAAATGAACAATAATATTATTCCAACCTCTTAACCTCGAGAAAAAATGGTTCCAAACTTCCTTAGCAACAAAGCAATCAAAGAAAATATGCTTGATGCTTTCAGGCATCCTACAAATACTACAAATATCATTATCATTATTGAAATCTTTATAAGGTAAGCTTTGTAATAATAGTAGTCATTTGAAACAAGCTTTCTTAGGCTCAATGTTATTATTCCAGAGACTGGTAAAAATATCTTGTCATTCTTTGTCAGACAAGTTCAACTTCCAAGATGATTAATTAAATCAACATTACTACAAAGAAAGTTATAGATTATCTTAGCTTTCATGTTCTTCAATGCAGTCCCATCGGCCCACTTATACTTAATGAATATGTCTTGGATATAGGTACAAGCCTTGGGAAGGAGAAGATGAGAACAAGCTTCTCTAAGGATAGTATAGGTCCTCTAGTTAGAAGGAGGAAGATCAAATTTTTGATTCAAAGAGGCCCAATATTTTAACAACCCATCTTGAAGAATGTCACTAAAGCACTTGATACCCTTTGGGTACCGCTTCCTAGCAAAGCATCATTGGAGGAGGGTAAGTGGTTTATCCTTGTAAAGAAGGTTACACCATATGGATCTCTCTCCATAGATACTATTATTGTCGACAATGATACTATTATGGGTTATAAGGATTTTGACATTCTCACAAGATTCCCAAATGATTTTAAACATTGTGGATCTAATGAGAACCATCGAAAAGTTACAAACTAGTAACTCATTGAGATGAAGATGCTTCTAAGTTTTAGCTTGCTTGGGAATAGAGAGGCCAATTTTATTTCTCACAAGCACTTTCCAAGGTTCATACCCTTCCAAGGCTTTGAAAATTCACTTGGATGCAAGTGCAATTCCCTATAACTTAATATCTTTTAATCCTAATCCTCCCCCATCTCTTATCTGGAAAACACCATTGTCATTTCACTTATAGCTGTTTATTTTTTAATATACTTTTGAATATCATTAACTTGATAGCTTCTAAACAGCCAAATTGAGGAGTAGTATAAATTGTATAAGGAGAGTATCTTCTGACAAACTTGCATTTTACCAGCTAGGGAGAGGAACCGCTCATTCCATTTGCCCAACTTGCAATCAATTTTATTATTGATCCAGAGTCACAAGTCTTTTAAACAAGGATTAACTTGACAAATGGGATACCAAGGTATCTTCTTTGGTAGGTCCCCTAACTGGAATTTGTATTTTGCAAACCACGGAGGGGGTTTATCATCCCACCCTAACATAATTAATTTAGCAATAGAAATTTTTGTACCATATGCTTCACATAAAAGATTTAGTTTTTTTATGAGGGATTTTATATTCTCTTCATTGAGTTCAAGGAATAAATAGGCATCATCTACAAATTGTATGTTTAGAAGATCCTCTCTATTGGGAAGGATAATGCCCTTGACCCTAGGTGAAATGGATGTTTCTATGAGCAAGTAATATATAGCATCCAATGTGATGACAAATAGGGTTGGGGCGAGGGGGCATCCCTACCTTATTGACCTCTCAAGAGAAAAATCATCAATTAATGTCTACTGATATGAAGTTGAGTATAAGCATCTTTCATCAAAATATCAACCAATTGATAGAAACTAGCAGGAAAACCAAAGGATTCCAGTATCATGATCAAAAAAGACCATTCTACCCCGTCGTATTCTTTCTCAAAATCTAGAAGAAACGTTGCTACCTTCTAATTAGTGGTTTTTCCCCAGTTCACCACTTTCCAACTAGTCAGTAGGTTTTCGAGGATATACCTTCCCTTTAAGAACCCTATTTGTGTGTTGCTTACAAACTTTGGAAGTATATCAACTATCTCGGAGCAATGATTTTTGCAAAATAATTATATGAGGCATTTAGTAGTGTAATCGATCTCTAATTCTTGATAAGTGTCTTGTCCCCATCCTTAGGCAATAATTTAATAACCCCTTTGTTAATTTCAGCCCCTAGAGTTCCTCTACTAATAACCTCCTTATAGATCAACAACAAGTCCTCATTAATCCAATTAATGTTTTTCTTGTAGAACTCCACTAGAAGGCCATCAAAGCCTGATGATATGGCATTGATGAGCACATTGATGGCTTTTCTAACTTCCTCTAATGTGATGACCTTATTAATATTGTGAATGTCATTCTATTAAAAAAATTTAGGAATAATATTTTTGTAACATTTTGTGGCCTTCTGGCAGTTATCACTTTTACCCTCCGTGGTAAAGAGTTTTTTGTAATATTCAAGGAAGATGTTTTTGATCTCCTCCCGATCCTAAATAGTTTTTCCATTCTCCCATACCTTATCAATTTTTCCCTTTGAATTATTTATGCTTAAGGAAGTTGAAGAAGAATGTTGTCCTATTTAAAAAATGAGACTTCCTATCATTTAATACTTTGAGCTATGTTTGATTTATAGGCACTAGAATATTGTAATTTTTCATATAAATAATAGTTTTGGAATCAAGATCCCATTATCTATGACCCTAAAAATTTGGGCCTATTTTGTTGGGACATTGACAATTGGCAAAAAGTGTCTAACTCTTTTTGACCAAAATTTTGGGAGGATATTATGTTGGTCTTGCTATTTCCATATCTATTTTCAATGCAAAAAATGGTTATTTTAAATCGACCTTTTATCAATTGAAAGTTAGAATCTCGTATATTTAAGAAAGTTAGCATTCCCATTTGGTGATGAAACAATTATGAAAATTGGAGATATCCTTATGATGTGAAGGACTTGCCTAATGTGAGGTTCTAGATCTATAAATTCAATTAACAGTCAACAATATTCAACTCTTCATCAACATTTATTCATCGTGATGGAAGCTTCAAGGGATGTTGGGGGATGATAGGGAGTCACTTACTAATGATTAGCTTGTACCTCTCCCTAAGGGGTTGGGTATGATTTCATGTTGTACTCACATTTTTACAATTAAGTTGTAGATATGAGTTTTATCATTCAAGTTATGTGATTTGTGCATTCTTGAGTTAATTCAAGTTTCATATTTGATCATTCTATATAGGATTTACTCTAATACACTTGAGTGGAACTCAAGTTTATATTTATGCATCTTAGCTCATAGAAATCTTAGATACACAAGGTTCAAAGCACACACACAATTTTCAGATTTGCTATTAGTTATTTGTGTAGGTGGAAATCACCAAAATATGAGGTTTTGACTAAGGAAAGCCCCTATATAGCCACAACCACACCTTTCTCAAGACTTAGAGATAGAGATCCATTATACATTTAATTAGAAAACACTCGGACTTGGGTGCCTAGCACCTGTGTCCACCATAACTAAGGCACCTAGCATCTTTATCCACCATGACAAAGCCATAGTCCTCCCAAGTCAGCCTCAAATTTGATAGGTTGTAGATACAGAGTTTCAAACTTCCAAATACAATCTCAATGCTTAGTGATTCACAAATCAAGACCAAGGCCCCTAGCAACAGTCTCCACCTAGTTTTAACTCTATTTTCAGGCATAGGTGCACCTCTGATTCTCTATTTTATTCGGTTTATTAGTTCCAGTTTCTAAATTAGATAGTTTTATTAGTTTGCATGATCGTCCATGCATGTTTAGACTTATTTAGTTTATATTTTAAATCAAACAAATAATTCTTCAAAGCAATAAAGAAATAGAGTCCATGAGGATTGATTGACCCTCTTTGGATAGAGTTAGTCAAGCATATACCCTCTTTAGTGGTTTGTAAATGTTTAGCTAAAAGAGGGTCTGGTCCTAGTTGAGTTAATATTTGTTTTATCCCTTTTCCGTCCCATAAATGGTGTATATAATTTTCCCAACTACTTTAAACACATTGGTGTGTTTATATTTGATCTAAAAACCTAAGAAACTGTTATATTTTTGTACTCCATTGGATTGATGTGACAAGTATAAAAATGAGCCTCCTTCATAAAGGGCTTGTAAACACGTAATTGTACCAAAAGGAAAAAAAATCACCATAGAATGGGGCTTGTCAAAATGGCTATGATACCTTGTTGAAATACCATATTATATTTATAATTCCCAAACTCCACAAGACCAAGAAACTTTCCACAATATCTTTGCACAAAGCTTAAAGATAAATTGATAAAGTATAATTATGAGCCAAATTGAATGTGAAATGTACATACAAGACATTGTTTATATAGATCAAGAGTGAAATTTAAAAATAAAAAGTGGAACTTAGTGAAGGTAGGTGGATCCCTACTAATAAAAAATGGCTAAACATGTGTTTAGTGAAACATGAAACAAACATAATATTAATTATAAAAAATACTAAAAAAAAATTATTGCTCATAATATGCAAGTAAGTGTAACAACCTTTAGAACATAAATTACACTAAAGATTTAACAAGTTAGTAAATATACACATGCTAAAAATGATAAGTAAATTTTTGCCTTTCATACTTAATTTGTTTAACATGATCATTACTAAAATGAAAGACACAATCATTACAAAATTGTAGTGTCGTAAATTATAACTTTGCACAATTTACACCACCTTTTGTGCCCCTACTTTAGTGTGTCCCATCTTAGCTCTCCCCCAAGTCCATTTCTGGCATTTTCACCTCAAACCTAATGTCATCTTTCTGCACGAAGAATTGAACCTATGCCTCGGGATATGCATTCTACTTCCCCACTTGTTTCCCATGTTTGTGGTGGACCAGGGCATCTTGGTCTACGACTGGGAAACACAGGGCATCCTAGTCCTCTTTAAATAGGACCTAATTTGAACATGTTGGTGCACTTCCCCTTCCCAATGATTTCAATCCTCAATGATTTAATTCTCAATGTTTTAATTTGACTATTTGAGGTTGGCCTAATTGATAAATTACCTTGGGAACCCTATAAGTGCATCCTTTTGATTCATTTTTAAAAATTCGCCTGCACCCATCATTCATGCATCCACATCAAGCATCTTCAATCATTCAAGGCAACATTTCATCCCACCATATTCTTCAAGAATTTCAACATCATGGAGTAGCAAATATAAATCAATCTTAATGCAAGCATGTGTGTTTGATTAGGTCATTCATATTCATATCATGTCAACTCATGTCATTGCATCAACAGTTGTGATTACATTCAAAGAGAATTGCATCATCATCCATTATCAATTGTAACAGTTCAGAGATTTATCATTTAGCATTTACCTCAATATTTCCATTTACACTTTCAATTCAATTCAAGGCTTAATTCCAAACTTGGGGTTTGACTTAGGCAAACCCCTATCAACAATATACCATTTCCCTTCTATGTGCAAGCAATATATTTAGGAGCTACAAATGAAGATTCCAGTAGAGAATTCAACGACGATCAAATCCAACTTTTGTAGGAGCAAAAAATAGAGGACTGGGTCGCCTAGAGCCATACGGTCCCACGAATTTTTGATAAAATTTTGGGAACATATTTTGAATGAAATATTGATTCTAAAAGTTTCTTGTTTGTCTGCATTTGATAGATGAAAGACCAGGATGCCCAGAGCCACCTGGTCCTATACTTTCGGGCTGAATTTATTGAGATAGGTGCCTCTTTGTTTCTTCTACTTATATTTAGCTTCATGTCTGCATACTATGTCTGTAGCTTGTTGTTTATGTTATTTTATGTCAAATTCTCATCATTTATCCTAGATCTATCCTTCAAATTACATCATTCCAATTGCATCTTCAACTCAATCAAAAGGGAGCATAACTCAATTTGCATTCAACCCTTTTCCTAATAGAATTGAGGTCAAATCTATTGAGTTCATTTTCCTTTTAATGTTTTGTGTGGAAATAATTGAATTCATATCTAAATTTGTGGATCCCTATTTCCATACCTTACAAAAACAAATTTGAATTTGAAATACAACATGTCAACAATGAATTTATAACAATGTTTTTTTTTACATTGCATATGTATATTGCATTAAAGCGACTTGTTTACAATTATATTGAAATATGAGTTAAATAATCTTTCGTATCTAGAATCATGCTTTTGTCTTGAACAAGTCTTAGTGATTCATATATAAGAGGGAGAGCATTACCAAGTGTTTTTCCTACAACCATAGACTAGCAGTCCCCCGCACATCTT
This sequence comes from Cryptomeria japonica, assembly GCF_030272615.1. NCBI lineage: Eukaryota > Viridiplantae > Streptophyta > Pinopsida > Cupressales > Cupressaceae > Cryptomeria > Cryptomeria japonica. Next base: position 381,218,581 of record NC_081407.1, read on the forward strand.
CCATCTAGAGTGGCCCTACCCTTCACAAAGAGTATAAATAAAGGAAACCAACAAAGTCCATGTTGTCTGAGTCCTAGTGTTGTGCCCTACATAGCCCAATCAACCATACATTCTTAGACAATCCTCTAATTACGTATGACCAATTCGACTGGATTATAAAATCTAGGACACTGTGAACTGATTAAATGCAAGCAAAGACTTTTGCATCACTTTGGCCAAAGTGTTAAAATAAAAGACACTTCCATAGGAAATGCATTCATATGTTCACGCACCTCTAACTCGACTTGGATAAGACATTCATCTTATGAATTATAACACGGTTGGCTAATTAAACCGATCATCTATTTTTTCCTATAAATTTAAGACCAAACATGTAGTTCTTTCTATTTTCCGTAAACGGCTAAATTTATTAAATTATACTTATGACAAAGAACGTCTACTTTGAGTACTCACAATTTGCAAATCTTGGCTATTGCCATGTGTTCATATGTCCTTACAATAATTCATGAGTATAATACTATCCTAAGTTTTAAGGCATAAGATGTTTTAACTCTTTTAAAGGTTATAGCACATTCAAATAATTTCACCTTCCTACCACGGACCCACAATTTTGTGACTATCACTACTAAAGGGTCTTAACAAATTATAAATATAAATAAATAAGAGTTTTATCCTCTTTCATATTGATTTAAACAAAATTTAACATCATTATATATTTCTAGTTTTTATATGCTTTCTCTCTCAGCTTCATTCAAGAAAATAATTTTTAAGATCAATGAAGGTATAACATGTCATCCAATTTCTTTCTGCAAGAATAACATATTTATGAAATCTATGTCACAATAAGGGCTTTGAGTAAAATATGATTACTCTCTGCCACAATATCCAGTATAGATATCAAGCTTTTGATACCTATTTATAAATATATTAAAAACAAAATATGTATACTTATATATATCTACAAATACACACACACAAAAACTTCCACAATTTGAATTCTTATATTAAAACGTATTTTCTATGTTGTCCAACATAGAAGAATAAAGATTTTAAATGATTTCATACATTGGTAAGTATACATAGTCAAATTCATTTTCTCTTTAGAGGCTTGTTTTATTTCAAACTCATACATTGTTCATAAAGTCACTCTTCATTTCCACTAAAAGAGTATATATATTAGAGCAAGAATGAAATTCCAAATCCAATGCAAAATAAGCCTCCTCAACCAATGAATAATGAATTCATAATACATAAATAAGAAAATTAAAATAAATTATACCAAGCATCCAATTCGAAACTCTCCATTGTTCTTCTTAATCTTCTTGTATGATGGCTCTCAAAAATTATGTGTGCATGAAGCAAATTGAAAGTGCGATGCGATTAGGACGATAAGATATCAAAGGTGTGATTATCAAAAATAAGGATTTGATTGGTTGTAGAAGATTTATATTTTTCTCAATGGCTAACATTGAATTTGGTTTTGAGAAATCAAGGATCATGATCTAATGACACTCAAATTTGCGAATTGAAAGTGGAGGAAAGGATGAGTTAATTGAAAATAAATAGAGAAACTATTTATTTTCAACACAAAGCTACCATTTGCAAGTGGAGGAAATAAAGAGGTAAGTGGAAAAGAAAATAGAAAAAGGAAGAGTTAAGTGAGAGGACAAACTAGCAAGTGGAAGAGATAAGTGGGAGGGAAATTAAAAAGTCGAAGAATAAAGTGAAAGGAGATGGAAGAGTTGAGTGGAGAGAAATATTAGAAAATTGGTGAGTTAAATGTGGTCATAAATAAATAAATAAAATTAATTCATTTCACACACACGTGGTAATAATATAAATTAAAATTTTATTTAATTAGAGAATTTGGAGAAAGGGATTAAATAATTATAAATAACTATTTAATCTTGGAAGAATAATTAGTTTAGAATAAAGGGATTAAATAATTAAGTGAATTATTTATTCAAAGAGGAATAGTTAGGAGTAGGCAATTGAGATCAAGATTGATTGATTAGAAAGAGATAATGGTGAACATTAATTAAATAATGAAGATTATTTAATTAATGGTTTAGAATAACATTAACTAAATAATTTTTAAAAAATTAATTATTAGAAGAAGAATATTACTAATAATTAAGTTATAAAATTATTTAATCAATTTTAGATTAGAAATTGGTGAAAAGTGTTAGCGGAGACCTAGGACAATTTTTAATGTCTACATTTTGCCCTTCTTTGAGACAATGAGAATTTGAGCATCGTTTCAAAGAAAAATTGAAAGATCATGCCCCAGTAGACCAAGGGATGGAAGTAGGATGCCCCATCAAGAGATTGTTGATGTATGAAAAGCATGAATAATCTCTTGAAAGAAGAGGAATAATGTTAGAAAGAGGAAATGGGATGAAAAAGAACAATGGTTAATAAGAAGTAAAGAATATTAGTTGATCATAGATAAGGATTGATCAATATCATATAAAGGAAATCTTGATTGATCAAATAGAATAGATTGTGAGGGATTGATTGACTGATTGATTGATTGATAGAAGAAATGTTAGCCAAAAGAAAGATTAGTGAGTTCAGAGAAGAAAAGTTAGTGCGATGAAATGAGCTTTTACGAGTGCACTTTATCATCATAGAGCTTTATCATGTGGAAAATGGAGACATCGTACCATGGCATAGAAAACCAGGATAATAATGCTATCCCTTTGCGGAAAACAGACACATTGCAAACAAGGAATGTTTCCCCTTTTCTTAAAATGTTTTTATGTTAAGGGTGGATGTATGTGTGACAATCACAAGCATAAGTGAATGTGCTAACACAAACACTTAAGAGACACTTGTCCCTAAACTTCATAAAAAAAACCCCACAAACAGAAGACAAAAACAAAAGACAATGAACCATCCCGAGAACTCTAATCACTTGTGGATATCCTTAAGTAGCATAGGAACATGACCAAAGATAAACCAATGAAAGATAGGACTCATTAGACCAAGCGAGTCAACAACCATTCTGAACTTGTTGTCAAAGTTGATTGTTTGTGATACGAGGATCATGACGTTTGGTTTCAGGAATGAAGTACCCTGTCTAAGACAAATTCAATCTAGTTTCGAGTATACCACACCCTGTATAAGATAGATAATTTATTGATAGGATTTGTTTGATGTTTGATTGATAGAACAAGTCTGATCATTTTGATAGTTGACTAGGGTGATAGCTTGTCTTTTGTTGCGTGATTTATTAAGCACAATATTTTACATGTTGTCCATTTGTTGTATGCTCAAATGTTTGCCTTCGCAAGGGACAAATTATTAATGAAACGAAATGATTGTTTTTGGTTTTTTATTCTTTTCCCATTTTTAAAGTTTTTTTTATGTTATTTGATTATTATTTTTATTTTCAATTTCTTTAGGACGTTTTTATAATATTTTTGAAAATAATTCTTTTTTTAGAACATTTTTTTAACTTTTAGAGATTTTTTAAGGACATTTTATGAATGATTTTGTTCATTTTTAGCACTTTCAAAAAATATTGCTTATTTTTAGGACATTTTACGAATGTGTTTGAAACTTTTTCAGGACTTTCAAGCTATGCACATGTTGTGTCCTTCGATCTATTGGTAAGAAGAACTCCATCTACCAAGCATGTTTGATAAATTGTCCCCAATCAGTTCAAGACTATTTATAGCGATCGTGCGAAACCAAACCTACGTACAAACTAGATGAGAAAGGAAATGACGCTAAACATCAACCAGTCTCAAGCCACAAGAGGACAATCAGGTTTTATTGGAAATGGACAAAAGTGTGCTTATAGAGGAGGATGTGTTATAGATAGAGCAACGATAGATGGTGGAGAAATGACTTGCTATCGTGGTGCATGTTTGCCAAGTTTTCACCACGATACTTACTCAGCTTGTTTATCAGGTTTTCACTATTGGGCAAATGATTTCTCTTTACTTTTATTTTGGTCACGCAAGACACCTATTTTCTAGGTTTTCATAATGATTTATTTTTTTCACACATTTTTTATATTTTTTCAAGATCATTTTTCAAAAAAAAATATTTTCTTCAAGATTGTTTTTCATTTTTTTTATATATTTTTTCAAAATCATGTAAAATACTTGCAAAGGTGCATGCTATTAACTATCTTTGAAAGTTTTTATCCCTCTGATGTTGCAAGTTGGTATTCACCTGACCCATAAGTCACAGTGACTACATATGGTCCTAGGCAATTAGGCTCAAACTTGCCTAGTTTTTCTCTAGCTTGCTGATTATTTGGATTTGCTCTATTTAGGACCAAGTCACCAATGTCAAAATGTTGGCCTCTGACCTTCTTTTTATAGCTCCAACGGAAATAATTTTGATAAGCTTGCAAATGAACTAGAGCAATTTGTCCTCTTTCATCCTCAATCAAGTGCCTCAAGGAAACTCTCAATGATGAGATCTCAACCTCAACAAGAAGTATGGCCTCAAAATCATAAACTAATGAATAAGGAGTAGCACTAGTGGGAGTGTGGATACTGGTATGATATGCCCACAAGGAAGGGTTCAATTGTATATGCCAATCTTGGCCAACATCATTGATAGCCTTTTTCAATATTTTGATGATGGTTTTGTTTGATGTCTCAACTTGACCATTACTCTATGGTTAGTATGGGGTGGAAAAGCAATGCTAGATATGAAATTTCTCATAGAGTTCTTTAACATATTGGTTCCTGAATGGGCACTCATTGTCAATAACAACTGCTAGTGGAATTCCATACTGGCATATAATATAATTCAAGATGAACTTGGAAATTTGCTTGCTAGTAATAGAAGTCATAAGAATGGTCTCAATCCAATTGGGAAAGTACTCAATAGAAGGTATTATAAACTTATGTTCGTTTGTAGAAGTAGGATGAAAATTTCCTATGAGGTCAAGTTCCCACTAAGAGAAGGGTCATGGAGATATAACAAGTTGAAGCTCTTACATGGGCGTGTGAATGTGGTGTATGTATCTAACACTTGTAACATTCTCTTAGAAAAATTGTAGGCATATTGATCCATTATGGGTGTAGAGTCGTAATTTATAATCAAGCCAATTTACAACTCATGTTTGTGCTCCTACTTTAGCGTGTCCTATCTCCATCTCCTCTCTAGGTTTGGTTTGAGCCTATTATCCAGCTTCAATGATGTCATGAACATACTTTGGTGGGTCCCCTCATGGGATCCCATCCCCCCTTTCTCTTTGTTTTGATCATGTTTACAGAAGGACCAGGGTGCAGGATGCCTTGATCTAGACCAAGGCACCCCAAAATGCCCTAGTCCCTCTCAAACGGGCCCCAATTTGAAATGGGGCAAGTCATATATCTCTATAATAGCATTTGATTCTTGGGCTACACATGACCATTGGAGGTTAACCTAATTGGTAATTTACCAAGAGAAACAAGTACAAAGACATCATATCAATTCATTTTGGTATCCATAACATATCTATATTGTTTCTTCATCTATGAAGCATTCATTATCAAGCATCTTCAAATATTCAAGGTTGCATATTCATCATTCAAGCATTATGGAGCAAAGTTGTGTCAATATTCATGCAAGCATGTGTGTTTTATTAGGGTTTTTCATGTTCATGTGTTTTTCATGCCATTACATTCAACATTTATGATTGCATTCAAATAACATTGCATCATCATCAACAATTGTAGATTTGAGGAATATCTCCTTATCAATTATTTTAGTATTTGCATTATTTCATTCAAGGTTAATTCCTAAACTAGGGTATGAATTAGGAAAAACCCTATCCACAACATCTTTCCCTCTCTTTATGTGCATAGGAAACAAGTGCAGGAGCTATACTTGAGAATTTGACAGAGAGTCAATAGTGATGAACAAGTTCAGCTTTTGACGGTGGAAATTTGAAGGACCAGGGTAGATCTGTGCTACCTGGTCCCAAAAAAATTAGGCCGAACTTCTAAGAATAGGTTCTAAATATCTTATTTTTCCTAGATCTCAGTTGGTGGCTCCATGGGACATCTGTAGCTTACTGTTTCTGTCAATTTTCTTCAATTATCCCTCATTTTAACCTAATTTCACAATTACATTACAAATTCATTTTCAATTTAGAAAGGAGGCAAACAAACTAGTGAATCTAATAATAATTTCAGTCGTTTCCTTATTTGGATTATAGCTAGATCTATTGGATTCACCCTTCTTTCAATGTATTGGTAATTTGGCTAGTTAGTGGTTTTATTTGGTGAAACTATAATTCTAAATTAACACCATTACATTTTGGTGAACCCGAATTTTTTCATGCTTATTTCTGATTTATGGTCTCAGACTGATTTGTATGCACTTTAACATTTAAATTTGCACTCATTGATCAAATTTACAATATTGAATATATAAATTTAGAGGTTAATTTCATAAAAACCCTAATTTATTTTCCTAAAATTAATTTGCAGGTTGCATAATTGTTCAATTTTGTTTTAGATCTGATTTTTCATATTTTCATTGCATATATTGAGTGAACGTTACTTTGGTTACATGATATATGAGTTTCTTGTTTGATCATAAGTGCATATGACATTCTTATATTATTTTGCTAGTTCAATTTCAAGTTACATTAAAGATGTTCATGTTGTTCCCATCCATGTATATGATGATAACTTAATTCTCCCTTTCATTCATAGCTATGATTTATCCTCTCCCAAAATTGGTCCCACCAATGAGGACACATTGGTGCAAGAAGAGAATATGAACACTTCTTTCAAAGATCTCCCTCCTAGAGATGAAGATTTGGAGAATGATGTTCATCCTTCTTCTAAAATGTACCTCCCCCATAAGGATTATTTGGTGCAAGAGGATGCTCTTAAGATACAAGGATTTAAGATATATGAAAATACCCTCTTATGAATCTTTCAATGATTCCTCTCCCAAAGTTCATCTCCCTAAAGAGGACATATTGATGCAAGAAGAAATTTTTAACATTTCTCTCAATCATGGCCCTCTTTGGGATGAAGCATTAGAGAATGATGTTGATTATTCTAATATGTCCCTCCCATATGAGAGTACCTTAGTGAAAGAGGATGATATTATGGTAAAAGAGGGTGATATGATTAACAATTCCTTTAATAACAGCTCACCTTCTATCCATTTCAATAAACTTCCCCCTAGAGATGAAGCATCAATGAGATATGATTGTCCTTTTCCTAAGGTTTGTCATGAAGATACTTTAGAGCAAGAGGATAATACCATTTCTTGTCATTATAATGTTTCCAATGCTCTCTCCCCTAAGATGAAGAATCTAACCAAAATCAAATCAATGTTATTCTTGTTGCTGAGAACCCTAAGTTTATTGTCCACCTTCATCAATATGTCTTTAAACCTCACCTAAAATCAAAAATTGTTGTTAAGAGTGGAGTGAATCATCAACCCAATTATCATGCAGTGCCTTACACATATAATAATGAAGCATTTACTTTAGAAGTTGACAAGAACATACAAACTGAAGCATAATATATTTTATTAGTTCCTACAATCCTCTCTCCAATTCATACAAATATACCATCTCCTACTAAATATATTCCTAAAGAGGAACTCTTAGAGGATGATTGGGGGTCATTAGATTTCACACCATCTTTTGTAGAAAATCTAAGATGCTTTAATTTGATACTCAATTTTTTCTTCATATCACATGTTTAGATTTTGATTGAGCCTCTTTAAACTTCAATCCAATTCCACCTAAGATCGAACCCTTTCTTGATCTTACACATGGATGCAATCGACAAGTTTTAGGATGTGGGCAACAAAGTATAGGAAGTCGTGAGAAATCACACTTTTCTAAAGAAAAGCTAGTTTTCCAACTTCTTCCTTTGTCAACATCCCCTCCTCGATTGTCTATTGAATCCTTGTCTTCTCATTCCAATATGCAATTACAACAAGATAATGTTTTGTTCAATCTTCTTCACGCTAGTTTAATTTCTCTTCTTTGGCCTAAACAAAGAAGGAAACATACACAACCTATTGAAAAATCTTTTTGTAAGTGTCATCAAATCCATGGCCATTCTACTAATGAATGTCAAGCTTCACAAATTAAAATACAACAATATATTGATTTAGGTATCATAAAAATGACATGTGGGAATGAATGGTATATTTTTCATAATCATTTCAAATAACATTCATTTTCCTATTATGTTGCTCCTCGCTATGTGACATTGTTAGCTTACCTGCTAGGGGCTCATTGTCATTCATAGTAGTATAATTTCAGGTGCAATAATACTTAGTGAGCAACATAATAGTCTATTAATTCTTTTCTCTATGCTTGGCGGGAAAGAATAATTTTCTAGATCTCTTTCCTCTTTCTAAGGATTCACTTTTTCTTGTATGAGTTGCATTTATTATAACATGATGTCATTTCTTGCATAGAATTATCCTTCATGCGAGTACATGTGTGTTCCTTGGGTACGACCTATCCCTTGCTTGAAAAGGTACATCTCTTGTGAATAAATTTCTCCTTGGAAGTTGTGTCATCCTTTTATTTGTCCCTATGCTTGGGGGCATTGATCTTTCTCTTATCCTTTCTAAGAATCCACTTTTCCTTTGTTGAGTGGTGTTTTCTTATGATACGTGTTGTTATTTCTTGTGTGAAGTTGTTTGTTTTCTCAAGGGTTCTCTTTTATGCAGGAGATGTATATCCTTTTCTACAACCTCTTTTTCACTTGGCAATTTATGTTTATTACAAACAAACCCTTCACTTTGGGTTAAAAGTGTGTCATCCTTCATCAAGAATACATTGCACCTACCAATAGGGGGAAGGTATGCTTCTTGTTTTCCCTCCTCTCTTTTGTTTGTTGATGCTATCTTTGTTCAAAAAACTCCTCTTGGAGGTAGATGTCTTTAAGCAAAGATCTCTTCTCCTTCAAAGGATTCACTTTACACTTGTTGCAAGATATCTCTTTTTCAACTATCTTTTCCTTTCTTATAAGAGTAATGCCTCTTTAGCTTGGATTTATTAACATTGTTTCTTAAAAGGACATCTCCTTGGTGTTGAAGGTGTGTATCCTTTTTTCTAGCTTACTTAAGACATCAAAGTAAGAATATGTTGAGATCTTAAAGGGGGGGCATTCCATATCGCCCTCTTTGTACTATATTTTATATGTCTTATATGAGATGTTCAGACTCGAAACCAGACAAATCAAAGTCTTATACGAGATACTTCATGCTCAAAACTAGACAAAACATTTTTATATGTCTTATACAAGGTATACATTCTCGAAACCAGACAAAACAAAGTCTTATGTATAAGATGTTCCTGAAACCAGGCATATATTTGTCTTATACAGGGTACACATTCTCAAAACTAGACAAAACAAAGTCTTATACGAGAACGTTCCTAAAACCAAACACATTTTCATTTTCATTTCATGTCTTATACAAGTTGTCGCATGCTCAAAACTAGACAAAAAAAAGTCTTATACAAGATGCTTAATTTCTGAAACTAGACAGTAGCATACGCAACAAGATGGGTAGTGTATACGATGAAAAGTGATGATGATAAACTATTGTAAAACCATAAAGATCCAACCACAAACAATATAGATCCTACAATGAAACATTCACCAATACCAATAGAGATACCTAGGATCATGTAAATCAACAAAATAAAACAATATTACCATTCACATGTCAAGTAGAGTTTCAATCTTCATTGTCTCTTATCTCCATTGATCTTGTTTGATATATTTGCTCTCAGATTTTATGTGTGTACGAGAGCTCAACAAAGAATGGATTATGGTTGATAGTTTGATCGCAAGAAGTCTTGATTGACGCAATCATTAGGGTTGATGATGAAGGAGAGTATCCTCTTATATAGAAGACACTTTAGGAAATGGAGGGATAAGATTAAAAGGTGAAGAGGATAAATGGTCGATTAGGATTAAAGGGTAGGTAGAGGAAATAATTAAATGATAAAGGGGGTATTTAAGAGAAGAATTAAGAGATGAATGACATGTGTCATGGGTAGAAAAGGCTACTGAATTAATTAAATAAATAAAGATTTATTTAATTAATAGAGGAAGTGGAATCAATTAAATAAATAAAATATTTATTTAATTTAGGAAAAGGACAATTTAAATAAATAAAAGTATTTATTTAAATGAGGAAAGGCTTAGAAGAGGATTAGTGAATTAATTAAATAAATAAGAATTTATTTAACTTATAGAAGACTTAGGATAAAAGAATTAAATAAATAAAATGTTTATTTAATTTATAGATAGGACAATTTTAGGTGTCTACATTTTGCCCCTCTTTGAGACAATGCAGCTTGTCGCGTTGGCTCAAAAAAGATAAGATAAACTGATACAAAGCTGCCCCAAGATGGGAATGATATGCCCCCTCGAGAGATTGGATGAAAATGTTTGAAAAGATCGCAAACAATCTCTTGATAAGAAAGAAAGGCTAGAAAGGACTGACAAGATAGGGTGACAAGGTCACGCAGGAAAAAGACTGACTCAAGAGGAATCAATAGAATTGTGTCTATCTTAAAAGGCCAAAATTGATAGTTATGTGATGAACATATGCTATCAATTGGATAAGCTGCTGAGAGGATTCACTTAAACAGGTGCCCTAGGGAAGACAAAATGAAAACAAGGCTAGAATTGACAATTATGTGATAAACATGCGTTGCCAATTGGATAAGCTGCTAAGATGATTCACTCAACAAACGCCCTAAAAAAGACAAACTGGAAAGAAGGCTAGAATTGACATTTCTATGATAAACATACGTTGCCAATTGGATAAGTTGTTTAGAGGATTCACTCAACGGGTGCCCTAAACAAGTCGGTTTGCTAAGCTGAGTATAGGATAAGTATTCGAATTGATAAAATCTGGTGAGTGCTCTAGCAAGATAGGATATAGTGCAATGTGACAAACATATACACTAGGATGCAGTGCCATGTGATATACATAAGCACTAGGATAGAACCTAATGAGCAACACCATGTGATGGACATAGGTACCACTAGCCTAGGATAGGATAAGATAAGCAGCACTATGTGATGAACATGAGTACCACTAGGATTGAGTCTAGAGAGCGATTCCCTGTGACACAGCGGTTAGGAACAGATTTGACTATTGAGGACCACACTGCGATCAAGTTGATTGGATTGAGACACATTATGTATATGCCTGATATTTGGGCAAACACAAGACTGTTAACAGCTTTGGTGAAAAGATGGTCCCACAAGGTTCGTAGGAGGGGATAGATGAGATGATCCAGGGGCTAGTCCTTCGGGAGCTCAGATTCCTTTGAGGCCAGTTGGCTCTGAGGGTGGGTCTTCATAATAGCTCTCTTGGATCCCACTTTGTATCAGTTTTTTTATAATGATGTAGACACCTTTGGGTGATTTTTGTAGCCATATGGGATTTTGATATCATCATATCGTGGCACATTATTATTTTTTGATATATATATATATATGAGATGATATATTCCTTGTGGCAGCTATATGCATGTGTTCCTATGTGATGTTGTATATGCTTTATGATGATGTGATATGATGCTTATGATCTTATATGATGATGCATGTTACATGTTTTATTACAAATGTGATGATGCTTATGATTCTTAATGCGATGGATATGTACATGATGTAATGCAATATAGTTTTATTCTTTTCTGGATTTATATGTATGTTATAAAAAAATGCACATAAATGTATGCTTATGAGTTATTTACACGATGAGATGCATGATACATATATTATTGTTTTTGTCTTTTTTATGTTTTATATGAGAATGCAAATGCTAATCAATAATACATGCAGGATGTGATGTGATTGTGATATACATATGTATGCATGAAATGCTAATATGTGGCAATGCAAGTGCAAACTACATGAAATACAAATATTTTTGGTGTGTTATTATACTCAGTCAGGTAATAGCGGCTACACAAAATCAAGGAAGGACAATGGAGGTCAATCAAGAAAGGGGGATGAAAGGTAGAAGATATGGAAGTGAAAGAGCTTCTTGTGCTTTATCATCCTTGAGCGTTATTATGGAAAATAGGTTATGACAATCGAGGTATAGGTTAGACCTAGAAAATTATTGTACCTGTTTGCATAGAGATCAGACAGTCACAAACAAGGAATGCCCCAGTTCATACTAGACTCACGGCATGTTCATATCCTTGGACAAGCCATAGCATTAACTAAGAGACAATCCATAGACAACAAAATAGGTGAACATATCCCATCCTCGCCTTTCTATTCAAAGACATCCTGGAGATATAATCTATAGTCAGAGACACCCTAGAAAAGCTAAAAGACATGTCACCAAAAGATAAAATCAAAAGAAAACGAAGACTTGACACCAACACACAATGAAATCTTCAAGTTATTTGTGTTTCTTGCCACATATGTTAACATTTTTAATTTGGTCACAATGTTGTTATCCTGGTAAAGGATAGATAATGCTGAAAAACCATATTGTTGCCAAAGTTTGCTGAAAGATTTGATTTCTTTAAAGCCCATTGTTGCTTGTATCTCATCTGAAACTGACTGAATCCATGAAACTGATACTTTATTGCAAAGAAGATCGGAACTTTATTGCAGATTGGTGATGCAAAGGACTTTTTATTGCGGATTGTATGCGAAAAGAAGAAGGAACGAAAAGACAATGTTCCTCAAAACATGTGATGCTCAGGGTACCACTTCCATCACTAGATTTAGGATTTTTCCCTAGTTGGAGATTGGACCTGATTTATTATGGAAGGAAATGGTGAAAAGAGAAGTTTATTGTGAACGGTTAAGCAATCTTAGGTAGATCAATAACAAGCCATGATGGGAATAAGTAAATTTATTATGAATGGATAGACTGTGAGTGTGTACAAAGTGAAAGGATAAGATTGAATCTTGAAGGAGGGAGGAGCAATGTCTCTACACATGGCGCCAGTAACTTGGTTTTCACCATGGCACTTGCCCAGAACGCCACTGAAGTGGTTTTCACCGTTGGACGAACTTATTGTTGGCATATGTGCAGAGTATGATGACATAATGATATTATATGTTGTCATTGATGTCAATATGCTGAAGAATGAACTGGTATATTGAAGTAAGCAACTTGCAAGAGAACCGGTATGATGTTGTGAACCGATATATGTGATGCAAGAGAACCGGTATGATGTTGTGAACCAGTATATGTGAAAAAGTGAAGCGGTATGTCTGTCCAAGAGAACCGGTATGTTGGAATGTGAACCGGTATATGGAATGTTTTGTATCAAGGTTTCATATGGTATGACTACCGGTTGGTAGTCTTAGCTTCAAGGTTTCTGGTTGAAGTATTCCAAGCCTGTGTGATTCAACCGATGACATCGTGTGATGAGTTAGCATTGTAATGAAGAACAGATTGTGTTGCCACGTCAGCCTTGTGCACATGAAGGATCTTGCATGAAGGAGATTGATCCTATCTACCTCGGGAATGTGTGAAGTCTCTGTAAACGGTGGAGCATGCATGATGGGTTATTAGCCTCCAAGAAATGGTGAAGAACGAACGATGGAGAACGTTTGGAGATCTGTTCAAGACTATTGTAACCAATGCAATATGTTCAACGGTTAGGATTGAACCGACTGAATTGCTTAACCTAAATGTTTAGGGTTTAAGGTTTATGCTACCGACCTATCTGTTTCCTATAAGGTCAATGTTGTTTTTCATGTTGAGGTTGTTGGAAAATGTTGTGAGTGTATCTAAGTGCAGAGATACATGATTCTTGTCAGACTAGATAAGAGAATAGATACCTGCAGAGTGTGATTGCAGAAGGAAGGAACTAAAGCGGATCTGCATTAGCATTGAAGTGTTGTTACCAGATCATTGTAATACCTGTTGACCTCTAACCACTTCCATAGTTGGAAAATCCCTTAACAGGGTAGCTTTAACTGGCTTGCTGTAAATCCTTTAACAGGGTGACTCAAAATCATTGAGTTCTTAAAATCCTCTAACAAGGTAACCTTTAATAGGGTTTAACCCTTAATCGAGTATTTTAGCCACCCCTTAACCGAGTGATCCCTAGCAAGATCAGTTCCTAACATAACCTATTGTAAAGTCTTTAACGGGACTAGGCTCCTAACAGAGCAGACTTCAAAAGGGTTCAAAGAACAACTTGTGGGTATTCATCCCCACCGTGGTTTTTCCCAGTTGGGTTTCCACGTGAAAAATATGTGTGTTATGTGTGATGCTTTGTTATTCTCTGTCAAGCGGTAAAGCATGATTGACCAGTAAGTCTTTACATTTCTGTTGATGTATTACTAGTATATGCATATGGGTGAAATGGAAATAAGATGTTAGAGTGTGTGGAAAGCTAAGAGTTACCGGTTTATGCCTGTCACATTCTTATTGTGTTTAACCGGTAGTAATCTGGCTTAGACTGGTGTTATTGCTTCTCAGTCAAGTGCAGTGTTCTTAGTCAAACCAGTTCAAGGAAAAGTGTTTTTGCCCAGTACTGATTAACCCCCCCCCCCCTCTCAGTATCGGTTTGGTACTAACTGTTCATCATTGATTCATCACTTATTTCTCTTTACTTTTTTCGATTTTTTAATTTTTTTTGTGTCACAAGGTGCCTGTTTGCCAGGTTTTCACCAAGTAACAATTTTTTCTATTTTTATGATTTTTTTTTGATTTTTTTTATTTTTTTTATTTTTTTTATTTTTTTTATTTAATTTTTTTTTGTATTTTTTATTTTTTTTGTATTTTTGACATTTTGTATTTTCAAAAATTGGGATATTCTGAAAAGCTATGTGTAAAACCTGCGAAGGTGCATGTTGTTGATAGGATCCTCCAAAGGTTCTCCATCTAGTATTAAGAGCTGATATGCACTTGATCCATAGACTATTGTGATGACGTAAGGACCAAGCCAAATTGGTTCAAACTTGCCCTTCTTCACTCTGTCTTGCTGATTTTTAGGATTTTCTCTAAGAACTAAGCCGCCCACCTCAAATGTGCGAGGCTTCACTTTGTGATTATAGTTGTGTTGTCCCTTGATTGAATTATATGTTTCTCCATTGATTGTCTTCCTTGATGAAGGAACTAAGGTATAATTACTAATGTGTGGACTATGTTCGCCCATATTTGTGTCACCTAAAGAAGTTTGGGCATCCCTGATAACAAAGTCCTTCAAGGAAGTTCCATTAAAGGTCCATTGATGTGATGTGTCGCCAAAAGTAAATGGATGCGTGGAACAAGTGGATGAGTTATGAAGGCTTATGATTGCGAAAAGAAGTGAAAGTAGGATGGCATGATGGAGACTTAGGATCAACAAGTATTCTTTTTAACTTGAAATATTAGAACTTTTTCCCCCAGTTATTTTGATATTAGGGGAGATCAACTCTTGTTCTTTTTCTTCATAGGATTTTTATCCTTGACTTTGATTTTTGCAGAGTCCAATAGCTTTTGATTTTGATTTGGACTCAAGGACTTTTCTTTATTTTTAACTTTTAAATTTTTCTTTTCAAAGTTTGATTTGTGATCCCCAATAAGTAAGGTCTTTTGTAATTCTTGTTGATCCAAGTCTAGGAGTAGAGTGAAAATGGAATGAGAGGATGAAATGGTAAGGCTATATGAGTTCTCAAGAGGGTTGGCAATATATTCAACAGATTCTTTGTTGGAACCACTCTTAGGACTATTGATATCAAGAGTTGCTTGCACCACTAGAGGAGATTTGCATTCAAACTTAATAGCCACAACACTAGGTGGTTCACACATAATTCCTTGATATTGCAAATTGTTTGTAGCTTGTTCATGTCGACTAAATGTCTTATGAGATAGTGGTAGTTGATCAACATGAAAGATATACTCACCACATCCCATGTCTTTTACGTTGTATTTTTCTTTTAGCTTTGTTTGTTTTGATGTAGAAGGTTTTAATGATTCAAGATCGACATATGCAGATGATGGAGTTGCTTCTCTATTGGTTGGTATTATTGTTTCCAATTGTGGCCGTAGGTTATTGTAATATATGAACGGATTTGGATCACCATTAACGGTCATCTTGACTCTATTATGTGGGAACTTGACACATTGGTGATATGTTGAGCGAACGACTCTCATTTCATGAATCCATGGACGTCCCAAGAGTATATTATATGTGAGCTCTAAATCATGGACTTGACAAACAACATCCTTCGTAACTGGCCCAACTCTAAGAGGTAAGGTGATTGTGCCCTTGGATGAGCACTCTTCGTCATCATATGCTTTTATGGTGATTGCATGTGTAGAATTCACAGCCTTTTCAAAATATCCCAATTGTTTAATAGTATTCAATGTACAAATGTTGAGACTTGCTCCTCCATCTATCAAGACTCATTTTATTTGATTTTTATGGAGAAAGGCTTCAATGTGTAAAGGTGCATTATGAGGTTGGGTTACAGATGCATCATCGTCTTATGTGAATGTAAGGCTATGTGGAATAGAAAGGTATACCACCATGGCTTGAAAGTAGTCTACGTTCAAATCAGTGGGTATGGAAGTCTCTCTCAAATTCCTGTCAAGAATAGCTTTGTGTGAAGGGGGTATGCATAATAGCTCAAGAATTGAGATGAGTGCGGGTGTTTTCCCTAGCTGGTCTACAAGGTCATACTCATTCTTGGTAGATGATGAGGCTGTGATCTTGGGTGGAACGCCTTGCAATGTGACTCTACCTCGACGGGTTGTGACATTAAATTCGAAGGTTGCATTTTTGGAGGACGAAGAAGATGGTCCAAAGCATTTGAAAACAACTTTACTCCTTTGGGTAGAACCTTCGGGAGTTTTTATCCTTTATGATGATGGTTGAAACATGATTATCCATTGAAATGTGATTAATAGTGGAATCATAGTCAAAGGACATCTTGGTATAATTAGCTTGATTATCTATAGTTTTGGCTTTTTCCTTGTCATGTTTAGGAAATGGCTCCTTAAACATCGCATATTCTTCAGTGGAGGTGTGACCATCAACTTCTATGTTGCCTTTGTCAATGAGATCTTGTATGATATTCTTTAATCTGTGACAATTACTAGTTAAATGCCCTTTACTCTTGTGATACTCACAATATTCATCATCATTCCACCAAATTGGTTTTACTTTTGGCTCATATGGTGGATTATCTGGTAGTGTTATGAGCTTGTTTTCCACTAACTTATTGAATGTTGTTTCAATCGATTCTCCCAACGTAGTGTATTTTCTTCGAGGTTTTGATTGACTTTGATTGTTCATATTAGAAGAACTTGCACCGGGGAAAGTAATCTTAGGTTTCACAAAATTTGCATCTAGTACCCCATCATTGGCTGTGTTCTTATTCTTGTTCCAGAAATGGGGTTTGTCTTTACCATTTGATTCCTCTTTGATCTCTTTGAATATTTTTATGACACCTTGTTCAATAAGGACTTTTTCTATTGTCATTCCTTTCTCAATGACCTCCTTGAAGGTAGACAAACAAGATTTTCTTAGCTCATATCCGATATCTTTGTTGACGTTTTGAGTGAATATTTCTACCATTTGTTTTTGTGGGATATCACAAGAGCATCAACTAGCAAGACCTCTCCATTGTTGTAAGAATGAAGAGAAGGATTCTGCATTTTTCTTTGTAGTATTGCACAAGGTAGTTACTGACACATTTGTTTCGATGTTATATTAAAGCATCTTCTAGATCACTCCATGATTTAATTCCAGGTGGAAGTTGGGAGAACCATTCCATTGCTTGTTTGCCTAATCTTTGTGGAAACAATCTCATTAAATATGTTTCTTCTCCTGCTACCTCAATGCAAGTTGTAAAAAATTGTCTTATTTGTGCCTTAGGATCCCCTTTGCCTTTGTACTTATCAAATTTTGGTGTCACAAAATGTGGAGGGAATGGAGGCATCGTAATGCTTTTATCAAATGAGTAAGGACATATATCTTTCATTGTGTATTGTTGCTTTGGTGTATTAATGTTTGTTGCTTTGGTGTATTAATGTCTGCCATTTGCTTTTGCAAATCCTTGATTTGTTGTTGCAAATCATTCTTGGGTGGTGTCTTTTCTCTTTGAGCTACTCCAATGCCTGAGCCATTGGGTAGAGGAGGAGTGATATAATGCATATACGGATGGTATTGATCATAGATGTGTTCATATGGAGGAGGGACATACTTATAGCTTGCATATGGACCACTTGGTATGGTGTTGTAATGAGGAGCACTAGGTCTAGGTCGATACATGTCATGACCATGAGGATAGGAGGTATTATAAGAATGTTCTTGAGTATTGCCCCCAAATATGACATGGGGTCTCCTCATGTCATGATTTTGAATATTAGCTTTGGCATGATCTTGGGTATCATCATGAGCATGTGTGGTGGTAGTTCTTCTCCATGGGAAAGGACCATTGTGGGGTTGTTCATGAGAGTAACTATCATAACTGGCATGAAAATGAGTGTATGTGTTTGGAATTTCATGTTTTTGAAATAGGGAGGAAGGTGACTCAAGCACGAGACACTCTCTCCTATTACCACCATTATTGGGCCTCCTAAGCCTTGTATTAGCTAGATTTTCTTGATTTGGATCATCCTTCAAAATTTGTGACATATCAAAATCATGGGGTAATCTTATTCCACTTTGTGCCATAACTTGTAGGAAATATTGTCTATCCCTCTTCATGATTTCTTGAACCAATTTATTAAAATGGGGATCCATGATAGTATCCTCAACTTCTGCGGAATCCATAGATGCATTGTCATTGTCATTATCATTTCTATTGGTGTTCTCATTGTTGTCATTGTCATGGTTTGTTATATTACTACGATTGTCAAAAGGATTGTAAAATTCATCTCCATCAAACTCATAAGTACTCATGTTTAAAGACCTTAAAGCTTCTTCGGCTTCCCTTCTAAGCCTTTGTGAACAGGTTTCAACCATGGACTAAAGTCTTGACCAAAATGAAAGGTAGTATGAAAATGCAAAGACTATGGAAGACCAAGAGGTGTATGAAGTGTAGATGAATCTAGGGTAAACTTGCAATGTCCAAGAGTGTAATACCAAAGTATGTATGTTTTTAGAGTAAGGTGTGGCTTCCAAAGAGACGATGGATCTCTTGATGAGGTAAGTTGACTTTGACTCAAGAAGACCAAATGAGACCCTAAGATGATAGATCTTGATATGGGAATCACCTAGTGTTGTGTTATAGTATGTTTGCAAAGTTTGATGAGGACAAGAAAAGTAACCTTTTTGATGCAAATTTGGAAAATATGTATGAGGGCAATGTGAGTGAAGGAAAATGATTGACTATGTGTGACCAAGATAGGTTGACTGAAGAATGAAGCCCTATTGGAAGCAGCCTTAGAAGCTCTTTGAATCTAAAAACTTAAGTACTTTTTCTCTTGACAAATATTTTGTAATTTCTTAGTTCTAAACACAGACGCAGTTTAAGTAAACCCAGATGTGATTTTGAAAATGTTTTGCAATTCTGTCCAATTGTGAAGTTGTTGAATGTGACCAAATCTCAATGTTTTGACTTTTAGTGACAAGAAAACACAACAAACAATGAAGACAATGTCTGAAGGTGTTTGTCTAATTTGAAATAAAAACATGCAAGCACAAATCCTAAGGTTGGCCAAGACAATAGTTGTTGGATCTCACTTGGTTTCCCAACTACGCTTATTCAAAGAAGATACTTAGATGCTTGACCCAACTAGCTCCACTCCACGACACTCACTTCTCTGGAGCAACCAAGCACCATGCCCCAAGAAAAACTCCCCGTGGTGAACTTTGTATCTCTACGAAAACTCGCCATGGTGGCATCAGAGGTCTAACCTCCTGTACCAACAACTAGAAGGTTTTTGGCTTCTAAAATAAGGGTGTCTAGTAAGGGCATCCATTCGAGTGGCTATAATCAGCAGCGTGTTACGCTCTGTTAAATGGAAGGCCTCTTAGCCTATAGAAGTTGCGTTCTATAGGGTTTATGGGGAGTCATAACGTCATTATAGCAGCATGTAACACTCGTTGCTTGCAAGTTTCGTCAACTCTCACTTGGCCTTATGGGCTACTTGGGAGGCAGGCCCTCTAAAAGGTAAAACAAAAAGAGCCTATTTCTCAAGACACAAAAGACACTTGTTAATTTTAGAGCACCAATTGAAGTGTTTTGCTAGACCAAAGAAGATAAAGCAAGCAATTTCAAAATCAAATCTTTGCCAAAGGTCCTCCACCAAACTTGTTAGTAGTTGTGAAATAATACCCCTTCTACAAGAACACAAGTTAGGTAAATTTTTAGAAATCCCAAATGACTTTGTGAAATAGGAGCCTTTGACAATACGTTTTTTGACAAATCCAAAAATCTGATTTTCCATGAATTCTTTTGCATCAAAATTAAATTCATAAAGAACAGACCACCTGTAGAATTTCGAGGCATTTCCAGAAATGTAAGAAAATCCAAAAAATTTGCTAATTTGCTCTCAAAATTAATTTTTTATGAAAAATCAAACTTGATCCAAAAAATATGAATTTTATACTGGAAACTCTTGATACAATTCCCAACCTACAAAAAACATTTTATTCAAAAATTCTAAGCCTTTTGTGAGATCTAATCAAATTATTGCAAAACCCTAATTTTTAAAGATCTATTTTTTCACAAATTATTTTGCACCAAAATTAAATTCATAAACAACAGATCCCCTATAAAATTCTGATAAATTTCTAGAAATGTAAGAAAATATGAAAAGTTCGCTAATTTGCTTCCAAACTTAATTTTTTATGAAAAATCATAAAAAATTCAAATATGCTCCAAAAAATCTAAATTTTGGATTCAACATTTTTTATACTATCTTCAACTTTCAAAATAAATTTTATGCAAAAATTCCAAGCCGTTTGTGAGATATGATCAAATCTCTCCAAAACCTTAATCTTGTGTCCAAAACCCTAGCTATACAAGGTTATTCTCCAGATTGTTTTACAAAACAACAATATAGGGTTAGAAAAACCTACAAAAAAAAATAGATCTAACAAAAACCTTTGTCCCACCAGGCGTGCCAAAATGTATACGATGAAAAGTGACAATGATAAACTATTGTAAAACCATAAAGATCCAACCACAAACAATCTAGATCCTACAATGAAACATTCACCAATACCAATAGAGATACCTAAGATCATGTAAATCAACAAAATAAAACAATATTACCATTCACATGTTAATTAGGGTTTCAATCTCCATTGTCTCATATCTCCATTGATCTTGTTTGATATATTTGCTCTCAAATTTTATGTGTGCACAAGAGCTCAACAAAGAACGAATTGTGGTTGATAGTTTGATCGCAAGAAGGCTTGATTGACGCAATCATTAGGGTTGATAATGAAGGAGAGTATCCTCTTATACAGAGAGTTTTTTAGTGGCGAATCTTAGCTAATTGGCGAATTCCGCGCGAATAGTCTTGGGCACCATCGTGGTCAAATCACCCAGAATTTTGGGGTTAACGACACACTGTAGAATCTGGCTTTTCCATTGACCACACATCATTGACGTGCATGCCCGTAATATTTGCCTGGAATCACTCAGACGTGGGTATTAGATCACCTCCGTTATTCACCAGCAATAGTAAAACGACCACGTACCCAGGACCTAATTCGCCAATAGTAAATTAAATGTTCATTGCATGCGTCGACCAAATTTGCCAATATCAATTAAAACATTATAAGCATTCGAGGAACCATTTCGCCCCGCTTAAGTTAAATGTTCATTGCACGCCCGCGCAATTCGCCAAAAATGCAATTAAATTAAATATTTATTGGCAAATGCGACGCCTGGGCCCCACGCAATTCGCCAAAAATGCAATCATGGATTGCTATAAATACACTCTTTCTTACAATTTGTTCGTGTCTGATTAGTAAATTGGAAGCTCTCGAGTCTCGATTCGCATTCCACAAATTGAGTTGGAAATTCGAAGTTCATTCACATTGTAGGGCGGGGCAGAGGGCCAGAGGTACAATCTTGCAACACAAGCCCAGGCATTCCTGATTCCTGATTCAGAGAATTGAGAAGGCATAAAGGTGAGTAATCATTTCTTCATACTTGATAGTATTAGTTTTAACTTTTAATTTGTAGTGAGAGGTCAAGACTCAAGATGTCACAGTCAGACATGGGTGAGACTCCTCAGGGTGGTGAAGGGATTGAGATGTCACACAAGGGTGAGACTAAGACTCCTCAGGGTGGTGAAGGGATTGGGATGTCAGACAAGGGTAAGACTCCTCAGAGCGTTGAAACTGAAGGGATTAAGAGGCCATCAAAATGCCCAAAACCTAAACTTAAAGATACTACCATAAAGTCTTTCTTTGGAATTGGTAAAGTTTATGGTCCATCAACTTCTGCAGTTGCAGAAGCCATTCACAGTAGCTCACCACCACCACAAGGTGGGATTGTCATTGAGTTAAATGCATCAAATGAGGATGACAATACCCACACGGCAGAAGATGTTGTAAGGGATACACACAATGAGATAATTCACTCGGATGCAAATGCTAGTACTGAAGATGATGTTGGTCGGAAGAAAATAAAAAGGAAAGTAAAACTAGGGCGAGAGTGGGAGATGACAAGGAGTTTTAAGATTGATTGGGTAGCAAAGTGCCCATTCATTGAACCGGTCCCAAACAATAATGAACAACCAATAGAATGCAGGTGTAAGATTTGTAGATGGAAAACTAAAAGAGAGAAGAAGATGTAGCTAAAGCTTGACACCATAGAAAAGCATATTGGTAAGGTTTATGAAAAATAGATCATAGACGGAAAGGAAACACGAGTAGTAAGATGGAAATCAAAGGAAGAATGTCTTCATGTTAAGTATGTCGCGGAATATGAAGAGCATAACCACAAAACGACACTGATTGGTAATAGTGGATTTGGAAATACAATCAAGGCTGGGCTTGAAAATGCAGCGAAAGATGCAAACCTGGCAAAGACTGTTCAGATGAATGTAGTTTTTCATATTATGTCGAGAGGGCGTCCTATGAAAGATTTCCTAGAATTTAGTAATTTATTATCTTTTCTGAATGCTCCTCACTATCCTATGTCACATTGGTCAATAAACGTTGGATGGGAAATGGCAAACTGTCTCGCTGAGGTGGAAAAGCAAAATTTACAAGAGAGTGTAAAAGAGTCAAATTTCATTTCATTATCCATAGATGAAGTTACTGCGGTAGATAACAATGCTTGGGTTTGTATGCATGTGTATACCGTAAAAGAACACATCCGCCGAGCTCATCTACTCTGTGTTCATAAAATGAGGGGCAATTCAACAGCAAAAAATTTATATTTGGAAGTTAAGAAATCTTTGAATGAAATTGCTGGTATGGATGACTTGACAATTGCCAAGAAGTTGGTGTGTGTTGGAGTTGATGGAGCTGCAGTAAAGCAAGGTCAAAGGACCGATCTTTGCGCAAGATTACAAACTAGTATTGCACCATACATGGTTGGCATTCACTGCATGGCCCATCGAATGAATTTAGCATATAGAATTGTAATCAATTTCCCTACAGTGTCAAAAGTTGAAGATCTGGTCCACGAGCTCCACTCATACTTCTGCCGAAGTCCTAAACGTTTTGCAGAATTTTAGATTTTTGCTGAGGGAGTTACAGGAGGAAACAAGCTTCTCAAGGATGTTGAGACCAGATGGATCTCCTTGCATGGACCAGCGGAACGAGTTCTAACAGAATATCAATCCTTGATCGGACTAATGTATGAGCAACGCCTCACAGTGGACAAAGCTCCTAGTCTCTTACATAAGTTAAGTGATATAGAGACTCTGTTAACTTTAGCTAGTCTTCTCCCCATGCTGGATTCAATGAACAAACTTGTTAAGAAATCCCAAGACAGAACTATGTATATCAATGAGTATAGCACTCTACGTAAAATGACATGCTTGAGCCTGGATGGTCTATATTCAGATCTAACAGGGCGAAGCCCAAATTTTTTTAGGTGGCAGATAATTACAGATTTGAATCATGCTGAAATTTTTTTACATTTCAATACAAAAAATGAGTTATGTGTCTTTGTAAAAGGATTTCAAATACCAATGCACCAATCTAAGATGGGCAAGTGAGGCAAAGCACTACCAGTTAAAAAGGAAGATTTTGACAGGATTGTTAAATCTGTTAGTGATAATTTGAAGTGTATTGCATATGAACTTTCAACTGAGATTCGTGAAAGATTCCCTCGAGAAAAAATAATTGAAGCCATGGGTTGTGTGTATCCTCAATTTTGGCATTCAATTGGAGATAATCCAAATGATGCAAAGATGTATCATAAAAAACTAGTGGAATTGATATTGACATTTTCAAAAGATGCATATTGCAATGGACAGCCAATAGAAGGAATTTTAAATTCAGATCATCTTAGAAAACAATGTAAACAGTTTGCATTGGTTATGAAACAGTGGTTGGTTAACTTGGAGAATCCATTTGAACCTGGATCAATCACAAGGCTTTGGAAAAGGATAGATCAAAGTGAAGCATTGCATATTGCAATACCAGAATATTTGAAACTTGCTGATTTATGTCAAATAATGATATTGGGGTCGGTGGAAGATGAGAGAGTTTTCAGTGCATTAGGGCTTTTGAAATCAAAGATCATAAACAAATTAGACAAGAATTTGGAAACTTGCTTGAGGTTGTTTGTAACCCAGTATAATGTTAGAGATTTTCCATATGATAAGGCACTGGCAATCTGGAATTCCATGTGTGAAAGACGAGGGGTGTGCAACACTTTAAAAGTTGGTGGTGTTACTGCTAGTGCTGAGACAAATGAATATGATGGATCGCAGACTCAGAGTCAGCATGAAGACGAAGACATTTTTGAATACCCGACTCATAATGAAAATGAACCTGTTAGTACTAGTCAGTTTTCGGATCTTGACTCCATTTGGGATATGGAAGCCTCAGAGTGAGTCACTGAAGTGAATTAGCAGTCAGTTTATAGGTATTTATAATTATACTACAGTTCTTGAGTCATATTACAATTTCAATTTGCAAAATTGCAATACTATAGTTGTCATTAATGATTTTTTATATTGTATTCCTTGAATTTGTCAATCAGAATGGATACTTATTTCATATTTTTAATTGTGAATTTGAATTATTAGTAAACAATTGAATTATTAGTAAATTGGTATTTGGTTCCACATTATGTTGAACATGAAATGCAACAATTTGTGTCACAAGATCCATAAAGTTATTCATATTGCATAACTGTTACTGCTAGAACCTTTCTACTGTTCTATATTAAATTCTTAACATGATGTTGATGTCGATTAGGGTTATGTGTTTGTTTTTTGTCTTAGTTGGCTAGTAAACCGAAGTTGTCATGCATTGAAAATCTGAGTTGTCCTCTCTTTATTTGTCCATGTCAACATCAAGTATGGTCAAACGGTTGGTCAGACATGTTTAATGTTTCATCTCTAACTCGTAGATAAATTTCATGTTTAACAATTTAAGTGGCGACTTAGCGAGTGTTGGTTTGGGTTTAAATCACGAGGTCTCTAGTTTTTTGAGTGTTAGCATTTTATGTTAGCGAGTTGGAGAATATTAATGAAATTGCTTTGGTCATGAGGTCTCGAATTGGTTTGATGTCATGCATTATAGCCTCGAGAGTTAGCGATTAACTACTAAGTCATTAATGGTCTATGTGCCACTGCTCACGCCTGTTTATGACGGTAAATTAACATAAAACATCGATTTTTGTTGGTACTCACTGGGTCGCTACGGTCAAGAGATAAAAAGTTTTGAGATTTTATGGTTATTGCTAGCTCGCAGGTCCTTTATCATCAAGTCAGTTTAAGTCACAAGCTTGCGAGTACTAGGAGATTTTAGTTGTCGCTACCTCGCAAGATGTTTTGTACTTGACCATTTTATGTTGTGAGGTTGTGACTGGGTGTGATTTAATGTTATCGCAAGGTCGCGAGGTGTTCGTGGTTAAGTCAATTTAATTCACGATCATGCGATGTGGTTGGTATCGCAGCTTAGTTGGTTTCGTCGCTTGCTCGCAGGTTTTGAAGTTGTTTAGCATTTTATGTTGCGATTTGGCGACAGGTAAGTTTTGGTCTGATTTTGTGGTCATCGCATGCTCGAGGGTTTGTAAGTCCTAAGTTAAAAAGTGGTGTGAGCATGCGATGGCGGTTAAGTGTCTTGTTATCGTGGGATCGCAAGGGTTTAAGTCAAGTGAAGTTTCGAGTTGCAAGCTTGCGATGAAATAAGTTGTTTTGTTAGATTTGCAGTGGTCGCCAGTTCGCAGGTTAAGAAAGAATATTACAAATGTTGTTGCGAGGTTGCAACTGAAGGGCTTGATGAAGATCAACGGCTATCGCTCACTCGCGAGATTCTTTGAGGATTCGTAAAAGGGGTTGCGAGCTTGCGATTAAGATGATTTGGTAGCATTGTCACTAACTTGTCGGTTCCTTTCCAAATTGTTATAACCAGTTGCGAGTGTGCGATTAAAGATGGGGATTGACACGTGGACTTGTTTGCCGGGTTCTGTAAAAATTTTGAATGGAAATCGCCAATCAAATGCCACAGTAGCTACTGCTAGTTCATGCAAGTGTGGCAATTAATATTAATGAGACTTGAGAGAAGTGACGGCGCCCAAATACCATAAATTGCATGATCGAGCCGAGATTTTGACATTTGTATAATTGCATTAATGCCACACTAGCTAGTTCGTGCAAGTGTGGCAAACTGCAAATGGCAATTAATGAGACTTGAGAGAAGTGACGATGCCCAAATACCATTTTATGCTGTGAGGTTGTGACTAGGTGTGATTTTATGTTATCGCAAGGTCGCGAGGTGTTCGTGGTTAAGTCATTTTAATTTGCGATCATGTGATGTGGTTGGTATCACAGCTTAGTTGGATTTCGTCGCTTGCTCGCAGGTTTTGAAGTTGTTTAGCATTTTAAGTTGCGATCTAGCGACAGGTAAGTTTTGGTCTGATTTTGTGGTCATCGCATGCTTGCGGGTTTGTAAGTCTTAAGTCAAAAAGTGTTGTGAGCATGCGATGGTAGTTAAGTGTCTTGTTGTCACGGGATCGCAAGGGTTTAAGTCAAGTTAAGTTTTGAGTTGCGAGCTTGCGATGAAATAAGTTATTTTATTAGATTTGCAGTGGTTGCCAGCTCGTAGGTAAAGAAATAACATTACAAAAGTTGTTGCAAGGTTGCAACTGAAGGGCTTGATGAAGATCAACGGTTGTCACTCACTCACGAGATTCTTTGAGGATTCGTAAAAGGGGTTGCGAGCTTGCGATTAAGAGGATTTGGTAGTATTGTCACTAACTCGCTAACACGTGGACTTGTTTGCCGAGTTCTGTAAAAGTTTTGAATGGCAATCGCAATCAAATAGAAGGGCATGAATTCAAATTTCGCTTGAGTACTTCATCTTTGAAGTTTGAAATTTGAATTAATGCCACAGTAGCTAGTTCATGCAAGTGTGGCAATTAATGAGACTTGAGACTTGAGAGAAGTGACGGCGCCCAAATACCATAAATTGCATGGTCAAGCCAAGATTTTGTATAATTGCATTAATGCATTCTATCTTCGAGTTAATCCAGTGAATTGAGCTTTGCAACAATGTTGGAGAATTCAGAGTGTTGGGTGTGGGAAAATTTTAGAAAATTGGTTAAGTTTTTCTCCTACAGCTAAAATGAGCCAGGCGACGAATGGAACTGGAGCTTCCAAGCCCAAGCCCAAGCCCAAGGCCATGACAAGTAGAGTAGGAGGACCTGGAGGTTCCAAGGCCAATGCCACTGAGGAAAAGATGGTTAAGAAATACAAAGAAGAATTTGTAGATTTGATGTCAGGGACTTCCGTTGCTTTGAATACAAATGATTTGGCATGGAAAGATTCATGGAGCCAATGCAAAAACCCTACCATGATTAATATGACTGGTTCTGCTCTGTTTAATTATTTCTTGAATGATAGGGTTAAGGGTGCCCCGATGTCAAACCCTTGGGATTTAAATATGGCAAAGTAAATTGTGCCAGATGTGTATATTGATGTGGAATTGATCAAAGAGTTGGCCAAACGTTATTGCCTAGTATCTAGGGTAATCAGAAGAAAGAACCGGTTTGCCCTAGTTTCAATTAACAGAGCTAGCTTTGTTGAAGCTTTCCAGATTACTGGTGTTGCATGTACAGATATAGATTTGGAGTGGATTGCAGAGGATTATGACAAATACAAAGGTGTTATCAAGAAGCATGCAATCCCTAGATACATGCCTAGGGTGAATAGGAAGTCGGTTATAATTCTAGAGAGTATCGAACCACCATTTGACATCACACCTTTCCACCATTATATGCATTGTACAATCTATGGATTATGCAGAGTGTTGGGTTTTGATGGAGATTCAACAGTGTCAACTGAATTACTGATGATGGCTATGGACATTCAACACCTAGATGTTAACAAAGATTACGATTATGTGGGCTATGTGGTTGAACACATTCATAATGCTCTAGTTGAAATTCAGAGTGGTGCACCCAGCCCTACATTCAAGCATTATTCATTGATGATGCATTTAATCTTGTTCTATAATGTTGAGTTCGTGGATAAATAATTGGAGCTTTTCAAAGAATAATTTGGTGTCTTAATGCCAATACAAAGATGGACCCAAGTTTGGGACAGTAGTTCTCCCCATTCTTCTTTCCTTTTCTTTGAAAATTGGATTGTTTCGCCAATTATGGAAATGCTAGGAATAAATAGGGAACGATTGTCAATTAATGATAGGAGAGTTTTGAGACCTTACCAATTTGTTCCAAACTAGTCTATTTCACATAACTGGGGGGACTTTTATTTTTTTGATAACTTTACTATGATCAGAGTCTATGGGTGTCCTCAGCCTCCCCATATTTTACCAAAATTTGTTCCAATTAGGATTGCTTTTATGGAGTTTATCTGGCAATTGACCCTAGTTGAAAAAGAATACCTTGATAAACACAGGAAGGGTTCTTTTCTTCCTAGGCTTTGGGTTGCGTCTGATTTTACCATTGGTAGGAGTTCCTTTGATGAAGTAAACAATTTCGTTAAACAGTATAGGTTAGTTAATGTTGTGTCTAGATTATGTGATCCGGAACAATTTATTAAAGTTGCAATGCCAAAAATGACACCTTGGACCACAATAAAGGACCATGAACCATTGGATGATGAAGATGTGGTTAGAAATTTGCTAAGAAAAGATGAAGTACAAGAAAGGAGAAGAAAATGGAAAAATTTGATGAGAGTTGAAGTAGAATTGAAGGCCGTTTACCCTAGTTTCTCAGGTTTTTGCCCTGATAGACCGTACCTGGAGAGGATTAACAAAATGTTGAGTTTATATGAAACTCTGATGGAACAAATGCCTCAAATTCCAGATTCAAAAGTGGCTGCTCAGCAGCAAGACCCCCAAGATGGACATTCTTCACATGGCAAGAGGCCACTTAGTGTGTCTACTGATGATGTAGAGAGTGGGGATGAAATTCAATCTACCCCAGCTACAAAGAAACAAAAAACCAATGAGGTTGGTACAATTGTGAGGAGAGACCCTACTAGAGCAATTGTTACAGAACAAGGACAATACTTTCATCAAATAAGGACACATCTCAGAGAAGCAGGGCAGAATGAAGAACAGGGAGAAACAAACGAAGCCCTTGCTCAAGGCTTTGATGAGTGTGTGATGTTGTCAAATGAGCTCATGAAAGATGATGACTTTATTAAGTCAAATGAATTTAAAAGTTTTTTGACAAGATTGAAACAAAAACAATTAAGACAAAATCTGATCATAGAGGAAGCAAATGAAGAAAAGAAACAGGAGATCATCAAGGCACTGCAGGAATATGATCCTGACAGGGAGAAAATATCTGTGGAACAGGCAAGACAATTGATTAAGAGTACTGGTATGATTATGATGCTTGACTGGGATATCTAGTCTACTTTTATTATTGATCAGATTAGGAAGCAAGAGGACCCAATGTTTAAAACTGAATTTGAAATTGAAGATGTAATAAGAGGATCAGGATTTAATCCTAAGTGAAAGACACTTGTTGCTTGGTCTTTGGCCCCTTCCACTCAAAAGCTCGACCTTCTAAATATCGAAGTAGAAAAGAAAGCTGACAAAATGATCTGGAACTTGCAAAACACAACTGACACGGAGATTGCCTCATTTTTTACTCAAGTTTCTTTCATGAATTTATCAAAAACAGAGGATTTGTCAAGAAGATACACAGATACATATACCCAATTGATTGCATTGTCTAAAAAATATGAAGAGACACTGATGGAGAAGGGCACTATGGAGGAAGAGTTAGTGGAGTTGAAAGAAAAAATTGCAAATGAGCCCCCTCCAATACAGATTACAGAACAAGTACAAGAAATACCAGCTGATGTGATAGCAAAAATGGAGGAATACACAAAGAAAATTGAAAAGCTTGAAAAGGAACAAAATGTCAAGGCTATCTCTGTTGTGTCAGGAATTCTGAAACACAGGATTAATGTATTGAAAGGAAAATTGATGGTAGTGCAAGATTTGCACATTTCTTTGAAAGAGGCAAGTAAAACATCCTCTGAGGCTGTCGCTTTTCTTGGACCTTTGTTCAATGTTTGGTCAGGAAGAAGCAGATTAATGGATAATCTAGATACTGCAATGATGTATATTGACGAGTTCCCTCCCAAGATCAGTGAAACTAAAGACATGGTGGAGGTAATGAATGCAGCTTATGCATTTTTCATAGGGAAGGATGTGTTTATAAATGAAAAATTGCAGACATTTGGGGAAGGTTATAGTAAATTGGTGCCTTCAATTTATGGTAGTAATGGAGATTTGAAATCAATTTTTGATTGGACCAATGAATTTTATTTGATTCTGGAGCAAGAAGAAATAATCAAGCATGTAAATGAACAGGTTGATGTTGATTTCCTTAATGGTATGCTTGATTCATTGTTCAAGGTTGAGGTTGACCATGCAAAGTTTATTGTTGAGTCCAGGGCAGTTATGAATGCCAGATGGATAGATTCAGTTGCAAAGTTAGAAGAGGTAAAGACATTCAGTTGACCAACAGACAAAGAGGTGGATAGGTGGCAAGCCATGCTAAAGCCAAAGAAGAAATCTCAGGTTGAGGTTGCTACCCAAGATTCCTAACAGTAATTCTAAGCTTGTTGAATCCTCATCTTATAAAAGGATTCCAAGATTAATTTGAGAGGGATGGCCACTTTTTCTTTTTGATCACTAGAGAGGGATGGCTAGTTGGCCACTTTTATTGATGTTGAACTTGAAAACTCTTATATAGTTATAAATTTATAATAGCTCAACTGTTCAAGAATTTGATAAGTGCATAGTTGAATCGCATTGTGAATTTACTTTCTGATATCATTATGAATATAATATCAATATCATTTCCAGTTTGAGATCTTCACATAATTGTCTTTGTGTTGAATTTATGTTTTCACTGTGAATTGAGTGGTCATGGGTTTTTCAGTTTACATATGAATCTGGGTTGTGTATGTAATGGCAATTATGGCATTATTCATAATTTCATTCCTATTTATCTGCAAATGAATCTTATTGAAGTTTATTATCAGGTTGTCTTTGAATTGTAAGTGACTCTATGCCCTAGGATAAGGCACTGGTCTGTTGTCTTGATGTTTTACTAATTATGTTGTATTCCTATCTATTGTGGTGTTTAATACTTTCATTCTTAATACTCTTATGATTTAATATGCTATGGATGTTTATGTAATATATATGGAGGTGTTCTAACTTCTATGACTATGTTTATAATCCGCCCACCAATTACAATGAGGTGAATCCTTAATATGATTCCAGACTAATAGAAATTTTGCATTCCTGGGCATAATAGGATTAGGAAGCATTAAATGAAAAATTACATACACCATAACAATGCAACAAATGAACAAAGTTAAATCTCATGATTCTGATCATTTGAAAGAGATAGAATTATACACAAAATAAATTTATATATAACTCCTTCAAGAACCTGCACAAAGCTTGACACTAAATGCTTTTCATTTGCTCTGTAAATGACTATACAATATACAACTTGCTCCCTTCACCTAGAGTCTAGAATCACTATTGGAACCAGAAAAGGAACCCCAATGACTATACAACTTGCAAAACTGCTTGAGCCATGCCATTATCACCCTGATGCCTTCCGATGGAATGTGAGATGTTACATTCTATCCAACAGATCATTTCCAAATAGAGGAGGAAGCCTTCATGCCCAGGAACAGAGACAATGGAAAGAGGAGCCCGAGCCTTCATGCCCACGATCAGGGAAAGTGGAAACAAGAGCTTTAGGGTAAATTTAATATGTTGGGGAGGGGTTGCAGCTTCCATGTCGTCACAAAGATGACTGGCTGCCACTCCCCACCCAAACAAATCCTTCTTTCATTCCTCTGCAGGCTCCTTCTTCGAACCCCTTGCCATCCTATGGCAGAGTAGAAGCAGAGGATGTGCCATGCTTGGCCTTTCTTGACAAGAAAAGGCTTTCACACCCCCTCTGGCAATCCTTCTCACTTTCACAACCCCTCTGACAATAAACAAACTCACACAAAAGAAAACAAAAAAACACCCATCTGGTATCACAGAGCACACAACAACTCCATGCACGATCCTGCTCAAACATCATCTTCCTTTCTGAGGAAAAAACCACTCTCAGAAAATGAAAAAGGTTTCTTTTCTGAGTTTCTCTTCTACCAATTAAGTCACCACTCCATTGTATTTATAACATTTTCACACTTCATTTGGTGATGCTCATTCACGTGAAAAATCATCATTTTGGTGTTTTTCAACATGACTGTAGACTCTAGAAGTCATGCCTATCAAATCCACTGCATCCTGCTAAGGCTCATCTATTGTGAACAATTTTGTTTTGATTTTATTCCTCCTTGATTGGAT
This sequence comes from Cryptomeria japonica, assembly GCF_030272615.1. Taxonomy (NCBI): domain Eukaryota; kingdom Viridiplantae; phylum Streptophyta; class Pinopsida; order Cupressales; family Cupressaceae; genus Cryptomeria; species Cryptomeria japonica. The sequence goes on from NC_081407.1 coordinate 381,251,477, forward strand.
AAATTCTGCTTCAGAATCCCTGACAACAAGCAACCTGAGCTCTTATTTCTCAGAGAAATCCGTGATCTCTCATCTCTAACTCAAAAGCTATCAAATCCTTGTATGCCTATGAAACCGTCGTCCTCGCTTGTCTAATCAACCTCGACTCAAGAGAAACCTTCAAATTAGTCCCTCGGGAACGAGTCAGCATCCAAGCCTTAAAAATTTTAGGTTGCGAGCTAGCGACTAGATAGTTTGTGGTTATTTTTTATGGTTATCGCCAGCTCGCAAGGTAAAATGTCTAAAGACGTGATCAAGCCGCAAGATGGTGACAAGTTGGTTTGGGTTTACATCGCAAGGTCTCTATCTTTTTGGGTGTTAGCATTTTATGTTACCGAGCTGGAGATTGTTAGTGAAATTTCTTTGGTCGCGAGGTCTCGAGTTGGTCTGATGTCATACATTATAGCCACGAGAGTTAGTGAGTAACTCATTTCATATAGTTGTCGCTAGCTCTCATGTTTGTTTAATGTTAGCATTTTTAGGTTATGAGCTAACGACTAGATAGTTTGTGGTTAGGTTTAATGGTTATCGCCAGCTCGCGAAGTTAAATGTCTGAAGACCTGATCAAGCCGCGAGCTTGCGAGTGAAGTGCTAGCAGTTAAGAGATAAACAGTTTTATGTTGGCGAGTACGTGACAAGGGTTAAAGTTACCACTATCTCCAAGTCGCTGCGGTGACGAGGACTTAACATTTGTGGTCGAGAATTGGCGAGTGCCAGTTTAGTTTCCCTAGGTCGCTAGATCTCGAGGTTACGAAGGCTTAGCATTTTTAGCTTGCGAGTTGGAGATAGAGAGAGTCGTAAGGGCTTGTCACTAGGTCGCGAGATTTTCTAATGGGCAGTCTTCCAGGCAGAGAGTTGACGACTGTGTACCACGTGTTTTAATTACTTAAAGTTAATATCTTGAAATCGCCAAAAAAAAAATTATGGTTTGAAAATAGCTTGAAATCGCCAATTTTTTTTTTTATGGTTTGAAAATAGCTTGAAATCGCCATTTTTTTTTTTATGGTTTGAAAATAGCTTGAAATCACCAATATTTTTTTTGTATGGTTTGAAAATAGCTTGAAATCGCCAATGCAAATATTTTTCTGGTTTTAAAAACATTACCATTCGCCCATGCAATTATTTTTTGGGTTTTAAAAACAGTACAATTCGCTAGGATTTTTCACAAACTTTGAGCAATCACGGCTAATTCGCCAATGGAGATTTTTATTTTTCTTCGTAAACCACAAAAATTCACCAGTAAAATTAAAACTTTCTTCGGAATTATACAACTTTCGCCAGGTTTTTACACCTTGTCCAAGGGAGGGGTTTCTTAAAGTTTTCCCTGCTCTTATATAGAAGACACTTTAGGAAATGGAGGGATAAGATTAAAAGGTGAAGAGGATAAATGGTCGGTTAGGATTAAAGGGTAGGTAGAGAAAATAATTAAATGATAAAGGGGTAGGTAAGAGAATAATTAAGAGATGAATGACATGTGTTGTGGGTAGAAAAGGCTACTGAATTAATTAAATAAATAAAGATTTATTTAATTAATAGAGGAAGTGGGATCAATTAAATAAATAAAATATAATTTATTTTATTTAGGAAAAGGACAATTTAATTAAATAAAAGTATTTATTTAAATGAGGAAAGGCTTAGAAGAGGATTAATGAATTAATTAAATAAATAAGAATTTATTTAATTAATAGAAGACTTAGGATAAAATAGTTAAATAAATAAAATATTTATTTAATTAGACAAGACAATTTTAGGTGTCTACAGGTAGAACTAGCAAAACATGACTAGACTATTCTGACTCTCCTCTCCAATATAGATCACTTAGCATAACAAAAATTTCTAGCCCATGGTATACATTTCCTCTCTCTTTTCTCTTCCTCGTGAGCTCATAGCTTTTCTATTGGTGGATCGTGGTTCTTCATTAAATGCATGCTCTTTCTCTTTTTATGTGATTATTTGCATTCATGTGATAGCATTATGAGAATGACATTAGTGGCTAAGACATTTTGATTATCAAGATCTCTTCAACTAGTTGACTTGGAGCCTTTTTGTGTCGTGTGTCTTTTGTCTTTTGCCTTTTGCCTTTGTTTGCCTTTTTGTTTGTCTTGTTGTGTGTGTGTCCTTGCATGAGATTGTGTGAGTTAAGATACTAAGATTGGGGGCTTGGTTCCTCAAAATTAGTGATGTCTTATCTCCTTGTCATCTCACTCCTAATTTCTCCTCTCTCTCATATTTCTACTTTAGCGTGAGTACTTGCATAGGTTCGTACTCGTGTTCATGTGTTTTTAATTTTTTATTTGTTTATCATGCCATTGCATTCAACATTTGTGATTACATTCAAAGAGCATTGCATCATCATCAATAATTTTAGATCTAAGGTATATCTCCTTATCATTTATTTCAGTATTTGCATTATTTCATTCAAGGTTAATTTCTAAACCGGGGTTTGACTTAGGCAAACCCCTATCCACAACATCTTTCTATCTTTTTTTGTGCATAGGAAACAAGTGTAGGAGTTATGCTCAAGAATTTTGGTAGAGTCGACAGTGACAAACAAGTTCAACTTTCGACGATAGAAAATTTGGAGCACCAGGGCAGATCTATGCTACCTAGTCTCAAAAAATCAAGCCGAAATTCTAAGAACAAGTTCTAAACATCTTATTTTGCCTATATCTCAGTTGGTGGCTCTATGGGACATCTGTAGCTTAGTGTTTCTCTCAATTTACTTTAATTATCCCACATTTTACCCTAATTTCACAATTACAATAAAAATTCAACTAAAAAAGAGGATAATCAATCTCTAATCAATTGAATCTAATCATAATCTCGATCTCTTTCCTCACTTGGATTGAGCCTAGATCTATTGGGCTCAATCCTCTTTCAATGTAGTGGTGTTAATTGGGTTATTTAGTGGATTTACTTGGTAAAACCCTAATTAGCATTTTTTCTCCATTATAGTGGGCCAAGAATTTCCAACTTTCATGAGTTTCTTTACCAAATTTGGAATAGGAATGGGCCCCACATATACCACATGTACCTCATTTAAATTAATTTGTAGCACTTTTGAATCAAGACATTTTAAGGAGGGTTTGGTCAAAGGAACTATGAAAAAGAGTTTCACTGATTATAATGTATCTAGAGGCTTAATGGTTAAAGGATTGATGTTGGTTATTAGACATGTTTGGTGGCAGTATTTGGGCATGAAAGTAATTGTAAATATCTCGGTACCAAGGAGAATTGGGACCAACAATTTTACACACAAGCTCAGATTGTGGGATTTCAAAAGAAGGAACTAGCAGTTGTTCCACTAGGAACTCACATTTCTCACCATTTTGTAGCATATCAAGCATTGATGTAATTGTTGCCATGGCATGCATTGGTTTATGTTGTATTTGTGACACTTGTTCAAACCTGAATGTAACAAACTAGGATTTCAAATAGTCACCAATTTACTATAAGGGACAACCTTTTCACCTTTAGTATCATAGTCATCATTCGCCTAGCGAATGACTAGCTGGGAATCACTATATACCTAAAGGTTCTTAATTTTCCACTGTACTGCAATTCTAATTCTTGTGATCAAGACTTCATACTCAGCGATAATATTATTGGTGCATTCAAAAGTTATTTTGTAGGACTTAGGAATAGCATCCCATTATGGTGTGACAAATAAAATTCCTACCCTTAAGCCATTTCTTGTGTGCGAGCCATCAAAAAATAGCTTCCACTTAGTGGAGGGTGTAACTATAAATACTGACTCATCTAGAAAGTCAAATAATAAGGGATGATCATCTTGAACTGGAGCATCTGCAAGTTGATCAACTATGGCTTGTCCCTTCATTGATTTCCAATCAACATATTCAATGTCAAAATCACACAACACCTTCACCCATTTAGTCAATAGCCTTGTGAGAGTTGTCTTGTTGAGAAGGTATTTTAGGGGATCTATCTTTGCTATAAGCAATTTCTTATGCTTCAACATATAGTGTTTAAGCTTCTAGGAGGCAAAGACAACTATAAGACATGCACACTCAATGGGAGTATAGTTCATCTCATAACCCACAAGCAGTCGATTGATATAGTATATTGCTCCTCTCTCCTTTCCTTCAGTATGTTATGCTAAGAGATCTCCTAATGTTGTTATTCTTGTAGAGATGTACAAAATGAATGGCTTGCTTTGAATGGGAGGCATTAAGACTAGTGGAGATAATTTAGATAGTTCTTAGGGAGTTGGAATTCTTACTAACATTGATTAGTTCATCTAAAGGATACACCCTTGTGAAGCAAATGTTGAAAAGAGTGGCATTTGTCTACTAATTGTGTATTAAATCTCCAAATAGATTGTAGTTTACCTTGAAGACTTCTCAACTAAGTTAAATTAGGTAGAGGCATGTTCATTATATCTTTCACCTTTGCTGGGTCCACTTCAATGCCTCAATAGGAGACAATGTAGCCTAGGATTTTTCCTCATATTACCCTGAAAACACACTTCTTAGGGTTTAGACAAACTTTGTACTCCTCCATTCTTGCAAAGATTATATCTAATATGCCTAGATGACTATCTCTGGTAACTAATTTGTATAGTAAGTCATCTACATAGTCTTCCATTAGTGTATGCATGAAATCATGAAAAATAGTTGGCATTGCCCTTTAATAAGTGGCTCTAATGTTTTTAAGACCAAATGGCATCACATTCCAATAGTATATTCCCCAAAAACATGTGAAAGTTGTCTTGTGCCAATCTTCGGGGATTATTATGATTTGATTATAGTTGGAAAAGCCATCCATTAGTGATAACATCTCATAACCAGTTGTCAAGTCTACAATAATGTCAATGTTTGGTAAGGGAAAATCATCTTTGGTGCATGCCTTGTTGAGATCCCTAAAGTCAGTCCATATCCTTATGCCCCCAATAGGTTTGGTAATTGGGGACTAAATTAGAAATCCATTTTGCATAGTCAATGGGTCTAATAAAACCCAAATCTAACAGTTTCTTGAGTTCAGCTTTGACTAGCAGTGCAACCTGAGGATGCATTTTCCTCAACTTTTGTTTTAATGGCTTTGCATTAGGATACAATGGTAAGTGATGAAGGACCAATTTAGGATCAAGCATTGGCATGTTAGCATAAGACCATGCAAAATTTATCTGCCTCTCTAAGAAAAACTTTATGAATTCTGCTTTTTCTTGTTCTAACAAGGAATCTGCAAAGTGAATGATCTTAGGGTTCTCAGGAGTATCCAGATTAATTTCCAATGTCATCTCCACAACTAGAGATAGCTTTTCCTAATTTTATGGGGGCATGCCCAATTTTCCATCCTTGGGCACCTAAGAGAGGTTTTCACTCTTAGATACATTGTTTCTTTTCTTTTTCACAGTCTAGAGGTGCTTTTAATTTTCACCAAGAGACCCATTCTTTTCTCTTTTTTCTTTGTTTTTATTTTTATGACTCGAAGACAGATTTGACTCCTTGAAACATGTTGTAGCAGTTAGATCAATAGTGAAGCCTGATTTGTGATCACCCAGCAGTATACATTCTCAAAGCTCCAAGAACTCAACTATAGCTTTGACATTTTTAAAATAGTTGACGCAGTCAAGGTAGGGAGATCCAATGAAGGACATCCCCGCCTTGTAGCTCATAACACAAAACACCATGCAAGATATTGGCATAACATAAAACACAATGCAAGATACTGACAACCGGCAACAGATCACAAGATATAACCAGTAAACAACCCTAACCAGTAGAGGGAACACAAGATATAACCGGTAACAAATAAATACATCATTACAATCATTTAAAGAATTACATAAGCCTTCAATGGCTACACATGTTGGACCGTAGCCCAATATTACAAAACAATCCATACAACACACATCTAAGATCCACAAATCTTCTACTTGACAAATAAGCCTCCAGTAATAGTTTGCACTAATCCAGACTTCAGTCCCCCCAGACCAGAATCTTTCTGAAAACTACATCTTCGCTCGATCTCTACTTTCTCCGACCTCCATCCTACAAAATGAATCTCTAAACTTTCCCTTATACCATATGCAAGCAATAACAACTCGATCAAGTTGATCAAAGACCAACTGGTTCATGATGAAACATGCAAACGATAACATGTTAGCCCAAATCACCAAGAACATCTTCAAATGCATAAAACTTCACACAGTCCTCCAGGAACATCGAACAAGGCCCAAAACAATATCGCTCAATGATTCACAAGTTACAAAAACCACCTGCAACCCAATTCATCTTTGTTCCATATACTGCAAAACCAATCAGTAAGAACATACCAATACCGGGCCAATACCAGGATTGATGTCTCACCAGGATCAAAATCAAGGTGTCATTTTGAACTACTCTAGTGCTCCTGCATCAGACTCTCGGGGTTAATTGAAAAGTGATTCTCATCACTTGATCTGGTTCGGTCATCTGTCAATAGGTACTTGCAACTGCCTTAGGGGTTCGGCGGTCTGATTATAGATTTTGGTTGCCTCTCCTTAGCAATCTACCCATCCACACTATAGCCTGCCTCGGTTTGGCAATATAAACAAGTCTACAAGTTGCCTCAACTTCCTTTCCAACCAAATGGTACATAACTAGGTCTTCTTCGATCAACAAGTTCACAAACCAGCTTTGATACCATTTGACGCAGTCAAGGTAGAGAGATCCAATGAAGAACATCCTCGTCTTGCAACTCACAACACAAAACACCATGCAAGATAACGACATAACACAAAACACTAAGCAAGATACCAGCAACCGGTAACATATCACAAGATATAACCGGTAGAAGGAACACAAGATATAACCGGTAACAAATAAATCCATCATTACAATCATTTAAAGAATTACATAAGCCTTTAGTGGCTACACATGCTGGACCGTAGCCCAAGATTACAAAACAATCCATATAACACAAATCTAAGATCTGTAGATCTTCTGCTCAGCAAATAAGCCTCTGGTAATAGTCTGCACTATTCTACACTGATCCGGACTTTAGTCCCCCTGAACCAGAATCTTTCTAGAAACTACATCTTCGCTCAGTCTCTACTTTCTCCGACCTTCGTCCTACAAAATGAATCTCTAAACTTTCCCTTTATACCATCCGCAAGTGATAACAACTCGATCAAGTTGGTCAAAGACCAACCGGTTCATGATGAAACGTGCAAACGATAACATGTTGACCCAAATCACCAAGAACATCTTCAAATGCATAAAAAATCACGCGGTCCTTTGGGAACATTGAACAAGGCCTAAAACAACATCGATCAATGATCTGCAAGTTACGGAAACCACCGGCAACTCGATTCATCTTCGTTCCATACATTGCAAAACCAACCTGTAAGAACATACCAATATCGGGCCAATACCGAGATCGATGTCTCATCGGGATCAAAATCAAGGTGCCAATTTGAACTACTCTGGTGCTCCTGCATCAATAGTCCAATCTCACTGGTCCTTATTGGTCCCAATCTATTAGTTTAGGGTATACTAAACGCATATTATCATCGACGTTGTACAAATATTGGGTGACAGGTGTAAGGGTTAGGACAGAGGTATCATTAGGATCCCAAAAGTATTCAATCCAAGCTCAAGAACAAGTTTTCACAGAAGGAGGGGTATTATCTACATGTTTTCTTCTAAGGGCTTATCATCTGGATTAATAAAGATATTGGCAAGATCATATGAACTAGATGAATATGAATCTTGTTTCCTTTCATTGGAATCAATTTCGATATAATTTTCCTTAGATATCGCATCATCATTAGAGGCACTCACTTTTTCGCACAAGGGTAATTTAGTATTGGAGGAACCAATTCGCAATGGCACAAATCCAAGTCCTCTATTCTTAGGTTGCATTTTACGTATGATGGGATTTATGACACCTTGTTTTTATGCTCCTAAGCCACTATGTCCATCATATCCCTTCTTTCACATGATCTTAAAATGAAGTTCATAATGTTCCATAGGTAACTGCACAGGTGGCACATCCTCTTCATCTTTGTAGATCCATTTAGATAGATCCTCTTCAATTATTTCTTTGTGAAATTCACCAAACTTTGAAAATGTGGTGGGAGGTTTGTATTGAATGATAACCTTCAGCTCTTTTTGGATAAAATGTAGTTTTCCATAAGATATGGAGGAAGTAGGAAACTTCCCAATGTGAAATGATTGTGCCATAGTGTATTCTCCACATCCTTGGTCTTGTATTTTTATCTTACCTTTGGAGAATTTAGCCAATGTTAGAGAGTCAACATATTGAGCGGAACTAGAGCACATGGGCTTCATTGGCTAGAAAAATTATATCACGTGCATTCATATTGCGGGATTTAATATCCCAAAAATTGAAAGCAATATATTATCAAAATATGATTCAATATCTACATATGATAAAATTATAGAAGCCCTCAAGATAGGATTAAAAGGCGCACAAGATATTTTATCAACTCTTGGCATGCGACCAGAGAATCCCACACAATCTTCTTGGTGGGTTAAATCATGGAAAAAGGACCAAAATTATCCAACATTACAAGTTGTGGATGAAGTTGATGACTCTCCACCAACTTATTCAAACTCTATATTCCAATCTATGTCTCCAGTGGCACACAATCATGGTGAACTGCAAATGATGGAAAGTGAGTGGAAGCATGAGTTGGATGAAATTTTAGATCCCATTGATGAAAATGTAAATAAAATTGTTAAACTAGCGGTAGAGCTTAATGGTAAGGATATGTTCAAAGCTTGTTTGGTTAGTCAGTTGAATGGAAATCTAATGTTATCCAAACATAGGCTGACTAAAGTGAGGAATGGGGTCTACTTTAGGCAAGACAAGAGGGCCCCATAAAAGGGTGCTTCAATTAGCTTTGGAATTGGATCAAATTGTGAGGTGTTGTTTAAGAGCAATTCAATACCTCCCACTAAACGCACTACAAGAAAAGGTGTTTCTTAAAGTATAAGATAAGATGTTTCTTATGAAACCCATTACATTGGAAGGATTCAAAGAATACAGAGGAAGGATGGTAATAGGGTGTTTGATTACCATAATGATAATGACCTTTTGGATAGGCTAGAAGGCATCGAGCTTCAATTATGTTGGTATAATAGAATAAAGGGGCAACACATGTACAAGTATGATTTGAAAGATCATGCTTTTGTGGAACTTGAATTATGTCATAGCAACAACCAAATTATCTTACAATGCTAGGAATGATACATACAAATTAGAAGAAAGAGATCACAATTTTTTTTCAAATTTTGTTAAAAATTTGAACAAGGTGTATTTTCAAAACATTCTACTTTGATCTTCCTTATGTATTTCCATATGTTAGATTGTTTAATTTTATTTTTTTATCAAATCAAATATTGGTTTTATACTTTTTGGCTTTAGGCGCAATGAATAGTTTGGATAGTGAATATTTAGGATAACTCAACCAATTTGTTGCTACCTACTTCTCTAGTGTAAGTTTCTTTCACTGACCATTCATATTTTGTAGTGAAATGAAATTGGAGAAAAGATAAAATATGTTGTAAATGAAATTTCAATACAAATTCGAGTCTCACATGGCCATCCAAATGTTCAGGTACATGGGTTAAGAAAAAATCATATGTCATTATGATGTCAATGGGGTTTCCAAATCAAATCTAAAGGTGCTAGAAGGTCATCAATCAAATAGCTTGGCATCATGGAAGATGGACAACTTGACTTTCTCAATATTATTGATGATGTTGCACTAATGTCAATGGTGCATACTCTATAGACTTTATATTTGCATGTATTTAAAATCAAGAAAATGCCCTTTATGAACTTGAATGAGACCAATTAGGTTGTCCCACTACAAGTTGATTATTGGTGTTAAATGTTGAAGGTAGATGTGAGTTTATCTAGCCCTCTTTTGCACCATTAATTTGTATCCTATTTCAACTTTGCATAATAATAAACAACTTGATAAATTGTAGAAGCTTCCTCATGGATTCGTTGTCTTTACTTTTAGCTCTCATCTAAGTTGGCTATTTCATATTGTCCCCTATTTGATTTTATATGTCTTGTATGAATTTGGTTATCAAGTATGGCTAAGATTTGTCTTCATGTTTTGATATGAAAGTGTAATGAAGTTGCAGGTTCTCTCAAGTTAGAGATTGGTCCCTTATTCAAAGTAACATAGTCAAAGTGGCAACAACTTAAAGCATTTCACATTCATTTGATAAATCAACAATTCATGCCTAATATACTCATGCCTAACATGAATATAAGCTTGAAAATCACTCCAAATTCTACTTATCAATCCCATTGTATTCTTTGGTTATGTAAATTATAATTTCAAATTAATATAAACTATAACTTTTACCTATAAAAAAAAACACAGAATGGGACACAATTTGGAATAATTTTTATTAATTCATATAAAATGGCTAATATAATCATAAAAAATACCCAGTTCTTGCAAATTAACAACATTCTATTACTCAAATTGAAAACATTCTATTCTACTCGCCCAAATACAAAAACTTGACTTTCCAGAACCCTTTGCAAATGGCCTTGAGTTCCCTTTTATAGAAAATAAGGGAGAAAAACAAGCTTCAGGACAAATTGCATACATGTCAAAAAAAAATTCACTTAAACAAGAATTTTACTCAAAATTGTCGTTGCACAGGCTTACTCATGTAGCATGCAAATGTGTCATATTTGTGGACTAATTCATTTGAAGATAAAAGTTGTTGATGACATGGTTGGTGCTAAGGTGGAAAGTGTATAAACTGAAGAATAAAGAAACAAGGAACAATTGGAAATAAGCCTTAACCAAGGCATTGAAATTTGTTTGGTCGAAGAATCTATATTCCAAAAACAACCAGTTGCTTCAAATTATATGGAGCACCCATGATCTAGCAAGGTATCCATATATATAGTTGAATTGTATCCAAAATATAGTCTATCCATCCTTGCATGGTGTCTTTCTCTTTATGCCTTCCGTGTACCATATTGTTTATGCTACTCCCTAACTATTAATTCATTAGGCCACTAAAATTCTTGGAGTTGGTGTACTTTGGCAGGGATCTTCATGATTCTATCATCAAGGATGGCTCTAGTCTTGTTGATGAATTTATTGTATCCTGCATTCATCTCTATGATTTTATCATGGGCACCATTAAAGACACCCATTTGTAACTTGCTTCCATCATCCACCATGGAAATAATCAATGGTAAACATATTTCAAACTCATTTATCCAGTCTTCAAAGTCCTTCAAATTTTTATCATTGTTGTGTATCTCTAGGATGGACTAGTGTGTCAGTGACCAAAAGAATTCCAATTTTCTCTTTATTGATTGTTCCTTTGTTTCAATAAAAGTGTACAGTCATAAAATTGTGACCCTAGCAATTTTCTACTACATTAGGGTCCTCACGCATGCACGATCGAATCCTCTAGCCTGATCAGAGACCGAAGACTGCTCATCCCTTGGAATCGGCTTCTTCCTTGGCCTCCACACCACCCTGTCTAGACTCTGCCCTGGAGAAAGGGGTAGGACATGGGCATGGTGCCCCTGTCCTTGCCCTATTTTGGGGTAGGACCTTTCCTAGAGCATGCATTGTAGGTTGTGCAGTGAGTGGGAAACTTCCCCGATGTCGGCCTGTGACGAAAATCACTTTCATTAATCCTAATTGACATGTATTTAAGTTGCATTTTCCCTCTCATTTGGGTAAGTGATAAGTTCAATAAGGTAAAAAATTGTGATCAAGCGTTCAAGAGCATTCAAGCATTCTTTTCTAACATTAAGCATTCTCAAGTCTCCCTTCAAGGCTAGGTGTTGCATTCAAGTCAAAGATTCAACCATTGAAGAGGAGATTGATTCCAACATTCAATTCCTCACAAGCATTTCTATCAACATTGCTATCACAACCTCCCTTAAGGTGATTTACATTTTAGTCTTTCATTTACATCTACTTGCAAGTACTTTCTTTCATTACTTGGTTAATTCCAAAACTGGGGTTTGACCTAAAGGCAAACCCCCAATCCCAACCCATTTTCCTCTCTTTTCTGTGTGTAGGTTGCAAGTGCGCAGCTGTACTTTTGGATTCGGGCTCCATTTGCAGAGGCGGAAAAACCCTTTTCATTTCGTGGATTTTTCGGAGGACCATGTACATTCCCGCCACGGTCAGGGAAACGTTTCCTCAAATTCACAGGGCAACTTCGTCTCGACATATTACTGCCAGATCCAGGTGCATAGCTTCATCCTATACTCCAATCTCAAGTTATAATCAGTTCTTTGTCACTTTTGCACTACATAATTCAATCAATTCCTTTCCATGTCAAATAGGAAGAGGGGGATCAACTTATCATTTCTATTTCACTCATAATTCTATCTTCTTCTTTGAAGGTTGAATATAGTGAATTCTCCTCTCCTCTTCCAATGTAATTGGGTGAAAAGTGTTTGAGGGAAATCCATAGTGAAACTCTCATCTCTCCTTAGAGGGAAAGGGTAGTTTTCCTCTTGATCTCTCATTCACACATTCACCACATTACAAAAAGAAAACTCCTGAACTAGCAAAGTCATCATCTTGTCAGTAGGTTGTACCTAAGGAGGAGTTGTTGGTGCATATTGTATGCAGAAAATTGTGAGTGCAAAACTAAAGAGATTGATAAGATGAAACTAACAATCAAACAAACACAGATTTCAAGCACACTCAAGATTAGGATGCTAAAAAGGAAGAAAACTAGATAAAAAGGAAATGATAAACAATTAAGATTCAAACTCTAGATTATTCATTCGATTTGATTGTCCTCCGATTTGATGTGTGCTCGATCTATGCTTCCAAGGGTGCTTAAATATGCTCCATGATGGTTGGATATGCAAAAAAATAAGCTAAATTGGATGAAAAGTGTATGGATGTGAGTAATTAAATTGACATTATAATGGTATGATAGCATGAAAGTGGATGGATTGTGAAGGAAAATGAGGGGATTAAATAGGCCAAGCTAGGAGAAGAGGAGATATGAAAATGAGATACTTGTCCTTGAGAAGGGCAAATGTCATGGATGGAATGACAAGTGTCCTTGAGAAGGGCAACTATAATAGAAAAGAATGACAAGTGTCCTTGAGGACACATGCCTATTTGGGAGAGAGACACCCAAATAAGAAGGTTCCATTCCAAATATGAACATATTTCCAAATATCAAGATAATTCATGGATAGAAATGACAAGTGTCCTTGAGAAGGGCAAGTGTCATTGAAAAGAATGATAAGTGTCCTTGAGGACACATGCCTATTTGCGAGAGAGATGCTCAAATAGAAGTTTCCATTCCAAATATTAATATTTTCCAAATATCAAGATAACTCATTGACGGAAATGACAAGTGTCCTTGAGAAGGGCAAGTGTCATGGAAGATAATGACAAGTGTCCTTGAGGACACATGCCTATTTGGGAGTGAGACACTCAAATAGGAAGGTTCTATTCCAAAATGAAGATATTTCCAAATATTAGGATATTTGAGATTTTTCCCCAAATTTTAGGATTTTGCGATATTATGGGAACGTGCACACACATGGGGAGGGAAAGAGGATAAGGTTGACTAAAACCTATTGTTAGCCAATGGGTAAGGTTTTAGATGAAGGGTTAGATGAGTGTTAGAGGAGGGTTAAATTTAGGAGACATGTAAGGAAATAAAATTAATTTAATTAATTAATTCCATAATGGGAAAAAATGAGGAAATGGACAAAAGATGAATTAAATAGTCAAATTATGCATTTCATATATTTAATAGAAGGAGGTAAATTTAATTAATTAAAAGGGAACTCATTTCCAAATATGAATATTGATGCCCTGCAAAGTGGACAAGGTTAGTCTAAGAGAAACAACACAAAACACACAAGAAACCGTTAGTGTTATTCAATAAAAGACTAATCTAAACAGGCATACCAAGAGAGACACTAAAAACATGAAAGCATATTTAACTAAAGAAGCAAATATGATGAGGCATCTCCAAATACCTCCTAACATGCTCTTAGCTCTTTCTCCCTTGTTCATCTCCTCTCCAAGTTCCAAAATAGTGTAGCTCTCAGCAGCTTTTGCACTATGGATGCTTATGGAAGATTGAGATTGTAGTATTGTGCTCCAAATGTGAAATGAAAAGCTAATACTATGCTATTGATACTAAAAATGATTTATTTTATCCAAAATGACAAGATATTAGTTGATTATGCTAAAATGCTCTCTTAAAATGTCTATAGCTTAAATGCATACAAGTTTTCAATATCTGGATTATGAAGAAATGGGCTCTATTTATAGGAAAAATGGAGCAATGGATGGTTGAGATTGAGCAATCTCAACAAGGGTCGGGATTGAATGATTTCAAATCCATGTGATGGCTTTCAACCCAATCCCAAGATGACAAGTGTCAATGTGAGATAGGTTGAGAGGAGAGGGAATAAGCATTAAATGCTTGATATGACTTTGGGAGTTAAAGTCAAGGTTGGTTGAATGAATAAACTCTTTATTCAAATAATAAAGCTTTTATCTAATGGATAAACTCTTGTGCAAATGTGAAATGGGTGAATATGGTCAAAACAATAAATGTTTGGGGGGACAAGTTTGAAATAACCATAAATGGTTATGTAAGAGCCATAAATGGTCATGTAAGAGCCATTAGTGGTCTTGGAAGACTTTGGGGGTTAATTTGTTGAACACACAAAACATTAAATGCTTTTCAAAGACTTTGGAGTCTTTGAGAAGTGACTCCATTTTGCTTAGGAATGTGACAATAATTAGGGGATGGATTAGGGTAATTAGGAAGGGGTTAGAAGAATCTAGAAGGGGATTAGATTTTGCAAGTGGATTTGATGGGTGAGGGAAAATAGGATTTTATTAAAATAAAAATTCATTTATTTCAATAAATGTGTGCAAGTTGCATTTGTAGGAAAATGCAAGTGGGGTGGGGATAATGATTTAAATAAATGTTTTATTTAAAAGATGAAAAAGGGGATTTAATTAAATAAATAGATTTTATTTATTTAATTGATTTGTATTTGGTTTAATGAATTAATTAAAATAAATTGAATAATTTATTTAATTAATAGAAGAATGTTTTGGGAATAAATTAATTAAATATTAATTTAATTAACTGATGGCTAGTGGATTTTTAATCAAATAAATACGAAATATTCATTTAATTAAGCTGGACAGATTTGTGTGACTACATTTGCCCCTCTTTGAGACGGTGCGGTTTATCGTGTCGTTTCAAAGAAAGAAAAACTGGTGTGAAGAAAATGCCCCATAAAATGTAAATTTAATGGGTGGTATGCCCCCTCGAGAGATGGGCCGAAAAATTTGGAAAAATCGAGCGACCTCTCGAAAAAAAATGAAAATTGGTAGGGTGGTAGAAGAGAAGGAGTTAGCCTTACGGGTGAAAAATAGAAGAAATCGGGGGGAAAATGGAAAAATGGGGGGCTCGGGAAGTTCACGGGGACCACAGCGGTGAGCGGGGGGAAGTTACGGTGACGGCAAAGGGTAGGGTGAAAGGAGTGAAAACAGGATCATTTGTGACCATGACCATTTGGAAATCAGAGCTCTGATAGGGACATTTTGGAGGAGCGAGCAGCAGTCAGGATGCCGATTCCGATCACTGAGTACAGATTTGAGCGAGTTCGACGGTTCCAGCGCCAGACGATTATGGACCAGCGGTACGCAAATTCAAAAATTTAATTTTTATGCATTTTTGATAGGTTTTTAGCTGAATCCAAGTCAAGTCAGAGCAAGAGCGTTGGAACTACGGTTTTGGCGCTTTTGCTCCATAAACTAGCGCTATTGCGTCACAATGGCGCTATTGACCCATTGTTTGAGCGCTTTTGCTCTGTATTAGCGCTATTGTATACAAGTTTTAGCGCTTTTGGTTAATAAGCGCTATTGAGGGCTTAATTGAGCGCTATTGCTCTTAAGTAGCACTACTGTGTAGTTGTTTTAGCGCTATTGTAGTTTTAGCGCTAGGGGATAGCTTATTGAGCACTTTTGTTAGGGTTGTAGCACTATTGTTGGGAAACTAGCGCTTTTGTTGGTATAATAGCGCTTTTGTCTTAGGATAAAGAGATGCCCCAGTTTGGATGAAGAAAGTCTCCCGATGCCAATGATTGATGGATGGCGAGGTGAAGTGGGAGTTGTTTTGAACCATAGCAGCCTGATGAGACTTAGGTCATTTGTTAGGATAAATGGCCGTTGAAGTCTAGGTGGCCATAATTGCTTACCTGTTGAGACCCGAAGATACTTGATCAAAGTATCTGCTGATAGTCTAGGTTTAAACTTAAAAAAGTTTGAAAACAAAACAACTGATGGTGATTGATGAATGTCCATGTGCAGGAGGAGCTGCGCGTGTTGCAGTTACGCGAGCGACATCCTGCGACACAAGGGTTGCGGGACCGATTGACACAGGCAGAGATAGACTGCATTGCCACGACTGGTCTATATGAGGTGATGCACATGCCCGTGATTCGTATGAATCATGGTTTGATCACAGCACTAGCAGAGCGATGGCACAGCGAGACGTCCACCTTCTATTTGGCATAGGGAGAGATGATAGTGACCTTGGAGGATGTGTGGCGCATCTTACGGATTTCGATTCGAGGGGAGTTGGTCACATATGACAGATCCTAGGGGACTCTTGCAGTGTAAAGGATTTTTGATGAGGATGTTTTCATTGATGATGGTTCTATTGCTTGGGAGGATATAGCTGCTTTATATGAGCCTCTATCAGCTGTGTTATCAGGGATTGTGGGAGGACTTCTTTGTCCAAACAGACGATCACATGGTTTGGCCATCGGATGGGAACAGGTTATCGAGATGATGATGACCGAGGGGACCCGATTTGCGTGGGGGCCGTGCATGCTAGCGCACATGTACCAGGAGCTCCATGAGGTGGTTTACCAGGGGAGGGGTTCCTTAGTAGTGGGCATGACGCTGCTGCATATTTGGGTTTGGGAGCACCTACCAGTGACTCGACCAGTGAGTCTTAGATTTCGGGCAGTAGATCAGTCGTACATGTTTATGTATAGCGGCATGATGAGTCAACCCCACTTGGGGAAGTTAGAGTGGTGGCGGCGGGCATTAGATGATCTAGATGTAGTTATATGGCGGCCATACTTGGAGTGTGAGCCATGGGATGATGACGCAGAGGCACTGCCGTATGTTTTTATGACCCGATTCCTCATTGGGAGGACCGCATACCATGTGGAGAGACAGGTGCCCGGGCAACTGATGAGGCAGTTTGGACGGCAGCAGGGACTGCCCAGTGGATCCAGAGAGTATGCTCGGGTTATTCGGGAGAGGCATGCATGGGGTCCAGTGCTACCATATGATCAGGCACTGGCAGAGTTCCGGACGCTGCAGGCGAGACCATGGGACATACGACCAAGGGTCGTTGATGCAAGGGTGACAGATGAGTATACGCAGTACCGGGTAGCGCACCCGATCCCACGGATATCGGATCTAGCAGAGCCGATCCCAGCTTTTGAGGATGAGAGGGGATGGAGATGGAGGAGGGCAGGAGGTCGAGGAGGAGGAGGAGGAGGAGGAGGAGGGGATGGAGGAGGAGGAGGAGGAGATGGTGGAGGAGATGGAGGAGGCAGAGGAGGGAGAGGAGGATTGGGGATGCGGAGTCTGCGGAGAGGGAGAGGTGGACTGCCTCTACAGATATCACAGGGACCATTGATACCGGGAGGAGTTCAGCTGAGTGGGAGGGGGATGGAGAGAGAGATCCCTATGGACAGA
Organism: Cryptomeria japonica; assembly: GCF_030272615.1. NCBI lineage: Eukaryota > Viridiplantae > Streptophyta > Pinopsida > Cupressales > Cupressaceae > Cryptomeria > Cryptomeria japonica. Next base: position 381,269,271 of record NC_081407.1, read on the forward strand.
GGGGAGGGGACTACTGGAGAGGGTGGTGCAGGGGAGGCAGCTATGGATACCGAGGAGGGAGCCACTGGAGATCTGCGGGATCACATGATAGTACGCTTGCAGATGCGGATAGAGGATTTGGAGGCGGAGGTGGCAGCTAGGGATGTGCAGCTATTTGCACGGGAGTCAGAGCTGATGGTGGTGTTGCGAGAGAGGGATAGTGCAGTGGAGAGATTGGCGGAGCTGCAGGAGAGAGTGCGGATTGGGGTAGGAGAACAGGGGCCTACGGGGGAGGTGATGAGGGAGATGTGACGAGCACAGGCGGAGATAGAGTACTGGCGGGGTTTATATGAGCAGGTGGTGTCAGTTAGTCAGCGAGCTCTTAGCTATTCGCAGATGCGGCAGGCCAGATCAAAGCAATCACAGAGGGTGCAGAGCAGTGGGGGTGTGATGAGTCCGCTGCGGAGGGAGAGATCAGGGGATGCAGGAGGGAGTGGTGGTTCGATGAGACCTCCACGGAGAGATAGATCAGGTGGCGCAGGCACCAGTGGTGGAGGAGGTGGAGGTGTTGGGATAGCATCTGGCCAGAGTGGCATTTGAGAGAGCATTTTTTTTGCATATATGTATTGTATCATTGTCTATTTTTTGGACTGTATCTTGGATGGCTCTTGGTAGCCGATTTTGTAGACTTCATTGTACTCTGATATATGAGATGATATATATGAGGAGATCTCCTATTTGGATGATATGCAGTTGATTATGTATGGATGTTTATGTAGGATGATGAGTTATTGCTTAGATGGATATGTGTACATGTATGCATTTGATGAGATGTTTCTTATATGCATGTTTTTATGATGATTTATGATGTGGGATACTGACATATGAATGCAGGTTTGTATATGTATGATTTGTTTGATTTTTGATGTAATACTTTATATATGTGATGTCATGATGATGATGTATGCTTATAATAATTTATGAACAGGATTTTGGTATTGCCTATTTTGATATAATGATGAGATGATTTATGTGATGATGTTAATGCAATGGTTGAATGAATGATGCTATGTATGGATATGCATCTAGATGTTTTTAGATGAATTTAATATGGATAAACAAAATGTAAAGTACAAATGTTTATATGATAATGCCTTTAAACGAACGCATATGTATAATGGATATATATAGAATGGTATGAACCAATGTGTTTTGGAAACAAATGGTTTTATGATTTCTAAATGCTTTAAATATGATTTAAGTACAAATGATAATGTGATGATACTATAACTAATATTTTAATAACTACACCTTAATGCAATTAAAAAGAGGATAATGAATACAATGTGAATGAATCCTAAAATGAGCATAATAAGATAATTTTTAATGAATGTGTACAATAATAAATGATAAAGGATAATAAAATGATGATGGATAATCGACACTATATGAATGCCTAGTAAATGACTTAATATAATCAAAGACAATTTGATCCTACGAATGAATCTAATCATTTATGATTGATTCAATGATGCAAATGTTTAATGAAAACTAATGTTCAAAATGAACTATATGCAATGTTTAAGTTAAAAATGACATGAATGTACTTAATGCAAGATGCAACTAAATGCGATGATGATATGACCATGAGGAATGCAAGGTTTTTGAGACTTTGCATGATGCATTGATGATGTATCAGAGTACTCGGTCGTGATTGTATCCAAGACCAGCTTTTAATGGTCACTTTGTGCATAAAAAGCCTATATATGAATGGATGTGTGATATGCAATAGAATGCAAGATATAAACAGATGAGATGAAATGACGATCCATAGTGCTCTATTTTCATCATCGAGCTTTAAAATGTTGGAAGAGAATACAAGCATCTTGACATAATGATTCAAGATGACCTGAGTATTCCTTTCATGGATTTTATATAGCAAGTTAATACAAACGACTTGATATAAGGGTCAAGTCGACCAGAGTATTGCTTGCGGAACAAACAAGGATTATCTTCGTTCATGCATGACTTGGATCGTCGTCCTTGATCTTAGGCTGATCATATCCTAAGACAAGTGCATACCGTACTAAGAGATAAAACCTTTATCCAGTTTGGATGAGGTGGGAGGAACTAAAGGAAGAGCATTGTACCTGCAAACAAACAGTATATACATAAATAATAAAGAATATGGATCCTTGGTAATGGTTCATGCCCATATGGTCGAGGTATACGCTGTAGTCAGCAAGCCGTAATGATCTATGACTGCATTTTGCATAAGATCACGTAGCTTGGTGAACTTCCCACGTAGACACCATTAGTACATGCCCCAGAACTTCATCAGAAATAATGCACAAACGATACAAAACAAATGCTGAAAGATCCCGATACAGATAAACGAATGATTGTACTCACAAATCAACCAAGTATTTGATAGCTTAACATAATTTTCTTGTCAAAGAAAACGTCACTTTTGTCTTTGTTTTGGTAAGGAAGGATGCATCCTTGTTGAAGACAGTTTTGAGTGTTGATGTTGATTATATGGTCGATTGATAAGTGGTCATCATGTGAGTATTTTGTCGATGTTTGTTTTTGGTATCTACATGGATGAGTATGTACAAAGTGTTGTCATGTTTTTGTTTGATTTTTGATGGTTTTTCGATGTTTTTTTTTGGATTTTGAATTGTTTTGAATGTTTTTGGATTTTGTGTTGTTTTGAATGTTTTTTGGATTTTGAATTGTTTTGAATGTTTTTGGATTTTGTGTTGTTTTGAATGTTTTTGGATTTTGAATTGTTTTGAATGTTTTTGGATTTTGTGTTGTTTTGAATGTTTTTGGATTTTGAATTGTTTTGAATGTTTTTGGATTGTGTATTGTTTTGAATGTTTTTGGATTTTGTATGAGACATTTTCCAATGTTTTTGGTATTTTCTGGTATACAAGGGAGCCTGATGCTCTGTACATCTTAGGTATAAAACTGTTTGAGGTGCATGTTGTTGCTTGGATCTGCAAGCGGTTCCCCTTCTGATGTAGCCAACTGATATGCCCCAGACCCAAACACAGCAGTGACAACATATGGGCCTAGCCAGTTTGATTCAAACTTGCCCTGATGTTCTTTGTTTAGCTGGTTGCGAGAATTCTCTCGTAGAACAAGATCACCAACCTCAAATGTGCAAGGTCTAACTCGATGATTGTAGCTTTTGCTCATGCACTGCTGATAGGCTTTGAGGTGATTGTACGCAACTTGTCACTTCTCATCAAGTAACTCTAAGTCCTGAAGATGGGATACTCTATATGCTTCGTCATCGATGAGATTGTGCAAGGAAACCCGTAATGATGGTATCTCAACCTCAATAGGCAAGATAGCTTCTGCACCATAGACCAATGAATAAGGAGTTGCACCTGTAGGGGTTCGAATGCTAGTTCGATATGCCCATAGTGCTGGATTTAGTTGAACATGCCAATCACGGCCAGCATCATTAACTGTCTTCTTTAGGATCCGCAATATGTTTTTATTCGATGCTTCAGCCTGACCATTGCCTTGTGGGTAATAGGGAGTGGAAAAGCGGTGTTGGATATGAATTTTTTCACAAAGTTCACGGACATCCTGATTTTTGAAAGGAAGACCGTTATCTGTGATGATGGACATGGGCACACCATACCGACAGATGATGTAGTTGAGGATGAATGAGGCGATCTGCTTGCCGATGACTTGGGTAAGTGGAACAGCTTCGATCCACTTTGTGAAGTATTCAGTGGCGGTAATAATGAATTTATGGCCATTGGATGAAGATGGATGAATCTTACCCACAAGGTCAAGACCCCATTGACAAAAAGGCCATGGTGTCGTGATTGGTTGTAGTTCCTGTGCTGGTGCATGTATCAGGTCGCCATGAACTTGACTTTTTTTGCATTTTCTGACAAAGTAGTAGGAATCCTTTTCCATAGATGGCCAATAGTATCCATTGCGCAGGAGTTTCTTGGCTAGTGACGGACCACTTGAGTGAGTCCCGCAAATTCCCTGATGGACTTCTTCCAAAGCCTTTGTTATCTCACCTTGTTCCAGACATCGAAGGAGAGTACCATCAAGACCGCGGCGGTATAGGGTTTCGGCAATAATGGTATATCGAGCAGTTTGGCGAATAAAGGTTTTACGTTGGTTATTCGATTGGTTGGGAGGAAGGGTGTGATCGCGGAGATAGGTGTAGAACTCACCGTACCATGGGGATTCAGAAACAACAAGGCGACATATCATTTCGGCTTCGGGGATATCATAAGCGGGGATCCAAAGTTGTTCTACTAAGAACTCGTAGCGTGTTGAATTCTGTGGAAGATCTAGTAGAGATGCGATGGTGGCCATAGCGTCAACAGCTCGATTCTGATCTCTTGGTATCTACTCAAAAATGATAGTAGTAAATGATGTCTTTAGAGTGTCCACCATTTGCTTATATGGCATGAGTTTATCATCCTTGGTCTGATATTCATCAGTTGCTTGTCGAATGACCAGTTGGGAGTCGCCATATACTTGTAGTTCTTGTAATTTCCATTGTACGGCTAGCCTGAGTCCCGTGATCAAGGCCTCATACTCTGTGATGTTGTTGGTACATGGAAATGTGAGCCTGTAAGACTTCGGGATGCTGTCACCTTGGGGTGTGATAAACAGAATGCCTGCCCCCGAGCCGTGCCTAGTGTATGAACCATCAAAGTAAAGTTTCCATGGTTGTGTTGTTGTTATCATGAATATCTCTTCATCTGGAAAATTAGAAATGAGAGGATGCTTGCCTATGAGGGGTGCATCGACCAACTGATCTGCAATAACTTGACCTTTGATAGCTTTACGGTCTACATACTCAATGTCAAATTCACTTAGAATCATTACCCATTTGGCCAAGCGGCCTGTCAATGCTGCTTTGTTGAGTAAATACTTGAGTGGATCAATCTTTGCAATGAGTTGCACCTTATGTGTTAACAGATAGTGCCTCAGTTTAGTGGCTGCCAGGATTACTACTAGGCAAGCTCGCTCAATAGGGGTGTGTAATTGAGTTCATAGCCCACCAGTGTGCGAGAGATGTAGTAAACAGCACACTCTTTTCCTTCTGCATTATGTTGTGCCAGTAGTACACCCAATGTTGTACTTGTTGCTGAGATATAGAGTAACAACGGTCTACTTGGACCTGGTGGCATCAACAATGGTGGATTCATGAGATAGTCTTTAAGCATCTGAAATGCTTGTTGGCATCGGGCATCCCACTGAAAGCGGATGTTCTTATGTAGCAGATGTGTAAATGGGTGACACTTATCAGCCAATTGTGCAATGAATCTTCAGATGGATTGAAGTCGTCCTTGTAATGTCCTTAGTTGACTGATATTCTTTGGTGGTGGCATATCCATGATTGCTTTTACCTTTGCTAGGTCGACCTCAATACCTTTGCTTGAGACAATGTATCCTAGAAGCTTCCCGGAGGTTACTCCAAAGACACATTTCTTTGGGTTAAGTCGAACATGGTATTGTTCCAGTCTATCAAAAATTTTATCTAAGATGTGGAGATGCCCTTCTTTGGTGAGTGATTTTGCTAGTAAGTCATCCACATAATCTTCCATCATAGTATGCATCATGTCATGGAAGATGGTGGTCATGGCTCTTTGATAGGTTGCTCCTGCATTCTTGAGACCGAAAGGCATTACATTCTAGCAATATGTGCCCCATAGACAGGTGAAAGCTGTCTTATGTTGATCTTCTGGTGCGATCTTTATCTGATTGTATCCTGAAAAGCCATCCATAAGTGAAAGCATGGCATGTCCCGCTGTCAGATCCACTATGATGTCAATATTGGGAAGGGGGAAGTCATCCTTAGGATAGGCCTTATTTAGATCCCTGAAGTAGGTACAAATGCGGATGCCCCCTTTTGGTTTGTCGACAGGCACAATATTGGAGATCCATTCTGCATAATCAATTGGCCTAATGAAACCAACATCTAGGAGTTTCTTGAGTTCTGTTTTGACTAGTACTGCAATTTGAGGATGCATCTTACGAAGCTTCTGCTTTACAGGTTTGGTTCCTTCTGCTACGGTAAGGTGATGCATGACTAAATCAGGATCAAGCCCAGGCATGTCCGCATATGACCATGCAAAGTTGATCTGACGCTTCTGGAAGAACTCTATAAACTTAGGCTGTTCTTCTGGAGTGAGAAGAGATGCCAGATGTATGAGATGAGGATTTTCAGGAGTCCCCACATTGTATTCTTTGGTTTCCTCAATGAGAATCGTTGAGCGTTCCTATTGTGTACTATCAGGGAGAATGTCAAACCCTTCATCCTCAGGCACCTCAGAGAGATTTTCACCATTGGATACGCTCTTTCTTTTTACTTTTGTTGGATCAAACAGTGCCACAGTGTGGTTTTCACTGGAAGATCCATGTTTTATTGTTATGTTTTTGCAGCTGAAAGGTTTGGCATCTGCCCCGAAGTATGTTGTGCTATTAAGTTCGATGGTGAATCTAGCTTTGTGATCCCCGCTTGGTAGGTTATCCCTTAATTCCAAAAAGTCAATGATGGCCTCATCGTTTTGGAAGAAGTCAAGACATGGGGGATTTGGTTGGTTCCATTCGATGAGTTCAGGGTGGATAATGGGCATTATTTCATCGATTAGGTTAAGTGTGCTAGATGTATCGGTGAGGGTTAAGACATTATGGTGAAGGTCGTTAATGGTACTCTCCTTGTCAGAATCAGGTGTAGGATGAGACGTAGGGTCTGTGGAAGACGTTTCTAGTTCAGGAACCCAAGTGGTCTTTATCTGTGCTTCTCCATAAACAGGGATGTCTTTGCGTGGTGGAGGCGGTGACGTGTCTTCCTCATCTAAAGTGTTAAGCTATACAGAATCAAATTCCCACTCATGTGATTCGGTCTCTGAGTCACTTTCCAGCATCCGATTACTATACCATACTGGGATGTCTTTTGAATTGAATACTGCAGGTGTGATTGGTTGATGTACCTTTGTAGTGATCGGTGTTGCGGGAAGGTTGATGGGGATAAAGGAATCTGGTACAAGGAGTATCGGTAATGTTGATTTAGTGGCTTCGGCTGGAACTGTTGGTGCCATAGATGTTGCTGCGGGTTCTAATACAGTTGTTGCTGCTAATGGTGCTGCTGATGGGATTACGAGTTCGTTTGGTGGGATGATTGGCATCGGTGATAGTTGTGTTGGGATTCTGAGCCTTGGTGGGGCAGTTGTGATGGTGTTTGGTGCTGCTTTAATGATGAAAGGTGTCCTTTTTGTCGTAGGTGGACAAAATGGTTTGTTGGGTCTTCCTTTGAACTTGAGTTTAGGAAAGATCTCTTTTTCAAAGCCTAGGCCTGTATTACCTTTGGGCTTTAATTCCGGCAATAGAGGTTCATGTCGTCCTTGTTTGCAATATCCTAAAGCACTCTGACCATCATACCCCATTCTTTGCATAATGAGGAGACCTTTGCCATACTGATCCGTAGGAAGTTTAACTTGCGGTATATCAGTGGTGATGGGATCTTTATAGATCCAGTCCGCTAAGTCCTCGTCTTGGGTTTCTTCTTCTTGACTCTTTCCAAGGATGAAAGGCGTCAAAGCACATGCTGGCGTGATTAGTGGTCGCTGGAGTACCTGCTGTGGTTTACCATGTGTTATAGGAGAAGTGGGCATTTGTCCCACACAAAAGAGTTGACTCAAGTTGTATTCCCCAGGACCTTCCTCTGCTATCTTCATCTTAAGATTTTCTTGCTTGGGTATAATGGTGTTCGAACTGGTAAGAGAGGCGGGACTTATATATGATGTGGAAGAAATGGCTTCTCTATTATTAGGAACAGTAATCTCTGGTTGATGGCTGATATTATGGCAATATGCAAAGGGATTTGCATCGCCCAGGATTGTGATCTCTATACCATTATGTGGGAACTTGATACATTGATGGTAGGTAGATGGAACGGCTTGCATGGCATGTATCCAAGGTCTTCCTAATAATAGATTATATGGCAGAGGAAGGTCCAAAACCTGACAGATGATGTGTTTTACCACGGGGCCTACTCGGATTGGTAGTACCACAGCTCCTTTGGATGACCGCTCTGCATCGTCATAGGCTTTGATTGTGATCTTCTTACGAGGATCCACTGATTCTACCGCATATCCCAATGCTGTGACCAACTGTAGTGTACAAATATTCAAGCCTGCTCCATTATCTATCAAGACTCGTTTGATCCTATGCTAGTTGATAAAGCCTTCAATGTGGAGTGAGGCGTTATGAGGTTGCTGGAAGGAAGAGTTGTCACTTTCAAAAAAAATGAGACAAGGTGATGACTTTAGACTTCCAACCATGGCTTGAAATTGGTCTGTATTCAGATTTGCAGGGACTGACGCCTCTTGGAGTGCTTGATCCAAGATATTTTTATGAGAGGGCAATAGGCGCAATAGCTCTAAAATGGATATAAGCGCAGGCGTTTTATCTAATTGTTCCACAAGATTGTACTGCTTTGGGATAGAGGTGGTGCCTTATGGTGCTGCCTTTATGGTAACCTTGCCACGATGTGTAACAACATTGCAATTTGAGTTGGGATTTTTGAAGGTTATGGTTGCAACTTGTCCACTGGCATCATACAGATGATTTACAGTGTAATTATATGCAGCCTGTGTATAATCAGTGGTATCAGTGCCTCACCTGGAAGTGGAAGGACCCCTTTGATCTTGTGATGGAAGTGGATTTTTGAACATCAGATGATCATTATTGGTTGTTTTTGGGTCATGTCCTTCAATTTCAATTTCTCCTCGGTCAATAAGATCCTGAATAAGATCTTTTAATCGGTGACAATTACTTGTCTTGTGTCCTCTTCCTTGATGGAATTCACAGTGTTCAGTATCTCTCCACCATGCCGGTTTGACCTGAGGCTCATAGTTTGATAGTTTAGGTAGAGTGACCAAATTTTGAGAAATGAGTTGTCGCAATACTGTTTCAATGGGTTCCCCTAAGGGAGTGTATGTGTGTTTCTATTTTTGCTGACGAGGTCTTGGTTCATCATGAGATGTGATGCGACTTTGATTGGAAGGAAAATTTGTGTTATTCTGAGGTGGAAGATTCTGTCCTGCAAACCGAACCACAGGTTGTGCATTTTGGATAGTCCTGGCATCCACAACCCCATCATTGACGATATTCTTGTTTTTATTCCAAAAGCTTGGTTTATCACTATTGAAGCGCGGGCGAGGACCATCTTTTGGTTCATTGAAGATTTTGATGAGTCCTTTCTTGATAAGTGTTCTTTCACATTTTAAACCCTTGGTGATCATATCATTAAAAGAGTCTGTGTCTTTGACATCCAAGTGAAATTCCATTTCTTCATTTAAGTTGGAAATGAATATTTCCACTAGTTCTCGTTCAGGTAACTGAAGAGAACGTCTGCTAGACATTTGACGCCATCGTTGCAGGAATACTGAGAATAGTTCACCTGGTTTTTGTTTGGTGTTGCACAAATCAGCCATGGTAATGTCGTGTTCAATGTTATGAGAGTAATGAGCTAGAAACTTCTGGATGAGTTCCTCAAATGTTCTAATGCCACCTGTTAGTCAAGAAAACCATGATGTGGTTGTTCCTCCCAAGCTTTGGGAAAAAAGGCGCATTAGGTAGGTGTCTTCACATGCCACTTCGAGACAAGCAGAATGAAATTCTCTGACATGATCATGGGGATCTCCTTTTCCTCTATATTTTTTGAATTTGGGTGTTTCGAATCCTCGTGGAAAGGGTGGCATATAAAGATTCCTATCAAAAGGATAGGGACAGATGTCATTGAGTGAGAATTGGTTAGTCTTGACACCACTATGAAGTTATTGGGCGAGATTCTCGACTTGTTGCCACAACATCTCCATTTCAGTTGGAGGAGGAGGTGGTGGGTTACCTCGAGGAATGTTATATTTGATGGGATCTCTACCTCTTTCCTCTTCATGGCGACTTTGCCTTTCGGATGCTTGTCTTAATTGGGTAAGATCAAAGTCAGAGGGGAGTTTGGCTCCTTCTTGAGCGAGTTTTAAGAAGTGAGCATCCGCATTGCTCCTGAGTATTTCGTCAAATAGTCTGTTAAAGAGAGGGTTATGCTGAGCCCTTTCTATTGTTGCAGGAGTAGGAGTACTTGGGTTTTCGTCATTCGCATTTCCTCCAAGTGCTTCTTGAAATTCATTGAGATTTTCCTCTTCTTCTTCTTCCATTTCTATTTCTCGTTGCCTTGACTGTGATCGGGTGTGAGCCATTTTGTTTATGAGCTTTTTGTTGAAGTTGTGTGAAAATGATGATGAGTTTTTGATGAAATGAGAGATTGATGATTGGTGAATTGTGTTGCATGTAGATCTATAGCACTTTTAAGGTAGATGTAACCGAAATTCCTTTTTTGAATTGCTTGCTTGTTTGATAAGTTTGGATGTGATAAGGTGTAGAGCAATCTGAGATGTGTTACAGATTTGAACTACCTAGTAATGAGAGGATTCACTCATAAACTAGTTTTAACCTGCGTAGATGTGTCTCTTAGGATGAGCTTATCCTAGATGTAGAAACAATCTAAAAGTGATGTGATGTTTTTGATTTCAAGCAATATCTAAAAGAGAACTTTGGGACAAGGACCTCTTAATGTTTTGAGAGTTTGGAATGAATTGATGATGAAGTGATGATGTATGAATAAGATGATGGATGAAATGTTTTCAACTTCAATAAAAGCTTTGTGTTACAAATGGAACAAACTCTACCTCTTCCCTTTCGGGCGTTGGTGGTATTTCTCGAGCTGTGTTGTATGTGATACAAATGTTTGGGAAGAAGTTTGGATTAATCTTTCCTCCTTGGTTTTTGTGATAACTCGGAGCTCTATATTGCATAAAAGCTCCACGGTTCAATGATTCTGAATCAAATTCGTTTGTTTTGCCTTGAAGGTAGAGACGCATGTGACGCAAAAAGATTCTATGGGAGACAAAGATTTGTCTATTGATATAGAAGAATTTCCTTCGTTTGATCAAAGCTTTTGAGCTTAATGGTCTTCTTTTCAAGTTGATATTCTGATGACGCTTCTTCTTTCGCAAGATGTGAAGAATGGTCATAAAATTTGACTCTTTGTTGTTTGCACCTTGTTTTTGATATTTTTGGTTGTTTTGAAAAATGTTGGATGAATACTTTGTTTTTGGGATTGATTTTCTAATTTGATGTTTCTTTGACAAGAAAACAAAGCAAGCACACAAACACAAGAATGTAGCCTTAAAGGCACAAATGAGTATGGGTCTAGATCAACCCAATCCTTGGACTTGTAAATGACCCTTCCTTTAGATATATTTTAAGGTGTATTTCCAAAGCCTGAAGTCGGCTCAATTTGCACTTGGTCTTTAAAATGAACACACTTCAAACACTTTTTATCCCTAAGGTCAAATGGCCGGTTGTGATAAATTTAGCCCACATCTTGATATTTCTTCGACTTTGGTACTACATACCTTATGAATACCGCCGTGGCAGGTAAGGATGTGATATACTAAGTCTTGCGCGAGCATAACAAATAGATGATCCCTATGATGGGGGAGTCACCACTTTCATCAAGCCACAAGTGACTTTTCAAAAAGCTATGTTTCTACTCAAGAAAATATGTATGGTGAGTATCTTGGGAGCAAAACCATCTATGCTCTTGCACTAAATTATATCGCAAATATCCTCAATCAATAGAACAGGTGGGATACTACTAAAAGGTGTTTAGTCATGTTCGATGTTTTTGGACATAAGTTCATTCTGCAGTGACTCACTTAAGAGCCTTGTAACTGGTGGTGGGGCCCATTTGTCCTTTCGGCCAGTTACACTGTAGGAACAGCTATACCCAAGGCTACAGCTTTCGCTCTCACCTGATTTTTATAGTGGCTCGAAGGATTTACCGCTCGAGGTCGTTCCCAAGAGTATCGATCCCTTGGCAGGCCTCTCTTACAAAGATAAAATTTGAGTGTTACTAACACTTTTCTCTTGCACCTAGGACCATGAAAGCCAAGGGAGAGGATAGTGTGTGTTAGAGGTAGGACCACTCGACTGACTTTTTGCACAAGTGTGCCAAGCACGAAAGACACTTGTTCTTTTTAATCCACCATTGCAATGTGATCTAACTATTTGGAGATGTTGCTCCAATAGCCATGGTGTTCTTTTTAACTTCAAAGGCAATGTGTTTTGTAATCTAGAATTTGAAAATTCTGGTCAACTTAATGAAAAACACGTCTTTGCTTGAAGTAAAATTTGTTTGCAAAAATCAAAACAAATGGATTGTGTATTTTATGTGCACCAAAATTTGAAGTGTGGATTGTAAATCTTTTTAGTTTGATGCAAGGAAATCAAAATTTGTTTGTTGATTTTAAGCACCAAAAGACAAGTTGTCCTAACTAGAAAGCAATGAAATTTTGTTTTTGTTTTTTTGTTTTTCAAGTTTTAATGCACCAAAAGACAAGTTTGTGATTTTTAATGGGGAGTTTTAACCTGCACAAACAACAATGTGTTAGTAAAATCGATGTCCAAGGGGGGGCTTCCACAAGCCTAAAATTTCCACTTTTTTGGTTACAAGGCGAATTTTACGACATTCTATTACAATAGCACTAGTCTGCGTTTGAACAGAGGCGCTATTTAACATAAAAGCGCTGAAAGAAGGGGAAAGACAGAAAAGTCAAAAGCGCTGAAAGAGGGTCAACAGCGCCAAAACAACATCAAACACGCTAAAACAGTTCCAAAAGCACTTAACTTGAGACAATAGCGCTATTGTAAGAACAATAGCGCTAAAAAAATAAGTGTCGGTAGCGCTAAAACGTGTTCAATAGCGCCAAAGCGCAACCTGTGTGACATTTTCAACATTCAGACATATTAGTTTGCTAAAAAGATGATATTTTTTTGGTGTTTGATTCACGTCGGGTTCACCAAATGATGCCCTACAAAGTGGACAAGGTTAGTCTAAGAGAAACAACACAAAACACACAAGAAACCGTTAGTGTTATTCAATCAAAGATTAATCTAAACAGGCATACCAAGAGAGACACTAAAAACATAAAAGCATATTTAACTAAAGAAGCAAATATGATGAAGCATCTCCAAATACCTCCTAACATGCTCTTAGCTCTTTCTCCCTTGTTCCTCTCCTCTCCAAGTTCCAAAATAGTGTAGCTCTCAGCAGCTTTTTGCACTATGGATGCTTATGGAGGATTGAGATTGTAGTATTGTGCTCCAAATGTGAAATGAAAAGCTAATACTATGCTATTGATACTAAAAATGATTTATTTTATCCAAAATGACAAGATATTAGTTGATTATGCTAAAATGCCTATAGCTTAAATGCATACAAGTTTTCAAGATCTGGATTATGAAGAAATGGGCTCTATTTATAGGAAAAATGGAGCAATGGATGGTTGAGATTGAACAATCTCAACAAGGGTCAGGATTGAATGATTTCAAATCCATGTGATGGCTTTCAACCCAATCCCAGGATGACAAGTGTCAATGTGAGATAGGTTGAGAGGAGAGGGAATAAGCATTAAATGCTTGATATGACTTTGGGAGTTAAAGTCAAGGTTGGTTGAATGAATAAACTCTTTATTCAAATAATAAAGCTTTTATCCAATGGATAAACTCTTGTGCAAATGTGAAATGGGTGAATATGGTCAAAACAATAAATGTTTGGGGGGACAAGCTTGAAATAACCATAAATGGTTATGTAAGAGCCATAAATGGTCATGTAAGAGCCATTAGTGGTCTTGGAAGACTTTGGGGGTTAATTTGTTGAACACAAAGCATTAAATGCTTTTCAAAGACTTTGGAGTCTTTGAGAAGTGACTCCATTTTGCTTAGGAATGTGACAATAATTAGGGGATGGATTAGGGTAATTAGGAAGGGGTTAGAAGAATCTAGAAGGGGATTAGATTTTGCAAGTGGATTTGATGGGTGAGGGAAAATAGGATTTTATTAAAATAAAAATTCATTTATTTCAATAAATGTGTGCAAGTTGCATTTGTAGGAAAATGCAAGTGGGGTGGGGATAATGATTTAAATAAATGTTTTATTTAAAAGAGGAAAAAGGGGATTTAATTAAATAAATAGATTTTATTTATTTAATTGATTTGTATTTGGTTTAATGAATTAATTAAAATAAATTGAATAATTTATTTAATTAATAGAAGAATGTTTTGGGAATAAATTAATTAAATATTAATTTAATTAACTGATGGCTAGTGGATTTTTAATCAAATAAATACGAAATATTCATTTAATTAAGCTAGACAGATTTGTGTGACTACAAATATATTTCCAAATATCAAGATATTTACCCAAATATTAGGATATTTAAGATATTTTGGAATGTACACACATATGGGGAGGGAAGATAAGGTTGACTAAAACCTATGGTTACTTAGGTGGGTTAGGTTAGAGGAAGAGTTAGATGAGGGTTATAGGAAGGTTAAAGTTAGGAGATGTGGGCAGAAATAGAATTAATTATTCAATAAGGGATATTAGAAGAAAATGACAAATAGAATTAAATAGTCAAATTATTCATTTGATTTATTTAATAGAAGGAGGTGGATTTAATTAATTAAATGATTTATGATTTGAAAATAATTAATTAAAGGAAGACATAATGTCATTAATAAAATTAATTAGCTAGAAAGATGGAAATTCAATTAATGAATTAATGTGTAATCATTTGATTAAAGGCATTTGGGATAGCTAAATTCAATTAATTAAAATCAATCAAACTTAGGTGTCTACACATACTGTGTGCCCAAAACTAGAGTATTGAATATGTTAACTTTGGGTTGCCACCTTTCTTAAAGTGGTTTCAATATAGATATCACTTCTTTACATTGCTTCTCTAATTGTAGGAGATCATGATACCCTTATGCAATTCCTCAATCTTGCCTAATATCTTTTGAAACATATAATCCAAAGTTCTTATCATGACATTTGTAGCCTTTTCTTTTGCAATTTTTCTAGCATGGAGCAATGCTCCATCCATAACATCTAATCTGCCTACATAATGATTAAGCTTATCCCTCAATATGCTTACTTAATCTATAGAAGATTCACCCTAAGTCATTGTTGGAGGGTGATAAATGGCCACAGTGCCTTCAGGAGCAGGAGGTTTCTCAATGATTCCCAAGGCTTTCTTCAATATCATGTTCTCCATATTAGCCTTATTATATGTCTCATTTAAACTAACATGCCTTTTCATCAAATCATCCATTTTCTTTTGTTGATCCTCTGTCGTGGCTTGAGCAAACATTGCAGCATGTACTGAGATAGTGGCAGCCTCTAATACAAATGTATCCTTCAAGGTTCTTATAAGTGCATTTCCCACTGTTTCTTCAACACCATGAAGCAAATTTGACTTATTAGTCCTTGGTGCCTTTGTTCACTGTGGCAATGCCTTAAGTGGGGTGATATCCACTTCCCCTTACTCCTCTCACACTATCAATATTTGCAATTGTATACAGTGAAAATGGAAACAACAATGATGAAAGACTAAATGGATTCAACCACAAAACCCTAGCCTAACAACAACAAAGATCCACCATAACATATGAAGATTACCTAAGACAATGCAAATCAAATGAAATCACAAAGATTATACTATCACATGTCCAATAGGGTTTGGATCTCCATTCTTCCTATCTCCATTGATCTTGCTTGATATAGTTGCTCTCAGATTTTATGTGCACAAGAGCTCAACAAAGAACATAAATGTGGTTGCAAGTAGGATCACATGTAAAAGTGCAAAGGTGTAGTGTAGTCAAGTAATCAAGTAGTTAGTCAGTTAGGGTTTGATAATGAAGGCAGCATCTCCTTATATAGAAGACACTATATGAAATTGAGGGATAAGATTGAGAGGTGTAAAAGATAAATGATCGGCTATGATTAGAGGGTAGGTAAAAGAAATAATAAAATAATGAGAGGGGTAGGTAGTGTATGAATTAAGAGATGAATGACATGTGTCATGGGTAGAAAATGCTAATGAATTAATTAAATAAATAAAGATTTATTTTATTAATAGAAGAAGTGGGATCAATTAAATAAATAAAATATTTATTTAATTTAGGAAAAAGAATAATTTAAATAAATAAAAGTATTTATTTAAATTAGAAATGAGGCTAGAAGAGGATAAATGAATTAATTAAATAAATAAATATTTATTTAATTAATAGAAGAATTAGGCTAAAGTAATTAAATAAATAAAATATTTATTTAATTAGACATGACAATTTTGGGTGTCTACAGCAATAAACGTGGGATCCTCTTATTTCCTGATCTGATCTAGTAAGGATACCTCCTCAAGGTCCCAATTTGGAATTAAAAACATTCTACTTTCTTTCACCATCTTCCTTACTTATTCAAGAGTTATGTCAATATCATCAAGATTGATGTGTGAAACCTCCTCCTCTAAAGACCCCTTTAATTTCATTTGCAGCCAAAAGCTTTTGAACTTAGGAGACTTAATAAACTCATCATCAACAATGAACTACATTATTGCAATCATCTATTCATCTTTCACTTGCTACATAGGAATAATATTTGGTATCGTTACCCTATCTTCTTCTTGTTCCTCATTTGAAGGAACACAATGGACCATTGAAAGGCGAGGTGAATTAGTGGTAACAAAAAATTAAACTTTCTAAACAATCAAAGTAGAAATCAAGAAACTCTAAGCGGATATATTAAACACATTCACATACTAGGCACACACATAACACCAGATGTACGAGGAAAGCTCACGGTGGGGAAAAACCTCAATGAGAAATGTTTCTAGTGTCTATAGCCCTAATCCAACCTCACAATAAAAGGACTTTGATTACAATTTTTATGGGCACCAACCGAAAGGAGCACCATGTTAGCAGCAATCAAGAAGGAAGAATGACCTAGGGGGTGAATCAGTCTTCACCGGATGCGGAAAATTACACTTCAAAATAAGAACTGATAAACTGCAGCAATGAACAGATAAGCAAATTAATAGCACAACACGCAATACCAAGATTTTTGACGTGGAAAACTTGGTTAAGAGAAAAACCACGGTGGGAACCTACCCATAGTAAGATGATACTCTGCAGTAGTATGTGAAAATATTACAATGGGGAATGCACATGCATTCAGGCACACTGCCTAGAGCTCACTTCTCAAAAGATATATGCTCGGAAGGCTACAACCCTCAAGGAAGTCTCACTGACTTACAATATGATTCAGACTATAATCCAGAAGGAATGAACTGCAATGATAGCATCTACAAATGCCTAATGATAGTTTCGGTTAAGCACAATTGTCTACTCTACAACACCAAATTCACCTCAACACCTTGTTGAATGATATATCCTTGTTCGCACATTCATCTCTCTCTAATAATGCAGACAAAATACCAACACACAAATTACATGAATATCTCACCTATATATACAAATCATCAACCTTGATAACAAGGTCAGCTAAACCCTCAACTCACAAATACAAAAATTACATTGCACGATACAAAGATCAACCACCAGACCAATATAAAGATTTACATTACATAGCATGAACCTAGTTCAAATTCCCAAATGATCACATCCATAGGAAATCACGCCAAGTTCAACCGCAACACGCTACACCACCAGAAATACCGCATAACACGAAAATCATCACCGGTTTATAGAAATCACCAAAACTCGCACAACGATCAATGCGGATAGCCAAAAAAATTAGGACACAACTAGGAAACACCAACAAGCATGCTAGAATAATCCGGAACAGTTGCACCAACACCTCTTTTCAAATCTTCATCGATCAACATCTCAAAGCTCAAGAACACAACCAATCAACAACTGTCATGAAGAAAGATAACTTGTGGAGCACCAATTCATGAACCATGTGAAATGAAGATACACAAGATCATCCAAAAAAATAATCCAAAGTCTCAGCACAAGATCTGATCGTACCGGAATATACCGGAGGAAATACCGGATTCTGCAAAACAACTATCATCAAAACCAAACTACAAAACCGGATCAGAAACTCTTCCCAAACTCACCAGAATAAACCACATGAATATGTTGACTTCAATGACAACAACATATCCTAGCAGCAGCAATGAAAACAACCAAATCCAACAATCTCCCCCTTTGGCATTGATGACAACATATGAATGTGAAAAACAGTCAATGTAAAGAAAGAAGATATCATCAACAAACTCCCCCTAAGATCAAGATAGAGCATTTTTTCACATGATCTCTCTCCCCCTTTGATAGAAATGCCAAAGATATCCAAAATAGAAAACTAAACTCTCCCTCAAAACAATATCATGAATATCTCTCCCACTGGGACACACAACCAAATCAATAGACTACTCCAACAGAGGAGCAACACCAACACACCAATCTGGATAAAAGAATAATGCTTTGAATTCCACCTAATTGATGCAACTCAATGCATCTAATTCTCATCAGGAGGGGTGGATACCCCTAACTTGTCTCTTAAATAGACAAATTTATCTGCAGGCAAAGGCTTAGTGAAAATATCATAAATTTGTTCCTTTGTAGATACATACTCAAGCTTCACCTTCCCTTCACCGACTTTCTCTCTCAAGTAATTATATTTGATTGATATATGCTTGGTCTTTGAATGTTGCACCAGACTCTTTGACATGTTTATAGCACTGGAATTATCACAGTATATAACGATAGGCTCATCATGAATAACTCTAATATCTTTCAACATTTGCTTAATCCAAACTATCTGAGTGTAATTACTAAGAAATCAAACACTAGAAAGCACGTTAGAATCACTAGCAAGCACGTTAGAATAATCCAGAACAGTTGCACCAACACCTCTTTTCAAATCTTCATCGGTCAACGTCTCAAAGCTCAAGAACACAACCAATTAGCAACTATCATGAAGAAAGATAACTTGCAGAGCACCAAATCACAAACCATCTGAAATGAAGATACACGAGATCATCCCAAACAATAATCCAAAGTCTCAGCACAAGATCTGACCATACCGGATTTTGTAAAACAGTGATCATCAAAACCAAACTACAAAACTAGATCATAAACTCTTCCCAAACTCACCAAAATAAACCACAGGAATATGTTGATATCAATGACAACAACATATCCTAGCAACAATAATGAAAAAAAACAAATCCAACACACCAACCACTATAGTTTATGGACACCAACCCAAAGGAGCACCAACCCCTACTCTGAGCACCCACTCAGATGATTTATAATAAAGTTAAATTACAATTACAATTTAAATACCTTGTTACAAATGATGTTTTGTATCTCACAATTAGTTCTTTGCACTTGAAATAGACTCAAATCTTCTTTGCCTTGGCTCTCTCTAATATCCGATCTTTGAATTTCTGCTCACTGCTCACAGCTTTTATTCTCCATCCTCTGTCTTCTTCTCTCTACTCTCTTCTCTACTATGTTCCACTCTTAGTGTATTTTTGAGTTCTTCTTTGTTTGTGGTACACTCTATGTTTCCTTCTCTCCTTTGTGCTTTTTATTTTTGTATTATTTTTCTCCTCTCTACTGCTCTATTCAACACACACACTACAAATGAACATTCAGGAGAATGTATTGATGGCCCCCTTGCTCATGAATTTATCGCCAAGGTCTAAATTAAATGCACTTACTGAT
Source organism: Cryptomeria japonica (assembly GCF_030272615.1). Lineage (NCBI taxonomy): Eukaryota > Viridiplantae > Streptophyta > Pinopsida > Cupressales > Cupressaceae > Cryptomeria > Cryptomeria japonica. The sequence goes on from NC_081407.1 coordinate 381,288,905, forward strand.
ATTCAAAAGGATTTGATCTTTTGTATCTACCCTACAGACTGATGGTTGTCATTATTAATTGCATCCCTTCCATCCTAAGATAATATTTTCTAAGTTTAGATTACTATCTTTAGTAACCTTACCTACACTTTGTTGTGATTTCCTACTGAATGAAGATTTCAAATCTTCTTGAGCTACACAAAGAATCTTATGTCTGTTCTGCATTAAATATAATCAACCTTATAAGTTTTCCATTCCTTTTGCTATTGATCAAACAACTAACTACCATTTTGGTGTATTCATCTAACTATTCTTTGTCAATAATTAAATCTCTTCTTTAGATAGAAGGAATTTAATTTGTCACATACATGCCATGTCCTCGGCATCTTCTTCATCATCATGTCCACCTTGGTCAACGCCAACATGGACCGCATTACTATCGGCATTGACATTCCCTTTTATTGCAATACTACAGAGGATCTAATCGAGTGATATTCTCGTTTTGCAGGCCTGCGGTGACACCTTTTTCTTCTTACCACTCTACCAAAAAAGGCATGGCAACCTTTTTGCAATGACTCGCAAGATGGTGGTAGCATCTCCTTTTTACCATTGTACCACAGGTGACTTGGCCAATGCGGTGTTTCATTTTGTGGGATTGTAGTAACCTTTTCTACTTACCGTTGTACCGCAAGTGGGTTAGTTGTGGCGGTGACCCGACTTTTGAGATTGTGGAGCCCTCTCTTCTCCCTGTGGTACCGTAGCTAACCTGGCAATGACATAATTGTGTCTTGCAGGGTCACGGTAACCGTTTTCTCCTAATTGTGCTACCATAGGAAACTTGGTATCGACAGTCAATTAACATGTGGGGCTATGGTAACCATGATAGTCTTCCCTTCTTCTCGTAGAACCAAAAAAGATATGTCAATGGTGGTGTTATGGCTTGTGGGAGTGTGGTAAACTTCTTTTCTGATTCAAACTAGCCTCCATAACACTCTGACCTTTCTCCTTACCGCCAAGATGCAATCCAGACTAGTGACATCCATCATCTTTGCATCTCTGACCAGTGCATGTTGACATCAACAACTCAATGTCAACATCATTATCATCACCTTGCAAGAGGGACAATGGTGAGTCAATTTCTTGGTCAAATTTGGTTCTCAGCACCTCACTTGCTATGTCTTTTGATTCTCTTCCTTCATACCCACCCACTTTATGTATTACCACATTATATTGAGGCTCAATTCTAGGTCTTTTAGGTGGGAGTTGTGATACTTCACCACTTTCCTTTGCAATTATTTTCCCTTTGTCAACATTTGCCTCCCTTGCTAGTGGCTCAGGCCTATCTTCTATCGAAGGTGCATTGGCAAGTGATTGACCATACAGTAACTCAAAGTTATCAATCATAAGATCCATTATTTGAACCTTGTTGCCTATCTCTGCATAAAAACATGTAAAGCTTGGGTTCCAACTTCTTCTTTCAATTTCCAATCTCAACAAAATAATCCATTTTTTTCTTCTTTTCAAAGATTCACCAATTCTTGAACAATTCATGATAATATCCTCTTTAGAAAATACATGATGGAAGTAGGCCTTCCTTTTCATTCTTATTGTTCTCATATAGTTTATGTAACCCTACAAATCATAGTCCCTCACTTCACCACTTTTCAAATGGTACATGTCTTTCGTGAACTTTGTACTTTCTCCAACATATCACAACCAATTACAAAATCACAAAACCTTGTGACACGTGGTGTGTTCCTTTTTTCTTTGGTTTTACCCATTGATGTTCCATCCACATCACTTGCCACATAAACTCCATAAATGCAAGTCTAGGAGGGACAATTCTAGGCAACCTATGAGGTTCTTAAGGGCAACCATACACTCGAAATATTGTGTGCTCAAAATAATAAAAACAATCCCCAAAATCATGGGTGTAAGCACCTTCTGACACAAGCTTGTTAGTGGGTTTCAAATCTTCAGCCCTCAATAATTGCATGACAAGTGGTGGGAACCTTTGGTATGATAGACTACATCCTAAAATCTTCATCACAAAATGGTCATGAAAAGCTACATAGTCAAAATACTTGGACCTCCGATCCCAAATCTATGCCCACCTCTAAATAGGACATGGGTCACCTTGCTTATAAAACATGGTGATTCTCATCCTGGGAATCCAAAATGTTTTGTTTTGAAAAAGAAAGAGATGAGACAATAATGAATAATGCCTAAAATTCACAACTGTTTGATCACCCTATATTCTCAGCAACCCCTCATGTAACTGGTTGTGAATGTATGCAACAAAGTCATATTCTTCATTAACATTTGGGTTTTGTATCTTCATTGCCATCATCATTAAATTGATAAGAATTATTTCTTTGTGTGTATCTTTTCCTAATATTTGGCACAGAGCATGGTATGTTTTCACAAAATAGTGCTCAAAGGTTACCAACTCAAATGATTCTTGATCCAATAGATGAACATCATACCTTCTTGATTTGAACATTTTCTTCTTATATCTTGGCACCTCATCACTTCTCATGATCCTTATTCTCTCTTTGTACTCTTCTTTCAACTTTTCCAATTCAATTTGTTTTAAAGCTTCCCTATTCAAACCAAAACAAGCAACAATGGCTTCTCTGCTAAAGTTTGCCATGACCAGCCCTTTTGTTGTCCTTATTGTACATGTTTTTGCATGATACCTCCTAGCCAGGAATCTAACCAAGTTTGGTTTAATTAATACATCAGGGACCACCAATTTTCCAACATCTAATGTCCAAGGATTTGACATTGGCACATCCTTATCCCCATTCCCATAAAAGTACCAGAAAATATCTCATCCTCTATTATCTATAATGGCATCCCTACACCCTCGAACATCGATCTGTGAAGACTTTTCTTTTACTCTCCTCCATATCATATCCTTGTAGAATACCACACATGTCCTGATGTAGCCCTCTAACATCTCCCCTAGCCTTCTCAGTTTCCAAGGTTTGGGTGGAGTGAGTAGGATTTTCAACAGATTGAGGAGGGTTTTCTATAACAGGTGGGGGTAAAACTACAGGTTGTACAAAAGGCACAGACTTATTCCTTATTGGTTTAGAACTTTCACCTTGAGCAAGTGTCTGCTCAATAGTAGGATGCTTTTTTGGAGCCATTCTAACGAACTATGCTAGGGTTTTATAATTCAATCTCTACTTAACTCCCACATAAATTCAAAATTTAGCTGAAGACAAAGTGGGAAATACAGTCAACTTACTAGTTTTCCAAAGCTTTGAAACCCTACTTCACTGGTGAGAACGCTCTTCCTCGATTGGCAGCTCCTTACACTGAAATTGTTGAAAGCAAGATGGGAAAATGCTTTTCAAAACTAGAATTTATGGTATGTCTTCAGGCATCCTTTAGTCGCCATTAATTCAGCTCATGTGAGTGTTGAAAGATGGTAGATACATTGATATTTAAAACTCCATCATTGATCCTTGATCAGACGGTTGCTATTTATCTTGATTGTGGTTGACCAAATGGCATGGCATTTGCTCATTCATGACATTCTTTATTTCTTCTAAACCATGTGCCCCACAAGCCCGCACCATAGTTGTGCCTTGTATTTTCCTCCAGCAGGACAACGGGGAAAATTTCCCTTTATCTTGTTTGTCCCCACCAACTTGTTGTCTATTTCTTGACTGCAGTCAAATCCTATAGGGCCGCGAGAGCCTTATACTCTACTACATCTTCCCGCTAACCTGCAATCTCCCTTTCACTTGTGGTCAACCTACACAGGGTAGTGGGGTAGACACTTCTATCCCAATAAAATTGCTTGCTAGCCTGCGACTCACAAACTTACACCATTCTGTCCATGTGAGATGGAGGGGATTGCCAATACTTAACCAAGAACCATTACTTACCTTTGATCCCACCGATAATGATTAACTACTATCTTTCTCCTGCGGGGCTGCAGGGATACCTTGCATTGATCTTCGCCTTATCCCACCAGCCCTTAGCCTTCATTTCGTTGACATGACACACCTCACGGGATAGCAGGGTATGACCCCGCCAGTCAGCACCCAAGAATCATACAAGAATAAAATAGCACGACAGCATGCAACAAGACTTATGTGAAAATTAGCGCATGTAAACATCGTTATGACCTAACAAAGGGTCATGAGGGCCATTTCACCTAGGACTTAGGAAAAATTAGAACAACTTCAAACATTAAACTTGTGGAAATATATTGACTAGTGAACTTTGTAAATCCTAACACAAAGGGGTCAGTAAAAAAATATCGATATGGACTCAAAAACATGACTAGAAACCCAGGTAACCGGCCCAACAAGTCAATGAGAGATTATAACAAGAGGGGAATGGGAACCTCACACAAGGGAAACCTTTGACACTTAGGCTAAATAAATCAAACCCTAACTCAAGAAAAGGAAAACAAGGAAACTAACTTGGCAAAATTCTCAGCAAATTTTGGCAGTCCCAACAAGTACCTTTTGCAAATCTAGAGTTTTTCTTAAAACCTAGCCAACTCTTTATCATAACATAAGATATAAATATAAAGGGGTATGAAAAATGTCAAAGAAAAAATTGATACATACAATATCTAGTGAAAATAGGGGGTTTTTAATTCGGGTTGTGTATTGGGAGGAGGTGACAAAAAAGGAGTTTAGGGCAATATCTTTTGAAAATAGGGGGATTATTTAGTGTGTCATTAATGCACATGATATATACCAGGTTCACTAAGTGAAACCCTCGTGAACTAGAGGATGATGCTTCTTTGTTAATTGGCACTTGTTGTTCAGGATTTCCTTTTAGATTAGCACAAAACTGAAAAGGATTAGGATCTCCAGGATTGGTGAATTCCATCCCATTGTATGAGAATTTTAGACACTATTGGTAAGTGATGGTTTTAATGACCAACAATCATGTTATAGGGAAGATCCAAGTCCAAGACTTGCAACAATGTATTTTCTATAACTAGACCAAGCTAGATGGGTAGTATGATGTCTCCTTTGGAAGGATGTTCTATGTCATCATAAGCCTTTACTATTATTTTCTTTGAAGCATCTATGTCATCTCTAGAATATCTTAGAGCAATTATAACTCTCAAGGTGCGGATATTAAGTCCTGCTCCACCATCTATCAAGACTTGTCTGATTTTGTAATTTTGGAGAAAGACTTCTAAATGTAAGTGATCATTGTGGTTAGGTTTATCATGTGGGAGGTCATTTTCCATGAAGGAAACATGTTGAGTAGCAACGAGGTGACCTATCATGGCCTAAAACTTGTGGAGCATAAAAATGGAACCAAGTAATTAAGAACTAATCCCACTCTCATGTACACACAATGGAATACGAAAGAGCCTAGGGAGATATCTCACTTTGACCATTTCTTGTAGGGGAAGAGAGTGTCAAGGAATATCTCTTAGGGTTTCTATTCCTTTGTTTTAATGAAGAGTAGATATGCAAAATATGATACCACAATCAACTATGCTAGGAGATGAGAAATGAAACACACATAAACTAAAATGCAAATTATGTCTAAATAGAAACCGAGATAATGAAAGAAAGACTGAAAAATGGACTTAGAGGTGCACTTGCTATTGAAATCTGATGCAGAGCACTGGCGCCTTAGTCCCTGTGTTGATAGGAAGGTGAATCTCTGGATCTAGGGTCCTGAGGGCCTGAAAAGAAGATCTTGCATAGAAAGCTGCAAAATCCTGGGGACCAGAGCACCATGCCCTGGTCCTATCCCAGGGAACCACACCCTGATCTCTATAATCTGAGATCAAATTCCAACACTGAGACTGTATCTGTGTCTTTTGTCGGTCCCAAAAATCATGCGTCTGCTGAATTCCTATACCTACAACTTGAAAAAGGGTGTCTAGGTGGCTATATAGGGTTTTGGCTTAGTCAAACCCCTTGTTTTGGTGGTTTCCACCTCCACAAATAATGCATTGAAAATGTGTGTGCAAGAATCTTGTGTGTATGCAAGATCCTAAATGAGAGTGATAAAGAATCTAGAGTTCTACCCTACGCTTTGGAGAGCAAACCCTAAAAGCTTGTAAATACAAATGCTTCAAATCACAAATGAACTAAGAGATCTAAAGCATGAATGCAAATCTGAAAATGAAGCTCATGAAAAGACATGAAAATAACATGAAATCATTACCAAACCCTAAGGGAGAGGTACAAGCCAATCAACAGTCGGTGATCTCCTATTATTCTTCAATGTCTTCAAAGCTCCTAATGGATGTTGAAAATGCTTGATGTAAACTTGATGAATTATTTATTTGTTGTTGTAGACTTCATATAACCTGCACTTTCACTTCACAAGAGGCTCCTTCAATCGCTAGATCATAGACCCTTCAAATGAGGAAAGGAAGGCTTTATGTAGAAGACCCTAACTTTGTTTTGAGTCATAGGATGACCTAGAAACAATATTTCCCACCAATCTCTTGGATTTGAATATTAAAATACCGCCAAAACATGCTCCCAAAATTATGAGAGAAAAAGTCAAGACTAGGTTGGTAGCTACCTAGTCCGAACACACGGTCCGACCAACTTTTTGCCAAATTTTGGGGGAAGCAAGATATTGTGATTTGAGAGCAAATTCCAAGAGTATATGGGAATTTGCAACATTTAGATATGCGAAATTGGGCCTTGTAGGTTAAAATAGGACACAATTAGGGTATTTGATGAAATGATTTATTGAGAGAATAAAATAAAAGGGGCACACTTAATGTAAAAGGGCCCAATTTTATGAAGTTTAGAGAGATGAAAGAAGGCCTTAAATTTAATTAAATTAATTAATTAAATGCTTAAGGAAGATTTAAAATGCAAGATGCAAACACACTAAGGCAGGTGCTAACCTAATCGTGGAATTGTACCACCCAGTTAAGGGTGTACAATTTACGATGCTACAAAACTGATGAACATTTATATCTATAGGAACCATATAACTTCGCAAATCTTTGTCCAAGACAACCTTATGCATGGGAGATATGCGCAACAATTCAACAATGGAAATTTGTGCAAGCGTTTTACCTAGATGGTCAAGGATATTTTACTAACTAGTTGCTTGCAGCTTAGGAGGATCTCCTTATAAAGTAATTTTGGACCTCTAGGTGGCTATTGTTCACTAAGGACTTTTCCTCCTTGATGGTTATTGTGGACACATGACTATCTACTGTAGCGTCCTAAAATTGCGACACTTGCAATTTCGACTGCATTTCGGTCTTCACGATGGCGACGCAACACGCAACCTGAATGGAGACCCCAAAACTTGCTCACGACACTGAAAACTGCATTTTTCAAGCACCATTGGCCTGAACCTCCTTGCACCCCGCTGTCCCGGAGGTGGGACCAGAGCGCCCAGCGCCCTGGTCCCTGGGTCCTATTTTGGGCCCGGTTTCCTAAGTGATATCGGGTCTTTTTTATTGCAATTTGGAAATATACTTCCCTGGTCGGCCTAAGGTCGGGAAAATCAGTCTATCAGCCCTAATTGACAAGTATATAAACTACATTTTTCTCTCTCATTTGGCATGAGAAGGACATATGTGAAAAGCGTGGAAACTATACTCAAGCATTCAAGCATTCAAGCAATTGATCATTCCAAGTCTCCATTCAAGGCTAAGTGTTGCATTCAAGTCAAGGATTCAACCATTGAAGAGGAGATCACTTATTACATGCCACATACTACAACATACAACATCTAAACCTTTGCACATAAGGATACAAACATCCTTAGAACAAGGTATTAGTACTTGTTTTACATTACAGTCATTTACATTTACAACACTTGCTCATTTCTTGGTTAATTCCAAAACCGGGGTTTGACCTAAAGGCAAACCCCCAATCCCTAACCCCCCAATCGTCTTCATTTTTCTGTGTGTAGGTTGCAGGTACGCGGCTGAGATTGAAGATTTGGAATCCTTGTGCAGAGACGAACAGATCCCCCTTCGTTTCGCGGATTTTTCGGAGGACCGTGGCGCCGGGCGCCATCGTCCCGACAACTTTTTCTCAAATTTGCAGGACAGCGCCGTATCGACATTCTACTGCTAATTCCAGGTCCGCAGCTTCATCCTATAACCTAAACTCAGTTTATAAGCGAATCTTTATGACTTTCTATGCATCCTTAGCTTAATTTCCTTAATCAACATTCTTTACAAAAGAGGGTAGCTTTGCTTTCCAAACCCTTGAAATTCATTTAGCATCCAATCTTACATTGTGTGGGATTGAATCTTATGAGTTTCAACCCCTCTTTTGAATGTAAAGTCTTCCCCCTAAGTGAAAACCCATCGAATCCTAGCGAACCTCCCTTCTCTCTCCTCGGAGTTAGAAGAGGGGAGACCAACTAGGGTTCGACCGCGATTTTCCGCTTTACATTTTGGTGAACCCGACGTGAACATCCTTTCTGATTATTCATGATTAGATCTGAAAATTGATTCCTTGATTACATTTCCATGTTTGATCTTTTGCAAAATTTTAGAGGTGATTGCATAAAAACCTTAAATTTTCTTTTTTTGAACATTGAACTTGCGAAATGTTTAATTATTAATGCTTGCTTCAGATCTGCTTTTCTATTATAAATTATCAATTCATATCTGTACTTTAATTTTGAAAATTAAGTGGTTAAATGTCAAAACCCTAATTTTTGAAACCCTCTTAATTCAACCTTTGTTTGACAATTTGACCGATCAAAACATCTCCAAATCATCTGTAACTTTGAATTCTGTAATAAAATCACAATATCTTGCATCCCTGAAAATTTGGAAAAAAGTTGCGAGGACCGTGTTGCACTCCGAGCGCCACGTCCCCGACATTTTTTCCAAAATTTCGGGAGCGAGATCTTGCTGTATTTTCCTGCTAAAATCCAGAATTTTGGCTGATTTTGTCAGTTATAACACTTTCAAAATTACAGTCAAAGTTGGTCTTGTGATTGCTTGGTTTAAGGCTCCTAATCATTCAAAAATTGTTGAAATTGAAATTTTGTGTCAAAATTGTGTTCTTACTGTCCTAAATCTGAAAATTGTGTTTGCATTCATTCAAAATTTCAGTGCTTTATTCAAATTCTTGCAATTTGTGACTTTTGAAATTAAGTGCCTAATTACAACAACTTTGATTTCCGCTTTCAAAATTGAATTTTGCGTGAAATTGAATCAATTTTTAAAATTTCAAAACTTGCACTGCTTTTGACATTCCCTCTAAAATCATAAAATTCAAAATTTCAGTTTCCCTCTCTTTTTCAAAATTCAAATTTTGCATTTTTCGACAATCTTGATAGGGTTCAATTTTGAGATTGCAACTTTAATTTGGCCTATCTACAGATCGTAAAATCACTCAATTTTTTCAGATTAGCTCTAAAATCATCATACCTTTCATCCCTGCAAATTTCGAAAAAAGTTGCAAGGACCGTGTTGCACTCCGAGCGCCATGGTCCCGAACATTTTTTCCGAAATTTCGGGAGACTGTTGTGATTGCATTTAACAGCTTAAATCTGGAAGATTGGCTGGTTTTACTGAAAATTGCTACCTCTAAATTCAAAATCTTTTCTCTCTCTCTAGTGCATGAGTTTTACAACAACAAGCCCTACTTACACTATTCCCGTTAGAAGAAGCCGTAGAATTAAGTCTTTCCGAGGTTTAACTACTGAGGAGATGGAACCTAATTTGAGTAGCCTTTTTAACGAGGACATGGGTAATTCCTCTAATCCTCCGAATGATGAAGAAGCTCTCCATGAAGTTTCCGTTGAACAACTTTCCAAATTGGATAACCAATTTGACGATTTTCACCAATGGATGTCTCATGAGTATCCCGACAGTCAAGCTCTTCCTTTAATTGAGGGTCTAAAACGCATGCTTCAAAGTGATAAGAATGGAATTGATATTTTGCGTGGTATTTCACACATTGTGAATTCGAACGTGATGCCTATGAAGAGTTGTGCTGAATCTTTAGGTTATACACAGCCTCCTACACAAGTCAATCATTCTATTCCTTTGACCACTTCTATTGCTAGTATACCTACCTTTACATCAAACATCATGGCTACCTCTATACAAGACATTCCTCCTGTGATCACTAGTCATGGGGGCAATTCATTTAACCATTCCATTCCTCCTTGTAGTGTTCCTCCTATCCAATCATCCCCTATGGTTGACTATCATAGGGTCCCACCACCTTACTCTTTACCTTCTTTCAATAACATCACACCTCCATCTCAATCTAACACACCTAATATGAACTCTTCGACTGAAGCTACCATTAATAATCTTGCACAAACTGTCTCTTCTTTACAGCAACAAATTGCCTCTATGAATCAATCTAAGTTTAGTGTGCCCACATTTGATGTTGCGAGCCCACTTTCTCTTGACATTGTCCGAGCTATTCCTCCTAAACATGTTGAAATCCCGCATTTGGAGCTTTATAATGGTAAAGGAGATCCTCTAACACATGTTAAGACTTTTCAAACAATATGTACTGATTTTGCTTATGACCAAAGGTTACTTGCAAAACTATTCCCCAGAACATTAAGAGACAAAGCCCTACAATGGTATTGCTCGTTGCCTTCTTATTCTATTACTTCTTTCGAACAACTTGCAAATGCTTTCATTCAACAATTTCAAAACAATATAAGTCCTAAAGTTACTTTGATTGATTTAATGCATTGTAAACAAGGTGTTAAAGAAAAAGTGACTGATTTCATTGGTAGATATAAGCATTTGTATGCTCAAATTTCTTTTCCAGTGCCTGATAATGATATTCAAAGAATCTTTATTTCTAATTTGCAAAAAGATATTCGAGACAAACTTCTGTTTTCTGAGTTTACTTCTTTCCAACAGTTGTGTGCCACTCTTCACAATTATCAACTGACTGTGAGTCAAATGGAACAATCACATCCTATGGCTCCGAGTGATAAGGGTGATAGCAGTCAACAACCATTTGGGAAGTTTAAACCGAACAGAGATTCCATCAAATTCAATGAAAACATCATCAACAACAATGTGAATGCAGCATCAGGTGTGCCTCCTATTTCTAAATTTTTCAGGAAAGAAAGAAAGTATACTCCTTTGAATGAATCATTGCATGATATTATGAATAAGTTATTGGGACAAAATGTGCTTACTCTTCCTCCTATAAGACAAATTGATCCTGCAAAGATTACTTCACCTTATTTTGATCACAAATCTTTTTGTCACTTTCATTGTCAGCCTGGGCATGATACTAAATGTTTTTCTTTGAAGGGTAAAATTCAAGATTTGATTGATAATAATACTATTTCTGTTTCTGGAGTGAATGATAAAGGCAACACATCTGTAGCTCCTCCTAACCAAAATCTTCAGATTTTTACTGATCCATTACCTTCTCATACCTCTCATACCTCTAATGTGATTGAGGCTAATGATTCCTCTTTCTCATCTGATGGTCTTGTGTCTATGACTCCGAATGTGATTAACTTTGTAGAGCAGCAAGAAATCCCTAAAGAACCTTCCATCACATTTGATTCTAGTGAAACCATTAGAGCACCTGATGGTCCTTTATACGTAGTTGCAAAAGTCAAAAATACACCTTGCCGTGGAGTGCTTATTGATCCTTCGTGCATGGTTAATGTTATTACTGAAGAATTTCTTTTTACTTTGCAATTGAATCAAGTGATCTATGACAAAACAGATGTGATTGTGAAACTATTTGATGCATTTTCTTCTCCTGCAATTGGTTCTATTACCTTGCCTATTGAGGTCCATAATAAATCTCTTGATGTGAACTTTGCTATTATTCCATCTTCCGAACAATTTCGTGTGAAGCTTGGCTATCCTTGGCTATCTTCCATGAAAGCTATTGCTTCTCCTATTCATAAGTGTTTGAAATTTCCCCATAATGGTGAAGTTGTTACTGTCAATCATAGTCTCTTTAAACCAGCTGAAAGAACCTCTAGTGTTCCTATTGATTACTTTTGGCCCAAACAATTCCAATCTCTTCCTCCGCGAAGTGATCATCTTTTTAAATCTTATCAAAAGTGGAAAACAGATATGATCCTATCTCTAAGTGAACCTAGAACACCTAAACTTGACATTCCTATCATTCTTGAGAAGGAAATTCTTCCTTTGAAAGACAAAACTAATGTTTTTCCTCAAGAAGATTCCCAACCCGTCCCCATGGATGTGACTATGTCTATGCCTAATAAATCTTCTAAAAGTAGACCTATACCTCCTCGTCATGATGGACTTGGTCTTCTTCCTAAACCAAAAATTCTTCCTTTATATGGAGCAGTTCCTCCTCCGTCCTTTTATAGAGAGAAGAGACCTTCTTCTCCTATTATCCAGCCTAAGAGACCACAACCTAAACACCCAAGTGATAAGGATGAGAACATTCCTCCTCCTCTATCTTCTACACTTCCTACTAAGACTAGACGTAATCGTTCTGCACGGGAACACCAACGAAAGCGTCGTCTTAGGGCTCAAGCAGCTGCTTCTCAAACTTTACAATCTCTAAAAACACCTTCAACAAGCATTATTCCATTTTCTCCTCAGCCGGATATTGAGCCTAAATCTCCTAAACATAAGATGCATGATGGTCTTGATCCTGTGCGAGTTAAAGATCCTATTTTTATAAATCTTGATGATGATATAGATGAAAATGTTATGCATGATGAAAATGTTACTCCTCTTGCTTTTGATAGCGAATATGAACTTGTTGATGTTGATAACCATTTATCTAATGAATTTTCTAAAGCACTTATCCTAGCTCCTAGACAAGAACAATGTGGCTTAGAACATGAACATAGCCCTTGTTTGGATCTTGTGATAGCTCCATCTGCTGTGTTGGATGTTCCTCCTCTAGCGTGTTCCCTGCCTTCCCGAAACATTGATCGGCAAGATCGGGGGGTAGATGACGTGCTAGACTAGTTACATTAGCATGGCAGATTCTCTCCCCCTCCCTTTTGTTACTTCTTCTATATGTTATTCTCATTCTTCTATTTGTTGTCCTTAGTGTTGTCTACTTGAGGACGATGCAAAGCATTGAGATCTCTTTGGTCTCTCTCATGTTGACTCAAAAGACACATGTGTTCCCTTCTTCTAGGTGACCTTCCTTGATTGGGGGATGAAGAACAATTATGCATACATCCATATGATATATACATGACTTATCATACAGCATACTGACCCCGAGGAAAGAAAAGTCACCTCGTGCTTTGTGTTTTGTGTCTATTATCCTTGGGTTTATCTCACACTTGGGGGCTAAATCTTTGCGATAACGTGCTCCTTTTCCTTTCTCATTTCTTATGTGTATCACTACGTTAAAACAATCACCCCCATTGAGGCGTGTGCGATCGCTTTAACGTAGGGGGCCATACACCCTGTCTATCCTTTCAAAGATACTTGAAAATTTCTTGGCAAACTTAGCTTTGTCTTGAAGATTTTTGGTATTTCTTTTGCATGACTCATAGTGAGGGAACCTTACTACTGACAGTCATGTTTCTTCCTCGTGATCTTCCCTTTTACTTTGTTAATCGAAGTCGTAAGATCCTTAGTCCACTGGGGGCTTGGTGTGTCTTGCCTCCTTGACGTGGTGAAAGTCTTTCAACGTTGTTTCCTTGTACTTTACCGGAAGTATGAGCATACATACTCCCGCTAAAGTGGGGGCTAAATGTAGCGTCCTAAAATTGCGACACTTGCAATTTTGACTGCATTTCGGTCTTCACGATGGCGACGCAACACGCAACCTGAATGGAGACCCCAAAACTTGCTCACGACACTGAAAACTGCATTTTTCAAGCACCATTGGCCTGAACCTCCTTGCACCCCGCTGTCCCGGAGGTGGGACCAGAGCGCCCAGCGCCCTGGTCCCTCAGGACCAGGGCGCCTGGTCCCTGGGTCCTATTTTGGGCCCGGTTTCCTAAGTGATATCGGGTCTTTTTGATTGCAATTTGGAAATATACTTCCCTGGTCGGCCTAAGGTCGGGAAAATCAGTCTATCAGCCCTAATTGACAAGTATATAAACTACATTTTTCTCTCTCATTTGGCATGAGAAGGACATATGTGAAAAGCATGGAAACTATACTCAAGCATTCAAGCATTCAAGCAATTGATCATTCCAAGTCTCCATTCAAGGCTAAGTGTTGCATTCAAGTCAAGGATTCAACCATTGAAGAGGAGATCACTTATTACATGCCACATACTACAACATACAACATCTAAACCTTTGCACATAAGGATACAAACATCCTTAGAACAAGGTATTAGTACTTGTTTTACATTACAGTCATTTACATTTACAGCACTTGCTCATTTCTTGGTTAATTCCAAAACCGGGGTTTGACCTAAAGGCAAACCCCCAATCCCTAACCCCCCAATCGTCTTCATTTTTCTGTGTGTAGGTTGTAGGTATGTGGCTGAGATTGAAGATTTGGAATCCTTGTGCAGAGACGAACAGATCCCCCTTCGTTTCGCGGATTTTTCGGAGGACCGTGGCGCCGGGCGCCATCGTCCCGACAACTTTTTCTCAAATTTGCAGGACAGCGCCGTATCGACATTCTACTGCTAATTCCAGGTCCGCAGCTTCATCCTATAACCTAAACTCAGTTTATAAGCGAATCTTTATGACTTTCTATGCATCCTTAGCTTAATTTCCTTAATCAACATTCTTTACAAAAGAGGGTAGCTTTGCTTTCCAAACCCTTGAAATTCATTTAGCATCCAATCTTACATTGTGTGGGATTGAATCTTATGAGTTTCAACCCCTCTTTTGAATGTAAAGTCTTCCCCCTAAGTGAAAACCCATCGAATCCTAGCGAACCTCCCTTCTCTCTCCTCGGAGTTAGAAGAGGGGAGACCAACTAGGGTTCGACCGCGATTTTCCGCTTTACATCTACTAGTTGGATATAATTTATTGTGTAGTCATGGGAGGCTTTAGTATAGTTCACACTGCCTTTGGGGTCAGAACCTGAACTTGAGGCTTCTCCTTTCTCGCGATCAAGTAGCAAAGTCTTGAAAACAGTGTGATTAGTATTGGAGGATCTTGGAGGAGGTTTCACTTCAATTAAACCTTGGTCAATTAGATCTTATATGACATACTTTAACTAAAAATATGAAGTAGTTTTATGTCCTTTTGTACGATGATATTCATAATATACCTTGTTATTCCACCACCCAAGATTGACTTCTAGATCATTTCTTATTTTAGGAAATTGCACAAAACTTGACTAGAATAATTGTTTCAGAGTTGATTCAATAGGCTCTCCCAAGGGTGTAAATTTCCTAGAGGTGCATACCTAGGTCTTGGACGTCTGTGTTGTTGGTTTTGTTGAGCTACCTTGATTGATTGATTTTGTCACTGAGTTTGATTGGGTGTTTGGCACTGTTGGACTTTTGAAACTAATTTTAGGTTGCACATTTCTTACTATTCTCATGTCAACTACTCCATCATTCATAACATTCTTGTTTCTTGACCAAAACTTGCTTTTATCGTTTGAACTACTCACATTGTCTTTGAAAATCTTAATAGTTCATCTTTGAATGAGATCCTTTTCAATGTATGTCCCCTTTTTGATGAGTTTTTAAATTGTGTTGAGACTTTTGACCTTTAGTTCATACATCAGTTCTGGTATTAAATTCTCAATGAATAAGTTCACTTGTTGGTCTTCAAGAATGTCACACTAGCATCGATTGACAAGGTTGCACCATCTTTGCAAGAATGTTATGAAAGGTTCATCATAATTCTATTTTGTGTTGCACAAATCCGTCATGATGACCTCATTGTCAATGTTAAAGGCAAAATAAGCTAGGAAATTTTCTACTTATTAATTCTATGATTTTATGTTTTTGGGTAATCGAGCAAACCAATCCATTGCTTGACCTGAGAGACTTTGAGGGAAGAGGTGCACAAGATAAGTGTTGTTGTACGCAACATCTATGCAAGCTAAATAGAATTCCCTAACGTGATCTATAGGGTCTCCTTTCCCTTTGTATTTGTCAAATTTTGGTACTTCAAAATTCTTAGGAAAGGGAGGCATATATAAACTTTGGTAAAAAAGATTAGGACATATATGTCACAACCCTCCTTTATCACCTTTTGATTTAAATACAATTCTATTATATTTTTGGATAAGTTATTTAAATGATTGAATAAATGTTATAAAAAGAATGAAAATAATAATACACACAAACACACACTTGGAGAATATACATTATTTTTATTTATTTATTTATTTTCCACGCCCAATTATGGCACATGCTGTAGGAAGAATAAGAAGCTTCTAGAGGAATCTCCACCACCTTGCATGTAACTCCCCCACTAAGTTTAATCAATTTGCATGAGTCCAATATTGGAAAAGAATCTCCTTTTTAATTAAATTTTCTAGATAGTGGAATGGAGGGAATTTTCTTATAAAATTGTATGCAAGTTTCAAAGAAGGGAGTTGATTATGTTTTGAAGGAAATTTCCCAAGTTTTAGAAGTAGATCTTCTTTGGTAGTCTCATTTTCGTTGCAGGAATTTTAAGTTGTTGATTGAAGGATTTCTCTCAAGTTGCAAGAAAGGATCATAAGGATAGCTAGTGGATTCAACATCAAGCTTGATAAACCAGGTTCTCTCCTTGTTATTTCACATTCACTTATGAGGAATTCGTAATATCAAAAATATAGTTATAGATCTTCCTTTATATAAAGAATTTTTTTTTTATATTAGATTGTAAATATTTTATTTAGGGATAAATAATAATGATAATGCTTTCATATAGTGCATGTAAAAGATAGTTTATTTATTTATTTTATTTCCCTTAAGAAAATATGCACATGATCTTGCTTTTTTTTCCAAAGATTTTAGCAAAAAAAAAAATCATATTCCTTTATTTGTTTAAAATCTCTTTTTCTGAGATTAAAATTCTTCCCTGTTTGATTTGAATCTTTATTTCTTCCCTCTAATTCATTTCTCTGGTTCTTCGAATGGAAATCTGAATCTCATTCTTTAATCTCTCTATGATTATTAGTTAAATAAATCTCCCTGTGAGTTGAACAAGATCTCTCTGTGAATATTAGTTGAATAAACAATCTTCCTATGAATACTGGAAATAAACAATCTCCCTGTGAATACTGGAAATAAACTCTCAATCCCCCTGTGTGAGCTTTGTATAAACATCTGCCTACTTCTTGATAATCTGGAGCAAATTATTCTCTGTTTATTTTATTTCTCTGTTACACTTTCATCCCTAGAATTGAATTGTTATTCTCACTCTTACATTAATATTTTCTTATATACACATACCTGTTTATGTATTCTCCTTTTATACAATTTAATATTCTGGAATGAAACTATATGCATAAGGTATTAATAAATTTATGCGAAGTAACTAATTTTTATTCTGGCACGACATAGTACTCCGTACATATCGGCTCGTAGGTGGGGAACAGAGTTAATACTCCGCAGAGGAGTGGTACCGTAACGGTACCCCCCACTAGCCTGCGGTCATTGCCGCGGTCGTGGCCGCAGGGTAGTGGAGGGGACCCGTGGGGTCCCACTCCCACTTGGCCTTTGTTAATGACAATCAAACTTTAAATCCAAGGCAATGTTAATTTTTAAAATTCTTTTTTTTATATATGTATAAAATTTTAGTTTATTTAAATTCTTTCTTTTTATATATATAAATTTTAGTTTAATAAAAAAATTTAACTTAGGTAATTTTTAGATTTATAACTAGTTTTAACAAATTTATAAATTGTAAATTAAATTATACTTAGATCCACTTAGCAATTAATCCATATTAAATGACTTGAAGCTAAATTCTATTTTGGGATTAGTGGCTTTATAAGCGATATTCTTGCATGTAACTTGCCCTACCTTCGCCTCATGCAAATTGCTTTACATTGATTACATTTATTGGCGTTTCCATCTCCATGCAAGTTTCACATTTAAATATTATTATGCAAGTTTCCTAATCATTATTATTATGCAAAGTTATATTTCAAGTTTTGAATAATAAATAATGTTAGTTATGGTTTTTATTCCATGTAATTCATCAAGTAGTTATTTCAATTAATTGAGCTTTGCAATGTCTAATTATACGTGTTCAATTCATAATTATTTTTCAAGCATGATGTTTATCATAAGTTAGAAAATTAAATAAAGGAAGTTGGAAAACCAAAACCTAGTAGCGTTCAGTATATACAGTGCCTCTGGGTCACGCTTACGGGTAATGCCGTTGTGTTGAACTACTGCACTTAATGCCTAATAAAGCTACATCAACGACGTCTATGGCATCATCCCTATAAATCATCGGGGAGTAATAAGGGACACTTGGAAGTTAAAATCCAAGGGGCGGGTAATCCCCCTTGGATCGATAATTTAATAAGATAATTCTAAAACGATCTTTCATTCGCTGAGTTAAACTATAGTAAACCCCTATAGGGATGATGAGTGAAATGCTTTAATAAAATTGATTTAATATCGAAGAATTGTTGTCAATTGACAATTGGTCAAGGGTGACGCTTATGTTAAGAATTAGGATATAGTTGTTTTAGGTCACAAGCAATAGGCCATCTTGAGCCCTTGCTTAAGCGCTACCATCGTGGCTAGCAACCGTAGAGAAACTGTCTGGGACATTGACCCTAGAAAGGGTTGCGTACCCACTAATCATTTTACATCAAACCATAGAGTAGAAAATAGAACTACATAATTTACGCCTTGATCCCGTGCCGAAGCGGGTATGTAGGCAGTCTTGGGACGAAGTTGTCCCTCGTACTCAGGCGTTCGTGGGTGGGGTCTAGGCTTGGTATAGAAGGATTGAATAGAATCATAATTTGAAAGATAATTAAAATGGAAAAAGTAATTCAGTGCATACTTGGAAGGAATCCAGTATGGATTCGCTTGACTTCCTGAGGCTTTAAGCCAAATTCCGATGCGGAATTCAAGCTTGTATTATGTTATTTAATTACTCCTAAGGACGACGACCTTGGTGCACTTCTGTTAGAAGAGTGTAGTACTTAGTGATTGGCTCAGGACCCAAATGGTCCTGATGAGTCTAAGTCTCTGGCCAGAGCACCTCCTATCCCGATTGGATAGATGCCTACCCCGTATGGGTAGATGCCTATCCCATATTGGATAGATGAAATCTTATATCCCGTATGGACAAATGCCTAACCCGTATGGTTAGATGCTCATCCCGGATGGATGAATGCCTAATCCAAATGGATGGATGCCCAGAGTATGCGATTGAATCAAACATAAATGATTAAACAAAAAAAAAGAATGGTCAATTTTGTTGAGTTAATTATGTGTGGGTTATTACAATATATCCTTCTCTATGTAACCCTTTTTTGCCCATTTGGTTTGCATGGCTTCCACATTACAATTTTTCAATTTGTTGAGTCATTAAATCAAAAGGTGATGGCCTTATAGGCTCATCATTCATGTTCACATTTTCTCTTTGCTTATACATTGTATCTCTAAACAGGTTTTGGTCTCGATATCCAGAATGTTGACTTCTCAAGGTACATGTGGCTAATGTGTTATGAGATTGATCCCCAAGTTGTGTTGCTGACATGGTTTGGTACTGATTTACTAGTTGTGGTTGTTGATACTGGATTATGGGTTGAATTTTTTTTTATACTACACAATTGATTGCACTTGTGGTTGGTATTGTATGGTTGGTTGTAGTTGTTGTCAAAACTACATCATCGGTTGCATATATTTTTGGAATTGTGCAGTTGGTTGAACACATTGTTGTATACCTAATTAAATATGTTGGTGGAATTGTATCACTAGTTGAACATGTTTTTTATGTTGTATTGTTTGTCTTGGTTGTTGGTCATATTGGATTATCGATTGTTGTATGTTTTGTTGAACATGTTAAAATTATGCAGTTAGCTGAACAAGTTGTTGCATCATTTGTTGTGTTTGTTGGACATGTTAGACTATTGGTCGTTGTCATGCTATTTGTTGTGGTTGTTGGACATATTGGGCCATGGGTTATTGTTATTGGTACTAAGTGGTAGTCTATGGATTTGTGTTGTTGGTTATGGATAGCCTAGTCTTTCCAGCAAATTACTGATAATATTGGATTGGCATTTTTGCTGCTTGGGAGGCTTTGTTTGTGATAATGTTTATGCTAGCATGTTGTAAGACATTTGTTGATTGAGTTGGTTACACATTGAGTGTATTTGGTTGATGTCCAATGAAGGGCATACTTGTTACTACATTTGTGTTGGTTTATGACACAATTGGTGCATTCAAATACATAAGACGAGGCACGCTAACTTGTGACATGACTAAAGGTAAAGTTACTTGTTTAGGTATGCATAACCTTGGTAGGGTTTGACTTGTTTGAGTGTTTGTGTTTGTTCTCCTGAGTGGGAAATTTGTTGAAGA
The DNA here is from genome assembly GCF_030272615.1 of Cryptomeria japonica. NCBI lineage: Eukaryota > Viridiplantae > Streptophyta > Pinopsida > Cupressales > Cupressaceae > Cryptomeria > Cryptomeria japonica. The sequence continues at coordinate 381,309,241 of NC_081407.1, forward strand.
AACTGTTTGTGATGTAGGGTAAGTTATCAAGAGTGGAACTCTTTTTTGTGTATTCATGTTCATTTCTACATGAGGTAAAAGTGGCATACCTATGGTAAATGTAATTGTGTCATGTCCCATTGGTTCTTGATTCACTTGAGGAACACTTGATGTACGAGTTGAAATGTTCCTGTTGTCATTGTTGGTATCACTGTTGCATACAGGTTTGTATATGTGCTTATTTGAGGTGTTGGTGACAAAATGTCAAACAAAGGATAGACAAATTATTCAAACATTGGTTTTGGGGGAATTGGTAAAGTTAAAGAACTATGCGCTCTCTTTAAAGGCATTTTTATCTCTTCTTCTGAAATGAGATTTGTGTTTGCTGATTCTGAGATGATTTGTTTGAAATTATTGTGGGACAAGATTTTTTCTGTCATGTGCTAAAAAATTGTAGTTCTAAGTCATTCATTTATGGTTGATACTCATAACTCGATTCAAGTTTCTCTTTAAGGAATCTGAAGTACCCTAGAGGATCATTAAATATCAATTTGTCCAAAGTTTTCTTAAATTTGGCATCATTTATTGTCTCACTAATTTCATCTTGAAGAATGTTTGTCAAAGAGAGATGGCTTTCATGTGAGGACTCTGAATCTAAAGGTGACCCTGGTTGGACATTTGAGGGTGACTCTTGTCGAAATTTTCATGGTGATACCAATCAAACATGACTAAATCTTGGGTGAAAATTTGGTTGAACGTTTGATGAACCATAATTTTCTTGATCTAGGTCAACACCTGGTTGGATGTTTGAGGATGATCTTAGTCCAACACTACTGAATCCTAGTTGCATTGGTTGGAAAATCGGTTCAATTTGGTGGTGGCCCTAATTGAACTATACCAAAATATGGTTGTATGTTTGATGGTAGTGTTGAGGGAATTACATTAGGACTTGGGTCAAAACATGATTGTATGAAATTACCCTCTTGTTGTGTTGGGTTGAATTCTGGTTGTCGTAGGTTGTACACTAATTATGTGTCATCCATTAGACCAAACATGGGTTGATATGATGAGCTTTGTTATTGTCTCTTGGACACTTGAGATCTTGTTTCAACCACTAAAATTGCACGTGCATCTATGACTATACTATGTTTTTGTATTTTTGAGGTTTTAGGAATGAAATGCAACCCTATTTTTTTGAGTTTTTAGAAATTTTGAAAACCTTAGGAATGCAAATCTATAGATATAACCCTAAGGATTGAAAAGAAATCGAGACCTTTAAAGGACAAAAGGATAAGTGATGGAAGCTAACAAAGTCGTGCCCTTCACTAGACTAATGAGCTAGGGTTTTGACTTGTTGATGGTGATAAAAGACAAAGTTTGGCAAGGTCTAGCCTTCTTAACAATAACCTAGGATTGATCTAAGATTCAATTTTTAGGATTTTCAAAACATGACCTTTGGATTTAAAATGCAAGCATAAGACAAGTACCTTAGTGGATTTAAATGACTTAGTATGAAGGACTGACTTTTGACTGTGCAAAGACCTAGGTTAAACAATGTGAATTGAGGTAATGACGAGCTTAGGACAACAACGCTAAGGACTAAGCACTAAGACCTATGAAAATGTAAGCTCAATGCCAATGCAAAGTGCAACCTAAGGTGACACCTATGTTTGTTCAATGCAGTGTTTGAAATGAATTTTTTGAGTCTCCAAAGTTTTTGATCTCTAATGTTTTTGAGTCTTCAATGTTTGAAACAAATTTTATGACAATTTCGCTTAGAAGATTTGTTTTGTCTAACCCTAAATTTGTTTGCATTTTTTTGTTTTTTGGTTGGAAATGTTGTCTAAACACTCACATAAGACATCAGACAGAATGGTTGTTTGACTCTAAAAAAGCATAGTAATATCTGGGACCTAAATTATCCCATGTTTGAATTTACTGATCATCACATTGAAAACACTTGAAAGCATTTACGACCTAGGATGGAAAATGGGGCTCTCACAACAATAAAATACCCATTCAAGGTGAACAACTAGAGGTCAGGTGGCACTCGCTTCAAGGCTAGCACAAGCACACCTTTCCTCTTACCTCAAATGTTTGAAAGCCTTGTAATTGAGAGATTCATGTCTCATAATGAGGGGTATATGGAGAGTATCTACGAGGTGCAATCTACATTCCCTAAACCAACAAGTATGGGATTTGGGCTTCTAATTACACTATGGTTCGTAGTAATTCTCTGAAGAACATCTCCACATACGAAAATTCACAAAGAAAGATAATTAAAGTTTTGACAACCTTTATAGGTCCAGAACCATTAGATACCCAATTCATATTGCACTCTAGTCACATGCTTCGAATTGGAAAAGCTTTCACTTGCTACCCATTATTTAGTGTCTCAAAGAGAAAAATTGCTCGAGGTCAAACCAAGAGGTGATGAAATCCCCAAGGAATCCTCTCTTAAAAAAAGAAAAGAAAAAGTTGCGTGTTGTTACACATTTCTCTTGCACCCAAGACTCATAAGGGGGATGGGAGAGGATACCTTGTGTAACTACTGGTCCACCCTACGATGTGCAAACACACCAATCACAACAAAAGGCAAATTTTCATTTACCCATTAAGAAACGAAAATGTGATTTAATCTAAAACAAAGACAATAATTCAAATTGCAAATTACAATTCAAGCCCTACAAGAAACTTGCCAGTAGTTTTAAATGATGGTATTCATCCCATGATTGCCAAAGATATCTACATAGATAATTAGTGACACAAAATCCATCTATCCTCTAAGAATTAAAATAACAAAATCTGTATTGCAATGTTTTGAATTTTAAACCCTTTGTTTCACAAGATGCATCACAATAAAGAATTTACCTGAAAAATAACAAATTGTTTTATCTCAAAATTTGACCATTTAATCAATTGATTGATTTTGTAATTGATTGTTTGCCCATTTAACTTATTAGATGTGAGATCGATCCCTCGAATTGTCAATTTAATCTAGATTTGTGAAATTGATCGATTTAACCACCTAATTAATCTAGATTGTGTATTTGATTAATTTAACCACCTAACTAATCTAGATTGTAAAATTTGTCAAATTAAACCTTGATTAGGCTAAATTGTGAAAATGATCCATTAAACCCTAAATAAAAGATGCTAAATTGATACACATATTTCGTTGATTTTCATTTGCATTCTAGGATTAAAAATCCAATCAATTAACCACATAATTAATCAAATGTGTGATTAATCAAATTTTCATTTTCATTATATGAAAAACCCTAATTAATTTGTTATCTATCCAACATTTGCATTAAACATCAATGAAATGGCCAATTACATCATTGGATTCCACAATTACATTGCCAAGATCTTGTCACATAAAAAAAAATCATAAAAATATGTTAGATTTAAACATGTCTTCACAACGGTTTACCATAAATGTTGAGAGGAAAAGTGAGAAATACTTGCAAAGAACATTACATCAACCATGAAACTCCAAATCCAATGCAAAATAAGCCTACTCAACCAATGAAGAATGAATTCATAATAAATAAATAAGAAAAACAAAAAAAATTATACCAAGTGCATCAAATTTGAAACTATCCATTGTTCTTCTCAATCTTCTTGCATGAGGGCTTTTAGAAATTATGTGTGCACGAAGGAAATTTGAAAGCATGATGCGATTAAGATGAGAAGATGTCAAAGGAGTAATTATCAAAAATGAGGATTTGATTGGTTTAAATAGAAGATTTATATTTTTTTTCAATGACTCAGATTGATTTTAATTTTAGAAAATCAAGGGTCATAATTGAATGACACTCAAATTTGTCATTTGGAAGTGGAGGAAAGGATGTGTTAATTGAAAATAAATAGAGAAACTATTTATTTTCAACATAAAGCTCTACCATTTACAAGTGGAGGAAATAAAGAGTTAAGTGGAAAAGAAAGTAGAAAAAGGAAGAGTTAAGTGAGAGGACAAATTAGCAAGTGGAAGAGATAAGTGAGAGGGAAAATAGAAAGTGGAAGAGTTAAGGGAAAGGAGATGGAAGAGTTGAGCGGAGAGAAATATTATAAAGTTAGTGAGTTAAGTGGGGTCATAAATAAATAAATATTCGCACATGGTAATAAAATAAATTAAAAATTGACTTAATTAGAGAATTTGGAGAAAGTGATTAAATAATTATAAAAAATTATTTAATCTTGGAAGAATAATTAGTTTAGAATAAAGGGATTGAATAATTAAATGAATTATTTAATCAAAGAGGATTAGTTAAGATTATGCAATTAAGATCAAAATTGATTGATTAGAAAGAGATAATGATGACCATTAATTAAATAATAAAGATTATTTAATTAATAGTTTTGAAGAACAATAACTAAATAATTAAAAAAATATTTAATTATTAGAAAAAGAATATTAATACTAATTAAATAATAAAATTATTTAGTCAATTTTTAACGATTTTTTTTTTTATATTAAGAATAAGGAGATCAAAAATACAAGAGATCGCAGAGTATCAGAGAACAGAGGCTAAGCCTCACACCATCTAAAAAGAGTATTTACAATGAACCAGCAGCATATATAACTTAAATTACGACAACTAGTAAAGCACATCATCCCAGGTGTCCACCCAAGCCAGCCAACCCATAGCGCCATCCATCCACACCATGCTTTTCTGATCTTGAATTTGTTTCAGCATGTAAACCGACTCATTAGTAGCATTGTGATAAAAAGTTTCATCAAAAACCTAAGACATTTTTTACGGTCTATGTATATAAACTTCCAAAATTTGAATTCAGGTATTCAAACTTTTTTATTTTTGTTGTCAAATGTAAAAAAATAACTCCAAAATGAATGGTATTCACTTCATGCACAACTATATTGCTCATTAAATTGAAAGAATGAGATCCTAATAAACACATGACTGTGGTGAGAGTAGTTAACATGCGTGGTAAATGATATCGACCTTTTACAAACTCTACTTAGCTCCTTTTCAATTCTTTACACACACTCTCGTAAATGAGAAAACAACAGAAAACTATAGAATTAATTCCTATATTCATGTGTTTTATGCCACGTTGACTGCCACAATTGTTGTAATACTTAAAAATGCAAGGTAAGCCATGTCCATTCTTATAGAGAGTGTTTGTTTTATGCCCACGTAGGACTCCCATTCACTACACAATAGATATCTTGAAACATTTAATGTTTGGCAATAATGTGTTTTTAAAATAATTATATTTATTTTAAATATATTTGAGTAATAATATAAATCTTGATAATGAACATTTAAACAAGAATGATAATCATGACTATTGATATCGCCTCTTGATAATTGCTAGGGACTAGGTTGTAGGATGTATATAGTTTTCGACATAGACTTACAACAAAACCACATAGGTCAAGACACAAGATTAACTCTTTGACAACACTGGGAAACTTAACAACATACCTAGATTTTTGACACAATGCCTTCGTGAGTGTGCATGTTTGACTCAATATGTCAATCACCTATTTGTTCACAATGTCTATACGCTTCTCTTTGGTGATGCTCTCCCTCTCCATCTAAGAGGGAAAAAATTGTTCTCGCATTCAACTTAGAAAGCCATCACAATGGTTAGTTTTTTAATAGCCACGATATCATAATCATTAACCAAAAGTAATCAACATCACAATTCTTTGCTCTTTTATTGAAAATATTCATAAATTGCATCATGCTTTTATCTGGACATCAATATGAAGTGAAATCTTCCATTCATGCATAATCAAACACATATTTAACGTACAAGTTAAATGTAACCACAAATCAAAATTTAGAGTGTGATTGTAAACTTAACTAAAAGTAGTGGGAACATGAACACAAACATCTAGTTTGTTTTCAAAAACATAAGACATCTAACCTAGTATGATCACACCAACAACCACCCATATTTGTTGTTATTTTGTATCATGTTCAAATGTGCTAATTTTAGACACTTCAGGAAATAAGAGATGTGGGACACCCATCATTTCTAAAACTAATCCAAGGATGTACCTTCATAGTGATCATATTTATTTAAATGGTATTGAAGCCAACTTATTAAGATTTTGAGAGGAGGTGAGCTAGAATGTTATGGTTCATATAGGCCTTTGGGGATCAAATCTTTCCCAAGAAAGGGATGTTAAGAAGATTTTGGAGCTAGGGTAGCACCTTTGAAAGCATGCTATGCACTAGTAACTTATATACTATAAATATGTTTTAGTTTATATACTTCATGTTTCTTTAGAAACAAACAGTTATATTATTTGATTAGTGGGTTAGGAAATTAAATGAAGTTATTTTTTAATTATCTAGATTAGTGATATATTTTCAAAATCAAGGCTAATTACATAAAACTATTACATTTTCATTATCATAAAAAAAATGACTGTAAAATATCAATCACATCTTTAAAAAAAAGAATAAAGAAACATGATTAAAAGATACAAAAAGTTAAGAACATTTGATTATTGTAATAGTTAATTAAATATGCATTTCAACAAACACGATAATTATGGAGGATACTCTTTATCTTATAAGAGATATCTATTGAAGATATCAAAATGAATGCATAAAAATATTTAGGCTAATGCATGTAAGAATCAAGTAATTAATCAATTAATCTAAACAAATGGGTTGAGTCTTAGAGATGAAGCATTAAAATATGTAAGTTAAAATATATATTTTTGAAATTAATAAGTAGCAAGGGCGTTGTCCTTATAAACAACAACCTAAAGTGGGTAAAGTTAACAACAATAACAATAGCAACACATTGACAACACGTTAATGACCAACTAATATAAAAAACTAACCATCAATAACATCACCAAAAAGAAAGTTATACCTTTGGAATCCCTGTCCAGTGAGCTATCTAAACTACTTAAGGTCTTAGCAAAAGGCCACCTAGGGCCATAAACAACATTAATAGTATCTAAACTATTAAGAGCATCTAAACCATAAGCACTGTCTAAACTAGTAAAAGTCTTAACATATGGCCACCTAGGGCCATAAACAACATTAACAATAAAAACTAAAGGGAATTTATCCCTAGTGAACATCCTTGAATTTGTAGCTAGCTTGGTGGAGGACATTGGACCAGTCTTTAGTGATGAACTTAAACAATTCCTTGTAATTTCCTTCATCTTTCTCATCAGTTCCCAAGATTTTTTTCTGCAACAGGCACATGGAGGCGGTGGAACTGTGTATTACCCTCAAGCTGAACCAGGAGACACTCCTAAGTTTTCTTTCAAGTTTAGCAGCCCTAGCTTTGACCTTTTCCATCTCATTAGCATTAGTATTGCATTTAGATTAGGTCCCATCCTGCTGAGATTTACAGGTCTATTTTGTCCTCGGTTTGTTCATCTCCTCTTCTTCTGGTGGTATATTATCTGTGAGGTCAATTGGCCCCCTTTTTATACTATCTAAAATATGGGTGGAGTTATCTTCAGTCATAGAGATTTCCCTCTCCTCCTTCTCCATCTCTTTATTGGCTTCCTCACTACCCTACTCCTCCTCTTCCTCTGTATCATAGTCCACCAGGTTCTTCAATTTTCCTTTCTTAGCAAAGAAGGTAACCAGTCTATTTGACCTCCTAGGGGTATTTTCATTCTTACTAATATCTTCCCCTACTTCCTCCTCCTCCTCACTAACAACCTCTTGTATGGTGAATTTCACCTTTTTAGTAGAGGGGGAAGATTTTTTCCCTTTTTTCTTGCTACTGCTAGGAAGTAAGGCTTTACATTTAGGGTCATTAGGTTCATTTTCAGTCACCAAGGGTGTGGGGGATTCAGGAGATCCAAGTTGGAAGGCAATTTTGGTAGCACACAAAAATTGGATGCACTTTTTCATGCTAGGGCCAGGGGTATCAATCATGTTGATTGAGGGAGGGGTAGCATAATTTGGGTCTTCTTGCACAATGATTTGCATGGGGGGCACAAAGCAAGGTGGAAATAGTAGAGGCAAAAAATAAAACCTTGATGGAGCAGGATGGGTTTTTCCCCCTGGCTTTTAGCATTAACAAAGAGAGATGATTTTAGCTTTGTGTGAGACAAATAATTTTTTTTTTCAATATACACACTATGTTTGTTTCATGAATTAGCTATCATATCCACATTAGTCAATCTTCACAAACTAGAAAAATAGACTACTCTATTAGGGGACAAAATCACACATAATCTTGAACCTTATGTGTATAGCACCAAACCCTTTGTGTGATCCTGAATTTGAAATAACAACTTTGAACCTCATGTCCTTTTGTAAAAACTCCCCCCTTATGTAAATTTGTATTTAGTAGTGCTTAAAAGCATTGATATGAAATGCTATGAAATGGAGGAATTTGTGACTTATCTTAATTAAGTCAAACCCTATGTACTGATTTAACAATGTGTGAACATGATCTAAGAAATGCTAAGCAAAATGTAAAATGCCTATGTGTATGTCCTTATGAATGTAGATGTTGAATGCAATGATTTCTCTAAGAGCCTTTGTAATGATAATATGATGATGTTTCATGATCATCATTTATGCCTAAATGACCTCGATGACCTAGGGATTTGTCTTTTCTATCCAACATTCGAACATTTAAATTTGAATATTTTGTTTAGTGGTAACTATTTGGAGTCAAGTTAGTTTGGGCCAAATATTAAAATTGATCTTAAAAAATAAGGGTGAAGGTTGTATTAGTGGTTCTAAATTAGGTTGGTTTCCTAGAGGTCTTAACCTAATATTGAGAATACAAAGATTGAGAACTAGATTTAGATCCTTAGAAATAAGAAGTTAGGTTCAAACTGAATGACAACTCTTATATAAAAATATACCATCTAAACATTGAATTGTTACAATTGGAACACTTGATCAAAATAAATCTAAAATGAATAAGAAAATATGCTAAGAATACAAGTTTTCACAACAATCAAGTACAATCCTTTATAAAATAGAGTATTAGCAAAGTTAAGATTTAATTTAACCATTTTTTTATAACAATAAATAAAAAGATCTATATAATAAATTAAAGCTACAGTTGCATTTAGTAAATATGTGTTTCAATAAATGCTAATAAATATGGAGAATCTTACATGATAGATACTTCATACAATGATCTATGACGTTTTAATCTATTTAATAAAAAATAATATCATATCTAAGAATTTAGAGTTAAACTTAGATTAATAATTCATTAATTAAGCATTTATTATTGTTGGATTTTGCCAAGATCAAGAAGTCATTGAAATGTACAAGATAGAGACATAATATGGGACAAGAATAAACTGTATTCTCATCAATAGAAAATGATCAACAACTTGTTTCATACAATGTAGATGAGCCTGCTTATATAGGCAAGGCTAGGGATATGTATGAGCACACAAACATGACATGTGGCTCAATAAGAAACAAGGGTAGGTAGGAAATAGGTGTGGGTAGGTAGGAGAAATAATATAATATTCCACATGAGGTGGATCACCCACCGAAGGTGGAATTATCACTCCACAATAAGTGGATATGATAGTGTAATAACAAGATCAACACCATAAGAGGTGGAATTTCTCCTACACACACTATCCCAATGTGACACAAACACCCAAGTGTCTCATATCCAAACTACTATGAAATGCATTATCCTAAGTAAACTTAAGTAAGAGTAATAATATCCATGATGAATAATTATTTACACCAACACCCCCCCTTAAGTGCAACTTAGGGGAATGCACTTAAGTCTACAATGCAACTAAGCAATGCAAGATGGGTCCCGGCTACTAGGCCATGTTAGGTACCCATGAACAAATGCAAATGCATGCAAACCAATGCAATGAAATCTCTCACAAAGTGGGGAAAGAGAGAAAAACCCAATGGGAAAAAACCCTCCCCCAAAAAGAGAGATGAAAGCTATACAAGAGAACTCTCAAAGAAGTATGTGAGGAACAAAACCCCATGTGAGGAAATAGTCCCCCCCATACGAGAGAAGAAGAGAAGTCAAACTGTGATCATCCCTCAATGAAGAATCTGCACCAATGATAGAAGCTCGATGTATGAAGAAACTGCTCCACGAACGTCGAACAACATTCCTCCCCTTAGGAAGAAACAAAATCAAAGGTGTATCCATGAAGTCTCCCCAATCATGAAGAGAAGATGTATGAAGAAAACTCATGATGAAAGGAATCTCTGAAAACTGCTCAAGTGTCCCCATGTCGATGCTGAAAGATACCCCTTCCAAAGGTGGTGAACTGCTCCACACTACTGAAAAAGGAACTCCAACATCTAGTGAAGATGAATGTAGAACAATATCCAAAGACTCGTGTGTCTCCTCAAAGCATAAAGAGACCTCCTCCAACTGCTGTACATAAGTATCCACAATCATGTCAACCTCGAAAGAATGATCATGTAGAGAATGAACAAGAGGGTCAGAGTGTGCCCTCGCAACAATCGAAGAAGGATCATCTTCATCAAAGAGAAGATGTATGTCATCAATGATGTCTCCCAAATCTGCAATGTAGGATTCCACAAACAAACCTGCAATATCTGTCATGTAATCATCCCATGAATCTGAAGCTGGAAGACAAGATATATCCTGCTGCATTGAATCACATGAAGGCAAAACTGTCGCACTATCTGCATCATCAGGTGCAATAGGTGATGTGATATCAATATGAGAAGATGAAATACAAGACTCAAGAACGGGGTCACATGTGAGAATCCCCAAATTCAAGTGTCCAAAGTTCTCCTCAAAATCTGAATCATCACAATAAGTGTGATCAACATGTGTAGAATCATCAAATGTGAAATCATCATCATCAACAAAATCTGAAAAGGAGTATAACCGAGATGCATGATCAACCACCCCAGTTGCAATGATAGCTCTAGTCTCCATGTCTCTAATAAAAACTGAGTCAGGTGTGAACTCCACAACTCTCTTAGTTGCGCCATGTGTGATTTGATAGATAGAAAGGAGATTGTTTGTCAAGTGGGGTACACACAACACATCATTGAAGGAGTTATCCCCAATGTCAATAGATCCTTTCCCAATCACATCCATGTATGTATGATTGCCCATCAAAATCTGAGGCATGGTGCAAGGCTCAAATGTAGAGAACATAGATTGTGAAGATGCCATATGATGAGAAGCCCCTGAATCGAGAAGCCATCTCTCTGAAGTATGATTTGTTGTAGCACATAGAGCTTTTCCTTTTCTTGTTCCAAAAGAGTGAGTTTTTTCACTTGTAGAAGCCATGAATGCTTGCCCTTTTCCTTTTGAATGTGAGGAAGTGGAAGTTGATGAATCATCCTTCTTGTAGACTTTAGGCAAATCAATGTTATGCTTTTTGATGATATGTGTGAGCTCATCAATCTTCTTAGTATGGCAACGATGCTCCCCATGACCAATCTTTTTACAATAAGCACAAGTAGGTCTCTCTCTCTTTGGTGAATTATCTTTCTTGGAAGAAGATGAATCTCCTTGTTGTGGAGAAGATTGTGCTTTTTCCTTAGGCTTTGATTGCCATTTCTTCTTGTTTGAGTTGTCCTTTTCTTGATTTCCTTTGTTTCCTTGATTTGCCACTAATGCTTGAGACTTAGAAGAAGCCTTAAGAATGCCCATGCTTATCAACTTAGTTTGTTCCATCATCAACATTTCATTGAAAGCATCAAATGTAGGCATTTTGTAGCTTGAACCCATTGTCATCCTATGAGTTTGGAAACTAGAAACAAATGCTGCATATTCTTGTGGAAGCTTCCCTATCAAGTTGAATATCAATTGAGTATCCTTTTTATCAATGCCACAATCTTTGAGTTGTGCCCTCAACTCATTTGCCTTAGTGACATAATCTTGTATAGTATCAAAGTTATTGGGATCTAACATGGTGAGATCACTATCAATTTGATATCCCCTAATCTCATCAACTTGACCATACAAGTCTTGAAACTTTTGCCAAGCATCCTTGATTAGAGTACATTTCTCAATATGAAAAATGAGATCCTTTGATACATACTTTCTTAAGGTACCAATTGCCATGATATTTTTAGTGAGCCAATCTAAGTGACCAACTGGATCAGCTGGAGCAACAATAGTTCCATCAATGTAATGAGTGAGTCCTTTTTCCATAAGTTTACTCCATGCATCAATTTTCCAAGTAGCATAATTATGTGGAGTTAAGAGAGGAAACTTAGAAGAACCCATAGCAGCAAAAAGGAAAGAACACAAGAGCACAAAAGCACAAGAGACACCCCCCAAATTCAATCAATCAAAGTACCCCCCCAAAAGTGATGATTTTGGCACTTTATACTTAGTGCGATTACAATGAGCCACTTGCAAAACAAGGCAAAGTGGGCTTATGATGCAAATTTTACAACTTCTCAAATGAGATACAAGAGACTTCAATCAATAGTGCAATGAATCTAACTGAGATTCAAGCAAATATACAAGTACCAAGAGAGCCAAAAATGGCCAAGATCTGAAAGCACAATTTCTACTTACAATGACATCAATCTGATAGTATCATGTGAAAGTAGATAAAAAATACGCACTTTCAAAAAAAACGGCACCTTAAAAGGAGGTCCTATGACCCCAAACGAAGCCTCTGAAGTTGCAAAAACTGGGATTACTCAGGGACAGTCACCAAAAAATGCATTTTCTGAAAAATCCGTGCATCAAAATCAAAAAATTCTTTCACCACTGCGGAGAGCACGAAATTCTAGCCCATTTCAAAAAAAATTGCACCCAAAAAGGAGCAAAAATGAGCAAGTTATGGCCATTTGAAGTTGAACTGCAAAATCAAAAATGCAAATGAGAGGGGGTCAAAAAATTTTCAAACCCTGCTGATGTGGCGCTGACGTCAGCAATTCACTAGGTTAAATTTGACGGCCGTATGACCGTCGCCAAAACTTCGCTGCCTGGCTGACAGTGCGTCCGTACGGTACAGACGGATTACGTGGCAAAGCGGGCTGGTGTTCCGTACTGTACGGAAATGGTGATGTGGCAGGGTGACGTGGCTGTTGATGTGGCAGTCCGTACTGCTGACCGGGCGATGATGTGGCCGTACGGATTTGGGCGTGTCTTGCCACGTGGCGCTGAGTTGTGCCTGATGGGTGTACCTGCGGACGAGCGGCGCCGGAGGCGGCTCGCGAGAGGAGCCGGCGGAGGAGCGGGGAGCTGAAGCCGGGCGAGGGGCGCCGAGGATGGTGGCGCAGGTGCTGGAGTCCGGCGAGAAGGCGGAGGGCGGAGTGGCGCCGAAGAGGAGGAGGGATCGTGGGCGCAGTGTACGTTCGTCTGCGAGAAGAGGGAGGCGGCGGAGCCGAGAGGAGGAGGCGCTCGTGCAGTCGGCCGGGGTCGCAATGCACGGTGAGGATACGGCGCTGCGGGTGATGACGCCGGACGGGAGGTACGCGGCGCAGAGTACCTGCAACCTGCAAAACGCAGGTACGACCGGTACGGGGGGGGGTCTGCGGACCCCCCAAAAACAACTTTTCCTTTTTTTTTGATTTTTTTTGCTTTCTTTTCAATTTTTTTTGATTTTTTCGAATTTTTCAATTTTTTCAATTTTTTTTTTTGATTTTTGATTTTTGAAAACAAATTTTTGAAAAAAGAAATTTTTTTTTTTGAAAAAAAAAAATTTAATTCGAAAAATCCGTACGATAAGCAAAATTGGGGAAAAAATTTTTCCTCACCAAAATAGGCCAACTTTATAACCAAAATTCATGGAAACGGCCTTCCGGACGCAATGGCGAGGTCGGATCTGGTCTAGGACGCCTCCAAATGATGATGCTCCTCAGATCTGCCTCTTGACGTCACAATAATGCCTCTTCAAGACGAATCAATGAGACTCCAATAGCTCTGATACCATGTTGGATTTTGCCAAGATCAAGAAGTCATTGAAATGTACAAGATAGAGACATAATATGGGACAAGAATAAACTGTATTCTCATCAATAGAAAATGATCAACAACTTGTTTCATACAATGTAGATGAGCCTGCTTATATAGGCAAGGCTAGGGATATGTATGAGCACACAAACATGACATGTGGCTCAATAAGAAACAAGGGTAGGTAGGTAGGAGAAATAATATAATATTCCACATGAGGTGGATCACCCACCGAAGGTGGAATTATCACTCCACAATAAGTGGATATGATAGTGTAATAACAAGATCAACACCATAAGAGGTGGAATTTCTCCTACACACACTATCCCAATGTGACACAAACACCCAAGTGACTCATATCCAAACTACTATGAAATGCATTATCCTAAGTAAACTTAAGTAAGTGTAATAATATCCATGATGAATAATTATTTACACCAACAATTATAAAAAAAATATTAAAGGGATAAGATATTTTGTATATTTATATTTTGATTGTTAACGTACAATTATAGTTGATTATAGGGTTTTATGTTTGGATGTGTTATTGAATTTTTAAATCTATCGCTACATTTAATGAGAAAAATTACTGAAATGACTATCTACACCACAACCTATTGTATGAGCTTGATCTAAAAAATTGAGACCTTAATACAATTCAAATTATTTTGTTAATCATAATCAAATTTCCCAGTTCATAGCCATAATTGAGACCTTGATCTATTCATGCCCGATCCTTGTCCTACAAATACTAAAAAAATGTATATGTATTTTTGTTCCTATGTTGTTTGAAAAATGTGTTGTCGGTAAGCATTATTAGAATATGTAATCAATTAAGGGATCCAAACCTCATCTTGATTGTATTGTGTTCCTATTATATTGATTTAAGAGTATTCTACATAAGATAAAGACAAGCTGGACAACCATGCAATATTAATGGAGTCACAAGTGCTTTGCCTATATGCTATTTTTTATTAAATGTTTAATGGCTTGATTGTTATCTTTTTATTTTTCCTCTATGTCTAAAATGACTGAGGACAATCCTTTATAAATAAAACGTAGTTATTCAAACTAAAGCCAAAATAGCGCATAGGTCGACAAATTATAACTTAACTGATACAAAAAAATGACTCAATAGGTGAGAAATGAGAATTTGAAATTGAGGGTTGAGGCTACCTTAACAATCATGAGTTTGACCATGACTACAATTATATATTTTTTTTCTTAGAAAGTGGAGAACTAAGAGAATGGATCAACTCATGTTTCATGGCTTGAGAAAAGTGGTGTGAAGTAATAGAAAACAAACTAGGGTCAACACATGCATAAACAAAATTAAGTCATACAATAGAATATTATATTTTAAAAAGTGTCCAAAGTGAATCCAAAATAAATAAAGAAAAAAGGTAAGAATGCACTTTTCTTCTCCACACCTATATAATACTCTTAAAATAGAATAAAATTTCCATAATCTTAAAATTCTAAATTTTAAACACCTTTCTACAATTTAATAAGAAAATATATAAAAAAATAATGTTATGCCAAAAGTTATATTGTGTATGATTCTATATAATCGTTTCTTATGAATAAAATATATCATTGCAAATAACTTATTGCATATGCTAATCTTTATCATCTTTACAAGATTTTTATGTATATTAATATTTATATAATGTTATGTCAAAAATGACATACAATATAATTGTATAAACTTATTTTATAAATAACGATATATAATCTGAATTTAATATTTTGTTTTAAGATAACTTTATAATTATAATTTTAATATTATATAATAAAAATTATATATTTAAATTTATTGAAGGGACATCTTCTAGGAAATTTGTCATCATTATAACACCAATAATAATTATTCTCCTTCACCGTGAATCATGATTGACTTGTTTAATTAATAAATAAACTTTATATTTGTTGCGAGTGTGAATTAGGCTAGGAAAGGATGAAATGTCCCTCACTCACATGAACAAATAATACTCACAAACTTTGAAATCATTTAGAAGCTTGATAAATTTCCCACCAAATGTGTTATAAAGTAAGTCAACTTAGGAGGAAAATAAATAAAAAAACAAACCATCATGCTTCTAAGTCATGTCATTATAGTGATTTCCAATGGAGGCACCCTGGTACATAAGTACATTTGTCTATCTCCATAGATTTGAAACTTTAAATAATAAGTGGTAATATAAAAAGGTTTATGTAATAATACTACTAATAATAATAAAAACAACAATAAGATGCAATTAGGAAAATCTTAAAAGATAAAGATTTCTATTAATTAGATTATTATTATCAAAATTTTAAGTGGATTATAATATAATAAATAAATATATAATTAATCATTTTTTAAAAGTAAAATTTAGATTTGATTTGTTTTCAAAGACGTACTTCTATTCTACAAGATAATAATTGGATTTGATTTATTTTTAAAAAGTAGAAATTAGATTTGATTTTTTTAATTTGATTTATTTTTAAAATGTCGAAATTAGATTTAATATTTTTTAATTGTCTTAATAATGATATCTATAGACCTTTTTTTAACACGATTTCTTGTAAATATAAGTATACTAGCTATCTTTTAGTTCACATTAGTTTTTATAGTCTTAACAGTATTCAAAAGATTGGTTTTTGGTTTTGGAACCAACTGGGTATGTGTTTGATTCGATGTTTCAGTGGATTACAACGAGTTGAGTAAGCATACATCTAAATTACAAGCCTCCTTCAGATAAGTGGTTTTTGGTTAGATCACACTCAATTCAATTCCATGTTTCATTATCACACTCAGTAATCTACATCTAAACTACAAGCCTCCTTCGACTAAGCAGTTTTTGGTTTTGGAATCAACTGTGTATGTGTTAGATCACACTCAATTTGATTCCATGTTTCATTATCACACTCAATAATCTGATTCCATGTTTCATTATCACACTAAATAATCTTCAACATACATAAATGTTGGCATCTCTCTCTTTATATAGCATATTACAACAATTTGAGGAAGTACCTGGTCCAAATATGCCTCCGAGGGTTTGAATCTTGGTAGATGGGTTCTATATCACATACCATCATCCTCACCACTTGTGCTCAACCAATTGAACTGCAATCCTTGATACAATTAAAATCTCTTGAAAACCCTCTTCCAATTGAATTATAATAAATAAAGGAAATCAATATGATAGGATTACTAAAAGTCAAAAACAACTAAAACAATATCTCCAAAACAAAAAATTCAAATTTTAATAGATGACAAAATCTACCACTTAAATTAATTAAAAACAATAAATTCTAATTCTTATCTTATTAGAGTACAACCACATTTCCCTCATGACTAGCTATGATAAACTTAAGCATACAACAAACAAGTGGGGCTTTAGGCCCATTTAGTGATTCCACCTAACTTGCGGAGCTTTACCTAGTTCCCTTCCATACATTAATCCATGATTGACGGATCAGACCAGTGTTGGAGTGAAGATTACCAACTATTTAGCCCTTGAAAGCTATAGAGCTTGGAATAATATAGAAGAATTTATTTGGTAAGGATTGCAAAACACTTTTTGTCCCCTTTGCTCCTCTCAAACCTATTTCAGAGGTTCCAGCTATTATACCTCCAGCATTTGAGCCCCACAGATTCAGAAATATACTTTTGAAAGGTGACAAAAATGGAGACTTGAGCAAAATTAATGTTGAATTCCACATGGTTGGCTTTAGAAGACGACAAATTAAAAGAGAACCCATGTATTAAATTGACTGTTAAATACCATATTTTGAGCGTGGAGGATCTGATTTATTGGTCAAATACGGTTTGCTGACATGGATGCCAACGTGGCGATGGGGATTGCTTATATGGGTTTTATTTTATTTCTTGATAATAATTGAGTTCTCGTGTAAACAATACTTTCCAATCTGATTAACCTCACAAGGATTTATCGGCGTTTTAATCTGTGACAGTACATCGATCTGTGGAAGGAAAGATTAAATCAGTAATTGGATCTGACAGACATTATCAATTTGTTTATTTGTAGGCTTAAGAGCGCCAGAATCATTTTTTGGCTCATATTTCCTTACTTTAAGCATTTTTCAGGCACTCAGCATTGACCTGCAGCATTAGGAGCACAGGAGGATATCACATTGAGGTTATCTGGATTTTTAGTGAGATATCTGAAGCGCTGTTTGAGTTTATGTGAACATGGCACTCTTAAGGAGATTTTTTTTCAAGAAACCCCCAGATGGGCTGCTTGAAATTTCAGAGCGCGTGTATGGTATGTATCAAACCCAATTCTTTTTGGTAAATTTCGAACATCAAATTTTTGGAGACCCAATTTTATTTTCGGCAGATTAAACTGCTCAAAATGTGTTTTTTCGATGACCTAACTTTGGTTTTTGGAGCATACAAAATGACCTGCTTTTAATTTTGGGAGGATCCAAATGCATGTTTTGTGGTTTTTATTGGGGATCGAAGTGATCTTTTGCTATATATTTTTCTTTATGTTTTTAAGCTCTGAATTCCCGCCCTAAAGCAAAATAAACATTTAACGGCGTATGCAGTGTTCGACTCCTGCTTCACAACTGATCCTATGGAGGAGGAAGATTATGAGATTTATCTTAAAAACGTTATAAAACAGTTAAGAGATCAATTCCAAGATGCCTCATATATGGTGTTTAACTTTAGAGAGGGTATGAGAAAGAGTCAAGTGACAGATATTTTAGCGGAGTATGAGATGGTGACTGTAATGGATTATCCAAAGCAGTATGAGGGCTGTCCCTTGCTTCCACTGGAGATGATTCATCACTTTTTGCGGTCAGGAGAGAGCTGGCTAACCTTGGAGGGCCATAACAATGTAATTTTGATGCATTGTGAGAGGGGAGGATGGGCTGTTCTTGCCTTCATGCTGGCGTCTCTTCTCATATACAGGAAACTGAATACAGGGGAACAGAAGACTTTGGAAATGATTTATAAAGTAGCTCCAAAAGAGCTTTTGCAGCTGCTACATCATCTCAATCCGATACCTTCTCAGATACGGTATCTGCAGTACATTTCCAGGAGAAGCATTGGCTCTGAATGGCCGCCACCTGAAAGGGCTTTGACCCTAGATTGTCTTATCCTTAGAATAATCCCAAATTTTGATGGGCAAGGAGGATGCAGGCCAATCTTTCGCATATTTGGGCAGGATCCATTCAGCCCTGATGACCGAACAACCCAGATGCTCTTTACCATGTCAAAGAAGAGCAAGAACATTCGGCATTATAGACAGGTTAGTTTTCCTATCCTATTGATGAATTAATTTCGTTATAGTCTTGAGTTAATAATATAACTTCAGCTGAAACAAGGCATTAATGCCAATAATTTCATGAATGCTTCAGAAATTTCTATCCGAGTATGAGACACCAGAAATTTCTATCCAAGTATGAGATGTGGGTGTTGGTCCAAGACGAGTTGACAAATTGTGTGTTGGTGCTATATGTCTATTGCAGGCAGATTGTGATGTAGCTAAAATTGAGATTCAATGCAACATCCAAGGTGATGTAGTTCTTGAGTGCATTAACCTGGATTCAGATACAGAGCGAGAAGAGATGATGTTTAGGATCATGTTCAATACAGCATTCATTCGATCCAATTTTTTGATGTTAAACCGGGATGACATTGATACACTATGGAATGCCAAAGATCGTTTTCCCAAGGATTTTAGAGCTGAGGTCAGGCGCTCACATCATCTTTCATATTTGATTGATATCCTTAGTTTTTGGAGGCATTGGCTTAGACCAAGATTGTCTCTCAGACAATAATGTACTCTAATCAGGTTCTTATATTAGAAGGATTTCTTTCGTTAGTTTCCATACATTTAGTTTTGTATATGTTGTTAGCAGCCAAGGTGATGTGTTACTTCACATTTTTTCAGGCATTGTATTTACAAATAGAGCACTTGCCAAGGAGGCAACATTATGTATTTGCTACAAGTCTTGAATTATTTTGAAGCAAGTAATTGAAATAATGTTTGAATTATATTGGTGAAATCAACTTAACAGGTGCTTTTCTCTGACATGGATACTTCGACTTCTCCTTTACTTAATGTGGCAACCCTGGGTGGTGAGGAAAAGGGAGGTTTGCCAATGGAAGCATTTGCACAGGTGAAAGAGATATTCAGCAATGCGAATTGGGGGGATGGGAAGGGTGATGCTGCACTTCGTATGCTTCAGAAGATCAGAGAATCAAATGCTCAGGAAGAAATGTTGGACACATTCTTATCTGGTGATACAAATAATTATTCTCCACGATTTGCTAAAGTTGGGTTGCCTCAACTTTCAGCTCACGTAGATGAAAAAGATGTGAAAGCATTTCAAGGTGAATGTTTACTGCCTTCTCAAGTGGATTCCCCATCACCAATGATGTCAAAAAATTTATATCCAACTACCAATGTTCCCGGTTCATTCCCTCCAACCACACAACCATCCAGATTGCATAGTGCACCTTCAGCACTGGGGGTACCTGTGAAATGCCAAGCAATTGTAGAACATCATACAACAAATGAGAATGAAACAAAAATGCACAATGAACTCCCACAATTTGATGGCATGTCTGCACAGTATTCACCAATTCCTGTCACATTGAGCCCACAACCTAATCATGCTCAAGTTCTGCCTGCACCTGTGCAACCATTGTTAACTATAGATGGCAGTCACACCGGAGGCAGGCAAGGAACCTCTTCGCTACCATCATCAATGCCATCTTCCTTTCAGTCTGGAGGTGTTCCTCAACCAATGGTTCCACCTTCCCAAACTCTTCTTTATGGAGCTGCAATTACAACACCAACTCTAATTCTCCCTCATTCTGAAGATGTCCCCTCAGCCCCCACACCACCTCTGCCACCCCCTCATCCTGCACTTACACATGCACCTGTTCCTCCAACTCCACCACCCCCTCCACCTCCTCCTCCAGGAAGTCAGGGAGCCTCTGTGCTGCCTCCTGCACCTCCCCCTCCCCCTCCCCCTCCTCCTCCACCAGGGGGTAGGGTTGCTCCACCACCACCTCCTCCTGCTCCACCAAGGGGTATGGTGGCTCCACCACCTCCTCCTCCTCCTCCACCAGGGAGTAGGGCGGCTCCCCCTCCACCTCCTCCACCACCAGGGAGTAGGGCAGCTCCACCGCCTCCTCCTCCACCTGGGGGTAGAGGAGCTCCCCCACCTCCTCCACCAGGGGGCAAGACGGCTCCCCCTCCACCTCCTCCACCAGGGGGCAAGATGGCTCCCCCTCCACCTCCTCCACCAGGAGGTAAAGGGGTCCCACCTCCCCCTTCAGGGGGTAGAGGGGCTCCCCCACCTCCTCCTCCAAGTGGGAAATCACCTGTTACATCTCTTCCAAGTAATCAAGGAAAGGGTAGCCCTACACCTCCTCCAGGAGGAAAGGCTTTAGGAACTGCAACTCGAGCTGGATCAAATTCTACCTCATCGCAGAAAAGATCTTCACTGAAGCCACTGCATTGGGTCAAAGTGACAAGGGCAATGTCAGGCAGCTTATGGGCTGAGGCTCAGAAAAGTGATGAGTTAAGCAGGTATTTCATTGCTTTGTTTTGTGCCCATCATCTATGTAGTTCATATATTGCATAGGCAATTAAGTGGATCCTTTTTCCTTAATAATTTAATTCTTATCTTCAGAATTTTGCTAGAAACAAAGTCCGTCCAATTCAAGCTATATTAAATTAATATAATTTGAGTGTTTCTTCTTTGCATTTTTAGGGCACCTGACATTGACATGTCAGAGCTTGAGTGCCTTTTCTCTACTGCATTGCCGTCTTCAGCTTCTGGTGGTTCAGGGGATAAAGCAGGACGCCGAACATCAATTGGGTCAAAAGCAGAGAGAGTGCTTCTGGTAGTTGATTGACTTTTTATTTTCTGTAGTTGTGTGGTGTTTTGAAGTTTAGTAATCATCATTCAATCTGAAAGGTCATGTAGCTTCTAAAGATTTTCAAGATGCATAGTTTTTATTATTTACAATTTATATTATGGTTGTGGCTGGATGCAGGTTGATTTAAGAAGGGCTAATAACTGTGAAATAATGCTCACAAAGGTTAAGATGCCTTTGCCTGATGTGATGGTAAGCTTTTGGGCTACTACATCCAATGCCTTTGATTTAGCAGATTCAATTTTAGAGAGAAAATATAACCCAATTTATTTTCTTGTACTTTTTATGATTGGTATGAAATATTTTTTATTTCTTGGTTAAATGAGTTCATCTACACCTGAGTATACCTTTTATGAGCATAAATATTCTTTCTATACAGTTATGAATTTACAGTTAATCCTGAAACCTGTCACAATTACATCATTCTTTGACTTCAATATTCATTTAAGTTGATGCTAAATTTGATCCTGTAATTTGTGGGCAGTCATAAGCTCTTGCAATGTATAGTATCAAGAGTTGCTCCATTTCATGGATATTAGTGCGTTTATATGTATATAGCTGCATGTTTTTACATGATTCTTACTAAGCCACTACTGTTTACGATTCAGTGAATTTTCCATCCTGTTTTGTCAAAGAGGTGGAATACCCTGATCATGAGACACTGAGTATGCATTTAACAACATTCGTAGTTTCATTGTTTCTGTTCATCTGTAGTTGTCAACAAGATTTAGTCTTACTCTTTATATTTATGAGTGTTGTAGTTGTTTGTCAAGTAATTAACTGTCTCCGTGGTCTTGGTGCCAATGGGAAGTGTTCCTGGTGATTTAATTCAAGGTTAGGCAAAAATAAGTATAGTGTTGTGGTTTCAACTGGCACCATGATGTTGTTTTCATTGCACAACTGTCTCTTGGCTATGCATGAGTCTAGTGGTTCTGGGTCACAGGGTCAGGAATATGAACCATTGTGGTATACAAGGATGCTGAGATTCTTAGGAATATTATTCGGTCTACTCTACTTCTCTGTTGAGTAATGCCATCTATATTATTCTTATGTAGTCATAAGTGAATGTACTGAATTTAGTTCAAGCAAGCATTATTGACAGGAGAGAATGTACATATACAGAAATTACTTTAAATGTGCAGCAGTTATTCCTCAGCTCATTTTTTCTCTATTACTTGTCTATATGCCTCTAACTGCATTTGGCAGCATAACTAATGCATATCTATGCATTTACCTTTGTATATCGTAGGCATATGTTTTTGGGCCTTGCTTTTATGGGTGTGTTTTGCTAGAATTTTTTTAATGTTTTCTAGAGGGAAGAAAACCTTGTTTAGCTCCAGGTGTGTTTTTCAAGTGAAGAGTTAAAATTTTTATAGTGAAAGAGAGATAATAGGGCTAGAAGACTAGGTGAAGGGTAGAGTACAAGGAGAAGGTTGGTGATGGTCTGAGGAACTTTCTACTTGTATTGAATAACTGAATTAAGTTAACTTTCCATTAATTGCTGCAGTTTTCTAGTGGTTCTTAAAGGCAGGTTTCATTGGCAACCAATGGTTTTTTTCATCTAAGATTAGTTTGTTGCAGGTGAATTGGAGGAGTGTTTTGGTTGAAGAGAGTAAACTTGTTTGATTCCTATAGCTTTGTTGCATCTGTTTTGTATCAGAGAAACAACACCACTTTTGGAGGTGCTGCTTTTGGCTGGGGAAGAAGAGGATGAGGTGTAGAAAAGAAAGATACATGGAGGAATAGATCCTAACAAGAATAGGAACCTTACAGACAAGATTAAGGATTTGTGATTCGAAAGATGAAGAATATGCAAATAGCATATCCAAGCTAAAGCACACAGTCCAATTAAGAGCCCTATAGAAGTCAAATTGAAGCAAGGGATAAGGAAGTTTAGATTTGAGCAAACTTGAACCCAATGCATTTATAGCTTAGTCGCTAGAATGTGAGCAGTTATTTGACATATAGAATATTGTAGAAGATATTAGATAACCCAAGAATGGTAAAGTTTGTAGTGTTGAAGATGGAATCCAACAGTACCTCAAGGTAGTTACATGTGCAAGGGGATTGTGTAAGGCAAGAAAAGGAAAAGATAGGTTGAGAAAAATGCTTAAGCATTTGACAGTCATATTTCTACCTTTATACTATTATTAGATCCTTTTTAGGTGACTTGTGAAGCAAGAGAACATGGCATAACTGTGATTTAGAGCACTTCTGGTTGAGAATTTTTACATCGATGTTTTGGATCACACTCTGTGATCCATAATCAGGATGAGGAAAATATTATAATGGATCATGGATTTTTATCCGAAATGTTGATGCAAAAAATCCTACACAGTTTTCTATTAGAAGCATTGCAAATAACTCTAATGGAGTGTGGAAATATCATGTCTTTAAATTGTGTAACCGTTTGAGAGTATAGAAGCAATTTCTGCAATTGTATATTATAAAAAGCATTTATGAAGATAAGGAAAAGATTCAACTAGATCTTTCAATGGCCATGTTTTATAAATTCAAGATGAGATGACAATGGGAAGATAAAAAGTTCAATATATAGAGTGGGTATTCATATTATCTAGTAAGCACTAAAATGGTACAAAAGTTATATTTTAACTGTTTTCCTAATACATTTTGTATATGTTTTCATTGTTGCAAGAGTCTATTATTTAGTGATTGTGTGGTTAAGAGTGGAATGAGAAAGTGTTGCCACTGAGCAGGCCAGCTGTTTGGTGTGCAGAAGAAAAGATAGGATGCATATTCAATGAACACACAAAATAGAGAAGTGACTTTCTTCATTCGCTTCCCAAATTAATGTGCACAATTATGTGGCATTAATTGATAAAGAAACCAAAATCCCTCTTATTCTACAACATAAATTACAAAGAACAAATGATAACTATCTAGCTTTCTAGACTCTCTGATGATCTCTCTTCTTCCTTGCAAGCTTCTCTCTTCTTTCACCTGTTGTGTACCTTCCTTTGACAATTGATCTAGGATGGTTTTGAACTTTGAACATCTCATGACATAACAACTGTACTCCAAATTGCATGTTGTCTTCAACAATAGTCTGGGCATCACCCCAAACGTACATGCAATTTGGAGTACAGTTGTTATGTCACGAGTCTCTGCACAATATGAAGCTATGTAACAATAGTTTGAAGAGCATCCCATGTGTGTTTGATGTCATAAAATTTGGATAGTGTCAACTATGTTCAACACACTTTTCAGCAGTATCAATTGAATCCAACAACTGTACCTCCAAATTGCATGCTGTCTTCAACAATTGGGCATCATCCTAAACGCGCATTCAATCCCAAACGTACATGCAATTTGGAGTACAGTTGTTATGTCATGACTCTATGCACAATAGGAAGCTATGTAACAATAGTTTGGGCATCATTCCATGTGTGTTTGATGTCATAAAATTTGGATTGCGTCAACTATGTTTAACACACTTTTCAGCAGTATCAATAGAATCCAACAAAGCAAAGAATATTATTTGGCAGGAGGTGAGTGGTGGTGTTTCTTTTAATACCGAAGCTGTTCTTCACTTCCTCGTGTAACTCTGTAACATAGCTATTCATCAAATATTTGCTGGTGAGTCAAGTTTGGTTGCTACATTTGATCTCCTATATTTTTTGTATAGAACTTGCATAATACAATCTTGCATGACAGTTTTAGCATGGTGCTTTCTGTTTCTTGTGTTTTTTTTGATCCAGCACTTAAGAGTGTTTCTATTTGTATAAATTGATGGTTTAGATATTGCACATCTATATCAATATACTAACCTGCATGGATCAATTTAAGATGCTCTTTGGGTGTTATCTTTCGAAAATCTTAACCCCGAAATTATTTTACATGCTAACAAATTGGTAAACCATGAAATTTAAAATGAAAGCTAAACCTATTCACGTGTTCAGTGAGGCTCAAGATGTCGACGAAACTGATTTGGAATTCATTGACATAGAAATATGGTCCAAAAAATTATTGCAAAAGGACTCAAGAGGTCCTCTTGTTGCATCTTATCAAGTTGCTGCAGCAATATTTCTGGCGTCATGATTAAATGCTTGTAATTGGTACTTGAATGTGCATAGACTTAAACCATGAAGACCGTGCATGCATATGAAATTGCTAATCTCAATTCCAATTTTTTTGAGGTCATGATACCAATTCATGAAGCATTGGTTGAAATAAGCATTAAAGAATCTCTGAGCACCTTTTGTGCAAAAAATGCAAAAAGTAGATGGTTTATTAGCAAAACTTTGCTTTTGATGCAAAAGAGAAGTCACTCTAAGGTTGCTCTTGCTAAATGGGCAGAATTCGAAAATGAATACAAGCATTCCATTCTCCTTTTTGAGTGGGATGGCTGGAGAACCAGATGCAAATACTTTTCTCTTGTGGATGTTTGTTTCCATCAAACAGGTTTTCTAGGAGCATAGGCATTGTAGATGGGCTTGCCGATCAACTCATCCTTTAGTAAAGTTTTCACTCCAAGGAGTTCAAGTCTTAGAATTCATCCACCATGGATACACTTGTTAGCAAATGGAAGAACCTTATATTAAAACAATCCTCATTTGTATGGATTGAGGCAGTTGTCAAACTAGATGGTGATTGTTAGTGACTTTAGCAATGTAATTTTGTGTTGAGTTTTGTTGGACAAAGTTGTTTTATTATAAAAATGTTAGGGTTATGTTGGTTGATAGTGAATAGACAGGTGGTTAGTTATTAGTTAAGCAGTTAGTTACAAGGACAGTTATATGCACTACTACCTGGATTGTTGTAAAAGGAGTTTGCAGCTCTTATTATGTCTATCTTGAACATTTTGATGTTGCTTGAATAATGGTAGGAAGTTGTATTATTTTTGAGAAAGGATTGTATGACCATGTAACATCTTTGAAAGGACTATGGTAATACTCATGTGCTTTAATGGCATTTATCTTTCAAAGATTTTTTTTTGAAAGAGGGGTATACACATTTGACTCGGAGCTATGAACTGGTGAGGTCACAAACGGGGGACCTCATCTTCAACGATAACACCCCAACAGGGTTGGACCTTCGTGGCAAGAACAACATCGCCACATTTAAACCATCACACTATGCCAATACCGGCATTTGTCTTTGAAACATTATCATGTAAATTCTGTACATTTTTTTTTTGAGACTTTATGTTGCATTTCAGCTGGTTGCTAGCATCCTGATCTAACTCACTCTAGTTCTCTATGCTATTCTGGGTGGATTTTTTATGCTCCTACAAAATTAGCATAGGAAAAGGAACTCATTATTCCTTAAATTATGCTTATTTCTTTTTCTACATAATTTTTATTTTCAATTGCTGGTGTTGCCGTGTCCTCTTTTTTTTAAATGTGTACATTTAAACCCCACCACGGTATATTTTTACAAGTAGTTAGAGAAGGGAAAGCCCCCTACTAATAGAGGAGGGACTACAGTCCCGCATTCCAGCTCTAACTAATTTGTCAAAAAAAGGGACAAGACTTTGATTTAATCAAGGTTGTGACCAATTTTTCCAAGAATATATTAATACTTGAATACTTTAGCTTCTAAGTTGAATGTCTAAGAATAAAATTCTAATCCTGAAGTACATGTTAGTCTTGAGACTAAATATGTCTATGTTGATGTGGATTTCTATCATATCTATTCACTACAAGAAGGCTATAGGTATGCATTCGATTTTGAAGCAAAAAGCCAAGCAGTTGTCGAGGAATAATGATTCTAAATCTTTAAATAAGTTAGAATAAGAACTCCAACTCTGAAGCAAAGTCTGAATTAAATGAACAAAGAGGACCTTTATGTCATATTCAAAAGAAGAATACATTGCCAAACGAAAATAAAAAATCTAAGATTGGCATATGAAACAACACACACAATCGTGGTGGTCACTCTACCAAGGAATCTTGTGCTCGGAAAGCCTTGTTTGTTCAACTAGAAGCATTGAATTCAATCACAACAACAGTAGGCAAAAGAAAAGAGATCATGGATTTTGGGCCTAGTGCCATGGTAATAACTACTAATATAGCCTTTTCATCCAATTGAGATTGAGTAGTAGAAATATTACTCCATTTTCAAATGTAGGTCAATGGATGTCTGGTACACTTAATTGTTGACAATACTACTCAAAAGGACCTAATTTCCCTTGAAACAGTTTTAGAATTGGACTTCCTATTGATTCCTCACCCACAACTACCATAATATGGTCAACTTGATTCATGAAAGCACAACATTTGTGTCACTTTATGTACAAAATCAAACATGTTTAAGATAAAATCATTTGAAATGTAGCCCCATTGGAGGAATGTGACGTCTTACTTAGGAAACCATATCTTTTCCAAGATACAATTGATGAAGAAAATCCCAAAAAGTTTGTCATTGATGTTGATGTAAATTGGTACCACATACCAAATATAGTTCCCAATATTTCACCTACCAATGCTAAGCAATTTACAAAGTTGGTAAGTTGTAGGAAGAAATTTGTGCTTTTGTTGATGAGGTTTGAGCGTAAGCAAGACATCCTAGTGGTATGAGTTTATAGTGCACCCCCGTTAGAGGAAAAACAATAGTTGAATCAAATATGGGGGGATACAAGGACCTTTTCCAGTCAGCAATTGGAGTGCCCAAGCATTGCACTATATAGCATATAATTGTTTGCAATCTAAGACTAGCTTTGTTATCCTTTCCCGTACCACTGTTCTTCCCTAGAAATTCAAGAGATCAAACAACCCAACCTTTCACCTTGCAGCACCCCAATTGTGTTAATGCCAAATAAGAATGGCACGTGGAGGTTGAGCATTAACTATAGAGTCTTGACGATCACTATGAAGAACCACTATCCTCCTTTAAGGATAGAAAGTGAATTGGATCAACTTTGTGCTTCAAATATTTTTACACAGTAGATCTTAATTAAGATATCATTAGAGCATTGTAAAACCTTTAATATTTGGTAGACAAACTTCAAAGCGAAGGGAGGTTTATTTGAATGGTTGGTTACATCCTTTGGCTTGGTCAATGTGCTTGTGATGATGAATATTTTCCAACTGTTTACAACTCCATTTGTTGTTCACTATCTTGATGACATATTGTTTTCAACATAACACAGGAAGAACATTATTTTCACATTCAAAACACTTTGCGACAATGGGGGTTTGTAAATCTAGAGAAATGCTCTTTCACCATGAAAGAGACACAATAGCCTGGATACATTGCTGACACACATGAGTGCATGTGGTTCTGACCAAGATTTGCATCATTTATAAATGGCTTAGATGAAAGACCCACATAGAAAATTTGGTTCCTTGGGGTTGAAAGTTTCTACAAGAAATTATAAATTTGTATTCAGTTCCTCACACATTATTTGCCCTTTGATTCAAGCCATCAAGGATGGCACAAAGGTAAATTTCAATTGGACAACTACATAACATACAGCATTTGAGGAATTGAAATGCAAAATTTATTCTAAGTCAATCCTTGCACTACTTGATTGACAATAACTATTTGAAATTGAGATTTACACATATTAATATGCACTTGGAGCAATTATCGTTCATTTTGGTCACCCGATTGGTTACCACATTGAGACATTCATTTATATAGAAAATATTCCCCATACAATGGAGAACTTCATGCCATTGTTTAGGCAAGTAAACATTAGAAGCACCACATATTGGGGAAAGAGACCATTATTTATACAAATCCCATGCCATTATACTTCTTGTCGATGTAGAGTAAATTGAAACAAGAGTGGCATTAAAAATAGTGTTATATCTTCAGACATTCCACTTGAATATCATGCATGAGAAAGAGACTTTCAATCTAGTAGATTGTTTGAGTAAACCACTTGACCAAGGCTTTTTCTCTATGTTGGATGCATGTGTACATGAGACCAATATTTGTACAGAATTGTAGAACGATTCAAAATTTGCAGAAATCTATCAAGCATTATATAGTGGTAAGTCAAATCCAAATTACTACTTTCAAGATGGACTCTTGTAATGCCCCCTTGTTGAAATAGGATTTATTAATAAATAATAATAATAAATTAAAATATAAGAGAGTAAAAATAAAATTTAACATTATAAAAATTTAGTTAAATTTTATGAATGGTCAAAAGGCATGAAATAGAAAGTTGTGACGTTTCAAACATGAGATATAAAAGGGAGAGAAGAGAACTTCATTTGGGGAGAAAAGGGAAAAAGGAAGAAAGAAGGGAGCAAAGGAATTAAGGAAGCATTAATGGGAAGAAGATAAGGAAGTGACTCTTTTAAAGGGGCAGCAATGATGAAAGGTTGCAACCCTTTTGAAGTGTGGTAATTGTGAAAGGTTGTGACCATTATGAAGAGGGGTGTCTCTCTCTCACATTGGAGGATATAAAGTGGATAAGTTTTCATTTGAGGAGGTAAAAAAAAGGGGAGATCAATTTGGGGAATAATATATTATTCTCAAAGGCAACTATAAAAAGTGATGGCTCAATTCTTATGAAAGGTGGTGACCCTTTCACCAATAAAGTATAAAGGAGAATTCATTCCAAGCATTGAAAGGGGACTTATCAATCAATGGAGGAAATCAATACAATTAACATCAACTCTCCAAAGAAAGCAAAGAATCTTCAGCAATCAAATACAGATCGAACCATTCAGCAATAGCACTCATCCAAGAGAGCAGCGTTCAGCTTTCAAAGAGGGAAACAACATCAAATTGAATCTGTCCAAACTACCACAGCAGACTGAAACTACATAACTTGCAATAATTCTACTAGTATAGTGGGCAAGATTTAGTGTCCTCCCAAAAGGGGTCATTACAACTCTTGTATCACTTGGGACATTTGCAAGTACCACACAAAGCAGGATGTCAAAAATTGACATGGAAGGCTCTCTTTGGCAGGGTTATAGGTCATTTTGGAGATTGAAAAGGCCTTTGGGATAATGAATAAGCATTTATTTTGGCTACATCCCAGGTCAGATCTGGCAAAACACATAAAGTTCCATATTACATGTAGTTTATCCAAGACTAACAGCAAGAAACAAGGAATATATGCTCCTTTATTGATACCAAACCAACCTTGAGAATTTCCATTACTTTCCTTCTAGGTTTACCTAATACAAGGCATTGGAATGATTATTTGTATGTAGTAGTAGAGAGATTCTCAAAGATGACAATTCTTTTGCCATATAAAATGGCAAACATTTCAAATATGTTTTTTAAATGTATAGGTTGATATGGATTACCTGCCAATATCATATGTGATGGAGATACTAGGTTTTTTGATCAATTATTGGAAAGCACTTTTATCAAAGATGGATATAATGGTAACTAAGTCTGCTGCATTCCATTGTTTATCTGATAGACAATTATCAATGGTAAATATGCATCTCCTTAGGATCTGCAATCCCAATGCTCATTGGAAATTGAATGAAGACCTACTTTTCCTTCAACGTAAATACAACTTAGCACATCACAGCTCTACTAAGCACAACCTTTTTGAGGCGTGTGTGGTTTTGCAACCATTGGCACCTGTGGATGCTGCTTATCTTGTGCTGCCACCTATAACATCTACCTACTCAAAATATGGTTAACAAGGAAACCAAGTTCATTGATTAGATCCAACAAGTAGTGCAAACCATTCTCCAAAAAACCAATGCTTAGTACAAGCACTTTTATCAACATCACACCAGCTTAAAGTTGGTGAAAAGTGATAGATTATGGCTATATTGGCAAAAGGAAAGATCCATAAAAACTTACTACAATAACTGTCTTCTTGGGTTTGGCCCATACACCATCACTAAAAAGGTTGAAGATAACCTTTAGAGATCAATCTTCCAACTTATCTTGGTCTTCATCTAATAATTAATGCAAAGTTTTTGTGCCATTACTTTACCCTATTGTTGGACACACTAATTGCCACAAAAAAAGTTAGCTAACTTAATCAATTCTAATTGCACCATGCTAGTAGGAATGGATCAAGTTGTTGGCCCATAGGTCAAATGCACAAGGAATCAAAAAATTTCATACTGTTGGATTGCCAAAATGGGTCATGTTCCTCATTAAGGGAAATTATACAATTGGATTTAAATTTGTAAAACACTTTCATATCTTCTCCCTCAACTTGCTGCAATAGCGACTGTTGCTTCTTAGGGAGGCACAAATGATCCAAAATGCTTTGGGACTTTGATCATCTCATGACATAACAACAACGCTTCAAATCATACATCTGAACAACTAGCATTAACATCATCCCAAGAATATGTGGTCAAATCACGAAGCTTATATTTGTGCTGTCTGATGTGATGCAACTTTGATTGTTAGCCCTCTTCAAAACACTTGTTTAGTAGTGCTTGTAGGAGCTGACAAAACAAAGAACATAAATTGGTGGAAGGTGTGCAATCATGTTTTTTTTAAAATTTCTCTTATATAACTTTATGATAAAGCTATTCATCAAATATTTGATTGAATGGTCAATTTTGGTCAATCTTGAATCATTTGTACATAATTTACATAATACAACCCTGCATGATAGTTATATCATGGTGTTCTCTAATTATTATTTTCTTTTCTATTATTGTTGTTATTGCACTCTATTATTCATAAAACACTTATGCCCAAAATGTTGAATTTGTTTTGTGTGTTTGTACTATAGATCACCCCTAGGTATTGAATTAAGTTTAAGTTCAAATTAGTAGTTCTCAATTACTAAGATTTCTTGTTCCTTCAATTACTTAATAGTTGTTCATCTTTTGTGGGTCATGTCTAGACTTGACTAGCTTCTAGACTACATGATTTCATTGTTTATCCAATTTTCAACTTAAACTTTTCAACTTGCCATTTCATATGTTGTGACGTTAATCCAACTTCTAGGCTTTGTTTGTTTCAACATTAGTTCAACTTAGCCCTCAATGTCCTGGTTCTTGACGTGTATCTTCTGATGTTGGATTCTTGATATTTGGATGCTTTGTTTCTTAGCTTCACACTGAGAAGTTCAACTTGAGATCATTTGGATCTGGCTCCCTTTAAGAGTCCATGGGTAAAATTCTTGTGGTTTAATTCCAAATTTTCTCTCTTGATTCCACCTTTGGACTGAAACAATGGGGTTGCTTGTTATGTTGTTTTTATGGACATCCTTAGTTGCACTTTTGAACTTGGGATTTTTTGATTGTTCTTGACTTTGTGATTCTAGTGACACAATTTTTTCGTTCCAAATTTCATTGCTTACAATCCTTGGACTTACCTCGGGAATTTTTTTGTGGCAATTGATCAACCGGGACCATGAGTCATGGAGGATATCCTTTTAAGCTAGGGGTATCCCATCTCTTTTTCTTCCAAATTCAGCAATTTTCCAAATAAATTCTCTTTATAATCATAAGAAAAAAAATCTCTCTTAAGTTTGGATACCTTTATGTCTCAATCTTTCATATTTATCTTCTTTGTTTTCCATTCACCTTATCACTATTGCACTTGATTTTGCCTTAGGAGGCATGGCCTTTCACCTTGGTGCATGTAAACATACCCCTCTTGGAGTCCTCTAGCTGCTTAATATTGAATTACTCTGATTGTTTGATCCAAGCAATTATATATTCAATATTCAAAGGTATAGAAAGGTGGAAGTATCAATCTATACATTTTGTTTGCAGCATTTATGATCTTTTCTTCAGGCCCTGGTTCTTATTCAGGTTCTTGTTGTTGGTTTGCAGGCTAGTCATCATTCACACTGTTTTCACTTATTTCCTTGTAGTTGGGCCATCTAAATGGCTTCTTTATGACGTGTGACTCTTAGTATCTCAACAATATACTCTTTACCAACAGTTCATTGTAATCGTCATTGAACTTCATTTCTACCTCTGGCAAATATAGTTCCCTTTCCGCATGATTCTGGTCTAATACCAAAAATGATGGTAATGGGTGAGGGTTAAATGAGGAGCTGTTGCCACTCAAACTAATCAGAATGCAGAACAAGACGTAGGGAGTTTAAGACAAGAACACACAAAATAGAAAAGTATGAATTTCTTCATTGACTTACCATTATCGCTAGACATCAACATTTTGAAAGAATTAAATAATCTGAACTTGTGTTGTTATTCTATAACTTGATTTAATAGAACAAACTACAAAGATCACTTTAATAAATACCAATATCTTCCTAATTTTCAAGGAAAAGTCGTATGACTAAGGGCTTAAGCAGTGGATGTAAACATTGAGAATCTTGAGACAGAGTGTACTTTTGTGGAACATGCTTGTGGTGAAGCTTCATCTGCAACTGCTCCACTGAATTGTGTATTTACTGTTGCATCATTAATGCATGTTCCTAAACTTAAGAGATCATCTTATATAAATAAAGCAAAGATTTGGTTCGGAATTGAGTATTTTTAGTATTTTACTCATGGATGCCAGTGTTTATGTTTTTCTTTTGGACTGATAACTCGGGTTTTATTTGGGACCCATGCCCAAAAACATACATATTACATTAAGTGTCCCTATGGGCTGCACTCTGGACATGTGATCGGAGGCTTTAAACAAAACAAACAAAAACTTATAGTTGTACTTAACTGCTTGTTTTCCTCACATTCCAAGCTAGCCATTAAAGTTAGCAAAATTGGCCTTAATTATGGTGAAGCTTCATCTATGACTGCTCCACATTCTTCTTTTTGATACAACTTTGGCTTGCACAGCAGAATCAAGTTATCGAAGGCCTATGAGCATGCGACCACCAAATGTTAGATTTGTAATGATATTTGGTATAACAATCTTGATTATTAGTGTCTTTTTCTCCTATCATTGTTGCCTATTGTATAAATAATAAAGATAAGTTTTAGCTACATATTTATTGTAACACCATTGAAGCATGCTCCTAAACTATAAAGATCATCTTTTATAAATAAAGCAAAAAATTTGTCTTGCATTCAGTTTTTCAGCTATTGATGGTTTATGTTTTTGTAGTATTCTTTTGGATTGATGAATGAGGGATTTTATTTGGGATCCTCACCCAAGAAAGAAAAAGAGAATACAGATTACATCGAGCATCTGTATGGGCCCTAGCCCAGACATGCAGGTAGAAGCTGCAAACAAAACAAAGCAAACCTATAGTTATACTTGATTGAATGCTTGTGTTACATTCTAATCTAGCCATTGCTGTTAGCAAAGTCGGCCACTAACATGATTACACTATGATGGGTGACAACATAGCACCAGAATATTACAAAAAAATCTATGGCTACAAACTAATACACAACCTGATTAATTTTCTGCTAATGCATATAACATGAAAATACACCAAATATATGTTAATTTTAGCACTTTCAGATTAGATGATACTCAGAAAATCAGAATTTGTTTCCAACTAGGTTAATTAGATTTATTGGTTTTCAGATTTAAGCATGGTAAGAAATGAATGCAAAAGAGACGAGACAAAGTTACCCTGGGAAAACCTCCTAGGAGGAAAAACCCAGCCAGAAAAGATCCTCAGATCTGATTATGGTTTTAGATTCAATTGACAATTACACACTTATCTGGAGTATAGAAGTTGCAGTCACAAGGAAGACTACACAGCTAGTTTGTTGACAGTGATCATGTTTTACAGTCCTTCTAACTTGTCTTGCTGTGTATGCACCTTTCAACTAGTTGCAGTCCTTTGCTTGAGCCTTCAATGGAGATCCCTGTCTTTGTAATCACCAATTAGATCTGCTGTACATTCATGGAGTTTGCTGCGATCACTAATTGGAGCTGCACATACATGGAATTTGCTGTGATCACCACTTAGATCTGCACATACATGTAGTTCGCTGTGACCTATTGCTTGTAAGGGAGTTCGCTGCACAAGAAGGATATATTTCGCATTTACTTGCAGACACATTGATCATATTGTGAGAGATAAATGTCTTATTTATAGGAGAGCAAACACTCCTAATCAAGTCGGCTTGATCCTTTTAATTTCATTAATTTATTTAATTCCTTTTTGTGTGTAGAGGATAGGGTCGGCCCTATCAAGGTATAGCGTGGGGACCTTTTGGGGTGGCCGAAAGATATAGGGCCTGGTCCTATATATTGAAGAAGGGGCTGGCCCCCTTAGGCAGATTCCAATGTTGCCCAAGGCAATTGGAATCCGCCAGGCCCTAATTATAAACAACAATATATACTTTGAAAATCCATCTCTCTTCACTCCCTGACAAAGGAAGGAATTAATATTCAGCAAACTCGGCTCTTTAGAACAGAAATAGGGGAGGAAGATACAACTGCTTTTCATTAATTGTGAATAAATTAAAACAAACAATCAAACTGTTGGACTTCAAGGTCTAGACTCTAGTCGATGTCATCTGTCTAATATATATTGATACCCTGGAGAATTCAAAACAGTTTGGAGATTGCGAGGACAGACATCCTATCATGGCTAGCTCATCTATTTAATTGCAAGCAATGCCCATGTTTAATGTAGGCTGATTGAAGATTGAGATTGGAGGCAAGATATGTGTACAATTTTCTTGTTTCTGCCCCTCAAAAAAGCAAATGCAGGGGTTCTCTTTGACCACAGTACAACCCTGTTTAGCCACCTCTTAGCTGTCCTCACAGAACCAAAAACAGCTGTTGCATCTTGCAGAACAATCCACCAACTATGAATTCCCAAAGATTTACTGTGGGTAACAAGGATGCATGTCTAGGTACTCCCAAGTGTGTCATGGTGAAAATCAGAATGGCTAGTCTCTACATCCTTTGCGTCACATGCTTCTAGGTGAAGTAAAAGTCATTTGGGCCAGTCTATCTTAATCTGTATCATCTTTAATGAGCAAGTCCATGCCTTGGTATTGATCCTTCTCCTGACATAGGGACAAGTAATCCTCATGTCCAGCATGTCCAAAGTTTGAATCAGCCATCCCCTGCCTTTTATGAACACCATTCAATTTTGATTAATAAAACTTTTCTTAGTCAATAACCACCTCCCCCATTTCTAACATCTCTCCAAATCTAAGTGCATGGAATATTACTGCATGTGGGCATGCTTTTCACCTGTCTCGGGAAAGAGCAATGTTAGTTAAACCGGAACCATATATAGCCACAACATGTGGCCTGTGGTCCATTGGAGTCTCGTTACAAATTGATCACATTGTACAAAGCGAGGCCTCCATTGTGCAGAATTTTTCTAAGGCAGTGGTCTAGCAAGAGGGAACCTTCCAAGCTAGCGTGATATCCTTCTCAAGGGGGTCAAGTCATTGAGTTTTTGATTAAAATATCGTCAAGGAAATGACTTCCCATCCCCAGGAAAGTGACCTATGAGTGTCATTGAAACTGACATCATTGTGCATTATTTTGTGGGCTTCTGCTTTGTGCTTCCTCCAACTCACCTACTAAGAGGTCTGCTTTACCGGCAAGGAAAGCAATGAAGACATGGATCATAATTGATGTGGTTGAAGGTCTCACTATATGAGGCTTCAAGTGTTCCAGGTTTAAGATTCATCTAACGTTTTGACGCAACAGGTGACACAAAATTTGTATAGCATTAGTTTGTGCATTCTTGGACCTTGCATGTCCCACAAGGTCCTTAGGGCTCTAAAGTAGGACCTTGCATTGCACTTTAGAGCCTGAAGGACCTCGTGGGACATGCAAGGTCCAACAATGCATTAGTAAAGAATTCACTGTCCTGTAGCAAAGCACATCTGGCAGTGGAAAGCATGACCTGCATAGTCTAGGAGCTGTTTCCAAGAACAATCAGCCTCTTTCAAAGCAATATCTGCTGGGAGATCTTTTGAAATATCTCAACCAAAATGTGAGCAAAAATTGTGTGGAAGAAAGCTGAAGTCCCCACATCTGTTTGAATAAATCAGCCCAAGGAGTTTCCAATCACAGCAAAACAAGTGGCATCCAAAATTGGAGAGGGTGATTAGGAAGCCTAACCTAAACTGACATGACATTAAAAGATTTTTGAAGGATTGAAATCTGGGAACCATGGCTTTAAAAGGAGTGCATACGTCCCCCACACCCAGTCCTGATCATCAAGAATCAAATCTTGATCTTTGAGGGATTCAAATACTACAATTAAAAGTGCCTGCACACAGGTGTCAGTTTCAAGGCGATTAAAAGTGCCTGCACACAGGTGTCAGTTTCAAGGCGACTCTCCAGGTAAGGTTGCCAACCAGTAGACATCCATTTGTGAATCTGAAAACCATCCAGCTCGAGCTGATTAAAATGGCAGACCACACCATATTTAGAGAAGTATTGTTCAACTTCCAAAATAACTTCCTTAAAAACTAAAACTGGGGATGTCTTTGATCAGGGGCTAACTCTACACTTACTTGTGCTGGTAGATCCTGATCTTTCAAGGCGGCATCCTGTAACCTCAAAGCTCCATGTCTTGACTCACAATAGATGCAAACAATTTTCTGGGGAAAATATCAGAAACAGCCCCTCCTGCTCTGCCAAAAGAGGCAAGCTCTGACCTATGCTGCACACCTAGAGAAGAAATGTGAGCAGCATTAATCATCCCCAAACCTACAACATGAATTCTATCACATATTGCTGCGAAAGGCATGACAGATCTGGTTAGCTTGAGCCCTAAATCCAGCAGCTGGTTAGGGTTTGAAGGGCTGTGGGGAGAATTCATCATTCATGCATAGATAACATTAATCTTATGTGCATAATTATATGTTTATAACATCAAATTATTGCATTTATACATATATTGCTAGCTTACTGGGTTCACCCCTTGGCAACCCTGATTCCGGTCCGACCACGGTTCGCAAAAATCAGAGGTGGTTCGACCTGGCTCGAACCCGGGCGGACCAAGATTGAACCCGGTTGAATCCGGGCGGACCTAGGTCGAACCTGGGTGGCCCAAAAAGCCATATTTTATGCAAAATTTAATTATTTTTTGGAATCCACCATGTAACAAGTGAATTTTATACCCTAAAAGTGTCTTCTAAAGCATAATCTTGGCTCATTTCTCCTCATCTGTGTTGCAAACAAAAGTTTTTTGACAGCAGGTTGAAGAAAGGGTGAACAAAGTTTGGCTTCCAAGATCAAATAGGAGGAGTTGAAGACTGATTTTTGAAGCTTCAACAAGTGTTGCAGCATCATTTCCATACATTTGCAAGCTCCCTTTGGCTACAAGAGGTAGGTTTTTTTTAACATTTTTTTCCAACTATTTTTGTTTCACAAATTGTCAAACATGAAACATTAATTGTTTTTCATTATTTTGTTTTTGTTTTTGAATATGTTTATGTTATTTCTTGCCATAGGAACTAGAATGGCATCTACCTCTTCCTCCATTGGCAATGAACAAACAATTACAAAACAAAGAAATGATCCAAATTCTCCCTTATGGAAGTATGTTGACATTTTAAAACCACTTCACGGAGGTGGGGGATTTCGTTGGAGATGCCAAAGATGTGGGGTATTGAACGTAATAGTTCATATTATCGGGTGGTAGGCCATTTGTGTGGAATAAAAGGAAGAGGCATCAAAAAATGCCTTGGAAAAGATGGTAAACCTATACTAGAAGAGATAGTGATGAAATATATTAGGGAGCATGAGGAGGCTGAAGAGAGAGAAGCTCGTAGATTG
Organism: Cryptomeria japonica; assembly: GCF_030272615.1. Classification (NCBI taxonomy): domain Eukaryota; kingdom Viridiplantae; phylum Streptophyta; class Pinopsida; order Cupressales; family Cupressaceae; genus Cryptomeria; species Cryptomeria japonica. The sequence goes on from NC_081407.1 coordinate 381,348,557, forward strand.
AGTCAAACCGCACCAAAGAAAACAAGGGGTAATCCCGATGTTGTAGTAGAAGACCACCCCTTCTTTTCCACAAATGAACCTGAAAGTGAACCACCCTTGACACACAAAAGAACGAAGGGGCCTTTAGAAATTGCATTTCAAAATGAGAGTAGAGACACTGTTGACCAAGATGTAGAAAGGTACATTTGTGCAAATGGGTTGGCTTTCAATGTTGTTCGCTCCCCATATTGGAAGCAAATGATAAAAAGTGTTAATGAAGCTCCAAGAGGGTGTAAGGGCCCAGGTAATGAGAAGGTACGTGGAACATTATTGGACAAAGAGGTGAAAAGGGTTGAAGATGCATTGAAACCCATAAGGGATTCATGGGTTGATACAGGTGTAACAATTGTTTCAGATGAGTGGAAAGATGCTAAAAATCGTCCCTTGATCAATGTCATAACGGTGTCCCCTAAAGGGGCAATGTTTTTGAAAGTTGTGGATTGTGAGGGCCAAGTAAAAGATGGCCAATTTATTGCAGAAATTCTCATCTCCGCCATTGAGTCAGTGGGACCCCGCAATGTTGTCCAAGTCATAACAGACAATGCAAGAAATTGTAGAGCTGCTGGTTTGTTGGGTGAAGAACGTTATGATCACATTTTTTGGACACCTTGTGCAGTCCATTCACTCAATCTTATGCTACAAAGGATTGGGACTAAAATAAAATGGATTAGAGATGTGTATGTAGAGGCTGAGGACATCTAGATGTTCATCACAAACCACCACATGTCTCAAGGGATTTTTAGATCCTTTTCGAATTTGGAGCTATTGAAGGTAAGTGAAATAGTAATTTAATTTTACATTTTTTGATTTTTTTAATTTCAATGTTCATAATATCATTGTGTAAGCTATATTGTGTATTCTTCTTTAAAGTTTGGTTTTATTTTTTAATCATTTTGGCATTAATTTGTGTTATAGGTTGCTGAGACCCGTTTTGCATCAAACACAATCGTCTTAAGACGACTTGTGAAAGTTAGAGTGGCACTATGCAATATGGCGATCAGCAACAATTGGACTGTATGGAAGCAGAGTAATAGTGAGAGGGCAGAAAAAATTAGGGAGAGATTATTGAATGAGAAATGGTGGGATCTTGTTACATATCTCCTAAGTATCACTGAGCCCATTATGAGCATGATTCGCTATACCGACATGGATAGGCCTTGCATTGGTGAGATTTATGATGGCATTTACTCAATGCTTGGAAAAATAAAGTTCACTATAAATGCAAAAGAGAATGACCCCAAGGAGAAATTCTTCAAAGAAGTGAAAGCAATTATTGTAGAAAGGTGGAATAAGATGACCACTCCTTTGCATCTTCGTGCCTATGCCTTGACACCAAAGTACTATAGCAATCAATTTCTTGATAAACCAGGAAGGATTCCACCATAGAGAGATATAGAAGTATCTGATGGGTACAAGGCAACATTTCTTAGACTATATCCTGATGATGATTTGCGAGATATTGTTACAAACGAGTTCATAGAATTTGCAAATGGGAATGGTCTAAGTGTTGATGCACTTCGTCATAGATCCAAGAAGGATGCTCATAGTTGGTGGTACTTCCATGGTGCATGCTTCCAACACCTACAACCCTTCGCTATAAAAGTTTTATCACTAGTAAGTTTAATTAATTAAAATTTATCACAATTTTATTTATAGTTTACTTTGTCTTCATAGGTTGCTAGTAATTTTTAATTTTAATTTTATTAATGTATAACTTTAATTGTTTACTTTGTCCTCATAGGGTGCTAGTTCATCTGCTTCAGAAAGAAATTGGAGCACATACTCTTTCATCCACTCAGTAAAGTGCAATAGGTTGCTATAAAAAAGAGCGGAGAATTTAGTATATGTGCATTCCAACCTACGTCTTCTTTCACACAAACAACATGACTACACACAAGGGGAAACGAAGATGTGGGATATAGAGCCAGAGCATACTGATTTGGATGCTCCTGCTTCTTAGCTTCTTGCATTGACACTTGATGACTCGGAGAGTGAGCAAACTTATAGTGCAAGTGCAAGTGGCAATGGCTCATCTAATGTCAATGTCAATGATGAGGAGGATGAGGAGGAGGAGGATGAGGAGGAGGAGGATGAATTAGCTGATCCATTTGATGATTAAACTTTATATTGTTGAAAGTTGAAACAATGATACTTGAATATTTTGTCATTTTGATATTAAACTTGATGTATATGATGCTATTATGGTATGATCATGATGCTATGATTACAAGTTTATGTTTGTTTTGTTGTTTATATGATGCTATGTGACATGCTAATCTTAATTCATGCTTATCGGCTGCACAAATATATATATATATATATAATTTACATGTTTTTGTACTAACGAATCCAAACGAACCTAAACCCCTTTTCAAAATTTTGCCATACCGGCGTACCGGATCTTTGAACCCGAACTGGTGCCCGAACCCGAACCAGCAAGCTAGATATATTGTGGTTAGTTTAAACTTTTGGGTTAGTATCCCTGGCAGAAGAGCACATGCATGTACAAGAATTATTTCTGATTAACTTAAGCATGAGGTAGATTTTCCTAATTTTGGTCATTTCCTGTCAATCACTCGCTGATATGTGTATTCTTACTTTCTTCTATATAACTTTGAATACGTACTGTTAAGTTTTACACCATATACAATGAGTTAAGTTATTTGTGCTTGTTAATTGGAAATCTCACCGTTCATCACTGACTGCTACATTCGGACTGCAGAATGCTGTGCTTGCCCTGGATGATTCCATTTTAGACTCTGACCAGGTGGATAACCTTATAAAATTCTGCCCAACAAAGGAAGAGATGGAAGTGTTGAAGGTATTTTATATTTAGAAGAAACTAAAGGGTGTGTTTTTTTTCAGTTTTTGGCTACACACTGACATTTGCTATTACTGGTATTATTTATATAATCTTTTGTTGATGCTTCAAACACATTACTCTTTTCTGATAAGTCATCAGGAAGAGCACACATTCTTTAATAATATACACCTAGTCCTCAAAACTGATGACCAGCCATGGTGTTTTTCTACTATTCAGGCCTATACTGGAGACAGAGATAATTTGGGCAGGTGTGAGCAGGTTTGGATGTCTGTCTATGCTTTGAAAAATTGTTTAAAATGATTTAAGCTCTTTTTAAAAAAGTTGGTGTGTTGGCCAGCTAGAAATGGTTGAATAGCATATAGATAGATTGCATGTTTGAGAAATAGTAAGAGTATGGGCAAAATGCTTGTTTCCTGCCCCTTTTTGAAAGATTTTTTTATGGACAAGAATTACTTTAAAAGTGACATGGAATTAGAGCATAGTATCCTTGAGAGCTAAGCTAAGTACATAAACAATTGGGAAGCATGCATACAAAGAAAAAGTTACAAAATCTGATATAAAAAAAATATAGCTGATAGAGAAAAGAAAACTGAACAGAGAGCTTTATATAAACGTACAAGTTTCAAAAGAATTCAAGTTTTAAAGTACAAAATTTTGACTTACCTCTCTGCAATTAAGAGTTTGACACACGGTATTGGTATGTGATATGACAAGGGGCCAACAAAAAATATTTTAACATCATGATTATTTGAAAGTTGTGTATTTTTATTTCTCGCATCCTATTCTTCATTGTTCTTACCTTTCTTTACAAAATTAACAAGGAAGATATTGATTTCCTACAGGGATATAGACCATATTTCAAAAACTCGAACTTGGCAAAAACTCAGCATATTTAAAAAATGCGTAAATTTGTAAAATAAATTTTAAAGAAGTGTAAAAGTCTGAGTTTACGGAATACGTAAGTAATTTTTCCTTTATTTATAGACCAAAAAAGAGTACAATGCACATGATAGTGCCTTACGATTCTAAATTACAAATCCATAATACCATATAAATATTTTACAGATTTCTCCCAACTAAAGCTTCCTAATAGCTGTGCAGGTACCCTCGAACTGGATAGGAAGGGTGTCTGCTGAGGATTAATATCTTTGAGCATGTCATGATCATCTAACAAAGCCCCTCTTGATACTTGCATGTGTGCTTTTTTACATTTGATGCCCATTCTGTTGCTTCTTAAAATCAGCGATCTTGTCTATGAAAAATCACAGAAAACACGGGTTCCACATTCTCAGCGATCCAATTTGAATATGGATCAATGTCATCCAACTTGGTTGCTTTGTACGTATCCTTTCCATCCACCTTTTTGACAAAAAGACAAAGGTTGTACCATACAACAAGGTCATTCAGGCACTTTGAGTCAACTTTTTGTGTTTTTTCACATGAATGGCCTCAAATGTACTCCAATTACATTCACAAACCTAGAAGCACTACAGGGTCGGAAAATAAGTGCAAATTTCAAGGGTTTGAAGGTTTGGTGTTTTTGCACCATAATCTATCCAGCACAAATCTGCAAGGACAACATTTATAAGTTTGTATTTTAGTAAACTTACAAGTAAACTACAATTGCATTTTATTAAACTTAGTTAAGTTATTTGTTTTTTTATCTGATTGTTGAGTCATTCTCCTTCAAATATGCATGTCATCCAAGTCAATCATTTTGTCTCTCCTTTCCCTCTAGCTTTTTGACACGAAGACAAAGGTTTTATCATACAAAAACAAGTTCATTTAGGCGCATTCAAGTCAACTTGTGGCATATCAATGACCTTAAATGTGCTCCAATTGTGCTCATAGACCTAGAAGTGCTACAGGGCTGGCACAAAAATGCGTATGGCAAGACTTCGCAGATTTGGTATTTTTGCATCATAATCTTTCCACCACAATCAGCAAGGACAACAAGTAATAGTAAACTTAACATTAAACTACAATTGCAGTTATTAAACTTAGTTAACTTATTCGTTGTTTTAACCTGGTTGCTGATTCAATCTCCTTTGAATGCATAAAGCTGAAGAAATCAACCTCCCCCTTGTGGCCTTGTAAATTAGCAACTGGTCCAGAAGCATGTCCGTAAGGCCTTCATCAAGCGTTATCCTCTTTATGCATGTGTTAAGTCCATCAATAACCTCCTCATCAGTCCCGGAAGAATTGGAGAAGAAAAACTTTTGGATTCAAGTAATAGGCCTCTGCTTGAATTTGTTGAAATTGTTTGTTTATCAAATAAAGAGGAAGGAATGCTAACTCATATAAAAGGAATACTTATCTGTTTGTATTTTATTGCATATATAGCAATTATGTTATTCAACTTGTGAAAGTTTTGTTAGTGTTGTGCTACGTAAGTAGCTTGGATAGAATTCAAGACTATTCTCGAAGTAAATACTGAATCCAGCTGTATACTTGTGGAATATGCTGATCTTGGCAGTTCTTCCTGGAAATGATGAAAGTTCCAAGAGTGGAATCAAAGTTGAGAGTCTTTTCCTTCAAGATTCAGTTTGCTTCTCAGGTCAATAAGTTTGAAAATGTATTGTATTTCATTATTATTATTCTTGTAGACAGAATATATATATATATATATTCATCCCTTTAAAATGTTAAATGTCTATTACTGTACTTTTGCAGGTGTCTGATCTAAGGAATAACCTGAGTATCATAAATGCTACCTCTCGAGAGGTGATTTATTTAGTCTCTGTTATAACTGAGTTCTACCAGGTAACATCTTGTTTATGTTGTCTACCAATGTATTTATAAGAACTTTGGATCTGACAGGTTAGAGATTCTGTTAAGCTACGGAAAATTATGCAGACAATTCTTTCCCTGGGAAATGCATTGAATCAAGGAACTGCAAGAGGTCTGTTAAATTTAATTGGAAACTAAAGTAAGTGGTGAGCTTATGTTTTATGTGATGCCAATAAATATTAGAGCATTAGAATAACCTTACAAGATGTGAATTTTTGTATAGGCTCGGCAATTGGTTTTAGGTTGGACAGTCTCTTGAAGCTGATTGACACACGTGCTCGGAATAACAAGATGACACTTATGCACTATCTTTGTAAGGTTTGTGTGATGTCTATATATTATTCTGGTTACTCTTACCATATTATAGTTAATTTTAAAGGATTTCTCTGATGAATATTAGGGGTCAAGTTGTAATAAGTGAATGTGTTTTCACTTTTCAGGATTAACTATTACTAAGCACAGAGATTTGTCAAACCTTTTCATTGGTCCTATGAAAGGAATATGATATAGTAGATACTTGAAATAAATGACCATGAAGCTTGACATCAATCATGTGATTACATTTAAAAAATCTTTGCTTTCTGGTTGTGTATCATGGACTATTAAGGTAGATTCTGATTCTAGAAGAAATTCACTGTACAATAAACCTGACCAGTTCTTTATTTGGGACAAATGCTCTTAGTTGGGTAAGTTATATGCCCAGTCTCAGTTTACTAGAATACATTTGGGGATTAGTTCACCTCCGTTCTTTAGAAACTGTCAGGTTCACCTTAACATCCTGCTGTTTGTTGAGCACATAAATACTTAACCAAAGAGCAGAAATAGGACTCTCTTGGTGTTCAAGGCCTTAATCAATTTCATACTGCTAGGGAAAGAATTTTCCCGACATTTCCTTACTAGCCCCTGCAAGTTTTCCCAAAGGTCAATCATTTCCTCCTAGGGTTAGGTAGAGAGGCAGAATGGAAAATAGTTGTTGCCATAACCCCATCTGTGAAAAGAGGAAACATACTAAATTAGGAGACAACAAAAAACTCAACTTTTACATTGATCATGGTTGTTGAGAGATGTACAAACGGTTGCAGATAGTATCCCCAACTGATGGGGATGCTCAAAGTTGAAGGCATAGCAGACAAGAAAAGATAGAGGAAGGGTTAAATATTTCTGCAGCCGATCAATTTGCACTCATTATTCTCTATCTTTAGGAAGATAAGACTCTTAGCAATTAGTTAAGTATAACCCTTATGCCTAATTGTAGGGCACCATTTCATTTTTCCACCTTTTCCTTCAACAGGAATGATTTCATCGCAAGCCCAACTGGCCTCATTAATTGCCCTGTTAACTAGAATACATCTCAGGGACAATATTGTGAAGGAACAAATTGTGATGTCTTCTACTTGGAAGCTGTCATATTTCCAACAATTTTTATACATTACTGAATGCATTACCAAGTTATTATGCCTTTTTACAATTAATTCTACATTTCATGATTCATAGCCTTCTAAATTATGATCTAACCTTGTTACTACCAAACCCTAAGGGAGGAAGGGTGATTATGTTGCCAGGGCACTGAGAAACCAAACTACAATATGCTCCCTCAAGGTTTATGACTGCAGACCCTTACCCCATCTCGGGATTATACCCTCAAGGTTTACGGAATCTGATCCTTACCCCATCTTGGGACTGCCTAATTGGTTGGAAATAGACCGCCTCTCCTTGAGCACAAATTAAGAAATCCTCCATTGGCATTTGCAAAAAAAGCAAGGATTAGGCTAGGAGTATACTATCTTCTGATGTATTATGAATATATATGAATTTAAGTATGACTGTCATACATACTGCACTCTATATTAATATTAGCATTAAATTCTGCATAAGAACATTATCAGGTGTCATATATTAAGCATACATATTAAGCACTTCCCCATGCATACCACCAAGAATAAAGATGTTACTGCCTGTAACTTAATAACAGTTCTGATCTGATCTGATCCATGGTGATGTCACTGGATGGTTTTGTTTCCTTTCCTTTATATCTCTCAATGTGAGGGAGAGGTCACGCCTCTTCATCATGTATGCCCGTCGGCAAGAGACACACCCTTTCACCATTAGCACCCTTTGAAAGAGTGCAACTCTTCATTATTTCTGCCCTTTGAAAGGGACACAACCTTTCACAATCAGATCTGCACTTCTTATTTAAATCAGATCTGCACTTCTGATTTCCAAATTATCCCCCTCTCATATGAGGTTCTCTTCTCCCTTTTATATCTCATTGTTGAGGGAGTCACAACTTTTCCTTCCATGTCTTTTGATCATTCATTAACTTAATTAATTATATTCTTTTATATCTTAATTTTATTATTATTATTTATTATTAAGTTCTATTTCAAATTGGGGACATTACACAAATCCTCTGGTTATACTTTGAGGTTAAGCAATTTAAGAGAAGATGAGTATTTCCTTCCAGGCCAGTTGATAGGCATATGTTCTACATAAGTTTGTATAAGCTTATGATTATTGACTAAAATTTAAAACTATTGCCTGGTGATGGGTCTAGTGGTATGATCCGAAACATCAGACCTTTAATTACCTATGCATTCTAGTACAGAATATTTTTACAAAACATGATTATTAAGCTGAACTTTTAGTTATTGCAATACTTTCACAGCATTTTATAAAATTTTGATTGTGATATGTCTTTCCTAGCAGTTGATTGTCTTTCAACTTTCAGAATTGATTAGCCTGCATTTGTATTTTTATTGTATTATTATTATTTTTTATCACAGGTGCTTATGGATAAGTTACCAGAGCTCCTAGACTTTGACAAAGACCTAGCTCATTTAGAGGCTGGATCAAAGGTAATTTGTGCAGTAATCGTTGCAACAGTTTAGACTTCCAAATCAAAATATATATTAATATCTGATTCATGCTTTGAATGCTAAAATCAACTCCCATGTTTAATCAGATCCAATTAAAGACACTGGCAGAGGAGATGCAAGCGATAAGTAAAGGGCTAGGGAAGGTCGAACAGGAATTAGCTGCATCAGAAAATGATGGTCCAATCTCTGAGGGGTTCATAAAGGTATTGAAATTGATGAATACTCTTGTTGATTTGGTTTAATCTTAAGCTAATTACCCAATTAAAAGGATTATTCAGCCTTGTTGCTTCTTGAATTCTGATCTAGATCATTATGCTACATTTCCTGTTCTGTCTATGCTTTTGATGGCTAAACCTCACCAGCTCAAAATCAATGAAAATGTTATGTTTTTTTCATAGATAGGGGAATTGGACACTACCTAGTAACCTACAATGTTGAGATTATGACTTGGATTTGCATTTACCTTACAAAACTGAATTCTATTTCTCACTCTTTCTTAGTGTTGTAAGTTTCTTTTGAAACATCATAGTCTTTAGATATTTTGATTATATTTCCTGCACGTTAGCTGATTAAATGTTTCATTTTAGAGCCTTTAGTGAGATGCAAGCTGGTGCTAAGTCCAGTACTCTAGATCACATTACTGCATTTATAAATATGATCTTATATAGTAAGTTGCTGTTAAACAAAGAATAGGTTCATTGCAAATATAAACTGAGTACAACTAAAGGAACATCTATATGGCCTTTTATTATTTTGATTTTTCAAGCAATTCCCTTTTATATTCTCCAAACTCATTTCATTCTAGTGCTTTTATACCTTCACTATTTTCTTTATTCTACATAATGTTTGTGTCTACTATGTATATTTTAATTTTCATATTGCTTGAAATATTGGTTTGTTTTTGGTGGATTGGTATTAACCAGGCAAAAACGGTTTTTAAATTATAGGTATATTGCTGATCAATCTTCCAGATTAATAGGGATGATACTTTTTGTTTATGAGAAGAACTTCTCTCCACATTTCTCTTCAGGATTATTCTCTGACTGTGTTATATTTGTTCTAGATACTTAAAGGCTTCCTTCATGTTGCTGAAGCTGATGTGAAATCTCTTACTTTACTTTATTCAGAAGTGGTATGGATTCTCCCTTTTCTCCCCATATGGAAATATCTAAGCAATATCACTAGACATTGTGAACTGTTTTGTTCATTACTATTAACTAGCAATCTATATGTTGTTTACAGGGTCGAAATGCAGATGCACTTGCCCTATATTTTGGAGAAGATCCTGCACGATGTCCATTTGAACAGGGTATACTTATGCTTTTTTGAAGGAAACAAATCTTATATTATACCAAAGAGTGAAAGTTATTGCCTGAGCATTTTAGAAATTTTTGTCCTGTGAGAGCTAGAAAGAGTAACTTAATAATTTTCCTAAATAATTAACTCGACCTTTGAAATTTGTGGTCAAATCCCTTAAAAATTAATCAACTCTCCTAAGAAGAGTGGAGAATTATCTCTTCAAAGTTCGTTGAATTTTGTCTTCTAAGGAAATCAGTAATAGACAGCCAAGTTGTATGTCATATCTCTTCGCTTTTGTCTCTTATAATCTAGGTGTCCCCTATATACAGGCCTTGCTGGGAAAGAGGAAAGATGAGCTAGTAATTGGACTTAGCCTGGGTCTTGATTTCTTTCCAAAAAGAGTACATAAAAGAGTCAGATATGCCAACCTTTCTGAGTTTTCTCGACCTTCCAAAACCTTGAAACATAAATCAACCAACCTATTCCTTCAGGGTCCTTCAATCTTGACATTTTTTTTCTTCCTGTTGTAATTTTTACCCTAGGTTTGTTAATCAGATTTATATCCTTTAATTATGCCCTAGATTGTAATCAGATTTGTAGCATTTTAATAAGTCATAATTCAGTAAAATCAGAAATGAAGGAAGTAGATCAGGGACAAACACAAATACCCTGGGAAAACCTCCAAGGAGGAAAAACCCAGCATTAAAGAACCTTAGGTCAGATTATATATTCTCTTGACAGCAAAAGTACAATACTTAGCTTCCTTTACAAATCTGAATCTTTCATGAATGATAGATCTGCACTTCTTCAAGTCTGCACCAAAATTGCCTTTGTCCTCTAGAACTAGATCGCATAAGTCTGGACAATTTCGCACCCTCAAGAGTAAGTTTGCACTTCTTCAGGGAGAGCTAATTCGCTGGAAAAATGAATGAGTGATATTGACTTGCAAAGTGTCTTTATTTATATGCATCTTTAACTTGATTATTGCAAGTCGGCCTCCTTTAATTTTGGTGCCAATATTTGTTGTAGCGTGGGGTTTTAGGATAAGGCTGGGCTTAACCTTGGGGCACGTTACCCTTTAGGATAGGGCCCAGTCCTAAGTGGGTTCAGATGTTGCCTTAAGGCAATCCGAACCCATACATTATTCTAGTTACAAACAACACTCCCTCTTAACTAGGGAAGAAGAGAACACATAATCTGAACCTTTAGAGTTCCATCTAGCACACAAGCATAGAGTGGATCTACCACACAAGCATAGAGTGGATCTACCACACAAGCATAGAATTACATCTTCCACCTAGCACACAAGCATAGGATGGTTCTAGCACACAAGTGGGTCTTTACATAATTACAATTATCCATCTAGCACACAAGCATAGATTGGACATAATTCATTCTTGCACACAAGCAAAGAATGATTCAAAGTGCTGTAGATAGAGTCATTGAGATTGAAGCTCCCTCTCAATCAGGGTTCCGTTTTCCACAACACCAAGTCTGTCTCTGACGTATTCGAACTTCACTCTGGATAAAGGTTTGGTAAGGATGTCCACAATCTGTTCATCTGTGCTAATGTACTTTAGATGAATGGCCCCTCTTTGCACCATGTCCCGAATGAAATGATAGTGTGTTTCCACATGTTTGGACCGATTATGGAATATGGAATTTACTAACATCTTTATACAGCTTTGATTATCACAATGAATGGTGGTAGGACCACTAGCTTGACCAAATAATCCAACAAGGAGCTTGCGAAGCCACATTGCTTCTCTGGATGCAATAGATGCGGCAATGTACCCAGCTTCTGCAGTGCTTAATGCTACCGAAGATTGCTTTCTACATGCCCAAGAGATCACTGCAGAGCCCAAGTTGAAGCAGATACCTGAGGTACTTTTCCCGTCCTTGACACTTCCTGCCCAATCTGAATCTGAGTAGCCTTCCAAGAGGATTGAGGTATTAAGTGAATACTTCAGCCCATAACCAATCGTGCCACGCAGGTATCTTAGAATGTGCTTGGCAGCAATCAGGTGAACAAGTTTAGGTAAGCTCATGAACTAACTGAGAGCATTCACAGCATAATAGATATCTGGCCTAGTATTGACTAGGTATATCAGGGAACCAATCAACTACCTGTACTCAGATGGATCTGCAAAATCAGAGTTAGCTGCAGAAACACTTAACTTCTTTAAGTTAGATTCCATATGAGTATGCATAGGTTTACAATCTATCATTCTAAATCTTTTCAAAATATCAATAGTATATTTTCCTTGACTTAGAAAAATTTCATTGGATCTTTGCCATACTTCTAACCCTAGGAAGTAATGCATTAGACCTAAGTCCTTCATTTCAAATTCTGAGGCTAATTCCTTCTTACATCTTATGATTAATTTACTTTCACTAGTGAGAAATAAATCATCCACATACAAAACTAAAATAAGTATCTCATCATTATAAACTTTCAAGTAAATGTTAGCATCAACATCATTCTTGCAAAATCCTAAGCTTAGTAAGTACTTATCAATTCTTTCATACCAAGCACAAGGAGCCTATTTGAGCCCATATAAGGCTTTCTTCAACCTGCAAACATGAGAATCTCTTTTATGGATTACATAACCTTTTGGTTGCTCAATATAGACTTCCTCCTCAATGACACCATTGAGGAAGGCTGTCTTAATGTCCATTTGATGCAGCTCCCAACCTTTGATTGCAACAATAGCTATTATAGATCTAATAGAAGTATATCTAGCAACAGGGGCAAAGGTTTCTTCATAATCTATTCCTTCTTTTTGAGAAAAACCACGAGCTACAAACCTAGCTTCATATTTTTCAATACTACCATCAGCATTATGTTTAATTTTAAACAACCATTTAGAGGAAACAACAGACTTACCTTTGGGTCTGGGTACAATGTCCCAGACATCATTCTTGATGATAGACCCATACTCTTCATCCATGGCTAATTTCCAAGCATGATGGGACATAGCTTTTTCGACATTGTGAGGTTCAGACTCAATGATATTGCACATCACAGAAATGTAGTTGGCGTGATTTTGGAATCTCTTGCTATCTCTAAAGGTTCCTCTGGGAGCAGCAAATCCTTTAGCATCTTGAATCGTGTTTCTAACCCAAAGTGGTCTCTTCTTGCAGACCACAATATCCTGAGGTATATCGGTAGAGTGCATAGATTTTGATGGGTCATTCTGAACTTCCTGATCTGGAAAGTCAATAGACTCCTCTTGTATTTCAGGGTTAGCATCAATTATTGAATCTTGATTTTCAATCACCATATCATTATTGTTGGATAATGAACCTTTAGAGCTTTTGAAAGCAATATCTTCTTAAAAAGTTACATCTCTACTTACCTCAACATACCTTTGACCTGGAATGTAGATTCTGAAGGCTTTGGAAGATTCGCTGTATCCCACTAAGATGCCTTTCTTTCTAGATGGATCCAACTTAGTTCATTTTTCTTTAGGCACATGAACATACACTGGGCTCCCGAATATCCTTAGGTGACCGATGTCAGGTTTGATTCCTGTAAAGGCTTCTTCAGGAGTCACATCCTTTAGGGCACGGTGAGGACATCTATTCTGAATATAAACTGTTGTTTTGGATGCTTCCGCCCATAGAAAAGGTTGCAGGTCTTGATCATGGATCATGGCTCTTGCAGCTTAAACAATGGTCATGTTCTTTCTTTCAGCAACTCCATTTTGCTGAGGATTGTAGGGAACGCAGAACTCCCTCTTAATTCCTGCTTTAACACAAAAGTCATAGAAACTACCTGAGGTGTATTCACCTCCATTGTCAGACCTCAAACATTTAATTCGATTTCCTGTAGTATTTTCAACTAAGGCTTTGAATTCTTTAAATCTGTTTAGGACTTCTTCAGACTCTTTAGATTTAAGAAAATAGATCCATGTTTTCCTAAAGAAATCATCTATGAAGATAACATAATATAGGAAACCGCTAGGAGATGCTACAAACATAGGACCACATAAATCTGAATGAATAAGTTCTAACCTTTCTTTAGCCCTACTATCGCTTTTATGAAAATGATTCTTTACATTCTTACCCATTGCACAACCTTTACAAGCATCATCATGAGATAAACTGAGTTTAGGCATACCTTTAACCATTTTACCGAGAGTGGGGAGAGCTTGGAAGTGTAGGTGACCCAATCTTCTATGCCATAGCTCGCATGATTCAGGGGTCTCATGAATGAGAGCTTGAATTGGATTAGCTGCAAGCTTATATAAACTATCACATCTATTTTCAATAATACGAGCAGATTTGAAATTAGATTTCTTAGGCCAAGCGAGTACTTTCTGTTCAGAAAATGCTATTTGCAAACCCTTATCTTCTAAGGCAGAAATGGAAATAAGATTTCTTTTAATACCAGGTACAAAGAGAATATCACAGAGTTGTAAGGAAATACCAGAATCTAGTTTTAAAGAGGTAGTGCCAGAACCTTTTACCGAGTATCAAGCATCATTTCCAATTACTACATGAAGGTTGGTGTCCTTTTCAATCAGATCTGAGAGATGCTCACAAAATCCTGAGATGTGTCTGGAGGCACCACTGTCAAGTATCCACGTATTGTTGTCCGTAGGAACATTGCTGGATAGAGCAGAGATAAGAAGGTAATCTTCACTTTGTTCGGCAACTTCATTTAAGTTGGCTTCCCTTTCCTTTGGGTCATTCTGACAATCTCTGGCATAGTGACCATACTTATCACATCTGAAGCAACGAATGTGAGAGGAATCTCTTGACTTTTTCCTTGGATCATAGGAGGAGGATCTAAAATCTTTGCTTCTCTTTTCTTTCTTCCAATGTCCACCTTTCCTAGATTTAGCTAAGAGAACATGATTATCTTTGTGAGAGTTCTTGAGTTTTCCTCTTACCTCAATTCGAGATTCCTCTTCGATGCAATCAGATTGAAGATGCTCAAAGTTGGGACGATCGGCCCTTCCACCAATGCTACGAATGAATGGTTCCCATTCATCAGGTAGACCATTTAATGCAATCATAACAAGATCTTTATCCGAGATTTGGCAATCAAGAGTGCTTAGCTTGTCCTTTAGTTCATTGATCTTCATGAAGTAGGCTATGATTGAGTCTTCTTTCATTTTCATGTGAAGAAGCTGCTGTCTTAGAGCAAGGGCCCTGTTGAGGTTGTTGACTTCATATCCCTTCCAAGTGTTTGATCATTTCCTTGGCAGACACAAACTTTGATATGACAGTGACAAGATGATTCTTAACGGACTCAATTATGATCCTCCTAGCCTTGAGGGATTCTTTCTTGAACTGTTTCAGCTCTTCAGCATCTTCTGGAGGAGACAGCCTTTCTTCTTCTACAAATTTCAGCAGATCATTCTCTTCAAGGATCAATAGAATACGGATTTTCCAAGCAGCAAAATCAATGGCTCCCTCAACTCTATCTTCAGCCTTCAAACCTGACATTTTAATCTGAAAACAAACAGCAGCTATATGCAACAAATGATTTGTTAAAATCAGAAGTTAGTGACACCTTGGCTCTGATACCATGTAATTTTATACCCTAGGTTTGTTAATCAGATTTATATCCTTTAATTATGCCCTAGATTGTAATCAGATTTTTAGCATTTTAATAAGTCATAATTCAGTAAAATCAGAAATGAAGGAAGTAGATCAGAGACAAACACAAATACCCTGGGAAAACCTCCAAGGAGGAAAAACCCAGCATTAAAGACCCTTAGGTCAGATTATATATTCTCTTGACAGCAAAAGTACAATACTTCGCTTCCTTTACAAATCTGAATCCTTCATGAATGACAGATCTGCACTTCTTCAAGTCTGCACCAAAATTGCCTTTGTCCTCTAGAACTAGATCGCATAAGTCTGGACAATTTCGCACCCTCAAGAGTAAGTTCGCACTTCTTCAGGCAGAGCTAATTCGCTGGAAAAATGAATGAGTGATATTGACTTGCAAAGTGTCTTTTATTTATATGCATCTTTAACTTGATTATTGCAAGTTGGCCTCCTTTAATTTTGGCGCCAATAGTTGTTGTAGTGTGGGGTTTTAGGATAGGGCTGGGCTTAACCTTGGGGCACGTTACCCTTTAGGATAGGGCCCAGTCCTAAGTGGGTTCGGATGTTGCCTTAAGGCAATCCGAACCCATACATTATCCTAGTTACAAACAACACCTATTCCCTCCGTTAAGTACATTCCCTTTCAATAATTGAATTCATCCAAGCTTTCCTGTTTAAATAAAAGGGGTGGACTCGCAACTTAAAAAAAATAATTTAAATAGTTTATTTTTTAAGTGGATGAATATGTAAGTCATCACTTCAGAAGTCAAGGAAGTGAGAATCTTATTTAGTGGGTTCTGCAGGAACGTGATTTTTGTTTCTAGTTGTGACAGTATATTAGTACTCTATAATTAACAGGTCCTAAACAACAATCTTAAAAGCTTCAGATGACAGCTTTGTTGTAGTTATTATTCACTGTAGGTGTGCCACTCACAAGATTTTGGGTTGAAAATCGTCTTTTCTCTAAAAATGGGGGGCATCTTGACCTCCTCGGGCCCTTTTTCCATAAATTTATTCACCTTGATGAATATCTTTTATGTATTTTGGATTCCTACATCATGTCCACTGGTTGTAAAGACAGGTATCCGATTTCAACTGGAAAAATTCCTAGTGTGTTTGATCAAGCCCTAGAAACCTAACGATTTTCAAGTTGTTCAAGCTTTGTCAATTATTTTAGTGGAATAAAATACCTCATAAATTTCTACATGTTAAAAAGAGATAATGAATGCTTTAATCAAATTTGGTGGTCACTTAATTATGCAATACCAGATAGAAAGAAACCTCTCAGAGAGGGAATTATTGGAGTGGTGGGTGTGGCTCTGTATCGGGCCTTGTGAAGAACCCCATTCTATCTCCCCACCTCTGTAATTCCTTCCCCACTGAGCCCTCTATTTCTTCTCACCCACCCCGGCACATGTGCCCGCCCAAACTTCTATCCAATCAAGGGCTTTTAAAGCTGTCATTCATTCTGATCCTGCTGGCCGGTAGAGTGGTTTACAAGTGATGAAAGTTAGTCAATACAACAGTACATGAGATACAGATACATACTGGTTAGAATAAAATTGGCTGCCATTCAAGCAACATTTCTTTACCATTTGTTGTTTCAAGCTGATATATTATTTCACATTTGAATATGCAGTGGTTTCCACACTTGTCAATTTCGTGGGTATGTTCAAGCGGGCCCATAATGAGAATTGCAAACAAGCAGAATTTGAACGAAAGAAAGCTGAAAAGGAGGCAGAGAGGGAGAAGATGAAGAATTCTCCTCATAGAAAAGAATCTGAACCATTGTCGATGTCTCCTGTCAGAAACAAAATTGGATAGAATGCTGTAAAATAATTCCTTGCTGTAATCAAATGCAAATTTCTTTTCTCCCGTTTGCTATTGCGGGAAAGATCTGTTTTGTTAATCAAATGTACAAACATGAGAATTTGTGGCCAAGGTTGCAAGATAAAGCAGTGACTGAAAAGTAAAGGCTAACATGCAGGTCATACCGCTGGGATTGACGAACATATCCAGAGTCATAGCTGTAATCATTAGAAATTGCCATTGGCTTTCTAACAGGCACTTACTGTATTCTTAATCTGATCGACAACAAAAGAATCAAGGATTGACAGTGTACGCTTTCAATTATGTGGTTTCTGTACAGATATCTTTGTCCAGCTTTGCATGTTTTATCCGAAGAGTGTTTTGATATACATCTGTTTTGTCTAAATGGAGAGCTTAAAGTCAGGCCACCTCCTTTCACTGGCATCGTTTGCAACTTTTCATAGATCTTTGTTTTTCTAATGATGATTTACATAACACAACTATTTGAATATTGACAATTTTTTGTCATAACTTTTAATTGAACAACTTTCAGAGACCCTTGTTTTTTCGAGCCTTTGAGACAAATTTTTATCATTAAATCCATCTCTAATATTGTAAATTCATCCTAGCTTTTGAGACTTATTATCTTTTAATTCAAGAAGACTCTCATATTGTAAATTCATCACAGCTTTTAGCTTGTTAAGGTTGACATTGTGCAGATAGGGAATGTACAAACTGAACATTATGTGCACGCATAGATGTTCAGTTTATTTAATGGAAGTATTAACATATGCTGTAAACGTCTTCAACAATAATATTTTGCTGCTTGTCTCTTGTCAGATTGCAACTTTCTATATATTCAGGGTACACATTTTTCTCAATGATAATAATTTGGTACTGGTCTTTTGTTAGATTGCAACTTTCTATTATATAGAAAGTTGCAATCTGAGAAAATACCAGCACCAAAATATTACTGTTGTGACAAGTGTGTATCTTTATTCCTTACAGTATAAGTTAGCACATGCATAAAATAGAGTGTAAGATCTACAGATGCATGTTTATATAGAAAGTTGCAATCTGAGAAAAGACCAGCACCAAATATTACTGTTGAGACAAATATGTATCTTGACTCTTTACAGCATATGTTAACACATGCATGAAAGTGTAAGATCTACAGATGCATGTAAGGTTCAGTCTTTTGTCAGATTGCAGCTTCCTGTATATTTTAAAGTTGCATCTGACAAAAGAACCAGCACCAAAATATTATTGTTGAGACAAATGTGTATCTTGATTCTTTACAGCATATGTTAACATTTCCATGAATATACATCTACGTATGCTCGCAAGGGTCAGTTTGTATATATGTATCTGTGTGTGTGTGAAAGCTGGGAAAAGCTAAAAAAGATCCAGCAAACCAAAGATGGTTAGCAGAGGGAGCAAGGGAGAAAAGGAAAGGTGTGCATCTCTAGCTTCTTCTCCATGGGCTGTTCCTTCTCACCCTTTTTATATTCTCTATTTGCTCATCCTACTTAGGCATAATGCTGTATTCTGAAAAAGGCTTACAGTCCACCTACCAAGCCTTGTATTTATAGGCTTGTAGGATAATTACCTATAACCAACTTCAATCCTGGGTTAATAACTAACTCTTTTTTGCGTAAATTTCAATGAGTTAGTAACTTACACTTTTATGCACAGAAGAAGTGAACTTTCTAACCTTTGGTTACAATAAAGCGACATAAGTCACTTTTTACAAAAATAATTTCAAACCCATTACATTGAAGAAATAATTCGTTTGTCGATTTTGTCGAGGTGACCTCCATCTTCATTTGCTTCATTTGAAGTTGTCATCATCTCACCATTTGAAATCACAACATGCTCATACGTTAGTGCATCGATCATTGACATAAAGTAGTCATCCGTCCTCCAAAGACATACATTCCAACTGCATTAGCTAGATATCCTTCACGGTCACCTTGCATATTTGTGAATTCTCTTTGAGAAATTTGGCCATCATATCACATCCTCCATTTCACTCACACTTCCTTGGAGTTATAGAGCCTTGCGCATTCTGCAATTATTTCATTTAATTCTGCAAGATGTCTCTTGGAGGCATTTAGTCAAATAGTTAATGTACTCTTACATTTTGCATGCAATCCTGTTAACTGTATTTTCCATTCACAAGCTCTTCAATGAATCCATCGGGCAAGCCTTGCAATCATACATGCCTAAAGACACATTTCTTTGGAGCATCTCGTCAAACAAATTGAATGTTGTATTTTGGCCTCCACATTGCTTATGCATGTCAGCCATAGCGCTTGCAAGTATGATGTTTGACAAAAATCATTTTGTTTCAAAATTCCCATATTGGCATGTGCTTGGAGGATATTGACAAATGTTGCGGGGTTTTACTTTACTCCTATAAATTGCATTTGTTTGAAAGTTTCTATTGTCTTCTCAACAATTCAATTTTGTGCATTACTGCGATCACTGCGTTAAATGAGACCACATTTCTTTAAGGCATTCTGTCAAGCATTTCATTTGCTGTGAACATGCTCTGTGTTTTGCATATAAGTCTTCTGAAACAGTTGCAATCATGTCATCTGAAGAAATTACTCCATCTCTATGCTCTGATGAATGTCTATACCCTGATACAAAGCTCTCATTTTGACACGGACAGAAAGGATGTTTATAAAGGTTATGAAATTTGGTTGAACACCTGCCGATTACACTTAATAATGCGACATTCTTTTTGAAACATTCTGTCAAACATTCCACTTGTCGTAATTATGCTCCACGATGCATGCAAGTCTACCAAAGCATCTGCACGACTAGCAAAACTCCCTTATCCTTTGTGCTTAAATGGCTTCCACATTGGCTCGTGGGCAAGAAGACTGCAATGCTAAGGTATAATATGCAGCTTTATACCTTCCTCCGATGCGTTTTGTCAGATAATCTGCCTGTTGTGATTATATTCCACGGTGCACATACATTTTGACCGCAATGTAGAAGTATTGAGACCACGTTTCTTTAAGGCATTTTGTCAAGCATTTCACTTGCTTTGTTTATGCTCCACGATGCATGCATGTTTACCAGAGCAGCTGCAACTACAACATTTGATGTAATTCCTCTATCCTTTATGCTTTGATGAATGTCTGTTGACAATTTGGTGCATATTCTGCGATCATTCCATGCAGTGAGGTGACATCAATTTGAGGTATTATGTTGAACACTTGACTTACCTTGTCTACGCTCCCTTGATTTGCATTTGTGTCTACCACGTTATATTGTCAAACAGTTCACGTGCCATGTCGATGCTTCCATGATCTGCAATCACCATGTGACATATTTCCTTGAGGCAGTTTGTCAAACAGTTAGTTGTGTCTGCTTTAAAGCTTCCAAAGCTCTTTTTAAGAACTATTCAAAACAATGTTAAAATGTGCTCGAAGGTGCTTCATTAATTCAAAGGTTTTAAAAGTTTCCATTGTTGCGCAGGCCGGGAGCATGGAGAAAGGTTGTGAGGTTTGGAATTACACCAACCAAATGCATTTGCTTGGAAGTTTCCTTAGCTTTTTTGAACAAAATCATTTGGTGCATACCCTGCAATAATTTCACTTTGTTCTTTGAGATGACATCTCATTGAGGCATTTTGTTAAACAAATCAACTGCAAGTTGCGCAAGTTGCCAATGAGGGCGTGGGCAACAATTATCGTGCATTGTCTAAACCAAAGTTTAAAAACTCGAACTCGCCACAGACTCGGCAAACCAAAAATTTGGACTCAGACTCGTGAAAGACTCGGCAAAAAAAAACCGTAGTTTTACAAAAAAACATAAAGAAATTAATGCATTTAGAGAACATAAGAGCCATAATTGAAACATTACACGTCACATATTCATAGTTTCAAACTTTCAACTCTAAAATGTATAATACCAAGATTTCTTCAATGCTAATTATGCTGTTATATGGAGCTTAATCAGACTTGGAGGTTAAATTTTCCCTACTTCCATCGGCACAGTTTCCCCCTATATTTTTTGACGGGGGTTTGGGGGCAGCGCCCCCAAGTTGGGGTCAAGGGGCAGTGCCCCTTGCGCAAGTCCTTGCAAAATACTCGCGAGTCTTTCAGATGGACTTGTGGCTCCCAAGGACTCACGAATTCGTGGCGAGTCTACGATTTTTTAAACTATGGTCTATACTTCCACATTTTGCAGCATTGTCTTCGCTTACAAAAAGCCATAAGATTGCATTTTCTTTGTACAAAAAAAACTTTTTTGGAAAGGTTAAGGATTCTCCAAAACGGAGCATTTCTAACTTTTTTGACAAGGTGAGCCCACAAGGTTAGGAAATAAGGTTAGAGATGCTCCATTTTGGAGCATTCCTAACCTTTTTGTGAGAGGTTATAAATATGGGTTAAGAATGCTCGAAAACGGAGCATCTTTAACCATTTTTTTCTCAAAGGTTATGATTATGGGTTAAAAATGCTCGAAAATGGAGCATCTTTAACCATTTCTTTCAAAGCCTATGACCTTGACTTCCAGAAACCATCGACCACGGAGGAGAATAAAAGAGAAATGAAAATGACATTTTTAGACAACTTTTTCCTTCAAATGACCAAAATATTAAAATAATCTAAAATATTAAATTATTTATTTGAAAAATAATTTAAATATTTTAAATTTAATGCTCAGGGTTGAGAAAAATGACCATATCTTCCAAACGGTAGGGAGTTAAGTCTTGAAATTCGAAACACGTGTTGATGGTAGAGAAATGAGCCTATTAGAATATTTAATTATATTTTAGTCACCTATATTTAGTTCCTTGTTTAATGGTCATTTAGCTTTTTAGTTAATTAGCTTTTAAGCTTTATTTAGCATTTAGCTTTTTAGTAGTTCACTTTAAACGACTTGTTCTTAATTTAGAACGTCGTCTTGTAATCTCTATATATACGCTTGTATATTGTTGAATAGATTATCCGATTATTGAATCATTCATTCAATTTATTTTTCATGGTATCAGAGAATGGAAATTAAGAATTTCGAAAATTTTTGTAATTAAAATTTTTTCTAACTTTTTTATTGAAGAGATTTTTTTTTTAAAACTAAAAAGAGTAGATTCTTTTTCTCTTCCTGGGTAGATTTTTTTTTTGCAGATTGAACATTTTCCTAGGGTTTCTGCAATTTTCGACTAGGGTTTTGACCCTTCATTTCAAGTCGAAATTTTATTTTGGTTGCAGATTCTTGGTGGGTTTTTCGAGACCTCAACTAGGTCATCGTCAGATTTTTCTGGGTGCATCATTTTTCGTGCCTCAATTTTCGAGTCGTCGGATTTGCATTTTGTTTTCAGATTCTTGGTGGGTTTTTCGAGAGCTTTTTTGGGTTGGTCTCAGATTTTTGTGGGTGCATCGTTTTCCAAACCTCAAAATTTGTGCCTTGGAATTCGTGCCAGAATTCTCCTATAGGGTTTCAGTTTTTTCAGCAGCTGCTTCTATTCTAATTTTTTTTTTAAAATTAGATTCTTCTGTCTCTTGCTTTCACTCAGTTGACCTTAATCAACCTCGATTTCTGTGATGGCATCATTAACCAACATCATGTTGGAGAGCAGTTAGAAGTTCAATGGGCAGAACTATAATCCCTGGAAGCAGCGAATGCTCTCAATTTTTGAGTATTGTTGTCTTGATCAAATTGTTTTGGGCAAGGAATCTCGTCCTACAACAGCAGGTGATGATCAAGACAAATATGATGTGAAGAATCGAGAGGCTGTCATGCTTATCAAGTTATCCGTCATAGATGATCAACTCCTTTAGATGCCTTCAGGTTAAACAACTAAAGAGATCTGGGATCTCTTAAAGGATCTTCATGAAACATCTGACAAGAGCCGAGCTTTCTTTTTGAAGAATATGTTGTTTTCTATCATGATGGATGACAAGACATCTATCCGAGCACATCTTACGAAGATCAAGGAGATCCGTGATCAGTTGGAAGCTATTGGTCGTACCATGGTGGAAGAGGATATGGTAGTGATCACGCTGAAAAGTCTTCCCCTCTCTTACGAGCATTTCATTGACACACTCAATATATCTTCTACTAGTGTTGATTTGAAGTTTCCTGATCTTTGCACCAAGCTTCTACAACAAGATAGATGGAAGTAACAGTTTGGTAGTAATAGTGTCAATGTGGAACAAGCTTTTATTGCCAAGGAAAAGGGCAAAGGTGATTACTTACAGCAGAAAGGGCAGCACAACTCTAAGGAGGGGTTCACGCAGAGATTCACATGTCACTATTGTGGTAGATCTAGGCATATCCAGAAATTCTGCAGAAAGAGGTTGGATGATCAAAAGTCCAACCAGGGAGGGTTTCAGGAGCAGGTACAAGCTCATGTTGTAGAGCATTCTGAAGAGAAGGAGTCAGCCTTCTATGCTTTTTGATTTTGTCATTGGATGGGTTTTTTGATTTTTCTCCACAAAAAAAAATCATGGGAGGGTTTTGCTTGATTTTTCTTCAAAAATCAGGGAGTGTTGTTTTACCACGTGATGTCTGCTATTTTGCCGCATGAGGTTTGTTGTTTTACCACATGATGTCTGCTATTTTGCCGCGTGAGGTTTGTTGTTTTACCACATGATGTTTGCTATTTTGCCGCGTGAGGTTGTCTGGTGTTTTCCTGCATGATGTCTGATGTTTTACCGCGTGATGTTTGATGTCTTACCACGTGGTGTTTTGGGTCTTGCCATGCGAAGTTTCAGGGTTTTGTTCGATTTTTTCCACAAAAATTGTTTTAATGGTTTTTACCATTTTTTTCTACAAAAATGATGATTTGTATCTTCAGTTTTGGAGGGTTTGCCAATTTTTTCCTCAAAATCATGGTTTCAGGTTTTAGTTTGGTTACCCAACATCAGGTTGGATGGATTTTGGTATTCTTGGTCATTAACACTTTTCAGATTCAGGGAGGGTCTCCACCGCAGCAAAGTGTTCTTTTCATTTGTGATCAAAAGACCTGCAGTGTCTTTTGTAGGGTAGTTAGTAGATAGAATGACCATTAAGAAAGGGTATTATAATATTTAATTATATTTTAGTCACCTATATTTAGTTCCTTGTTTAATTGTCATTTAACTTTTTAGTTAATTAGCTTTTAAGCTTTATTTAGCGTTTAGCTTTTTAGTAGTTCACTTTAAACGACTTGTTCTTAATTTAGAACGTCGTCTTGTAATCTCTATATATACGCTTGTATATTGTTGAATAGATTATCCGATTATTGAATCATTCATTCAATTTATTTTTCAGCAACAACATTATTTACTCCTCATGACGAATCATAAAATGAGAGATTTTAATCATTTGTAGGCGATGGACACCAAAATTTGAAGGTTTAATATATAGCAAAATATGAACTGGGTTCAAGCGAAAATTGGCCACATGACACAAAATGATGCTAAGGACATGTCTATCAAATGATTTCCCTCAATTCTTCGTAATTTCCAAAATTCATCCATTTTTCATATTTTGACTGGCAACGACCTTGGATCATGTGCTCACTCATTACACATAGACACATATTTGAGTCTTCATTCAACATTGGGACCAATTTGAAGTTCAAATTTTAGGTATGCCAAATATGGAGGCAACAAGACCAAAATATCTGGAAGCATCATTGCCGGTAAAAGCGACATCTGTAGGCAGTCTTTCTTTCATGAGTGATGCTTCTAACAAAGTAGTTCCACTTTTAGTCTGAACACTTCTCACACCATTTGGCCCCTGATCAAGGGCCAACCTAATCTGCCATTGATGAAATTTGAAGAATTGGAGATGAAAGTTTCTATTTAGTTTGATAAGAGATCATAATAATACGGTTGCGATTTAGACCTTTCAATATTAAGATCAGATAATTCATAGAAATACTGTGGCATCATTATGAGAAAATCTGTAGCACACCTTACTAAAAAGAAAAACATTCTGAAGTAAACTAATGTGAGTCCTGGAAACAATAGAAATATCAGGAATACAGTTAATGTTGAAAAGCGTAGAAATAATATAAATGGTATTATTGGTAATAAACAATGGGAACATCAAGATTAGTGGCACTGGCAATAATGGCAGTAGACAAAATTTGAATTCTAGTTTATCACTAAAATACAAGAAATAAAATTGGCATACAAGTTAGACGGGACTTCATTAGGAACTAGAAATTCACATTAAAACTTCCCTTCATTTGTATGCGATAGCAGATCAGTCTGTAGTGAAGATTTACAACGCACAAAAGGAATTTTTTTATATTAGAACTCAAAGCCTGTAAACATATTAACAGATTATAGTGGCAAACAACAATGGACTGAACTAATTTTAGAGTGTCAAAGAGGATTTCAACAATTTATGAGTTGTAAATACAGTAGAAAAGATGAAGCTGCTGTGGTTTGTTGAGGGACTTTTGTCACCTTTTAGAGATAAAATAAAGGTGTTTCCCTAGATAACATCAAGATTGAAGACACTAGAAAACAATAAGAACAATGAAAAGTTATCATTTAGACAAATATGAAACGCTAACAAAAAATTCTATGCATAAAAAAATTGTGACTGGTGAAAGAATTGCCTTTGAATAAACTCAAATGCAAAGATAGAAGTTTGGTGTTCTACTCAAGAAAGATAAATGCCCACGAGTACTGTTAGGTTTACTATGTAATCTGCCATGATATTACTAGTTGCCTATTTTACCCAAGGAATGTGACAAGTACAAAAAGTGAGTGGAACAAATGCTTAAAGGTAATGAACAAGTGGATATGTTGATCTAATGCACGATATATACGTCATGATGAAAAAGTGAATGGATCAAATGCTTAAAGGTGATGAACAAGTGGATATGTTGATTGATGCACAAGTTACAAGTTTTTATACATCAGCACAATCAATAATAAGGTTCAAATAGACAGCGATGGAAATAAGTCTTCGAGACAAGCAAATAATGGAATATGATGGAAATAAATATTGAGATAAGAAAAAAAATGGAATATGTTGTAGCCAACATGCCTAATTGCCCCTAAATTTGGGGGGCTTTTTTTAGTTGATAATGGCTTGGGAGAGGTCGCCTAATGACCCTATGAATCAAATTTGCTCTTCGCTATATGTTATTTGCTATCTTCTTTTAATAGTGTGTCTTTACTCATATAACTAACTTCTAACAAGAAGATGGGTGAAGACAATGAAATGATTTATATCATCTCTTAGGTTAGTTGTTGGTGACAAAGCCTACTATTTATAGAGGAGTTCTGTAGGGTTCACTTCAAGTTGTTTCCTCTTTCTCTTCTTACTTCATAAAAATATTTTAGAGCATCAATGTTGACCTGTCCACTTCATTTCATTATTTTAAGTTTATTCACTTGGTTTTCTATTTTATATGACCTTTTTTGTTACACCAAGTGTCAAAATCTTTCCACCTTATGTTGCTAGTTTTACATGCATGTCACTTCAATCTACAAGGAATTAGAGTTGTGATAGAGATCAAAACTTTGAAGTTTTATCAATCACTCTTGGCCTCAATTTTGTTTATGGAACACCAAGATGGAGACACTCATAACTATCCTACTCCTTTTTCCTCTAATTTATTTGTTGTGTTCTCACAAGACAACGAGATTGTGACATTTGTTACTTTCCTCTCCTCTCTTCATGTTCAATAGTTTTCCTTCATATTTAGCACACTTGATAATCTAACTAGGTGTTTAAATCTGTAAATCCTTTATTTGATGTGAGAAAAATGTGTGCATTGGAGTAGACAAGTGAGATGTTGGCACTACTCAAAATCTTTCTAGCTTCATATTTTCAAGACAAAATCTAGTGATTGGGGTTTTTGCTAGATAATGAGATTTTTACAAGTATCAGCATGTCATTGTTCCTCCTTTAATTTTGTTTTAATTGTGCTTTATGAACAAGTAGTAATGTGGCATTAGATTTTGGCAAGACTCAAGATCTTGCCTCTCTACAACATTTTAAGAGGGTTTCTCCAAAGATACATTGTTGTCAAGTGTGGTTGAGCAGTATGGTAGCATTTATCATTATCCCATTCTCTTTTGGACTTTGGTAGCCTTATCTATTTTAAAAGATAATTTTCTCAAATTTTATATGCTATCAATTGTAATTTTTTATCACTTAGAATTGTTCTATTTTAATTATGATTTTGGTTTAAAAGTTTTTAAAACAATTGCTTAAGTTTTCTTTCAACCTAAGAAATTTCAATCATCCAATTATTAATATTCCATGATGCTTTTGTTGGGTTATGGACATTCCTAAGACCTATGCAAATTAGGCTTAGGTTTATTTGGCATTTGTAGATATTCATGTAATAATTATGTAAATATGATAGTTCCATTTTTATAAACATGAATATCTATATTACTAATTTACAAAGAATGAGTCTTAGTTGGACTAAGAGTTGTATTCAGTTCATTAAGAAGTCACCTTGGCATGCTTATACTTTTAATTGAGTACCCTAATATTAACTAGTAGTTGCAAGGAAGTGCTTGCAACGGGACGTCGATAGGCGAGGCATAGTTGTGGGAATTATTTTGCGGTGTGACAATTGTTGGCGAGAGCTGCGAAACATATTGAATGGAGAATTGAAGCAGAGCAATAAAGAAGTGAAATCTTTATTATAGTAAAATATGTAATTGTACATAACCCAACCAATGTAATCTGTTGGTCCCAAAAAATGAATTAAACCAACCACCAACCCCCATGCTGCCATCGACAACATGATGTACAGTAGCACAAAGTATTAGAATGTTGTTTTTACAATGCTGTCTTGTATGGTTTGCAGCCAATGTTGACCATATTTTTGCTTATACAGAATCAAGAAAGCACAGTATTGTAGACTGTATAAAACCCAACCATTTTGATGTGTTGGTCCCAGAAAAAGAATGAAGCACCCTCCAACCCCCATGCTGGTATTGCTAGCATGTTATACAACCATTTGAATTGCAACTGTGCGAAGTACACAAGCCAACCAATGTAATATGTTGGTCCCAAATATGAATTAAACCACCCACCAACCCCCATGATGCCAATGACAACATGATGTACAATATCTTAAACTATTAGAATGTTGTCATTACAATGTTGTCTTGTATGGTTTGCAGCCAATGTTGATCATATTTTTGGTTATAGAGAAATAGGAAAGGATAGTATTGTAGACTGTATAAAACCCAACCATTTTGATGTGTTGGTCCCCCCAAAAGAAATGAACCACCCTCCAACCCCCATGCCGGTATTGCCAGCATGTTATACATCCAATTCAATTGGTACTGCGGGAAGGATTTTTATTTGTCAGTGTGCGAGGAGATGGAAACCCGTCAAGTTGGCCCATTGATGGGAGAGAAGCATTTGTCTGTACCTGCAAGGAGCCAAAAAGTATGAGAAGAACATAGAACGAGTAATAAAATGAAATTGCAGAAACATGGACATGGAAAAAGGAGATGAATATCAAGTGATTAATATGTTAGAGGAAGTTGTGTAATCTGCGATGAAGATAACAACAAGAAGCAAAAGTTAGAGATAAAAAAGTGGAAGGTGAAACAGGGAGAAACAAGCTTGTTTTTTGTCGTAGCAAAATGAAGTTTTCTTGATGTCCTGCATGGATTATAAGAAGTGAAACGAATCAGTAACAAATGAGATCCTTTATGCGAGAAAGGAAATAATGGAAAGAGAGGAATTAAGACCAAAAAAAAGAGTGAATTGTGTTCATGGGGGTGGTGTGCATACCTGTTTTGTTACCCTGTGAATGTAAATGAAAAATAGAAGTATGTCAAACTGTAAAAGCATTGTACAAAGAAATGAAAGCGTACCTGGAAGTTTTTGAAGCAGGTATGCAACGTGTTATATGTGTGGCTGATCTTGCAAGGTGCAGTGGTGAGAACCTGTGGAAATGTATGAAATCATGAAAATGAAATGCAAGAGGTGATAGTTTGTGAGCATGATACCAGTGATGGATCTTTTCAGAAGTGTTTGTTCTTTGTGTTCTTTGATAGTTTTAGCAATCGAGCTTCTTCTTTGTTCCTGGCATTGGTTGAAGGACCACCTTGCAATTTGGAGAACCTCTCATAAGTGAAGGGTGGATAAATTCAGAGGCCTTCAAGTGATTTGACTTGAGAGAGCGCTGTAAATGCGAGACCCTGTTTTTCTATTTTTCCAGTGTCAATTGTTGCAAAGTCGAGTGTGAGGCCCTGTGATTTGTGGATAGTAATACCCCAAACCATTGTTAGTGGGATTTGTGTGCGGTTGGCTCTAGTAATTGGTGGAATGGGAACATATATTGGGTTGGCAACATCCCACTGTGGGCTAGTGTAATGTGGGAAGAGGATAACCACATATTTTGGCAAATACGGTGGTTTAGAACCTGCATTGTAGACAATCATTTTGATCTGTCCCAAAGAACCATTAACAAGTCCAACTGCAATCCATAAATTGGCAATGAGCATGACTTGTTGGTCTATAGAAAGTAGAATTTCAAATGGGAGGTGCTCATCTTCATCACATTGTTTTGGATTAAGGCAAAAACAGGTTTTGAAGGGACCCAAAACCCTTTATAAAAGAAGATCTGTTTAGACTTAACAAGACATTAAGACCAAATCGACCAATACAACAAAACAACCCCATAGAAGACAAATACAATGTAATATCAATGGGGTAGAGACAAAGCGAACCAAGGAAAGAGTTCCCAAAAACAAAGACATGGGTTTTAACAGAAGGATCCCACAACCTGAACCAAAACTAGAGAAAGACCAGAAAATCCAGCCAAGGCTCCCCCAACCAAAAACCATCAAGATTTACACTTTGCACTACTCTTGTGGGAACGAAGAGTCATATCAAAAGAGGGTTTTGAAAGCTTAGCATTCTTTCCCTTAACAGTAATCCAACCCTCCTCCACCTAAGCTGCATTGTCATGCCAAGCCAACAAAAGTCCACTATCAAGCAAAGAAGGAGAACCGATAGAAAGAGTAAACACCCTATTAGAGGAATCAAAAGCTTTCCTCCCAACATTAGAGGATTCTCCAAGATTGATAGTAGGAACACTATCACAAGACAAAGCAACCTGGAGCACAATCCCACTCACTTTTGGGGAAACACCATGTACAACCTTCTCTGCATCAACATTCCCTCCCTTTGAAATATCCAAAGATTCCATGTCAACATTCATTGGAGGGGATGTCGCAACACCCTATGAATCCGAAGCAACCACTTGAGAAAAATTCCTAGGTTGCTCAGATTTTTTCTCAATCGTATAGTGTTTTTAGAAGCCCCTTTCCACCATGAAGCTGCCATAGTCTTTTTCTCTAATCTGAATTGTGTAGCCGCATGACCTGTTTTAAAACATCTTCTACACCAAAAAGATAACCCCTCATAGTCCAAAGATTGAACCAAGCAACCCTTAGAAGATTTGAGCACAATCTCAACAGGCAACCCTTTTGAGACATCCATATCAACCAGAATACAGGAAAAAGTGGAGTGAAGAATATCGGAAGATTTGTCATCCACCATCAAAAAATCACCAAGGGCATCACCCACTTCCTCCAAAAGAGGATCAACCCAAAGATGAATGGGAAGATTAGGTAGTCGAACCCAAATCGGTATCTTGTTAAAAGATTAGGTTGCATCTTCATTATGCTCTATAGGTTGTGTTAGGATAACCGGTGAACAACTGAGAGCGGGGGGTGAATCAGTTGTTAACAGATTATATCATTTAATCCACTTAATAACCTTTAACTAGATTAAGTACCGGTAAAGAAGAAACAGATACTGGTAAGCAATAAAACTTAACAATGAAACAAATAATCAACACAATGCAATCATACCACATAACACCATGATTTGTACGTGGAAAACTCGGAAAGGGAAAAACCACGGTGGTAAGCCTACCCATAGTCAGATGATACTTCTGTAGAAAGTATGTGTTATAATGAGGAGCCTACACATGCAGGAAGGCACATTGCCTAGAGCGTACTGCTCATTACAAAAGAGTCTCATTGACTACAGAGGTTAAAACCACCTCAAGTTATATGGACAACAATCTAGAATAATGAACTGCCAAAGATAGCATCTACCATGGTTGATTATAGTCCTGATTAAGCTCAATACCAGAGGCCTTTGACCTCTTCCTTAATCCCAATTTGATCACCTATGATCGACTAAATCTCATTTGCATATGATATTGCATTCCATGACCATGACACATTATTACAATGAGATCTTACATCATTTTATACCAACCCTAAGGCCTAAACCAATTAGGTTGGCCACCTAAAAGATATTACAATAAGATCATTACATAAATTCATATTACAATGATATGCCATGTCAGCTTAAGACCAAAACAACAATAACCAATCCATAGAACATCTCGAAACATCCCGGTAACATGTAGAGTACACATTAACATGATACCGGTCCATAACATAGATAGGTACCAGACCTATTCTCGGTCCACCATGCCAAAGCAATGTCTTCAAGCAGTTGAAGCACGATCAAAGAACATCTTCAACATCCTGAAATCCATCTAGAAGCCGCACCAACACCACTTATGCATCCTGCCAAGATTCCTCGGTGAAAGCTCTGTCGGTTAAACCTTAAACCAATGCCGGTAAGAGTGTATGATAGCATCTGATTACCGAGTCAATATGAACTGACCAAAACATGCTCAAGGAACATGTAACACATGAAATCAAACATACTCCATTGATCCAAACATGCCGGAAGTGTCCAACAAATAGTCTCTTCTACCGGTAACACTAGTTCTTCTACCGGTAACCAAAACCTGTCTGCCGGTAACCAACCATAACAGCTAATGTTGACATCAATGACAAAACATCAATGCAACACATAATCAATTCATCCATAATGCCAACAGGTTGTTCTTCGGCTGTTTGAAGTGTATGTAACAAATCCAAAACATCAGTACTTGTTTTAGGCAACAATTGAACTGCACCAACATCAATGACTACATCTGTATAATATTGGTCATGCTGGATTTTGTAATTCAATGCATCCATGCCATGGTATCTATTAACATAGAAATCATAACTTTTTCCTTATAAATTAGTTCTTTGGAGAATTAGGATTTCCAAATGTTGCAATTTGCATGGCAAGGAAATAACAATTTCTGAAATGTCCTCCGAGAAATTAATTGTGTGCCCTGTATATTTGTATTGGCCTCCCCTTGCATGACTAAATCGTAAAATAGGAGAAACCCTTGCTATGATCATTTCCTCTACCTGGGAAAGACGCTTCAAAACGAAAGGCTGCTCACTTGGGTCCACATTGTTTGCAAAGGAGAAACGATGAATGCCTTTTTCAGCAGAACACCTCATGCAAACCATTTCATGCTTTGTAGGTTTAACAAGCATGCCGACATAGCTTTCTTTACAAACTGTACATGTTTGCGGGAGGCCCAAGTTGTCTATCCGTTTTCACAAGTTAGACAATGTGTGTTGAAAGGCAGGAGTCTGTAAGATATGTTGGAGAGCACTGGCAAGTGTTTGCGGAATGTTGTTTGGCTGAGGAAGATTTGATGGCAATTGTGAGAATGCCTGGAAGGCAACAATGGGCGCTTGATTGGTGCATCGCTTTAGCTCCCACTTCTTGGAGATTTCCTCTTTATGCTTCACATAGTAAAGCCTATTTGATTCTTTCTTCTTGGCTTTGTGCAAATAAGCTTGTTGTGTGGACGATTGAAAGGATATCTAATAGTTGTAAGATAAGAAAACTGTATTAGAAGTATAACAATTGAAGAGGGTAGGGATGCATGCATGTATTGTCACAACCCTCCTTTATCACCCTTTTTGATTTAAATACAAAACTCTATTATATTTCCTTGGATAAACTATTGAATGAATATTGTAAGGGAATAAAAAATAATAAACCACACACAAACATGGAAAATACATATATATTTTTTATTGGTTATTTAATTTCCCTCACCCAAATTAAGGCACATGTTGTAGGAGGAATAAGAAGCTTCTAGAGGCTTCTCCACCACCCTTGCATGTAACTCCTCCCACTAAGCCTAATCAATTTGCATGGAGGCCAAATTGGGAGAGAATCTCTTTTTTTTTCAATTAAAAATTAGGTAGTGGGAATTTGAAATTTCTTTTATAAAAGAGGTACAAGTTTCAAAATGAGTGTTGGCTATTCCATAAGAAATTCTGCAAGTAAAATTTTCCTTTGTAGTCAATTTTCATTTTTAGCTAAGGTTTTGTTGGGAGGATTTCTCTTCAAATTTGGAGGATCAAGGAAGACTCTACACCATTTTCAAGCACCCAGGTTCTCTCAAACTTAGTTTTGTGCATCTTATTCTTGTTGTAGATTAGATTTGATTAAATCATTTAGGAAATTAGAATCATTTGATAAAAAGTAGATTAAATTGTTTGATTCATTGTTTCAGACTCTTGATAAAAATTAGTTTCAGATAAGAAGTAGATTAAAATGAGAATGAGATTCATTTGTTTTAAATTCTTGATAAGAAATCAGTTTACATCAAACCTTAGATTAGAAAATAGAACTACATACTTTACGCCTTGATCCCGTGCCGAAGCGGGTATGTAGGCAGTCTTGGGACGGAGTTGTCCCTCGTACTCAGGCGTTCGTGGGTGGGGTCTAGGCTTGGTTGAGTAAGAATCCTAATTGGAAGATAAGATAATCAATTTAATTCAATGCATACTCGGAAGGAATCCCGTATGGATTCGCTTGACTTCCCGAGGCTTTAAGCCAAATTCCGAGGCGGAATTCAAGCTTGTATTATTTTTAATTACTCCTAAGGACGGCGACCTCGGTGCATTCTTGTTAGAAGAGTGTAGTACTTAGTGAGTGGCTCAGGACCCGAATGGTCCCGATGAGTCTAAGTCTCTGGCCAGAGCATCTCCTATCCCGTTTGGATGGATGCCTACCCCGTATGGGTAGATGCCTATCCCGTATTGGATAGATGGAAATTTTACGTCCCGTATGGACAATTGCCTAACCCGTATGGTTAGAAGCTCATCCCGAATGGATGAATGCCTAATCCTAATTGGATGGATGCCCAGAGTATGCAATTGAATAAAACATAATGAAAAAAAAAAAAAATACTCAATTTTTGTTGAATCAATTTTGGTGGGTTATTACATGAAATAGGAAATGAAGATGGGTTATTACATGTGGTATCAGAGCCAAGGGTTCAAATCTAGGCCTTGTGCTCACTTCAATTTACTCAACTAAGGAAATGTTTTACAATAATAGAAATTAAATTTTATTCTACACAAAAAAAAACAAAAAAAAAACTAACTACATAATTTAACTTTCAGGTAAAACCTAGAATGGCAAGAGGAAGAGGAAGAGGAAGAGGAAGAGGAAGAGGAAGGGGTAATGGAAGACGTACTAGGAGTCAAAGGGAGGAAAGCCATGAGGAAAACCATGAAGAAAACCATGAAGGAAACCATGAGGAAGATCATGAAGAGGATCGGCACAACCCAGGGAATAACGGAGATGGGGTCCAAGCTATAATCGACCTTCTAACCGAACAAAGAGATAAAATCAACTTCTTGGAACAATCGTTGCAGGACCTTAGGGAAAGGCAGAATGTCTATGAGAACAGAAGTGGTACTGAGAATGGGAACCCTGGTAGCAATCAAGGAAATGTGATGGGTAATGGAAAGGAAAATAACATATTGGAACTCTCCAAGGATTTAAAGAAAATCACCCCTCCTAAGTTCGATGGGAGGCAGATTGGTGAAGGGGCTGAGAATTGGCTAAATGAAATGGAAAAATATTTTGAGCTAAGAGATTTTAACGAAACAACCAAGGCTTTATGGGGCTCCTATCAACTCACCGGGGAGGCGGCTAGTTGGTGGACCAACACCAAGGAACAAAATGGGTATAACAGGGATACGATCACATGGGATCAATTTTTTCACCATTTTCGAGATAGGTGGCTCCCTCAATTGTTCTTTGATGAGAAAGTGACAGAATTCCATAATCTACGTCAAGGGCCCCTATCCGTTCAACAATATTGGGATAAGTTCACCAAGTTGCTTAAATATGTGCCTATGTACCAAAAGGATGAAGAAGGCCAAGCAAGGAAATTCATTTTGGGGCTGAATACCAACATAGGGGCAGAGGTTGATATGCATGGACCCAGAAATATGAATGAAGTACTTGAAAAGTCCCTAAGGCAAGAGAGGAAGATTCAAACACTAGCAGGACGGAACTATAATGGGAACCACTCATTTAAAAGGAAGCAAGAATTCAATGGAAACACTAATTTCAACAAGGGTCAAAGGAATAACTCTTCCGAAAGGAGACCACCGCCTAACCAATATCAGAGGAATGGAAATGATAATAACAGGGGCAATAATAACAGGGGCAATGATAACAGGGGCAACTATAACAGGAATGACCAACAGAACATGATAACTTATCCACCCAGGGGAAATGAAACAAGGAATGATCCCCCTAGAAATCAAGGTAGGAGAGGTCCTCCAGGTGGATGCTTTATGTGCGGGGAAAACCATTTTGCTAGAGAGTGCCCCAGGATGCAAGGACAAATTAGGGCCAATCAACCCCAACAAGGGCCCCAACAGAGGATTCATGCAGCGGTTAGGAACCAAAGAAGAAGATACCAGAATGTTCCCGTGGAAACTACAGGTACACTATTTGAACAACCAATATCAATTCTAATTGACACTGGATCATCTGAATGTTTCATCTCACCTGAATTAGTAAACAAATATGCATTAAAAGTTAATCAAATGGAGTCATCATGGACGGTTCAATATGGGGATAAGGCAACTAGAGAAGTAACTAAGTGTTTACCGAGGGCAAGGGTACAATTCCCTGAGTTCGAAACAAGGGTAGATCTCTATGTGGCACCCTTAGGATTATATGATGTAATTATGGGAATGAGTTGGTTAGCAGACCATCAAGCTAATGTAGATTGTTATAGCAAAGTTGTTGAATGTTTGGATGATGGGGGGAAAAGGGTCAAAATCCAAGGAAAATTTAAACCCATTAATATAGAAACTATCTCAGCAATGCAATTAAAGAAGGAAAGGAGAAGAGGGGGACAAATCTTTATGGTTGAAATTGATGAAGGAAAGGAGGAAAATACACCAACATTTGAAAATACCCCTTTCTTAAAGGAGTTTAAGGATGTTTTTCCAGAAGAACTACCCGGTTTACCCCCTAAGAGAAAGTTTGACTTTTCTATCGAAGTACTCCCAGGAGCTGAACCAGTATCAAAGGCACCTTATCGGATCAACACAACCGAATTACAAGAGCTCAAAATGCAATTAGAGGAACTCTTAGCTAAGGGATCAATAAGGCCAAGTGTATCACCATGGGGAGCACCAGTTTTATTTGTTAAGAAGAAGGATGGAACCTTGAGGCTATGCATCGACTATAGGATGTTGAACAAAGTCACCATAAAGAATAGGTATCCCTTACCTCGCATAGAGGACCTTTTTGACCAAATGAAAGGAGCGGCAGTTTTCTCAAAGATAGATCTCCGGTCAGGGTATCATCAACTCAGAATTAAGGAAGAAGACATTCCGAAGACAACTTTCAGGACGAGGTATGGACATTATAAATTCACAGTAGTTCCTTTTGGTGTAACTAATGCCCCAGCTGCATTCATGAACCTAATGAATAGTGTATTCCATGACTACTTGGATAAATTTGTTTTGGTATTTTTGGATGACATATTGATTTACTCTAGAAATGAAGAGGAACATTTAGTGCACCTACAAATTGTTTTGCAAAGATTGAGAGAACATAAGTTATATGGGAAATTGTCCAAATGTGCCTTCTTTGAGGAAAAGATTCACTATCTTGGGCATATAATATCAAAAGAAGGAATAGCAGTCGACCCAGATAAAATAAAGGCGATAGTAGAATGGCCAATCCCTAAGAATGTTTCAGAGGTAAGAAGCTTTATGGGGCTAGAAGGTTACTATAGGAGGTTTGTGGAAGGATTCTCTAAGATAGCAAACCCCATCACCTCGTTGCAAAGGAAGGGCAAAAGGTTTGTATGGACCGAGCAAAGTGATAAGGCATTTCAAATCTTGAAGGGAAAACTAACTTCAGCACCCATTCTAAAGGTACCAGATCCAAATGGACACTTCACAGTCATAACAGATGCTTCTATTGAAGGGTTAGGAGGAGTACTTGTCCAAGATGAAGGGGTAGTGGCCTACGAATCTAGGAAGCTAAAGACTTATGAAGTCAATTATGCACCCCACGACTTAGAGTTGGCAGCAATTGTGCATGCCCTGCAAAAATGGAGACACTTCTTACTAGGGAAGCCCTTTGAGCTTAAGTCAGATAACCAAGGACTAAAATACATCTTTACCCAACCTCACTTAAATGCCAGACAAAGAAGGTGGTTAGAGTTTCTAAGTGAATATGATTTTGAAATTGAATATATTAAGGGAAAAGAAAATAGGGTGGCAGATGCCTTAAGTAGGAGGAGACACTTGATGACTATAGCAACCTTCAAAACCTCTTTCAAAAGGCAAGTAATGGATGAACAAGGGCATGACCCATGGTATGAGCAAGTCAAATTAACTATAAGACACAACCCGACCGATCCTAAGGTCGAAGGGTATACATTAGATGAAGATGGGTTGCTCAGATACAATAATAGAATCTATATTCCTAATTCAGGGAACTTAAGGGAAGTAGTCTTGTCGGAGGCTCACAATGCCTCTTATTCAGGCCACCCAGGAGTTAACAAACTTTATGCAGATCTAAAGAAGTTATACTTTTGGCAAGGGTTGAAGGGCGATATTGTCAAATATGTAGCTAAATGTTTGGAGTGCCAAAGAGTAAAGGCAGAACATAGACACCCAGCTGGATTGTTGCAATTGCACGATGTACCTCAACATAAGTGGCAAGTTATTAGCATGGATTTTGTACAAGGGTTACCCATGTCACCTTCTAGGCATGATGCAATAATGGTAGTAATTGACAAACTCACTAAGGTGGCACACTTTATACCAGGAAATCTGACGGATGATGCACCCACCTTGGCTAGACGCTTCGTTAAGGAGATAGTTAGGTTGCATGGAATACCAGAGAAAATCATATCAGACAGAGATGCAAGATTCACTTCCAGGTTTTGGACCACTTTTCAATCAGGTTTTGGACCACTTTTCAATCAGCTCTAGGAACTCAACTAAATTTTAGCACCGCATACCATCTGGAAACCGACGGTTAGACAGAAAGGACAAATCAGATTATGGAAGACCTGCTTCGCATGTACTGCATGGACCAACAGAGGAAATGGGAAGAGTACCTACCTTTGGTAGAGTTTGCCTACAATAATACATATCAAACATCTTTGGGAATGGCACCTTTTGAAGCTTTGTATGGTAGACCATGTCGAACACCTTTGAGTTGGGATAGTCTTGAAGATAGAGTGATTATTGGACCAGATATGTTGAAAGAAATGGAAAGGAAAACTAAGGAAATTAGGCAAAGATTGAAGGAAGCCTCGGATAGGCAGAAAAGTTATGTAGACAAAAACAGAACACCAAGGGAGTTTGAAGTAGGAGAGAAAGTCTTCCTAAGGGTTAGGCCACACAAGAGTTCCATAAGATTTGGGAAAAAGACTAAGCTTGCACCTCGTTATGTCGGACCTTTTGAAATATTGGGAAGAATTAATCCAGTTGCTTATCGGTTGGCCTTACCTCCCCAATTGAGCCGAATCCATGATGTCTTCTATGTATCTCTTCTTAAAAAGTATGTACCTGATGAGAAACACATTTTGAATTGGGATGCTTTACAGGTCCAAGAAATGGGGGGAATAATGATAGAGCCATTCAGAATCTTGGAGAGGCGCCAGTGCCAGTTGCGCAACAAAGAGGTTGATCAGTGCAAAGTGCAATGGGACCAGTATGACGAAAAGAATGCCACGTGGGAGGATACTAAGGAGATGCAGTAGATGTTTCCTTTTTTGTTTTGAACATGAACTATAAACTCTTTTGAATGCATTTAATAAGTGCATCGGGACGATGCACAGATTAAGGGAGGGAGGATGTCACAACCCTCCTTTATCACCTTTTTTGATTTAAATACATAACTCTATTATATTTCCTTGGATAAACTATTGAATGAATATTGTAAGGGAATAAAAAATAATAAACCACACACAAACATGGAAAATACATATATATTTTTATTGGTTATTTAATTTCCCTCACCCAAATTAAGGCACATGTTGTAGGAGGAATAAGAAGCTTCTAGAGGCTTCTCCACCACCCTTGCATGTAACTCCTCCCACTAAGCCTAATCAATTTGCATGGAGGCCAAATTGGGAGAGAATCTCTTTTTTTTTCAATTAAAAATTAGGTAGTGGGAATTTGAAATTTCTTTTATAAAAGAGGTACAAGTTTCAAAATGAGTGTTGGCTATTCCATAAGAAATTCTGCAAGTAAAATTTTCCTTTGTAGTCAATTTTCATTTTCAGCTAAGGTTTTGTTGGGAGGATTTCTCTTCAAATTTGGATGATCAAGGAAGACTCTACACCATTTTCAAGCACCCAGGTTCTCTCAAACTTAGTTTCGTGCATCTTATTCTTGTTGTAGATTAGATTTGATTAAATCATTTAGGAAATTAGAATCATTTGATAAAAAGTAGATTAAATTGTTTGATTCATTGTTTCAGACTCTTGATAAAAATTAGTTTCAGATAAGAAGTAGATTAAAATGAGAATGAGATTCATTTGTTTTAAATTCTTGATAAGAAATCAGTTTACATCAAACCTTAGATTAGAAAATAGAACTACATACTTTACGCCTTGATCCCGTGCCGAAGCGGGTATGTAGGCAGTCTTGGGATGGAGTTGTCCCTCGTACTCAGGCGTTCGTGGGTGGGGTCTAGGCTTGGTTGAGTAAGAATCCTAATTGGAAGATAAGATAATCAATTTAATTCAATGCATACTCGGAAGGAATCCCGTATGGATTCGCTTGACTTCCCGAGGCTTTAAGCCAAATTCCGAGGCGGAATTCAAGCTTGTATTATTTTTAATTACTCCTAAGGATGGCGACCTCGGTGCATTCGTGTTAGAAGAGTGTAGTACTTAGTGAGTGGCTCAGGACCCGAATGGTCCCGATGAGTCTAAGTCTCTGGCCAGAGCATCTCCTATCCCGTTTGGATGGATGCCTACCCCGTATGGGTAGATGCCTATCCCGTATTGGATAGATGGAAATTTTACGTCCCGTATGGACAATTGCCTAACCCGTATGGTTAGAAGCTCATCCCGAATGGATGAATGCCTAATCCTAATTGGATGGATGCCCAGAGTATGCAATTGAATAAAACATAATGAAAAAAAAAAAAATACTCAATTTTTGTTGAATCAATTTTGGTGGGTTATTACATGAAATAGGAAATGAAGATGGGTTATTACATGTATGAGAGAAAGGACACACACACACACACACACACACACACACACATACAATTCTCTACCTATTAGGACAGGGACATACATAGCCACATAATATATACATATATATCTATCTAGTTATATATTTATATACACATTGACATGTTTATATATATATTCACATGTGTGTGTGTGTGTCCACATACATATATATATACACTGATATGTATATTTATATACACATGTACATATTTCTATATATTCATATGTATCTATATAATTTTATACATATATCTATATACACATATGTACATAGATATACGTATGTATGCAAATATGTATAAAATTATATAGATACATATGAATATATAGAAATATGTACATGTGTATATAAATATACATATCAGTGTATATATCTGTGTGTGTGTGTGTGTGTGTGGACACACACACAATTTTGTTTTTAATGTACATGTATTTTATTTTGCAGTTTTATATTAAGGAAAGTGCAACCAAATCAAGGCAGACACATAGACACATAATATATATATATATATATATATATATATATATATATACACATATTTATACACACACACACGTTTGTATATATATGCACACACACACACACAAATATATATATATATATATATATATATATATATATATATATATATATATATATATATATAAGTACATATGTATATAAAAATACTTATGTATGTATATATATTTATGTGGCCATATATATATATATATAGATAGAAATGTAAATGTGTGTGTGTGTGTTTTGATGCATAGAGGATTTTTTGTTTGTTTTGTATGTGTATTGTATTCTGCAGTTTTATATAAAGGAAATTGCAAAAATTCAAATTTATTCTGCAAGGCAAGTAACTAGGATGGATGAGTATGTATTCGAACACATCAAAGATTGAGAATGGTTGGGGCCTTGTAGTGTGGAATGCCGCGAGGACTGCTACAATAGTTGTCAACCACCTTGTGTATTTCAAAGTACATTTACATATGTATTTATGTATATACATAGATGTACATTCTTAGTGTTGTATGTGTGAGCACATAAATATATATGTACATGGATGCATCTATATATAAATATGCATGCATAGAGGTAGATTTGCATGGAGACGGTCAAAAAGTAAGTTGAAGCATTTTGGAATTTTTGTTCCAACCATTGAAAGAAAGAAGGCAACATGAAAAATGCACAAAAAAAGATTAATTTAAGCTGGAGATAACAATAATTATGACTGAATGCATGAAAAAACAGTAAATAAATATAATTTTAACTATGTAAATGCAATAGGAAAGTTTTTGGTTATGCATGAAAGAAATATTTAAGCATCATAACGTAATGAAATGAGAATTGAAGGAGAGCAATAAAGAAGTGAAATGTTTATTATATTAGAATATGTAACTGTACATAATCGAACCAATGTAATCTGTAATAAGAAGTGTAAAATAAAATTTCAAAACCGGGGAAGAAACATAGTGAAAACAATAGAAAGTTTAAATACCTTATTGATCCTTCAGTTTAAATACAGTGCCAAACGTAGGGACATTTAGACAACTCATTACAAATATGAGTGTAGTCTAAGCATGACACAATGAAACCATTTATAAAAAAATAAGAATTAGAAGAAAGGACAAACTTTCTTGTAGCTTGTTTTACAATATATGTATAGTTCAAACAATGGAATAAAGACATCAGGTAAAGGATAATCCACAAACATTTGAAAAACAAGTTATAAAAGCAGCATATTTTTCTTCATCATTGCATATAGACAAATACAATGGAAAACTTAATGACATAGCAGGAAGCGTTTACAAATGTATGAAATTTATATATGTACAGAGCCATTTTAAATGAAGAACCAAACACATATGCACATACACAGATAGAGACATATAAACAAAGGCATAGACAGTGTAGGAATGAATGGAATAATAACAAGTGTATACGAACACACAAAGACATAGCTAAGTATACAGTTGTGTGTAGATATAATCTTGTGTGGTTAAACACTTATTTTGTCTACACCCCTATGCCTACATATGTGTAAGTGCACATATGAAACTTTTTTTTCACAAAGGCAACCGTTCACAAAGACATGAAATTTATAAAAGGATAGAGACAGTTATGAATAAGAACCAAACATATATGCACATACACATATGGAAACATACAAACAAAGGTATAGTCAGAATAGGAATGAGTCAATTGTGACAAGCTTATATGAACACACAAAGATATAGTTAAGTGTATAGTTGTGCGGATATATAAGCCTGTGTGGTTCAATGCCTATTTTGACTATGCTTATATGTCTACATATGTATAAGTGCACATACAAAAGCCTTTAGTGTATGCATATGTATATGTATCTTAGGTAAATGTAAAGAGCTGTAAACTGTAAGTAACTATTAAACAAACGTCATTACAACAACAAGTGGAAATGCCATCAATGCCTTCAAAACTTAAAAAAACGTATTGTTTATCTATCATTGTAATGATTGTTATAGAATAGTCGATAATGTTGGAGAATCACATGCATAGAAAATATGTCAAAATTCAAAAGAGTTAACATGACAAGTCATATATCAGAACAAAGTAATTTAAACAACCAAGGGGTGCAACATGGTGCTAAGGTTGTGCAGAGAGGCGAGCAATCTCTGTAAGCAAAGCAACACACTCAAGTTCATAATCAAGCTTGCACACTTTGTTTATCACTACCTTCAACTTGCGCTCAAAATTGTATGTGTTGGTAGAGACCAATAGAGTAAACGTGTAGTGATTTGAAACAACTGTATCAATCACAACATGAGGTGTTTTTGTTGTGGTCATGTCATATTGGAGCATGCAAAGCTCTTTTGCAGATCTTTTTATTAAATCTATCCCCACCTCATCAAAAGTAGTTGCCCAAAGAGTTCCTGTTGCATCTTGCAGTTTCATTGGTGAAAGGTATTTGTAATTGCATTCAACCATGCTTACTTGACATCTAGGGCATACCCATGAATCATCACTTACTAGAGTGCATTTTTTTTGCACTCTTTACCATTAACTTTTAGTGGACAAGCTGTGTAATAGAAGTTATCATCTTTTATGCTTATAAATCTAAGAAGAGCAACTATAGTGGTTTCAATTGTTTCTGGTATAGCACTCATGCGTTCAAGAATTAATGCAATAGTCATCCTGTTGTATCTTCCATCAATTTGAGTGCATCCTGAAGACAATGCATGAGGATGAAATGGCATAGGGCCTCTCAGTGTGAGGGGTTCTACCTCTGGGAAAGGAGGGTTAATATGCAGTGTTGTTGCAGATGTCATATTGACAACCTTGCCATTGAAATACCCTACACGATCATTGTGTACATCAAGGATAAGAACTGTATTAGGTTTAATCATATTCTGTAAGTCATGGCATGTTTGTTCTGATGCTGCCCCCCATAGATTGACATCAATTGTGGAAGTTGACATATCATTAATTTTTACAATTCTCTTCTTAGTTTGAGTGCCATCCTTTCTATGGACTGCGATGACATCCCCAACATACACAACAACACCGATGATGTCAACCAATGTATTATTAGTCAACCAAACCACTTCACTAATAGGGATGAAAGGGGAGTGGTTCTCAACAGGGCCAACATCAAGGGTACATCGTTTCAATATTGAAGCATCATATAAGAAGATCTCTAGATGGTTGTTTAATTTATTTTATTTTGTGTTTGCCTCCTTTATGGAGCCCTTTGAAATGACATAGTGAGCGCCCACCTCAACACGATGGTAATGTAGTTCAACAATTTGATCAAAGCATGTGACCCTAACCTCACAACCCTCGCGGTCTACAATGTCAAAGCTAAACACTTGCCCATTCCGGTTAGGTGTACTATATTGATGTTTTTTTTTGTTTGCTCGCCACCTTTCCCTTGATGGTCCATTTGTTTTGGTAGAGATTTAAACTTTTTATAGGGCTTATGTTATCAGAGGTGCTACTTTGTGGAGATGGCAGTGCAACACCAAACTGAAGGGAACGTTTAGAGGATGAAGGAGTTTCCCAGCCCAACATTTCTGGTTCTTGTTCTTTGAATAGGTACGCAGGTTTCTCAAAGAATTCACAGTTACTTTGTTTGACCTCTAGACTGAGTATAATTATAGTCCTGTAAAAAGAAAACGGTGTTATTTAATTTTCTGAAGATTGTTGCAGCAAAGGATAGAACATCAAAGAAGGATATGAATGTAAACATAGTGTGTTTCCTACCTTGTGTTCCATACATATTTGCAAGTATAGCTTGTCAAGAGAACCAAATAAC
Organism: Cryptomeria japonica; assembly: GCF_030272615.1. Classification (NCBI taxonomy): domain Eukaryota; kingdom Viridiplantae; phylum Streptophyta; class Pinopsida; order Cupressales; family Cupressaceae; genus Cryptomeria; species Cryptomeria japonica. The sequence continues at coordinate 381,393,464 of NC_081407.1, forward strand.
CTATTTTTAGTGTCTGAAGTATCAGATCAACATACTTAGGGGGCAAAATTGCCAACTACATGTACGTACCATCAAACAACACAAGTTTGTATCTTTGCATGTCATCTTCGACACCCTGCATTTTCTGGAATGACAAAACCTAGAATAATGCTGAAGGAAGGTCATCTCTAGCATTGATAGATTGAATTGCATATGGGGTGGGGGAACATTGTTGGGCAAGCGCCTACAATAAGATAAGATCAACACTGAGGAGATATTGTAGAGGGGTAGTAGCAAATATATATGACCATCCCTTCATACAGAAGTGACTTTATTTGAATGCATGCAGTTAAAAAATGTTGAGCCATTGGAGGATGCAAGGGTATAGACAACCATCAACGAATGAATGCATAACTACATTTGTATATGCCAAAAAATAGAGAGCATGTACAAATGGAAGGCATGTAATCAGTTGAAAATGTATTATGAACAACACATATACTGAAAGTAATGACCACAAAGTTGTGGTTGTGAGTAGATAGAATGTATCAGCTTACCGAAGAGGCCGTGACAGACTGTTGCGGACATTTAGAAGAAGATGATGGAGACGACATATTGAAACGAGATCTTTAAAATTCAGAGGAAGGATCTTCTATGGCAACACTAAACGACTATAAAACAAGGAGGACGAGAAAAAGACATGCAACTTTAGATTAACATAAAAAATGCATTAATGCATGTTATTCAGAAAGCAATTGTTGGAGAAGCCGAAGACAACCTTTTTTTATCATTCTTAAACAAGTCATTAATAGATGGAAGAAGGCATGACTAAGAAGTGGTTTTTGTGTTTGAAGGGATCATTGCACTTTCCAGGGTACATTTATTAAGAATCTCTTGTAATATGTTTAGAGACGTTTTTAGTTTTTTCAAAAAACTAAAAATTCAATAGTTTGTATACAAAGAAAGGTATTCACAGACAAAGACATGTGCAAAAATAAAGAACATAGTCATATGGACATAATTTTGTGTGTTTTTTTTTAGCCATAGAGAAGAAGGCATTTAATTTGTAGAGAACACATACACATATGCTAAAAGAAGGATGCCTTACCTCACTTTGGTGGAAAAAGGCTTTCACTTTCAGTGTGAGGAAAGGAGTGTTGTTGCTTGGACTGGTATGTTGCCTTGTAGAATAAACTTGATTTTGACCATGCAACTTCAGATTAAGATAAAGAATTAGCATTAATGCATGTTATTTAGAAAGCAATTGTTGGAGAAGCCGAAGACAATCTTTTTTAATCATTCTTAAACAAGTCATTAACAGATGGAAGAAGGCATGACTAAGAAGTGTTTTCTATGTTTGAAGAGATCATTGCACTTTCCAAGACACATTTATTAAGAATCTCTTGTATTATGTTTAGAACCTTTTTTAATTTTTTCAAAAAAATGAATATTCAACAGTTTGTATACAAAGAAAGGTATTCACAGACAAAGACATGTGCATAAATAAAGAACATAGTCATATGGACATAATTTTGTGTGTTTTTTTTAGCCATAGAGAAGAAGGCATTTAATTTGTAGAAAATAAGGTCAACAATGGCTGCAAAACATACAAGACAACATTGTAATAACACGATTGTAATAGTATATATTGGGTTTTATATAGTCTACAATACTATGCTTTCCTATTTCTCTATAAGCAAAAATAATTTCAATAGTATATATATATTGGTTGGGTTTTATACTCTACAATATTGTGCTTTCCTATTTCATATATATATTGGTTGGGTTTTATATAGTCTACAATACCATGTTTTCATATTTCTCTATAAGCAAAAATAAGTTCAACTGTGTGTGTATATATATATATATATATATATATATATTGGTTGGGTTTTATACTCTACAATACTGTGCTTTCCTATTTTTGTCTAAGCAAAAATAAGGTCAACAATGGTTGCAAAACATACAAGACAACATTGTAATAACACCATTCTAATAGTTTATATATATATAGGTTGGGTTCTATACACTCTACAATACTGTGCTTTCCTATTTCTGTCTAAGCAAAAATAAGGTCAATAGTGGCTGCAAAACATACAAGACAACATTAGAATAACACCATTCTAATAGTTTATTTATATATATTGGTTAGGTTCTATACATTCAACAATACCGTGCTTTCCTATTTCTGTAAAAGCAAAAATAAGGTCAACAATGGCTGCAAAACATACAAGGCAACATTGTAATAACACCATTCTAAATCAAAGTCTAAGACCCACAACACATTGCCCTATATAAACATACACGACTCTAAAACCCTTCTAATTCACTCTTTAAAACATAAAAGATAGTACGAGTGAACAATAATTGGTACTACTAAATCAAGACTTCATCTAACTTCAAACTTGTACCTTCTAGTCTATGGATCAAAACATAAGATTATCAAAATTAAAGTAGAGCATAGAAGTTTTATTTCCTAAAAGGGCATAATTTTATCTCATACCATAATCTTATTTAATAGGCAAAAATAAAATCGCAAGGATTCAAAAAGTTCTATACAACAACAATAAATGTCAATGGCCGTACATAATTACAAATAATTGAAATTTCTTATTTACTTGCAATTTCTTATTTACAATGCTATCACAATAACAATGCAATTTCAGAAATAATTCTCATGTACTTAAATTGCATAGCTTACATGTACACAATTTCAAAAACAATTTATTTGCAATTTCAGAAATAGTGCAATCTTATTTACTTGCATTGTTATTGTGATTACTTGCTATTTACTTGCATTGTTATTGTCATTGCATTATAAACAAGAAATTGCAAGTAAATAAGATTGCATTGTTTATGAAATTGCAATTTCTTATTTACAATGCAATGCAATAACAAGAAAATAATTGAAAGTAAATAAGAAATTGCATTGTAATTTTGGTAACAAGAAAATAATTGAAATTTATTTTCTACATCAACTATTAGAAGAGGGCTCTTTTGAAAATGCTAAATTGTTAAAGTTTATTAAAAGTTGTAGATTTGACTATCAACTACTATGCAATCCAAGAGCTGTGTGAGACACAAACTAAAATAGAAGAAGAATGACCTAGCTACCAACAAATATTTAAAAGAGACACTGTTATATCTAAAACCCTCAAAAGCGTGAAAACCCAAAACCATGAGCAAAATCAAACATTGAATTGGAGAACGAAAAACTTCAAAGAAGTGTACTGCTAGAATTCCTTGACCATTACTCTTGTAAACCTTCAAATTGCGAAGGTACCCTTTAAACCAGTAAGAACCGTACTGCTAAAGGGAGTGAAGCTTGTTATTAAAACAAAAACCAGTAAAAACTCATGTAGCTCATCAATACAACAAAAACCAGTAATATCCCTAAAGCTGTAGGGTGCGAAGTTTACAATTAAAACAAATAATGGTAACTGTAGGACTTTCAGAAGAGAACATCCAAAAAAACTATTGCAAATCCTTTCGCTTGGACATAATAAATCATTAATACCCTAGGCACATTCTAGTGCAGGCATACATTAAGCCTTCGAAATGAAATAATAAAATACAAAAGCTATTGAAAACCCACAACCCATTGCAGGAATACATAAAGCCTTTGCATAAGCATTGCTTACATGTACACACAATAGACGCTCCCTTTGACGTGCAACAGGAGTGAACCTGAAAGCCCAAAAATCCTAATGGGTTTTCTTCAAACAAAATTGTAGAGGGCTCTTTTGTATAACGAATTACAAATTGGGTTAACATTACAAAAAAAAAAGCTTTGTAGCTGCCAAAAATTCTAAAATTACAAATTGGGTTAACATTACACAAACAAAAGCTTTGTAGGTGGTCATAATAGCGCACCTCCACTCGCTCTAATGCCTTCAACAAATAGCAAGCAATATGAATCCGCTCACACCAAAACCGTCTACTTAGCAACCGACACACATAAGAAACAAACAAAACCCTAATTAACCAAAAACTTGCAGAGTAACAACAATGCCGCGATATCAATCCAACCACACCAAAACCGTGTGCTCAGCGACCACCACACACAACCACCCACCGAAACCCTAATGAATCAAAAACTTCAAGACTGAAAACAATGCAGACAAAAATGACAAATGGAAACCAAAACAAAAGGCCTCACATTAGGGTTCGTTGGTTTCGTCGAGATGCATGCAAGCGAGGACACATGTCATAATCGACGACAACAAACACCAAATAGCTTTTTAAACCCGGTCGCCGAAAAAACTTAGTGGTGGCCGATAAAATTTACCGTCGATCGCCGCAAACAGTCACCCATTGATGGAAACAACCCTCCACCACCGTCGGTGCCGGAAGGTTGACAGTTTCCGGGGCAAAAGCCTGCACTAAAGCCTATCGGCTTAATTAGATTAATCTTGTTATTTTACAAAAATAACTAATGACTAATAATTACAGCGTAGCTCTCAAATTTAATGATATGTAGCTTTTTTTAACATTTTAACCTATAATTTATAAAAAAATAAATATACCAAATAAATGATATATTATAAAAGGAAGAAACTATAAATTTCTTTTTATACTTTTGTTTTAACTTTTTTTTTATCTTAATATATTAATACAAACAAGAGTTTTATAAACTCAAACATATTTGCCAAGTAGACAACAATTGACCATCTTGAACAAAGTATCGTCCTAGTAAATCGCTGAGGGAGAGGGACTCCCCGTTGCCTCTACTCACCATGGTTCAAGGGCCCGGACAAATCTATCTAGATGGGGCCATCTATGCTCCTTCATGTTTATTGATTATTAATAATTTTTTAATATATTCGTAAACAATAATTCCATAAATCCTTAAATATAAAGCTTTACTATCTAAAATGATTTCAAATTTCAAATTGTCAACAAAATCATTAATATTCAAGATATATTAAAAAGAAATATTCTACATGTACTCTCAAGAAACAGTTGTCAATTTAACAATTGTTGGCGAAGCTTCTAGAGATGGAGCTCTCGCCTGCTGCAAAGTCTTTCGCTCCAAAGTTTGCAGAGGCCGATACCCTTTTGGGCGGAGATCCTCATCCAACTATGCTTTTGGGGCCCAATTCTCCTTCATGGCTGCTTTACCTACAAAGGTTAATGGCCTTTTGGACACACCTCCTCCCGCTGCACATTTGGAGCTCGACTCCACTCCTTGACGGCTCTTGTTGGAGCCCATACTACATCACTCTACTCCTTTCGAGCCTTTGTCGATGCAGTTTGGGCTGGATGATCACCTGGTCGTGGGTGGTCTTGGCTCCCTGGCTCTACATCCTACCTCTGGTACTGGGGGTTTAGTGGTGGTGTTGCCCCTAAGAGGACCATTTTTACTATTGGGATCAAAGTTTTGCTCATGTGGATCTCCACCCTGTCCATGGGAAGCTTCGCCCGTTTCCTTGTGCCAAAACCTCCCGGTCATGGTGATCCGGGTGGATATATTTTCCACCAAAAATTCACAATGCTCCAATAGTTTCGGTAACAGTTACCAAAAAAGATATTTATGGGGTTTGATCCCGTGATCAGCCACATACAAGTTCTTTGCTCCACCACTCAACCGCGAGATCACCGCTGACTAATATAGGAGGCTGGTTTATTTTAATGACTAGCAAATCGCTAAAAGGAGATGCATGAGAATTGAACCCCCGACCTCCTAGCTCCCGCAGATGGCTCTAAACCATTAAGGCATGCGATAAATTCGACATTTAAATAGCAAATAAGTTATTTAAAGAAGCACGTTGGGATAAGGCCGAAATTGGAGGTCTCGGGTCAAGCTCGAGCCCCTCTAAAATAAAACATATAAACCCAAATATATTATCAAGACATATTTTTAACGAGCTATGATTATTCTTAAAAGATTTTAATGTTGTTTAAAGGGGATTTTTGAAGATTTATTGTTGTAAATGGGAGATAGGGTAGATTTTCAAAAATCATATGGTTATGAACCAAATTTGGCAAAAAAAAAAAGTGTATAAAAGGGGGTAGCTTAGGAGTTTGAGTGTGTGGTGAGTTGTGAGAGAATTTTCTTGGAGAGTTTGAGTGTTCAACTTTGTGCATCAGAGGAGATTCATACTGTTGCACTTGAAGGAGGAGAACTTTGTAACTCTTTGTAATCAGAGACTTGGAACTTTGTCCAGTTGAAGGCCTTGTAACCACTATTGGAGCATAATCAAGGATCGGTCACTCTGTTGGAGAGGGACCCGGAGACGTAACCATATTGGTGAACTCCGTTATCAACTCGTGTTCCTGTCTTCTCTCTTTAGTTAAATTCATCACTTTATTATTGTTGTGTTTCTTTAAGCATGTAATTACGTTTTTAAGACCTTCTATTTTATCGTTATAATAGTTAATCATACACGTGCAACAGTCATAGATCCTAACATCAGATCACATGGTGTGCAGCCAGGAGGATGTGGAGAATGAGGGTTTTTACTAGCACTACGATTTGGTTTGCAGGTTCTCAGGTCTTTGGTCTTTCCTTTTGGATATCTATGATTGGGTTTCAGAATTCTAGATGTCTTTGGTTTTGAGTAAGATTGGGCTCTTACTTTGTGTCAAAGGTTTTTTTTATTGCTTTCTTTGTTTCTCTTAATGATAGACATTTGGTGTTAAGTAAGTTGCGGGTTTGGGGTGCACACTTTCTTTTGATTAAATCTTGGACAGCTTTTAATCCCCTTATCGAACCATTCAATGTGTGTTTGGTGTGGGTCCGTCTCTTTGACTTCCCTTCTAATTTTGGGAGGTTTCATGTTACGAGGCTATTGGCAATTCCATAGGTCACTTCTAGAAGGTAGATGATTTTTTTCCTTCATGGGGCATTCTACTCTTACGTGCATTATGGTTGATACCGACACTTCCAAACCCCTTCATGGTGATGTGGTTTTGATGGTGGGCAATAGGTCATGGACTCAAATCGTTGGATTATGAGGGCCTCTCTTTTCGATGTTGTTGTTGCTTCTCAACGAATCACTTGGTTACATATTGTACTCTCTCACATTGTAAAAGCCTTAGTACTTGGTGGAAGGATGCTAATAGTGGTCACCTAACTGTCCAAGCCTTTAGATCTTCTTATGATGATTCCTAAGATGATGATGGCTCATCCTAGGATGATATTGAGCCTCTTATTGTTGGTGTAGTCTCCTCTAGCCCCATCGATCCTTCTCAGCCTATAGCTCCTATTCAACTCAAGCCTTCGGTGGATGATGATATGCTTTGTTAGCACTCCACTCTTTTGTTGATAGACCCTCAAAGGGGATCTCCCCTCTTGCTTCCCATTATAATGGTGTTCTAGATGATTGTATTGCCTGGATTGTTGTTCGCCGCTAGAGGAAAGGTTGTCCTTTCTCATCTTCCCATTCTCTTCCTCGAATTGTTAGTGATGTCCTTACCCAATCTTGATGTGGGTTGCTTGTTCTACAACCTGCATGTTGTAGTCGTCTATATTGGCCTATTTTTTGTTGTGAGTAGTCAACTCTTGACTTCTTGTTTGTGATCTTTTTGGCTATTTGGGTTGAGCACCTTTTTTTGGCTATTTGGGTTGAGCACCTTTTTTTGGTTGATCTATCTAATTTGGTGTTCTTTTGTATTGGTATTAGGGCCCATCCCTACTTAATTAATAAAAAATAGTTGTCATTTAAAAAAAAATGTTAGACATGATTGCTATAACATTCAAAGCCTAGTTTCTTTTTCTTTTTTCTCTTTAACTCGTTATGTGGTTCTAGAGATGTAGGTTTTTTATTATGTATATTTTTGGCAACATATCATATTGTGACATGTATATCAATAGATTTTGTTGTGTTCAATTTTTTTTAAGTGTGGAAGGTATTTTATTTTATAGAGGTGATCTTGGATATTAATTGTCTTTCATTTCAATTTCAACATGATATTAGCTTGTTGACCTTGTTTCCTTCTTTTTAAATTCTCTTAATTTACGTTATTAATAAATTGTGAAAATAATATAGAAGACAATATTATATATAGTGATTTCTTGGATAATGCTACAATAAAATCTTACCTTACTATTGCAAACATCTTAAAATAGATCTATTTTCAATCATACAACTTAATAGATCCCATACTTCTTCATGGTCATTGATATTTATTTATGACTAATGAATTCCAAATTCTAAACCTCTTGATGCCTTATCCCCTGAAAAAAGGTATAAGGTTGAGAGTGATGGATATTAAATTTTATATAAATTCATGTGATATGCAAAATAGTTTTTGATATTTTTTTCTTAGGTATACATTTACATTTATTTATAATTTTTTTTTATGTGATTTGTTTAAAAAATGGTTGGTTGAAATTTGTAACTTACAAGTTCGAGCATCGTGTAATGGTAATATCACATAAAAAAATCTAATAGTTTTTTTTGCTACAAGAAAAAGCATATTCAACTTGTATGGCTCACTTGGTTAACATCCCTTGATGACTAGTTTTTTCTTTAAAGAGGGGTAAACACTTTTGCCCCTGAGCTATGAACCCATGAGGTCACAAATGAGGGACCTCGTCCCTAGTTAAACATTCAACAATAACACCCCAACATGGTTTGAACTTTGATGTGAAGAACAACAACACCACAACTTAACCATCAGAACATGCCAATAATAGCTCCCCTTGATGCATCGTTAATGCCCACCATTTCTAGAATTTACTTTTCAAAGGTAATATTTTACACATATGAACACAATTTTTAGTGTTATTTTTCTACTCTATACAATTTTCAAGAGCTTAATAGTGCCATACTTCATTTCACTAGATTTCATCATTTTATCTTGACAACAAATTTTTTAAAATAAAGATGACTTATTTTCATTATGGTAGCTTGTTTTCATTATATTTTTGAAATATAGAAGCATTATAAAGGCCCTCTTTTTAAGTTGCATATTTTGAAGGAGTTTTCAATTGATGCTATGCATCATTTTTAATCTGATGTAGAGGGCTCTAATGCCTCATTTTCCAATTTTTTCATACATGCAAATTTTGAAAATGACTCCTCTTTTATGCATATTGAAGCAATAATTTTTCTTCCCCATTTATGACATGATGTTAGACTTATTTTGTGTTGTAATACAACATAATTGTGAGACCCACTTCTCTTCCTTTACTATAGACACATGGATATATATTATTCTATGTTATGATTATAGTCTATGTTAAAACTTATATGATGTTAGAGTAGAATGCCACTAATTACTTAAAAATGATTTGGTGAATTAATGATTGTGAAATTTTTCACATTTCTTAGTTTAGATTTTACTATTTATATTTAGTTGTTGTTATGTATTTCTTTTAAAATGAATTTGATTGTGTAAATTGAATTTTGGTGAAATTTAGATAAGTGCTATGTGTTTATAATAGTGTGTAAATATATTTTAAGTGATGGATTGAACTTATTATTTGACTTTTTTTTAATCATAATGATATCATTTAATTATAATATATTTATGTTGCATATGTCACACAAGTAGAATATGATAGTTTCAAGGAAGGAGGATGTAAAGCATTGTTTATTTCTCAAAAGAAAAACATTGCTCACAAAAGCAAAGTTTTATTTCATGATAATGAATAACCAACTAAAACAACACGTACTTCAAATTCTAACGAACATTTAGGTGTCATCGTAGAAAAAAATTAATTACATGAGAAGCATTACTGAAGAAATTTATGAACCAGTTTATGGTGAAAAGGAAAATGAAACAGATTAAGAATCTATTCAAGGCATAAATACAATAAAAACTAGAGTTCATAATTTTGTTGAAGATACTATGGATGAGCTAATGGATATTCCCATGAGCGATGAAGAAGAATGGGAACAATTAACAAAAGTGGATTTAGAAAATATCCATGTAGAATCTCTTTCCCATAACACACATCTAGAACAACTTCAACTCAGTTTTACAAATGGATACATTTTAAGCATAGATGAATTAATAGATCCATATGTTGTGCTTTGTGTATGGTATGATTATTGAAGAAACTTTAATGATACTAAAACAATGTGGAATGAGGGACAAAAGATAAATTATGTAGTAAGATTATTTTTTGTAAAATTCACAAAAAAGCTTATTCGATATCCATATGTTGCACTTTGTGTATAGTATGATTATTGAAGAATCTTTTATGATACCAAAACAACGTGGAATGAGGGACAAACGATAAATTATGTAGTGAGATTATTTTTTGTAAAATTCAGAAATTGATGGGAAGGAATTCACATATTTAAATCTTTGGTAGTTTAAAATCGGGGACTTTCTCATCGATCAAGCTTTATGGGTTATGATCTTTCGCCTTGAAACCTATGTTTATGTCAATAGAAAACTCGGTTGTGTTGGATAGAAAGGTGATAATTCTTATTAGGATTTTCTCATCCAATTCAATGCTCTTGAATATTTCATGAGAACCCATAATGGAAAGCTTGTGAAAAAGTTAGGGAATTTGTACTAAAGCTACATACCTACTAAATAATCTTTTTTCTACTAAATAAATGCACACTTTTTGGATGGATGAAATTCATTCTATTGTGGACTACATACATACATTTAACATTATTATGAGTCAATTAGAACTAATTGGTGTGAAAATAGAAGACAAAGATTGATGCATACCTTTGTTATGTTTTTTCTATTATTGGTATTGATGCTCTGGAAATGGGGACAAGGCAACAACAAAGTTCAATGTTAATAAGTTAGTTTCAACCATAAAACCAAAACAAAGAACTAAAAACCATTCCAAACATATCAAAAGAGATTTCAAAAAGTATGAAAGAAGTTTAACAAAATAAAAGAAAGGAGAAGAGCCTCCCTAAGATGCTTCCATGATGCCTTTTGATGCTTCTCCCTTGTTTCTCCCCTCTCCAAGTCCCAAATGAGTGTAGCTCTCAGCTTTTAGCACTAGCCATGGATGCCATATGGAGATTCAAGATGGTTGAATATGATAAGCAAATGCTATCTAAGTGTAGACAGTGATGCTATGAAAAAGCTCTATGCTAATACCTATATAACAACAATACTCTAATGCTTTCTTTTTTGCTTGAGGAGAAGGGTTCTATTTATAGAAGAAATGGGGAAATGAAGGGTTAAGATTGAGCAATCTTAACAAGGGTTAGGATTGAAAGATATTCAATCCATGTGAGACTTTCAACTCAATCTCATGTTGACAAGTGTCACCATGAGGAGGCTTGAGAGGAGAGATAAGGAGCATTAAATGTTTGAGGGGACATGATGGTTACCCTAGGGGGTTGGGTTAGGGTTAGGTTAATGGATATTCCTTTTATCCAAGGGATAAATGAATGTGCAAGGGTTAAATGGTTACCTTAATCAAAGAAACAAATGCTTGAGGAGACACATGGGTTACATGAGGGTTAAGTTAGGGGTCAAAGTCCTTAACCATGAGTGCAAGTGGAATTAACCATTAATGGTCATGAAAGACATAAGTGGTTTTGAAGACTTTAGAGGTTAATTTGTTGAACACACAAAGCATTAATTGTTTTTCAAAGACTTTGGAGTCTTTGAGAAGTGACTCCAATTTGCTTAGGAATGTGACAACATTTAGGGGATGGATTAGGTTAATTAGGAAGGGTTTAAAAGAATCTAGAAGGGGTTTAGGCATGCAAGTGGATTTTGTAGGAAAATGCAAGTGGGAGGAATTTTGGTATTTTCAATTAAAATAAAATATTTTATTTCAATTAAATGGTGTAAGTTGCATTTGGATAAATATTTAAATAAATATTAATTTATTTAAATGAAAAAAAGGAAGATAAAGCATTTAAATGCTTGAAGACTTTGAGGGAAACCATTAAAGGCTTAAGAAGACTCTACAAGGAAGCCATTAAGTTTGAAGACTTTAAGAGAAACCATTAAAGACTTGATAAGACTCTAGAAGGAAGCCATTAAGTTTGAAGACTTTAAGGGAAACCATTAAAGGTTTCAAGTGGGTGAGGATAAATAAGATTTTAAATAAATAATTTTTTTATTTAAAATAGTTATGCAACTTGCATTTGTAGGAAAATGCAAGTGGGTGGAGGATAAAGGTGATTTATATAAATGATTTATTTAAAATAGTTGTGCAACTTGCATTTGTAGGAAAATACAAGTGGATGGAGGATAAAGGTGATTTAAATAAATGATTTATTTAAAATAGTTGTGCAACTTGCATTTGTAGGAAAATACAAGTGGGTGGAGGATAAAGGTGATTTAAATGAATGCTAATTTATTTAAATGTGAGAGGTGGGATTTTGGGGGATTTAAATAAATATTAATTTATTTAAATGTGAGAGAAGATTTAATTAAACAAATATGATTTATTTATTTAATTAATGGTCTGAATTTGGTTAAGTGAATTAAATCAAATAAATCAAATAATTTATTTAATTAATAAGAGAAGAGGGTTAAGATGAATTAATTAAATATTAATTAAATTAATTATTAATTGATGGTTAAATAATCAAATAAATATTAAATATTCATTTAATTAAGTGGACAGATTTATGTGATTACAGGCATCTTTTACTATTTCAATGGACTAAGGGTAATAGACTAAGTTAGAGTTATGGGTAATACAAAGTGATGCTCTGCAAAAAGGATAACGTTAGGATGACAAACACAAACACACAAGAAACAAACAAACGTTAGTGTTAATGTTAGAAATCACAAATTAAAAACTATCCTAAGCAAGCATATCAAGAGAGACACTACACACAAAATAGAAAGCTTAATGAAACTAAGAAATGCAATAAGACATCTCCAAATGCCCTCCACCATGTTTGTAGCTACTCCTTCCTTGTTCCTCTCCTCTCCAAGTTCCCAAATGAGTGTAGCTCTTAGCTTTTAGCACTAGCCATGGATGCCATATGGAGATTCAAGATAGTTGGATATGATAAACAAATGCTATGCAACGGTAGATAGTGATGCTATGAAAAATCTCTATGCTAATACCAGTATAGCAACAATACTCTAATGCTTTCTTCTTTGCTTGAGGATAAGGGTTCTATTTATAGAAGAAAAGGGGAAATGAAGGGTTAAGATTGAGCAATCTTAACAAGGGTTAGGATTGAAAAATATTCAATCCATGTGACACTTTCAACCCAATCCCATATTGACAAGTGTCATCATGAGGAGGCTTGAGAGGAGAGATAAGGAGCATTAAATGCTTGAGGGGACATGATGGTTACCCTGGGGGGTTGGGTTAGGGTTAGGTTAATGGATATTCCTTTTATCCAAGGGATAAATGAATGTGTAAGGGTTAAATGGTTACCTTAGTCAAAGAAATAAATGCTTTGAAGAGACCCATGAGTCAAAAGGATGGTTAAGTTAAAGGAAAGTCTCTAACCAAAGGTAAAAGGTGAGTTAACCATAAATGGTTATGTAAGAGCCTTTAATGGTTATTGAAGACTTTGGAGGTTTTTGAGAAGTGACTTCCTTTTATTTAATAATGTGACAATGATTAGGATAGGATTAGGCTAATTAGAAGAGTTAGAAGAATCTAGAAGGGATTTAGGCATGCAAGTGGATTTTGTAGGAGAATGCAAGTGGGAGGAATTTTGGGATTTTCAATTAAAATAAAATCATTTATTTCAATTAAATGGTGTAATTTGCATTTGGATAGATATTTAAATAAATATTAATTTATTTAAATGTGAATGTGAATTTTGGATTATATTTAAATAAATCTTAATTTATTTACACGAGAAAAAGGAAGATAAAGCATTAAATGCTTGAAGACTTTAAGGGAAACCTTTAAAGGCTTAAGAAGGCTCTAGAAGGATACCATTGAGTTTGAAGACTTTAAGGGAAGCCATTAAAGGTTTCAAGTGGGTGAGGATAAATAGGATTTTAAATAAATAATTTATTTATTTAAAATAGTTGTGCAACTTGCATTTGTAGGAAAATGCAAGTGGGTGGAGGATAAAGGTGATTTAAATAAATGTTAATTTATTTAAATGTGAGAGATGAGATTTTGGGTAAATGTGAGAGAATATTTAATTAAACAAATATGATTTATTTATTTAATTAATGGTCAGAATTTGGTTAAGTGAATTAAATCAAATAAATTGAATAATTTATTTAATTAATAGGAGAAGAGGGTTAAGGTAAATTAATTAAAAATTAATTTAATTAATTATTTATTGGTGGTTAAATAATCAAATAAATACTAAATATTCATTTAATTAAGTGGACAGATTTATGTGTCTACATTTGCCCCTCTTTGAGACGGTGCGGTTTTATCGCGTTGTTTCAAAGAAAGAAAGACAGGTATGAGAAATATGCCCTGGAAATGTTAATTTAGTGGGTGGTATGCCCCCTCGAGAGATGGGCCGCAAAAATTCAAAAAATCGGATGATCTCTTGAAAAAAGAGAAAGAAGATGGGGAGAGGTAAAATAGAAGAATTTAGAAGTTAGGGTGAAAGAATGAGAGAAGACGAAGTGACTATGGGGAAACGACAAGCCTCGAAATACACAGGGTCACGGTGCAAATGTAGTGTTTGTGCTTTTGATTGATATTGTACAATTGATCAAAATTGGTTGGACAATCTGGTGCAATCGGTTTAATTGCCCCGGTTGAGTCAAAGCATGACAATTGATGTCAGTTGTTTGCTTGGACAAGATAAAGTCTGAGTAAGTGAATCAAAGTGACCTGTTGTGACTTAGACAATTGATGTAATTGCCCGATGAAGTCAAGGCATCTGAAGAAAAATACTCGTTGAGACTTGAGATAATTGATGTAATTGTCTGTTTTGATTGTGTTTGATTGGTTGATCAATTGATAGTGTATGTGTTGTGATGGATGGTTGTGGTGAATCATAACAACCTTATTGAGACTAGGTCATTATGATAAATGCATGTTGTAGTTTAGGATTACCATGATCGATTACCTGTTGAGACCCGAAGATACTTGATCAGAGTATCTGTTGATAGTCTAGGTGTGTGTGAGTCGATGTGCCTGTGTAGACAGAGTAACTGGCTTGCTTATAGGATTGGTGGGAAACGATGAAGGGATTATTATGATGTTGAGCATCAAGATAGGGAGGGTGGGGGGGATTCAATGTTAGATAGAAGATATGGAGGACCTAGGACTCATTCCTATGGAAGAAGATAAAAAATAGAGTATGCATCCATTGTCATTACTATGTATGAATGATATGCAGTGATATGGATGGGTGATATGCAACGAAATGCAATATAAACAGATGAGATGAAATGGCGATCCATGACTTATTCACAGTGCGTAATTTTCATCATCGAGCAATGGTAGTATCAATCTTGGATGAGGCAGTAGGAACCAAGTTTGGAGCATTGTACCTATAAGCAAGCAACATAGATAAAGAATATGGACCCTCCATAATGGTTCATGCTCATATGGTCGAGGTATACGCTGTAGTCAGCAAGCCATAATGATCCATGATTGTATTTTGTATAAGATCACGTAGCTTAGTGAACTTCCCACGTAGACACCATTAGTACATGCCCCAAAACTTCATTGGAATAATTCATAGATAATAAACTAAATGATACTTAGGAACCATCTCGGCCACTCTAATCACTTGTGGATATCCCAAAGTAGCGTAGGAACCTGATATAAATGAATAAATAACTTATCAAACCGACCAAGTACTTGATAACTTAAACAAAATTTTGTCAAAAAAAATGTTATCATGTCTTTGTTTTGGGTAAGGAAGGATGCATCCTTGTTAAGACAGCTGTGCGTACCTGTGTTGATTGTTTGGTTGATTTGATAAGTGATCATTGTTTTGAGTAGCTTAAAATGTTTGTTTGATGTCTGTTTCGATGCATATGTACAATGGATTTTTTATGTGTTGCCATGTTTTTGATTGATTTTTGATGTTTTATGATATGTTTGGATTTTGTGAGTGTTTTTGGTATTTTGTGAGACAGTTTTGAATGTTTTTGAATTTTGTGAGACAGTTTTCGAATGTTTTTGGTATTTTGTGATACAGTTTTGAATAAAGAGCTCAATGAATCATAAGTAATGTAGAATCCACTTCCATTAATAGGTTTAAGAGCATTGCCCCCAATTTAGACATGATTATGAAAAAGAGGGATGCAAGACGCATGAAGTACTATCCTTGATTGCAGATCAATAACAAGCCATGGTTGGAATGATGGATGAGTGGATGCAATGAATGTGATCGCAACAAGTCTGAAAGACAATGGAGCCATAGCCTTTATGAGTAGCACCTATTTGCCAGGTTTTTACCATCGCACTTACCCAAGGTGCCACCGAAGTGGTTGTTCACCATTTGGATGCATGATTTTTCTTTACTATTTTGATTTTTTTGTATTTTCTTCAGAACATCTATTTGAATGTTTTTGGTGTTTTTCTGATATGTATGGGAGCCCGATGCTTTGTACAAATTATGTATGAAACCTTTTGAGGTGCATGTTGTTGATAAGATTTGCTAGCAGTTCCCCTTATGTAGTGTTCTATGTTATAAAACCATTCTTTAGGAGAATTTCCATCTATAGGTTAGTATGGAGGTACCAAGTTATTTACCAATTATTCAATGATGAATTGTCCTTTGATGGATTTTTGAGTTCTGTATGTTATCTCAAATTCACTAAGGAGTGTAATAAATCATTTGTCTCTCCTTGAAAATTTGGATTGCAAAAGAAAGGTATGTAACAATCAGTTTTATGATTACTTGCATCTCGTAAGTAAACATATAATGTCTGTTAGAGCATATTTAGCTATTACTTGATTTTTTACAACTACTTGGGTAAAAGCACAAACTTGTATCACATTTAGAGCCAACTAGATGATTTTGGCCAAAAGTGTTTCGGTGAAACTATGTGGCAGACACGTGGTGCCAAGTGGCACTATAGTTTTGGCCAAAATAGTTTCGGTCAAAACACATTCATCCAAAACCCTTTTCTATAAAGAAAATGAAAATCAGATCCCTCGCCATTTAGCAGCTAGTGCTTAACGGATTCAGCCAAAATCATTAGTGGGCCTACCAAAGTCTCTTCAAAATTCCAATTTTTTATTCTGCTTCCTTTTTTCTGTTGTTTAAAAAATTGATATGTATGTTTTATGAAATGTGTATATATGTATGTTTTATGAATTTTTTTTAGAAAAGGTTAGACAAGTTAATGTGACATAAAATATTTCTTCAAACTCTTAATATAGATTACTAATGTATTGTAATGGTCAAAGCTCCCTTATTTTTATCACAATATTACAAAAATAAGGTTAAATAATAAAATTATTATTAAAGCCTATCCTCAAGCTACAAGTTTAACTTGGATTTTTCTCTAATTTTCTCAATTTGTATAGTTTTAGGTTTAACTATTTCATCTATATCTTATTAGGTACTTCCTAGGATATAATGTATCTTCTATAAACAAAATTGTACTATATATAAGAATATATGTCAAATTAACTTAATTTTAAATTTTGTTATATATAAATTTGAATTTACAATAGTGCACTTGGTTGTCGTAACAGTAAAATAAAATATAAATTTGAATATTTCGCTTATGTTGTGCTAACATGCATTAATAGATACAATACCTAATACTTATAACTTTGGCTCCAAATTGGAAATAATGCAAAACATAACCCAAACAAGAAAGACCAATTAGTGTGTGAAAGTAGATATTTTAATTCCTCATGGTCTACATTAATATCCTAGCTTGCCTTTTGACTACTAACAATCTTCTTATAACTCCTCACATAGGGACACACAAACACGATGTTTAAAACACCTTACTTCCTCCCTCCCTCTCTTGTGTTCCCTTCAAGATTCAATAATGATTTTTCAAACTTATTCCACAATCTTAAATCTAAACTACGATATAATTAATTGATGCAATTTTATATCAAAAAATGACACACTCTTGTGTAAAGTTAGACTCATTTTCTAATCCACCACCTTTATCCATTTACACCCATTCCCATACATTTGACTACATCTTATTCATGTATCCACACATACTCCCATACATTTCAATATTTATTACACATATTATTTCTTCCATATCTAAACAATCTTTTTACACATTAAAAGTTACATTTCCTTGTTCTAGGTTAATCTTGTGGTGTAGGAGAAATCCCACACCATCTAGATTTGACCCATAATATTTTGAATTTTTTTTATTTTTTTTGTTGACTCCTACCTATTTCATTCTCACCATGAGCCAACTTGGTACACATTTTGTATGATTGATTGCTATGTAATTGTTATTAAAGGCATTCAATGTGCATTGAAATTATAATCAAACATAAATGGAAAAAATTATGTGCATTGCAAAGAAGAACCATTATAGAAATATTCCAATTTGGAGCACTAAAAATAATCTAATTTGCTTCAAACTCATCTAGATTAATTGCATGTCTAAGATTATTGTTTCTTCATCTTCATGATTGAAAAGTTAGTCTAATCAAGGAGGTCAAATTAGGAGAACATGACCCTTTACAAGATAGATCCAAACTATCCATAAGTGATCTAACATTGTTAGATTGACCTACAACAAGCCATAATCATGCACCACAACCCATATAATTTACATATTAAAGATGCCTATTTTTTGTACTTGATTAAGATTCTATGTTGCATTAAACTTATCCTCTAGAGATAAGTGCCTTAATCCCTCACATTTACTTTTCTAAAATTGTGTGAGCTATTTAATTATCATTTATAAACCAAGTATTGCTTTAATCTAGGTTGATATATGTTGAGTTATGTGCATTTATTTAAGAACCCTAGATCTATCTTAGAAAAGCTTATATTTTTCTTTATAATTATTATAAAATAAAGTATTGAGAGCCAAATTACTAGTCACACCAAAAGGGTTCAATTTGAATAGTAAAGTATTAATAAAAAAATGTTTTATTGTATAAAGACATTAAAACTTGTCTACAAGATGATTAGTTCTATCAATGTTCACTTTTCTATTAAACATTATCAAATGGTTCATGAATTCATATATATTCCAAATGTATCAATAAAATTTACAGTTAAGGCTACCTTCAATATGCAAAGTAGTGACCAGGTGTAAGAGATTCTCAACCCCTTTAGTAATTGGGAGACAACTAGTCTCCACACAAAATATGTTCATGACCATTAAATACGCATGTATGATCATCCTATCATTTACAAAATACATAATCTGAATGAATTAGGATCAAACATATGCCTCCATTTTCTTAGCACATGCATCAACTAACTCTCTTATATAAAATGATACTAAGTCATCCAACAGTGTATTTGGAGTTAAAGAATTAAAGTAACTACAGGTCATATTTTGTCATCTAAAGGGTTTAAGGTGGACCCTAAGATTAGGGCCATTATAGAGTGTAAACTTCATATAATTGATCTGTTTCTCAAGAATGTCTTGGAGTGCACATTTTTTTTCAAATACATGCTCATAGGTGACAACACAATAAAGCGTACCTCTCTCGCCTTAGTGAGTCATGGAAATCAAAACATTTAAAAACATATTTATGTTTTCTCATAATTACAATAAAGAATTTTAAAATAAAGTAGATTAATGATTTGTGAAATTTTGATGTAAATTATATTTTTAACTTTTAAATAGAAAATATTTTCTCATTTGTATAATTTTCAATGTAAATACATTGAAATATAGATAGACCTTATATAGTTTTCTTGAAAAATAGATATATTATTAGAAAGCTTATTGTAATGTAATGATAAAATAATATAGTTCTCAAAAAGTTGTGTACTATGTTTTGAATGCTATTTATCACGGAAAAATATTTTAATTAGTTTTGATACATGTATAACTAAATTTTAAATAGCAATTTTTTTTGTTTAAATTAAACATAATTTTCTTTTTGTTTTTTTAACTACATGCAGATATTTTTCACATGGTTGATTAGTTTGAGGGTAGTGTTCATTGCGACAGTGACCAGACTTCTAATCAGTCTGGTCAATTATCGACTGTTGAAAATGATTTTAGGGCTCGACTTTATGCTGAAACCATTAACACATTACAACATTTTTCTTTGATAGGTAAATGGTGATTTATATTGATAATAAAAAAATATACAAAGTACAACATTACTATATCTATCAAGTCCAGAAATAAAAGTAGATATCCACATAGCCAAACATTGCCAAAAAACCCCAAGATAGTTAAACACCTATCACCCGAGATTATGAAATACCATTAAACAAAAAACAAGCTCAGAGAACTAAGTTATGGTCCACTTGCAACTACAAGTTCCTTGCATTTCCCATCTTCATTTTGCCATCATTTTGCGGGCTTGTTGAGTCGTCCAAATCATCAGGGTCTCCTGGCAGAAAGCCAATCCACAAGGTTATTTTTTGAGGTTTCTTCTTGGAGCCTCGTGATCATGCTCTTTACCTTCTTGATGAAGAGTCGAAACCGAAGTCATCTTCAGTCGATTTTGAGTCACTCAGACCCCATTTGTCTATCTCCCTTTGAATCTCCCTTCTCTCCCACGCTCGGATATATTCCTCCACACCATGTAGCCGAATTTGGGTTGACGCTTTGCGAACCTCCTTATTACTGTTAGCACTCTAGAGGAGGTAAGGACAGAAATGGGGGATGGAATTCATTGGCATGGAGAAACACTCCCTTCATACATCTGTGATGCATAAAAATGGAACCAAGTGAATAAGACCTAATCCCACTCTCATGTACACACAATGGAATACAAAAGAGCCTAGGGAGGTATCTCGCTTTGACTACTTCTTGTAGGGAAGAGAGAGTCAAGCAATATCTCTTAGGGTTTCTATACCTTTTCTGTAATGAAGAGTAGATATGCAAAATATGATGCCACAATCAACTATGCTAGGAGATGAGAAATGGAGCACATGTAAACTAAAAATGCATATTCTGTCTAAACTAAAACAGAGATACAAAAAGAAGGACTGAAAAAGGGACTCAGAGGTGCACCTTCTACTGAAAATTGATGCAAAATGGGTAGGAACAGGGTGTTGGGCGCCTTGGTCCTTGTGCTGACAGGAGGCTGGAATTTTGGATCCAAGGTCTTGAGGGTCTAAGATGCAAATCTAGCACATAAAACTGCAAAACCCTAGGGACCAAGGCACCACGCTCTGGTCCTGTCCCAGGGGCCATGCCTTGGTCTCTATAATCTGATATCAAATTCTCGCACTGAGACTATATATGTGTCTTCTGTTAGCCTCAAAATTTGTGCATCTGTCGGATTCTTGTACCTGCACCTGCAACTTGAAAAAGGGTGTCTAGGTAGATATATAGGGTTTTGCCTTAGTCAAACCCTTTATTTTGGTGATTTCCACCTCCACAAATAGCTGATAATGTACTGAAAATGTGTGTGCAAGAATCTTGTGTGTATGCAAGATCCTAATGATGGTATGATGAAAGAATAAGTATTTGGTAGAATACTAAGAGGGGGGGGGGGTGAATCAGTATTCTGAATAACTGATACAAAGTTCCCAAACTCAAATTCAATCACACAAAGTAAACTTATTTCAGTCAAGATCAATATTCATAGGAATACTTGACATCAACCGGTTTGACTGTTATAACAGCTTAACAATAAACAACTTCAACCTTTGTGTATCATCAACAATGCTTAATCAAAAGTCTGCACATTCATCTTTCAATGCCTCTAGATATCATGCATTATCATAAATTAATCTAATCAACATATAAGATCACAACCACAAAAGCATTCACCACTTGACACAAATTTTATACGTGGAAAACCTAAATAGGTAAAAACCACGGTGAGATGGGACTCACAAAGATAGCTATCTAAACTCTTCTGAAGTTCGCCCTGTTAGGAGCCAAGCCTGTTAAAGCTTTACAATAAGTCATGTTAAGAACTGTAGTCACACAAATCTGTCCAGCTTAATTAAATAAATATTCGCTATTTATTTGATTAAAAATCCACTAGCCACCAGTTAATTAAATTAATATTTAATTAATTTATCCCCAAACATTATTCTATTAATTAAATAAATTATTCAATTTATTTTAATTAATTCATTAAATCAAATTCAAATCAATTAAATAAATAAAATCTATTTATTTAATAAAATCCCCTTTTTCCTCTTTTAAATAAATTAAATAAAACATTTATTTAAATCATTATCCCCCCCCACTTGCATTTTCCTACAAATGCAACTTGCACACATTTACTGAAATAAATGAATTTTTATTTTAATAAAATCCTATTTTCCCTCACCCACCAAATCCACTTGCAAAATCTAATCCCCTTTTAGATTCTTCTAACCCCTTCCTAATTAGCCTAATCCATCTCCTAATTATTGTCACATTCCTAAGCAAAATGGAGTCACTTCTCAAAGACTCCAAAGTCTTTGAAAAGCATTTAATGCTTTGTGTGTTCAACAAATTAACCCCCAAAATCTTCCAAGACCACTAGTGGCTCTTACATGACCAGTTATGGCTCTTACATAACCATTTATGGTTATTTCAAAGTTGTCCCCCCAAACATTTATTGTTTTGACCATATTCATCCATTTCACATTTGCACAAGAGTTTATCCATTGGATAAAAGCTTTATTCTTTGAATAAAGAGTTTATTCATTCAACCAACCTTGACTCTAAATCCCAAAGTCATGTCAAGCATTTAATGCTTATTCCCTCCCCTCTCAACCTATCTCACATTGACACTTGTCATCTTGGGATTGGGTTGAAAGCCCTCACATGGATTTGAAATCATTCAATCCTGACCCTTGTTGAGATTGCTCAATCTCAACCATCCATTGCTCCATTTTTCTTATAAATAGAGCCCATTTCTTCATAATCCAGATCCTGAAAACTTGTATGCATTTAACCTATAGGCATTTTAAGAGAGCATTTTAGCATAATTAACTAATATCTTGTCTTTTTGATAAAATCAATCATTTTTAGCATCAATAGCATAGTATTAGCTTTTCATTTCATATTTGAAGCACAATACTACAATCTCAATCCTTCATAAGCATCCATAGTGCAAAAAGCTGCTGAGAGCTACACTATTTTGGAACTTGGAGAGGAGAGGAACAAGGGAGAAGAAGCCAAGAGCATGTTAGGAGGCATTTGGAGATGCCTCATCGTATTTATCTTCCTAGTTAGACATTCTATCATGCTTTTGGTATCTTTTTTGATATGCTTGTGTAGGAAAGTGTTTTGTTTATGATTTCTAACACTAACAACTTGGCTTTTCTTCTTATTTGTGTTTTGTTATCATAGACTAACCTTGTCCATTTTGCAGAGCATCATTTGGTGAATCTGACGTGAATCCAAGCACCAAAAACATACCATTTTTTTTGTAAACTAACATGTCTGATTGTTGAAATTGTCACACAGGTTGCGCTTTAGCGCTATTGAACACGTTTTAGCGCTACCGACACTTTCTCTTTTAGCGCTATTGTTCTTACAATAGCGCGCTTTAGCGCTATTGAACACGTTTTAGCGCTACCGACACTTTCTCTTTTAGCGCTATTGTTCTTACAATAGCGCTATTGTCAAAGTTTCAGCGCTTTTGAAGAGGTTTTAGGGCTTTTGTCGTTATTATGGCGCTATCGATAAAAATTTAGTGCTTTTGGCTCTCTGTCATTTCTGTTCTTTCAGCACTTTTGTGTTAAATAGCGCTTCTATTCAAACACAGACTAGCGCTATTGTAACAGAGAGTTGTACGAAAATTCCTTGTAACCAAAAACCAAAAATTTTAGGCTTGTAGAAGCCCACCAAAACATGCGGATTTTTCTAACATATTGTCTTTCATACAGGTTCTAATCTTTTTGTGCAGGGGAAGGAGTTAGTTGAAACGCTTTTAAAAGTTTCTTTTTTTTTAACTTTCTTTCAAAAGTTGGTTAAAAAGAATCTTTTTTTCCTTCTTGCGCAAGTTAAAATAAACCTCACATTTTATTTTAGAGTGCATAAAATGAACCTTAAACTTGTTTTTGGTGCTTAAAAAGAAAATTCATCTTTCTTTATTGCAAAGTAAAAAGAACAAAAAACTTCAAAATTTTGCTTTCATTGCAAGTTAGGATTCATCTTCATTTTGGTGCTTAAAATCAACAAACAAAGTTGCTTTCCTTGCATCAAACTTAAAATCACAAATCAACACTTCCATTTTGGTGCAAATAAAAATTCACAATCAATTTGTCTTACCTTGCAAAACGATTTTACTTCAAGTAAAAACGTGTTTTTCAATTCAGTTGACCAGGATTTCAAGTTCCTAGTTTACAAACACATTTTGCCTTTGAAAATTTAAAAAGAACACCATGATTGTTGGAGCAACATCTCCAAATAGTTAGATCACATTTGAAATGATGGATTAAAAAGAATAAGTGTTTTCGTGCTTGGCACACTTGTGCAAAAAGTTGGTCGAGTGGTCCCACTTCTAACACACACTATCCTCTCCCTTGGCTTTCGTGGTCCTAGGTGCAAGAGAAAAGTGTTAGTAACACTCAAATTTTTATCTTTTTAAGAGAGGCCTGCCAAGGGATCGATACTCTTGGGAACGACCTCGAGCGGTAAATCCTTCGAGCCGCTATAGAAATCAGGTGAGAGCGAAAGCTATAGCCTTGGGTATAGCTGTAGCCTTGGGTATAGCTGTTCCTACAGTGTAACTGGCCGAAAAGACAAATGGGCCCCACCACCAGTTACAAGGCTCTTAAGTGAGTCACTGCAGAATGAACTTATGTCCAAAAAAATCGAACATGACTAAACACCTTTAAGTAGTAGCCCACCCGTTCTATTGATTGAGGATATTTGCGATATAATTTAGTGCAAGAGCATAGATGGTTTTTCTCCCAAGATACTCACCATACATATTTCCTTGAGTAGAAACATAGCTTTTTGAAAAGTCACTTGTGGCTTGATAAAGGTGGTGACTCCCCCATCATAGGGATCATCTATTTGTTATATTCGTGCAAGACTTAGTATATCACATCCTTACCTTCCACGACGGGATTCATAAGGTATGTAGTACCAAAGTCGAAGAAATATCAAGATGTGGGCTAAATTTATCACAACTGGCCATTTGACCTTAGGGATAAAAAGTGTTTGAAGTGTGTTCGTTTTAAAAGACCAAGTACAAATTGAGCCGACTTCAGGCTTTGGAAATACACCTTAAAATACATCTAAAGGAAGGGTCATATACAAGTCCAAGGATTGGGTTGATCTAGACCCATATTCATTTGTGCCTTTTAGGCAACATTCTTGTGTTTGTGTGCTTGCTTTGTTTTCTTGTCAAAGAAACATCAAATCAGAAAATCACTTTCAAAAACAAAGTATTCATCCAAACAAACACATCAAAAACAAAGTGCAAACAACAAAAAATCAAACCTTTATGACCATTCTTCACATCTTGCGAAAGAAGAAGCGTCATCATAATATCAACTTGAAAAGAAGACCATTGAGCTCAAAGGCTTTGATCAAAAGGAGGAAATTCTTCTATATTAATAGACAAATCTTTGTCTCACATAGAGTCTTTCTACATCGTATGCATCTCTACCTTCAAGGCAAAACAAACGAATTTGATTCCGAATCATAGAACCGTAGAGCTTTTATGCAATATAGAGCTCTGAGTTATCACAAAAACCAAGGAGGAAAGATTAATCCCAACTTCTTCCCAAACGTCTGTATCACATACAACACAACTCGAGAAATACCACCAACGCCTGAAAGGGAAGAGGTAGAGTTTGTCCCATTTGTAACACAAAGTTTTTATTGAAGTTGAAAACATTTTTTTCATCCATCTCATACATCATCACTTCATCATCAATCCGTCCCAACTCTCAAAACATTAAGAGGTTCTTGTCCCAAGTTCTCTTTTAGATATTGCTTGAAATCAAACACATCACATCACTTTTTAGATTGTTTCTACATCTAGGATAAGCTCATCCTAAGAAACACATCTACGCAGGTTAAAACTAGTTCATGAGTGAATCCTCTCATTACTAGGTAGTTAAATCTGTAACACATCTCAGATTTCTCTACACCTTATCACATCAAAATCTTATCAAACAAGCAAGTAATTCAAAGAAGGAATTTCAGTTACATCTACCTTAAAAGTGCTAGAGATCTACATGCAACACCATTCACCAATCATCAATCTCTCATTTCATCAAAAACTCATCATCATTTTCACTCAACTTCAACAAAGACTCATCAAAATGGCTCAAACCGGATCACAGTCAAGGCAACGAGAAATAGAAATAGAAGAAGAAGAAGAGGAAAATCTCAATGAATTCCAAGAAGCACTTGGAGGAAATGCGAATGATGAAAACCCAAGTACTCCTACTCCTGTAACAATAGAAAGGGCTTAGCATAACCCTATCTTTAACAGACTGTTTGACGAAATACTCAGAAGCAATGCCGATGCTCACTTCTTAAAGCTCGCTCAAGAAGGAGCCAAACTCTCCTCTGACTTTGATCTTGCCCAATTAAGACAAGCATCAGAAAGACAAAGTTGCCATGAAGAGGAAAGAGGTAGAGATCCCATCAGATATAACATTCCTCGAGGTAACCCACCACCTCCTCCTCCAAATGAAATGGAGATGTTGCGGCAACAAGTCGAGA
The DNA here is from genome assembly GCF_030272615.1 of Cryptomeria japonica. NCBI lineage: Eukaryota > Viridiplantae > Streptophyta > Pinopsida > Cupressales > Cupressaceae > Cryptomeria > Cryptomeria japonica. Next base: position 381,420,002 of record NC_081407.1, read on the forward strand.
ATCTCACCCAACAACTTCATAGTGGTGTCAAGACTAACCAATTCTCCCTCAATGACATCTGTCCCTATCCTTTTGATAGGAATCTTTATATGCCACCCTTTCCACGAGGATTCGAAACACCCAAATTTGAAAAATATAGAGGAAAGGGAGATCCCTGTGATCATGTCAGAGAATTTCATTCCGCTTGTCTCAAAGTGGCATATGAAGACACATACCTAATGTGCCTTTTTCCCCAAAGCTTGGGAGGAACAACCACATCATGGTTTTCCCGACTACCAGGTGGCATTAGAACATTTGAGGAACTCATCTCAAAATTCCTAGCTCATTACTCTCATAACATTGAACGCGACATCACCATGGCTGATCTGTGCAACACCAAACAAAAACCAGGTGAACTGTTCTCAGTATTCCTGCAACGATGGTGCCAAATGTCTAGCAGACGTTCTCTTCAGTTACCTGAACGAGAACTAGTGTAAATATTTATTTCCAACTTAAACGAAGAAATGGAATTTCACCTGGATGTCAAAGACACAGACTCTTTTAATGATATGATCACCAAGGGTTTGAAATGTGAACGGGCACTCATCAAGAAAGGGTTCATCAAAATATTTAATGAACCAAAAGATGGTCCTCGCCCGCGCTTTAATAGTGATAAACCAAGCTTCTGGAATAAAAACAAGAATATTGTCAACAATGGGGTTGTGGATGCCCGAACTATCCAAAATGCACAACCTGTGGTTCGGTTTGTAGGACAAAATCCTCCACCTCAAAATAACACAAATGTTCCTTCCAATCAAGGTCGCATCACATCTCATGATGAACCTAGACCTCGTCAGCAAAAACAGAAACGAACATACACTCCCTTAGGGGAACCCATTGAAATGGTATTGCGACAACTCATTTCTCAAAATTTGGTCACTCTACCTAAACTATCAAACTATGAACCTCAAGTCAAACCGGCATGGTGGAGAGATACTGAACACTGTGAATTCCATCAAGGAAGAGGACACAAGACAAGTAATTGTCACCGATTAAAAGATCTTATTCAGGATCTTATTGACCGAGGAGAAATTGAAATTGAAGGACATGACCCAAAAACAACCAATAATGATCATCTGATGTTCAAAAATCCACTTCCATCACAAGATCAAAGGGGTCCTTCCACTTCTAGGCGAGGCACTGATACTAGTGATTATACGTAGGCTGCGTATAATTACACTGTCAATCATCTGTATGATGCCAATGAACAAGTTGCAACTATAACCCTCAAAAATACCAACTCAAATTGCAATGTTGTTACGCATCGTGGCAAGGTTACCATAAAGGCAGCTCCACAAGGTACCACCTCCATCCCAAAGCAGTACAATCTTGTGGAACAGTTAGACAAAACACCTGCACTTATATCCATTTTAGAACTATTGCGCCTATCGCCCTCTCATAAAACTATCTTGGATCAAGCACTCCAAGAGGCGTCAGTCCCTGCAAATCTGAATACAGACCAATTTCAAGCCATGGTTGGAAGTCTAAAGTCATCACCTTGTCTCACTTTTTCCGAAAGTGACAACTCTTCCTTCCAGCAACCTCATAACGCCTCACTCCACATCGAAGGATTTATTAACCAGCATAGGATCAAGTGAGTCTTGATTGATAATGGAGCAGGCCTGAATATTTGTACACTGCAGTTGGTCACAACATTGGGATATGTAATAGAATCAGTGGATCCCCGTAAGAAGATCACAATCAAAGCCTATGACGATGTGGAGCGTTCCTCTAAAGGGGCTGTGGTACTACCAATCCGAGTGGGCCCCATGGTAAAGCACATCATCTGTCAGGTTCTGGACCTTCCTCTGCCATACAATCTATTGTTAGGAAGACCTTGGATACATGCCATGCAAGCCGTTCCATCTACCTACCATCAATGTATCAAGTTCCCGCATAACGGTGTAGAGATCACAATCCTAGGCGATGCAAATCCCTTTGCATATTGCCATAATATCAGCTATCAACCAGAGATTACCGTTCTTAATAATAGAGAAGCCATTTCCTCCACATCATATATAAGTCCCGCCTCTCTTGCCAGTACAAACACCACTATACCAAAGCAAGAAAAGCTTAAAATGAAGATAGCAGAGGAAGGTCCTGGGGAATACAACTTGAGTCAACTCTTTTGTGTGGGACAAATGCCCACTTCTCCTAGAACACATGGTAACCACAACAGGTACTCCAGCAACCACTAGTCACACCAGCATGTACTTTGACACCTTTCATCCTTGGAAAGAGTCAAGAAGAAGAAACCCAAGATGAAGACTTGGCTGACTGGATCTATAAAGATCCCATCACCACTGATATACCGCAAGTTAAACTTCCTACGGATCAGTATGGAAAAGGCCTCCTCATTATGCAAAGAATGGGGTATGATGGTCAGAGTGCTTTAGGATATTGCAAACAAGGACGACATGAACCTCTGCTGCCAGAATTAAAACCCAAAGGTAACACAGGCCTAGGCTTTGAAAAAGAGATCTTTCCTAAGCTCAGATTCAAAGGAAAACCCAACAAACCATTTTGTCCACCTACTGCAAAGAGGACACCTTTCATAATCAAAGCACCATCAAGCACCATCCCAGCTTCCCCATCAAGGCTCAAAACCCCAACACAACCATCACCAATACCGTTCATCCCACCAATCAAACCAGTAATCCCATCAATAGTACCATTAGTAGCAGCAACTGTATCAGAACCCGCAGCAGCATCTATGGCACCAGCAGTTCCAGCAAAAGCCACTGAGTCAACACTGCCAATACTCCCCGTACCAGATTCTTTAATCCCCATCGACCTTCCTGCAACACCAATCACTACAAAGGTACATCAACCAATCACACCTGCAGTATTCAATTCAAAGGACATCCCAGTATGGTATAGTAATTGGATGCTGGAAAGTGACTCAGAGACTGACTCACATGAGTGGGAATTTGATTCTGTACAGCTTAACACTTCAGATGAGGATGACGCATCACCACCTCCACCACGCAAAGACATCCCTGTTTACGGAGAAGCATAGATAAAGACCACTTGGGTTCTTGAACTGGAAACATCTTCCACAGACCCTATGTCTCATCCTACGCCTGATTCTGACAGGGAGAGTACCATTAACGACATTCACCATAACGTCCTAACCCTCACTGATACATCTAACGCACTTAACCTAATTGATGAAGTAATGCCCATTATCCACCCTGAACTCATCGAATGGAACCAACTAAATCCCCCATGTCTTGACTTCTTCCAAAACGATGAGGCCATCATTGACTTTTTAGAATTAAGGGATGACATACCAAGCGGGGATCACAAAGCTGGATTCGCCATCAAACTTAATAGTGCAGCATACTTTGGGGCGGATGCCAAACCTTTCAGCTGCAAAAATATAACATTAAAACATGGATCTTCCAGTGAAAACCACACTGTGGCACTGTTTGATCCAACAAAAGTAAAAAGAAAGAGCGTATCCAATGGTGAAAACCTCTCTGAGGCACCTGAGGATGAAGGGTTTGACATTCTCCTTGATAGTACACAACAGGAACGATCAACGATTCTGATTGAGGAAACCAAAGAATACAATGTGGGGACTCCTGAAAATCCTCACCTCATACATCTAGCATCTCTTCTCACTCCAGAGGAACAACCTAAGTTTATAGAGTTCTTCCAGAAGCGTCAGATCAACTTTGCATGGTCATATGCAGACATGCCTGGGCTTGATCCTGATTTAGTCATGCACCACCTTACCGTAGCAGAAGGAGCCAAACCTGTCAAGTAGAAGCTTCGTAAAATGCATCCCCAAATTGCAGTGCTAGTCAAAACCGAACTCAAGAAACTCCTAGATGTTGGTTTCATTAGACCAATTGATTATGCAGAATGGATCTCCAATATTGTGCCTGTCGGCAAACCAAAAGGGGGCATCCGCATTTGTACTGACTTCAGAGATCTGAATAAGGCCTATCCTAAGGATGATTTCCCCCTTCCCAATATCGACACCATAGTGGATTTGACAGCAGGACATGCCATGCTTTCACTCATGGATGGCTTTTCAGGATACAATCAGATAAAGATCGCACCAGAAGATCAACATAAGACAACCTTCATATGTCCATGGGGCACATATTGTTGGAATGTGATGCCTTTCGGTCTCAAGAATGCAGGAGAAACCTATCAAAGAGCAATGACCACTATCTTCCATGACATGATGCATACCATGATGGAAGATTATGTTGATGACTTACTAGCAAAATCACTCACCAGAGAAGGACACCTCCACATCTTAGATAAAATCTTTGATAGACTAGAACAATACCATGTTCGACTCAACCCAAAGAAATGTGTCTTTGGAGTGACCTTCGGGAAGCTTCTAGGATACATTGTCTCAAGCAAAGGTATTGAGGTCGACCCAACAAAGGCAAAAGCAATCATGGACATGCCACCACCAAAGAATATCAGTCAGTTAAGGACATTACAAGGACGGCTTCAATCCATCCGAAGATTCATTGCACAACTAGCCGATAAATGTCACCCATTCACACACCTGCTACATAAGAACATCCATTTTCAGTGGGATGCCCGATGCCAGCAAGTATTTCAGACACTTAAAAACTATCTCATGAATCCACCATTGCTGATGCCACCAGATCCAAGAAGACCGTTGTTATTATATATCTCAGCGACAAGTACAACATTGGGTGTACTATTGGCACAACATAATGCAGAAGGAAAAGAGTGTGCTGTTTACTACATCTCTCGCACACTGATGGGCTATGAACTCAATTACACACCTATTGAGCGAGCTTTCCTAGCAGTAATCTTAGCAGCCACAAAATTGAGGCACTATCTATTGACACAGAAGGTACAACTCATTGCAAAGATTGATCCACTCAAGTATTTACTCAGCAAAGCAGCATTGACAGGCCGTTTGGCCAAATGGGTAATGATTCTAAGTGAATTTGACATCGAGTACGTGGACCGTAAAGCTATCAAAGGTCAAGTTATTGTAGATCAGTTGGCCGATGCACCTCTCATAGGTGATCATTCTCTCATTTCCAATTTTCCAGATGAAGAGATATTCATGATCACAACAGCACAACCATGGAAACTATATTTTGATGGCTCATACACTAGGCATGGCTCAGGGGCAGGCATTCTGTTTATCACACCCCAGGGTGACAGCATCCCGAAGTCTTACAGGCTCACATTTCCATGCACCAACAACATAGCAGAATATGAGGCCTTGATCACAGGACTCAGGCTAGCCATACAATGGAAATTACAAGAACTACAAGTATATGGCGACTCCCAACTGGTCATTCGACAAGCAACTGATGAATATCAGACCAAAGATGATAAACTCATGCCATATAAGCAAATGGTGGACACTCTAAAGACATCATTTACTACTATCACTTTTGAGTAGATACCAAGAGATCAGAATCGAGTTGCTGACGCTATGGCTACCATCGCATCTCTCCTAGATCTTCCACAAAATTCAACACACTACGAGTTCTTGGTAGAACAGCTTTGGATCCCCGCTTATGATATCCCTGAATCCAAGATGATATGTCACCTTGTTGGTTCTGAATCCCCATGGTACGGTGAGTTCTACACCTATCTCCGCGATCACACCCTTCCTCCCAACCAATCCAATAACCAACGTAAAACCTTCATTCGCTAAACTGCTCGATACACCATTATTGCTGAAACCCTATACCGATGCGGTCTTAATGGTACTCTCCTTCGGTGTCTAGAACAAGATGAGATAACAAAGGCTTTGGAAGAGGTACATGAAGGAATTTGCGGGACTCACTCAAGTGGTCCGTCACTAGCCAAGAAACTCATGCGAGCTGGATATTATTGGCCATCTATGGAAAAGGATTCCTACTACTTTGTCAGAAAATGCAAGAAATGTCAAGTTCATGGCGACCTGATACATGCACCGGCCCAGGAACTGCAACCAATCATGACACCATGGCCTTTCTATCAATGGGGCCTTGACCTTGTGGGTAAAATCCATCCATCTTCATCCAACGGCCATAAATTCATTATTACCGCCACCGAATATTTTACAAAGTGGATCAAAGCTGTTCCACTTACCCAAGTCATCGGCAAGCAGATCACCTCCTTCATCCTCAACTACATCATCTGCCGGTATGGTGTGCCCGTGTCCATCATCACAGATAACGGTCTTCCTTTCAAAAATCAGGATGTCCGTGAACTTTGTGAGAAATTTCATATCCAACACCACTTTTCCACCCCCTATTACCCACAAGGCAATGGTCAGGCTGAAGCATCCAATAAAAACATAATGAGGATCCTAAAGAAGACAGTCAATGATGTCGGCCGTGATTGGCATGTTCAATTGAATCCAGCACTATGGGCATATCGAACTAGCATTCGAACCCCTACAGGTGCAACTCCTTATTCATTGGTCTATGGTGCAGAAGCTATCTTGCCTATTGAGGTCAAGATACCATCATTACGGGTTTCCTTGCATAACCTGATAGATGACGAAGCATATAGAGTTGTAGCGTCGTAAATTGTACGCACTTGCTAGGGTGGTACAATTTCACACCTAGTTTAGCACCCGCCTTGGTGCATTTTACATTTTGCATTGCATTTCTCCTTTAGCACTTAATTAATCAAATTAATTAGGTCTAAGGTCCTATTTCATCATCCTTCACATCATAAAGTCGGGCCCTTTCATTAAAGTGTGCCCCTTTTCATTTTATTCCTCCAATACATCATTCAATCAAAAACCCTAATTAAGTCCTATTTTGAACTTGGGGGCTTGATTTCGGGGGTCAAAACATCTCGAAATCACCTGTAACTTTGGGATTCTCTCTAAAATCATCATATCCGACGGCCCTAAAAATTTGGTGAAAAGTTGTCGGGACCATGGCGCCCAGAGTGCACACGGTCCTGGACATTTTTCCCAAAATTTTAGGAGCACGATCCAATCATAAAATAAATCTTAACCCCAAGAAATTGGCGGGATATTCAACCTCTAGGTCGGCCAAAAGTTGGAATTAAGACCTAGGGTTTCATACATAAGAGCTCTCTTTCTTCATTGGAAGGGATCGGAATTTTGTTTTCAGGAACCTCATATGCAGCGAAAGAGTAGATCTTTGAAGACTTCAACAACATTCAACATCCCTCTATCAAGAATTTATCAATTCTTTTCATCTATTTAGGGCTTGGAAGACATTGAAGAACAATAGGAGATTACCGACTGAAGATTGGCTTGTACCCCTCCCTTGGGGGTTGGGTATGATTTCATGTTGTTTTCATGTCTTTGCATAAGCTTCAATATATCATTTATTCATGTTTTAGATCACTTTGCATCTTGATTTAGAGCATTTACATTATCATTTACAAGCAATTAGGGTTTACTTTCTAGGTTGCTCTAGTTTGCTTACTTGCATTTTAGATCTTGCACACACACAAGGTCTGCACACACAATACATTTACAATACAACTTGGCTATTCGTGGAGGTGGAAATCACTGAAGTGGGGGTTTGACTAAGGCAAAACCCTATATAGCCGCCCACCATACCCTTTTCAGATATAAGTGCAGGTTTCGGGACTCGGATGATGCCGCAGGTTGCAGATCCGGGAAAGGCAGGTCGAGACAGCACTCCACACCAAATTGCAGAGAAAAAGACCAGGACAGGGGCGTGGGGCGCCCTGGTCCTGCCAGGACAGGGGCGCTGGGCGCCCTGGTCCTCCTGATAGACAGCATTTCCGACAGTTTTCCAGAGTGCAAAACGACAGTTTCAGGTACAGTTTCCCGGACAGAATCAGGACAGTGGCGCCCGCGCCCCCGTCCAGAACATTTTCAATCAAATTTTGACTCTGGGTACGCATCTGCATTCTTGTCTTGTCCTTGTGTTTGCAGCTTTCCATTGTTTAAGTTCAATTCTGCAATCTTGTTATCAGTCCATACTTGCATTTTAGGGTTAGGAATTGAACTTGCATAATCTTATCTTTCAATTTCAACAACGGAATAGAAATCCTAATAGGTAGCCCATGGCTCTCTCTTTCACAAAAAGAAGTAGCCAATTGTGTGATACCTCTAGGCTCTTTCATGTTCCGTAATGTGTGTCAAAAGGTAGGATTAGGGCATGTTAACCTAGTCTCGCTTTTTCCCCAACACATTTTGGTGAACCTGACGTGAATCTATCATTGCTTCCTCTTGCATTGCATTTGTTAGATCTAGATCTAGATTTAGTGTGTTTTCATTTCATTTTCATTAAAAAGAAAAAAAAAGAAAAAAAAAAAAAAGAGTGTGTTTCTTTGCATTGTGTGTTTAAATTTCATGCAACTTTTATTTCAAAATGTCAGACTTTTATTTGCAAAATGTTCATGCTTATGATGATTATTATGAGTATAGCCAAGATGAATTAGATGAAGCTTTAGATGAGTTTTTGAACCCTAAAGATGCCAAACCTTCATTTTACCAAAGACTCATAAACCTTGTTACTATGTCATTTAGGTGTGATGAGAAAGATAAGTCGAATGGTTCCTCTCAAGGGTACATTCCTATCAACTCTTCCACTAAATGTAGTAACATGGTTGTTTTCAACAATCCCCTCTATGAAGAGATATCTCCTTTTGAACCAAAAGATAAACCTTTTGATAGCTATGATCATACTTTGTTGGATGATGCTCTTGATGACTTTGTGGCTTTATCAAAATCTTTAAACAAGAACAAGACTTCTAAATTGGTTAACATGATAAACTTGAATGAGCATAATAAGCCTCTCTTTGAAGTCCAAGGTGCTTATCCTTCTCTCACCTTTCAAGTTCCTAAATCACCTCTCCTTACTGTCCAAGGAGGGTATGATCATGATTCCTTTCGTACTCCGAATAAACCAATCATCACTGTGCAAGGAAGAAAACCTATAAGTCCTTATAGTTATGCCAAGCAAATAACTAGAGAGAGTTATCATGAGGTTGCCCATACTTATCACACCAGAAATAATAGGCAGCCTAATCCTCCTCCTGTTATTCCAGTTTCTCTTCCTAGTCCTCAACCAATTCTTCCGCAAGCTCCACGTATTTCACAGGTTCTTAGTAAGGAATATGATCTCATAGAACAACTTAAAGCTACCCCTGCTAAGATATCCCTTTGGGATTTGATTCAAACTTCTTCCGCTCATCATGGAATGTTACAAGATGCCTTGAAATATTTGAATGTTCCTCCACCAAATACATCTAGTAATATAGCATCTTTGGTTAACTCTATGATGAATCCTAAAGCTCAAATTGTGTTTACCCAAGATGAGTTGCCTACTAGTGAAATTCAACATCAATATGATCCCTTGACGATTGTGGTTATCATGAAAGACACTGCTATAAGACGAACACTAGTAGATAATGGCTCTGGTCTTAATGTGTGTAGCATTAATCTTTTGCATAAGATGAATGTGGATACATCCCTAATTGAGCCTAACTCTCATCCTATTCGAGGCTTTGATAATGTGGCTAAGACTTCATTAGGTATTATCACCTTACCCCTCACAGTGGGGCCTGTTACTTTACCTACTCCTATCCATGTTATGTCGGGAAATTTAACATACAACTTGTTATTAGGGAAACCTTGGATTCACAGTATGCAAGTTGTCCCCTCTACATTGCATAGACAAGTTAAATTTATCTATAACAATAAGACATATACCTTGATAGGTGATACTAATTTCCAAGCTTGTTTACAAACATCTGCTTCCAAAGGGGGTTCTTCTAAGCCGTCCTCGTCTAGTGATGACTCTTTAAACAAGATACCTATCGATGAATCCTCGCTCTCTGATGATCAAAATTCTTTGGATGAATCTGGAGCTCCTGAAGAAGACTCTTCTCGACTTGAAACTACACATAAGAAGGATTTTGATCCTGAGAAGGTTCTCGCAGACGACGATTGGGGATCCCTTGATTTTAATCCCACCTTTGTAGGTGAATATAAGGTTCCTTCTAGAGAGCTTAAAGTTGAAAAGAAGGAAGAAGCTAAAAATCAATCAACATTACCTGAGCCTATGAGAAATAATTTTGTGGCTGCTTCTCAAACTTCTTCTCCTCACACCTCTAATTCTGAAGAGTTTGATTCTTTGTCTTATGAAAAACCGCCTTCTCTTTCTGAAATGGCTGATCGTTATGGTCGTGGTTTTCGCATTTTTGCTAAGCATGGGTATCATGGAAATGGTTGTGGCGCTCACGAACAAGGGATAAAGGTTCCTCTAGAGAATAATCTTCACAATTATGCCTTTGGACTTGGCTATAATCCCTACAAGCGCACTAAAGCTTCTAAGAGACCATGTATTAGTGTTAATGCTATTTCTACATCTCTATCAATGCAACACCCCGAGTACATTGATGAGGATCCTTCGTGTGCCTGTTCTTTGGATGTTTTTCCTACCGACAATGCTTTAACTGAGTTTTTAGGAGCATATGATAATCTTCCTCGTTATCATCACAATAGGGGACTCCCTTATTGTTTGAACACTGAAGCCTATTTTGGAAAAGAGATTGATAATGATGAGATTGTGAAAGAATTCCCTCAGTTAAAGGATACTCCTCAACAAAGTAATCTTCTCATAAGTGACACCACTAATGTTAAGATGGATCCTTGCAATGAAGAAAAAGTTATTAAAATTGGAAAATGTTTGGATGAAGAGGAACAAAAACAATATGAAGATTTATTGCATGAATTCCCCGAGATCTTTGCTTGGACATACTCTGACATGCCTGGTATAGATCCTAAGATTGTTACTCATAATATTGTCTTAGTTCTTGATGCTAAGCCCGTGAAACAAAAGATTCAAAAAATGAATCCTAAGGTGGCTCTGCTTGTTAAGGTTGAGATTGAAAAGTTATTGGAGGCTAGATTTATCCGCCCTATTGATTATTCCCCGTGGATTTCAAATATTGTCGCTGTGGCTAAACCAGATAATAAAATAAGAATGTGTACCGATTTTCGAGATTTAAATAAGGCTTCTTTAAAAGATGATTTCCCTCTTCCAAACATTGACATGATAGTTGATTCTATAGTAGGGCATGCCTTGTTATCCTTCATGGATGGTTTTTCAGGGTACAATCAAATTTACATTAACCCTCAAGATCAATTCAAAACCGCTTTCACCACTCCTTGGGGTACGTTTTGTTGGATAATGATGCCTTTTGGACTTAAAAATGTCGGTGCAACTTATCAACGAGCGATGACCCTTATCTTTCATGATTATATGCATAAGATTTTAGAGGATTATGTTGATGATATTTTGGCCAAATCTATTCTCCGCATAGATCACATTAAGATCCTTCGTCAAATCTTTGAAAGGATTCGTAAATATCACATGCGCTTGAATCCCCGAAAATGTGTTTTTGGTGTGGATAGTGGAAAACTATTAGGATTCATAGTTTCGCATCGTGGGATTGAGGTGGATACTAAGAAAATAGATGCTATTGTCAACATGCCACCTCCTAGAAATGTGTCTCAATTTAAAAGCTTACAAGGAAAGATTCAAGCTATTCGTAGGTTTGTATCTCAACTTGCGGATCGTACTTTTCCTTTTACTCAACTTCTCAAAAAGAATATCACTTTTCAATGGAATGAAGATTGTCAGCAAGCATTTGAAGATTTAAAAGTGTATTTGACTAATCCTCCTATCCTTCAACCGGTCGAACCTTCTAAACCCTTCCTTCTTTATATAGCTGCTTCCTCTCATGCTCTTGCAGCATTATTGGCACAACATGATAAAGATGGTAAGGAGTGTCTGGTTTATTATGTAAGTCGTACCTTACTCGATTATGAGACCCGATATTCTGCAATAGAAAGACAATGCTTGGCCTTGGTGTTTGCGACTCAGAAATTGAGACATTATCTCTTAAATTCGGAAGTCCACGTCATGGTAAAGTTTGATCCTTTGAAGCATCTTTTCTCTAAAACTGATTTATCAGGACGCCTAGCTAAGTGGGTTATGATGTTAACTGAATTTGACCTTAAATTTGTTTCACAAAGAGCAATTAAAGGGCAAGCGTTGACTGATCACCTAGTTGAGGCCCCTTCACATTTCTCCTTCCCTAACCCTGAGTCTTTTCCTAACGACTTCATCCTTTGTACAGAGAAAGATGAAACTTGGGAGTTATACTTTGATGGCTCTAAGTGTCGTACGGGATCGGGGGTAGGTGTTGTTCTGATTTTTCCTACAAAGAAGTCCATTCCCTTATCTTATCGTCTCAATTTCCTATGTACCAATAACATTGTTAAGTATGAGGCTCTTATAGTAGGAATAAAGGCAGCCTTAGCTTTGAATATAAAACACATACATATTTTTGGAGATTCTCAACTGATTATAAGACAAGTAACAGGACTATATCAAGCGAAACAAGACAAATTATCACAATATAAAGACCTTGCTATTTCTTTGTTACAAAAATTTGATTCTTACACCATGGAACCTGTTCCTCGAAAAGATAATCGACATGCAGACGCAACGGCATGTGTGGTTTCTTTGGTATCTTTAGAGGACCCTATGGTTGATCTTAAATTTGTTATTCACAACCTTATTTCTCCAGCTATTGTAGATGATTCTAGCTTGGTGACATGTTGTGACTTTATAGACTCAGATGAATGGTATTCGCATATCGTAAGATACTTGACTGATGGTACCTTTTCTGATTCCGCTAATAGGAACACTAGGGCCAGAGTTCGCAAGCTGTCCGCTAGATATATCATTCTTTCTAATGTTCTTTACCGAAGGGGTTATAACGGTCTTCTCCTTCGTTGTCTTAACAAATTGGAAATCCCTATTGCCCTTGAAGAGGCCCATTCAGGTGCCTGTGGGGGGCATTTTGGAGGCAAATCCTTGGTTCAAAGATTGCTCCTTATGGGATATTATTGGCAAACTATGCAGCAGGATTCTTTTTCATTTGTTAAGAAATGTCATCAATGTCAACAACACAATAATCTGATTCATGCTCCTGCCCAAGAACTTCGTTCTCATGTAGCTTCTTGGCCTTTCTCTACATGGGGGCTAGATCTTATTGGCAAAATCTCTCCTCCTTCATCTCAAGGACATACTTTCATTATAACCGCAAAAGATTACTTTACAAAGTGGGTAGAAGCCATTCCCCTTCGCTCTACTACTGCTGAAGTGATTTGTCGATTTCTTCTAGAAAACATTATTTCTCGATTCGGGATACCTTCCACTATAATCTTTGATAATGGGACATCATTTAAGAACAAGGACGTGAAGAAATTTCTCGAGAAGTATCATATCAAACATCAATTTTCTACACCATACTATCCTCAATCAAATGGTCAAGCCGAATCATCCAATAAGATAATTGAACAAATTCTTCGTAAAACCGTGAATAAGCATGGTAAGGATTGGAGTACTTAGCTAATTTATGCTCTTTGGGCCTACCGAACGAGCATACAAATTGCTACCGGAACTACACCTTATAATCTTGTTTATGGTGCTGATGCTATTATGCCTTTAGAATTAGAGATTCCATCACTTAGAGTTTCTCTCAAAGGTATAGTAGATGATGACGCTTATAGAGAACAAAGACTTCAACAGCTTGAGATGCTTGATGAACAACGTATAAATGCTCTTGAGCATATTCAAGCGTATCACAAAACTCTACAACGAATCTATAATGATAAGGTTATTCAACGTTCCTTCTCAGTGGGTGACTTAGTGCTCTATGAGAATCAGCGCAATGTGAATGCCTTACCTGAAGAAAAGGGAAAATTTAGTCCTAATTGGCTTGGACCGTATATTGTTATTGAAGATTATGGATCAGGTGCTTACAAAATAGCGGGTGTAGACGGTACGTCTCTTAAAGACCCTATAAACGCTATGCACTTGCGTAGATACTATGCTTAATTCCTCATTCCTTATCATTCATCTATTTCCTTTCTCACTTCTTCAAAATTGGATAATATGTTAGCATATCTTTGTTAGAGCAAATGGAATTAAATGATATTTTGTTTAATCTATATTGCTTCATTCCTGACAAGCGTGTTTCTTTACTTTATGGTTTGTCTTGAATTCATTTTATGTAAATTGCAAAAGATTTACATTTTTCATTATGTTGGCATATTATATAATGTCTTTATGTGTTAAGTTGAATCGTGTCATGTTGTGTTTAAATTCAAATTAAATCACATTATATAATTCTTAGGCTTAACACATATTTTTCTTCCCTATCATCAATGTAGTACTTGATCAAATATTTTAATTAAGTCACACATGTATCAATTTAATCATGGAGCATTGAGAAATCAATCACAAGAAAATTAAATTCGGAACATACATGTACATCTACCAAATGTATTAGCTTTAATCAAAATACACATTGTTTTAGACATTAAAGATAACACATTTGAGACAAAGAAGCATGTATATATATATGTGTGTGTGTGTGTGTGTGTGTGGATCAATATACAAAGGTAGGCCACTACACATCCAAAATGTGACCTACCCTGCATCATAAGATCATCTCCTATCCCTAGGGCTAGTGGCTGGAGAGTGACGACTAGATGCTCCCTCCTGATCCGGTCGTGTGGGTAGACCCATAGGGGTATACCGTGATATAGATCGTGAATGGCTCCGAGAGGAACTCCTACGATCCCTATCCATAAGGATCGCGTGATATGAGGTAGCCTCGGCATGAGCTGCTGCTAGATCACGTTGTGTCCGCTGAAGGTCCTCTGATAGAGCTCGCTCTCTCTCCCTCCATATCTCTACCTGTACTCAAAATGGGGAAAACAAATCATCATGCCGACCCGCATTCCCTTGAGGTCTATAAGCAACCTGAGAGGAACTAGGGATCTGCACCGTCGTAAAAATATCTGTCACTGCTTGCTGGATCAGAGAACGTCACTCCTGCACATTAGCTGTAGCAGTAGAACAGATCATGTATTAGTACCATTTTATATCATCAAAACATCAATCAATCGATATGAACCTACTATACCTGGATCTCCCTCACGCCAATAGGGATCGTGATATGGTAGCATCTGTGACTGGGAACTACTAGGCTCCCCACGCTCAAATAATCTGTGCACGATGGGTGTAGGTTGGCCCGTACTAGAAATAGGTCTCCGTATCGCCTCATGTTCCCCCTTTTGGGGAATAAGAGGAGGATCCAGGGCTATGGTATCATCTCCTGAATGGTGGGGAGCGGCATCTGACCCCTCCTCATCATCTCTATCATCATCCTCATCCTCATCCTCGTCCGCATCCTCACCTGCATCCTCGTTCTCCTCTTCTCTATCTGTGTCATCATCCTCCTCCTCCTTGGCACTAGGCTGATCCCCTGTGGGTGGATCAGGATCTCCTACCTCCTCATGACCCTCTCCCTCCTCTGGCTCCTCCGACCTGGATCCCTGATCCTCATCTCGGTCTCGATGTCTCCATGGGCCTGGATGGCCTGTCGGGTGATCTGGTGGAAAGATAGGCCCTGGGTATGATCTCATAAACCATGAGAGATACCTGCGTTGTGCCCCGGGATCTACAGCATAATCAGTGACCACATCCTGGTCGGACCCCTCTATATCTGTGATCTCGATATCATCTATCGTAGGTCTCGCTACTGCTCTGGGTTTGGGAAGGACTCGTGAGTGTCGAGTGTAGATGGGCACATCGGCTGGAACACACTGCTCTAGCCCAAACTACCTCCGTACTCAGTCAAAGTAGAATGGGACTATGATGTGTGGATATCGCCCTCTCAGTAGGCGGTTCCTCTGTAAGCATGCTAACTGTCTCTCCATCCCATCCCATCTGTGCATCCACAGATATGGTCTCCATATAGTCACCTCAGCTGTCAATCTGTCAAATGTCACTCTCCAATATGGTAGATCTCCAAATCTCCACTCACTGGTAAGTGGATAAGCAAATACCCTAGGTCGCTCGCTAGCCGCACTCACCAGATAGCCGACAGGCCTGGTGCATGTAAAGTGCTCAAATATCCACACCTGCAGAAGTGTGCATGTCATCAAGCTGCAACCCTGTTCGAAAACATACTCCTCGAGGTCGTGATAGAGATGTGCAAGCATACTCCGACCCCAGGTGTATACTCTCCTATGTCTCTCCATAGCCCTGATGCACCATGTGAGACCCCCATGCATGTCTGTAACTCGCCCATTAAGGCAGACAACTAGTGCAATGATGGCTATCATAAGACGTCTCATGAGGGGCACCTCTCCTGTAGGATGTAAGAGCCAGCTGACCATGATACGACCTCTCGTCTCACTCGGCATGACTCTCCCTATTCAATATACTTGCTCCCTCTGATGATCCTCTACTGACCGATCGGTCGCATATGTCACGGTAGCTCCTCTAATCGGTAGGCAAAGAATGTGGTACACATCCTCAAGTGTCATCATCATCTCCCCTACTGGAAGCTGGAACGTGCATGTGTCAGGATCCCATCGCTCCATGAGTGCCATCAGCATCGTGGGATGAAATCGAATGGCCGGCATAAGAATCATAGACCACAAACCTACTATAGACAATGTATCTCTCTCTGCCTGAGTAAGCCGGGGAATCTGATCTCGCAAATTGTGAAGAATCTGCCCCGTCGTATGCTCTCTCATGTATGGGAGACCCTGCAACACAAAAACATAACTATAATCAGTACTCAAGCATCAAAATCATTCATGCAAACTTTCGAACATCGTATGCTAACCCTGACATCTCTCGCCAAGTCCTGATTGGGACCATGGCGCCCTGAAGGGACCATGGTGCCCCACAGGGACCATGGCACCCTGAAGGGACCATGGCACCCCACAGGGACCATGGCACCCTGGGTGGGACCCAGGGTCAGATTCCAGGGCCCGCAAACGATCACAGAAAGTCAAATGCAGAAAATCAAAAGTCAACGTTCAGTCAACTCACCTCGTCCAGTGGCTCGTCATCGATCACGACCTGTCGCAGGATCTCAATCCTCGTGGGACGCTCCGGTTGTCGTGAAGGCATGATGATGGTTATGTGGGCTCCACTACAATAAACAATATTCAGAAATCAACAAAGTGAAAAATGCAAATGTCACTTTCAAGGTATATACTTTCATTCCTTTACCTTTACTTTCAAAACCCTAATTTTCCTCTATCACTCATTTCATCATAACTTGAGTTTGGGAGATGCGATTTTCGAACCGTTTGTTGCGTAGGAATCGTATTTTCATTCCCCTACTCTTGGGATGTTCCAAAAAGTGCTCTGATGAAGCCTTTTTAGTGAACATACCTCATCAATACTCTCTTACACAATTTGTCGTAAGTAAACATGCTACCCTGTTTCACCTCCCTAATAAGCAAGTCGAAACAGGGGGGGCATATAGCTACTCACAAATTTCATCACCTTCCTTAGTAAGAATTAGGTGATTTTGTGATCTAACGTGTTTTTTGTAGGGTGCGGTTCCTAACTGTGTACTGCAAGTACCGCTGGGGGCTTCGTTCGATGAACTTATGGATATATCCTTTTTCAAATGATGTTTACTTTCTGTACTTTAGCTTGCATATGCACGTAGTACTCACATGACCGCTAAAGTGGGGGCTAAATGTAGTGTCGTAAATTGTACGCACTTGCTAGGGTGGTACAATTTCACACCTAGTTTAGCACCCGCCTTGGTGCATTTTACATTTTGCATTGCATTTCTCCTTTAGCACTTAATTAATCAAATTAATTAGGTCTAAGGTCCTATTTCATCATCCTTCACATCATAAAGTCGGGCCCTTTCATTAAAGTGTGCCCCTTTTCATTTTATTCCTCCAATACATCATTCAATCAAAAACCCTAATTAAGTCCTATTTTGAACTTGGGGGCTTGATTTCGGGGATCAAAACATCTCGAAATCACCTGTAACTTCGGGATTCTCTCTAAAATCATCATATCCGACGGCCCTGAAAATTTGGTGAAAAGTTGTTAGGACCATGGCGCCCGGAGTGCACACGGTCCCGGACATTTTTCCCAAAATTTTAGGAGCACGATCCAATCATAAAATAAAGCTTAACCCCAAGAAATTGGCAGGATATTCAATCTCTAGGTCGGCCAAAAGTTGGAATTAAGACCTAGGGTTTCATACATAAGAGCTCTCTTTCTTCATTGGAAGGGATCAGAATTTTGTTTTCAGGAACCTCATATGCAGCGAAGGAGCAGATCTTTGAAGACTTCAACAACATTCAACATCCCTCTATCAAGCATTTATCAATTCCTTTCATCTATTTAGGCCTTGGAAGACATTGAAGAACAATAGGAGATTACCGACTGAAGATTGGCTTGTACCCCTCCCTTGGGGGTTGGGTATGATTTCATGTTGTTTTCATGTCTTTGCATAAGCTTCAATATATCATTTATTCATGCTTTAGATCACTTTGCATCTTGATTTAGAACATTTACATTATCATTTACAAGCAATTAGGGTTTACTTTCTAGGTTGCTCTAGTTTGCTTACTTGCATTTTAGATCTTGCACACACACAAGGTCTGCACACACAATACATTTACAATACAACTTGGCTATTCGTGGAGGTGGAAATCACTGAAGTGGGGGTTTGACTAAGGCAAAACCCTATATAGCCGCCCACCATACCCTTTTCAGATATAAGTGCAGGTTTCGGGACTCGGACGACGCTGCAGGTTGCAGATCTGGGAAAGGCAGGTCGAGACAACACTCCACACCAAATTGCAGAGCAAAAGACCGAGACAGGGGCCTGGGGCGCCCTGGTCCTGCCAGGAAAGGGGCGCTGGGCACCCTGGTCCCTGGGACAGAGGCGCTGGGTGCCCTGGTCCTCCTGACAGACAGCATTTCCGACAATTTTCCAGAGTGCAAAACGACAGTTTCAGGTGCAGTTTCCGGGACAGAATCAGGACAGTGGCGCCCGCGCCCCCGTCTCAAACATTTTCAATCAAATTTTGACTCCGGGTACGCATCTGCATTCTTGTCTTGTCCTTGTGTTTGTAGCTTTCCATTATTTAAGTTCAATTCTGCAATCTTGTTATCAGTCCATACTTGCATTTTAGGGTTAGGAAATGAACTTGCATAATCTTATCTTTCAATTTCAACAAAGGAATAGAAATCCTAATAGGTAGCCTGTGGCTCTCTCTTTCACAAAAAGAAGTAGCCAATTGTGTGATACCTCTAGGCTCTTTTGTGTTCCGTAATGTGTGTCAAAAGGTAGGAATAGGGCATGTTAACCTAGTCTCGCTTTTTCCCCAACACAAGAGTATCCCGTCTTCAGGACTTAGAGTTACTTGATGAGAAGCGACAAGCTGCATACAACCATCTCAAAGCCTATCAGTAGCGCATGAGCAGAAGTTACAATCACCAAGTTAGACCTCGTACATTTGAGGTAGGAGACCTTGTTCTCCAAGAGAATCCTCACAACCAACCAAATAGAGAACATCAGGGCAAGTTTGAATCAAACTGGTTAGGCCCATATGTTGTCACTGCCGTGTTCGGGTCTGGGGCATATCAGTTGGCTACATCAGAAGGAGAACCGCTTGCAGATCCAATCAACAACATGCACCTAAAACGGTTTTATACCTAAGGTGTACAGAGCATCAGGCTCCCCTACATACCAGAAAATACCAAAAACATCCAGATAAATGACCTGAAGAAAACACAAAAACACCGAAAAGAGTAAGAGAAAAATCATGCATCCAAACGGTGAACAACCACTCCGGTGGCACCTTGGGTAAGTGCGATGGCGAAAACCTGGCAAACAGGTGCCACTTGTAAAGGCTATGGCTCCATTGTCTTTCAGAGTTGTTGCGATCACATCTACTTCATACTTACATCCATCCATCCAAAACCATGGCTTGTTATTCCTCTACAATTATGATAGTACTCCATGCATCTTGTATCCTGCTTTTTCATAGTCATGTCTAAAACTAGGGGAAATGCCTTTAAACTATTGATGGAAGTGGATTCTACGTTGTCTTATGATTCATTAAGTTCTTCATTCAAGCAATCATCAAAATACCAAAAACATTGGAAAATGTCTCATTCAAAATCCAAAAGCATTCAAAACAATACAAAATCCAAAAACAACAAAAAACCATTGAAAAAATCACACAAAAACATGGCAACACTTTGTACATACTCATCCATGCAGATACCAAAACAAACATTGACATAATACTCACACAATGACCATTTACCAATCGACCACACAATCCACATCAACACTCAAATAAACTATCTTTAACAACGATGCATCCTTCCTTACCAAAACAAAGACGAAAGTGACATTTTCTTTGACAAGAAAATTATGTTAAGCTAGCAAATACTTGGTTGATTTATGAGTATAGTCATTCGTTTATCTGTATCGGGATCTTTCAGCATTGTTTTGTATTGTTTGCACATTATTTCCAATGAAGTTCTGGGGCATGTACTAATGGTGTCTACGTGGGAAGTTCACCAAGCTATGTGATCTTATGCAAAAAAAAAAAAAAAAACAGTCATAGATCACTACGGCTTGCTGACTACAGCGTATACCTCGACCATATGGGCATGAACCATTACCAAGGATCCATATTCTTTATTCTTTATGTATATACTATTTGTTTGCAGGTACAATGCTCATTCTTTGGTTCCTCCTCATCCAAATTGGATAAAGGTTTTTATCTCTTAGTACGGTATGCACTTGTCTCAGGATATGATCAGCCTAAGATCAAGGAGGACGATCCAAGTCATGCATGAACAGAGATAATCCTTGTCTGTTCCGCAAGCAATACTTTGGTCGACTTGGCCCTTATATCAAGTTGTTTGTATTAACTTGCTATATTAAATCCATGAAAGGAATACTCAGGTCATCTTGAATCATTATGTCAAGATGCTTGTATTCTCTTCTAGCATTTTAAAGCTCAATGATGAAAATAGAGCACTATGGATCATCACTTCATCTCATCTGTTTATATATATTGCATTCCATTGCATATCACCCATTCATTCACTCATTCATATATAGGATTTATATGCGAATGTGAAAATTAAGCTGGTCTTTGATACAATCACGACCAAGTACTCTGATACATCATCAATGCATCATACCAAGTCTTACAAACCTTGCATTCCTCATGGTCATATCATCATTACATTTAGTTACATCTTGCATTAAGCAACATTCATGTCATTTTTTAACTTAAACATTGCATATAATTCATTTTGGACATAAGTTTTCATTAAATCATTTGCATCATTGCATCAATCATCAAAAAAAAATTATTTTCATTCGTGGGATTAAATTGTCTTTGATTATATTAAGTCCTTTCCTAGGCATTCATTTAGTGACAATTATCCATCATCATTTCATCCTCCTTTATCATTTCTTATTACATACACTCATTTATCCATTTAGTGGGAAAGTGCATTCATTCAACCATTAAACTAAGTATCTTATTATACTTATTTTAGGATTCATTCACATTGCATTCATTATCATCTTTTTAATTGCATTAAGGTGCAGTTATTAAACCCATAAGTTATAATATCATCACATTATCATTTTTTACTTAAGCATATTAAAATCATAAAATCCACTTGTTTATAAAACATTGGTTCATACCATTTTATATATATCCATTTAAAACATTATCATATAAACATTTGTACTTTACATTTTGTTTATCCATCTTACATTCATCTAAAAACATCTAGATGCATAACATCATTCATTCGACCATTGCATTAACATCATCACATAAATCATCTCATCATTATATCAAAATAGGAAACACCAAAATCCTGTTCGTAAATTATCATAAGCATACATCATCATCATGGCATTACATACATACAACATTACATCAAAAATCAAACAAATCATACATATATAAACCTGCATTCATATGTCAGTATCATCATAAAAACATGCATATAAGAAACATCTCATCAAATGCATACATGTGCACACATCCATCTAAGCCATAACTCATCATCCTACATAAACATCCATATAAATCAAATGCATATCATCAAAATATGGGATCTCCTCATATATCTCATCTCATATATCAGAGTACAATGAAGTCTACAAAATCGGCTACCAAGAGCCATCCAAGATACAGTCCAAAGAATAAAAACAATGATACAAATACATATATGCATGAATGCTCTCTCAAATGCCACTCTGGCCAGATGCTGTCCCAACACCTCCCCCTGCTCCACCACTAGTGCCTGCACCCCCTGCTCCATCTCTCTGTGGAGGCCTCATCGAACCACCACTCCCTCCTGCATCCCCTGATCTCTCCCGCCTCAAAGGACCCATCACTCCCCCACTGCTCTGCATCCTCTGCGATGGCTCTGATCTAGTCTGCCACATCTAAGTATAACTGAGAGCTCGTTGACTAACTGGCACCACCTGCTCATATAAACCCCACCAGTACTCTATCTCAGCCTGTGCTCGTCCAAACTGCCTTATTACCTCCCCTGTAGGCCCCTGTGCTCCTAATCCAACCCGGACTCTCTCCTGCAGCTCCGCCAATCTCTCCACTGCAGTATCTCTCTCCCGCAGCACCACCGTCAGCTCTGACTCCTGTGCAAACAACTGCACATCCCTAGCTACCACCTCCGCCTCCAAATCCTCTATCCGGGTTTGCAAGCGTACTATGATGTGATCCCGCAAATCTCCAGTGGCTCCCTCCTCGGTATCCATAGCTGCCTCCCCTGCACCACCCTCTCCAGTAGTCCCCTCCCCTCTGTCCATCGGGATCTCTCTCTCCATCCCCCTCCCACTCAGCTGAACTCCTCCTGGTATCAATGGTCCCTGAGATATCTGTAGAGGCAGTCCACCTCTCCCTCTCCGCTGACTCCGCATCCCCAAACCTCCTCCATCTCCTCCTCCACCTCCTCCTCCACCTCCTCCATCTCCTCCACCTCCTACTCCTCCTCCTCGACCTCCTGCCCTCCTTCGACCCCATCCCCTCTCATCCTCAAACGCTGGGATCGGCTCTGCTGGATCCGATATCCGTGGGATCGGGTGTGCTACCCGGTACTGCGTATACTCATCTGTCACCCCTGCATCAACGACCCTCGGTCGTATGTCCCATGGCCTCGCCTGTAGTGTTTAGAACTCTGCCAGTGCCTGATCATACGGTAGCACTGGACCCCATGCATACCGCTCCCGAATAACTCGAGCATACTCTCCTGATCCACTGGGCAGTCCCTGCTGCTGTCCAAACTGCCTCATCACTCGCCCAGGCACCTGTCTCTCCACATGATATGTAGTCCTCCCAATGAGGAATCGAGTCATAAACACATAAGGTAGTGCCTCTGCATCATCATCCCATGGCTCACACTCCAAGTATGGCCACCATATCACTGCATCCAGGTCATCCAATGCCCGCCGCCACCACTCTAACTTCCCCAAGTGGGGCTGACTCATCATGCCGCTGTACATAAACATGTACGGCTGATCCACTGCACGGAATCTCAGACTCACCGGTCGAGTCACTAGTAGGTGCTCCCAAGCCCAAATATGTAGCAGCGTCATGTCCACTGCCAAGGAACCCCTCCCCCGGTACACTACCTCATGCAACTCCTGGTACATGTGCGTCAGCACACATGACCCCCATGCAAATCGGGTCCCCTCGATCATCATCATCTTGATAACCTGTTCCCATCCCACCACCAATCCATGTGAACGTCTGTCTGGACACAGAAGTCCTCCCACAATCTCTAATAACACTGCTGGTAGAGGCTCATATAAAGCAGCTATATCCTCCCACGCAATCGAGCCATCATCAATAAATACATCCTCATCAAAAATCCTCTGCACTGCCACAGTCCCCCAGGATCTATCATATGTGACCAGCTCTCCTTGAATTGGAATCTGCAGGATGCGCCACACATCCTCTGGCGTTATGGTCATCTCCCCCTGTACTAAATGGAAGGTGCACGTCTCACTGTGCCACCGCTCTGCTAGTGCTGTGATCAATCCGTGATTCATACGAATCACGGGCATATGCATCACCTCATATAGACCGATCGCGACAATGCAATCAATCTCCGCCTGTGTCAAATTGGTCCAACAATCCCTGTGTCACAGGATGCCGCTCACGTAACTGCAACATGTGCAACTCCTCCTGCACATGGACATTCATCAATCACCATCAGTTGTTTTGTTTTCAAACTTTTTTAAGTTTAAACCTAGACTATCAACAGATACTTTGATCAAGTATCTTCGGGTCTCAACAGGTAAGCAATCATGGCCACCTAGACTTCAACAGACATTTATCCTAACAAATGACCTAAGTCTCATCAGGCTGCTATGGTTCAAAACAACTCCCACTTCACCTCGCCATCCATCAATCATTGGCATCGGAAGATTTTCTTCATCCAAACTGGGGCATCTCTTTATCCTAAAGCAAAAGCGCTATTCTACCAACAAAAGCGCTAGTTTCTCAACAATAGCGCTACAACCCTAACAAAACGCTCAATCAGCTATACAACAGCGCTACAACTACAAACACGCTAAAACTCCTGTATAATAGCGCTATTTTAACTCAATAGCGCTCAATTAAGCCCATAATAGCGCTACTAAACCAAAAGTGCTAAAACTCGCATATAATAGCGCTAATTCAGAGCAAAAACGCTCAAACAATGACACAATAGCGCCATTGCGGCACAATAGCACTAGTTTGTGGAGCAAAAGCGCCAAAACCATGGTTCCAGCGCTCTTGCTCCGACTTGACTTGGACTCAGCTAAAAGCCTATAAAAAATGCACAAAAATTAAGTTTTCGAATTTGCGTACCGCTGGTCCGTAGTCATCTGGGCGCTAGAACCGTCGAACGCGCTCGAATCTGTGCTCGGTGATCGGAATCGGTATCCTAGCTACTGCTCGCTCCTCCAAACGTCACTATCAGAGCTCTCGTTTTCAACTGGTCGTGGTCACAAATGATCCTATTTTCACCCCTTTCACCCCATTTATACCCTTCGCCGACACCGTAACTTCTCCCTGCTCGACTTGACTTGGACTCAGCTA
Source organism: Cryptomeria japonica (assembly GCF_030272615.1). Taxonomy (NCBI): domain Eukaryota; kingdom Viridiplantae; phylum Streptophyta; class Pinopsida; order Cupressales; family Cupressaceae; genus Cryptomeria; species Cryptomeria japonica. The sequence continues at coordinate 381,445,023 of NC_081407.1, forward strand.
AAAACCTATAAAAAATGCACAAAAATTAAGTTTTCGAATTTGCGTACCGCTGGTCCGTAGTCATCTGGGCGCTAGAACCGTCGAACGCGCTCGAATCTGTGCTCGGTGATCGGAATCGGTATCCTAGCTACTGCTCGCTCCTCCAAACGTCACTATCAGAGCTCTCGTTTTCAACTGGTCGTGGTCACAAATGATCCTGTTTTCACCCCTTTCACCCCATTTATACCCTTCGCCGACACCGTAACTTCTCCCTGCTCACCGCCATGGTCCCCGTGAACTTCCCATGCCCCCCCATTTCTCCTTGTTATCCTCGATTTTTTCTATTTTTCACCAGTATAACTAACTCCTTCTCTTCTACCACCCTGCTAATTTTCATTCTTTTTCGAGAGCTCGCCCGATTTTTCAAAAAAATTTAGCCCATCTCTTGAGGGGGCATGCCACCCATTAAATTTACATTTTATGGGGCAATTTATGCCACCCATTAAATTTACATTTTATGGGGCTAATTTCTTCACACCTATTTTTCTTTCTTTGAAACGATGCGATAAACCGCACCGTCTCAAAGAGGGGCAAATGTAGTCACACAAATCTGTCCAGCTTAATTAAATAAATATTCGCTATTTATTTGATTAAAAATCCACTAGCCACCAGTTAATTAAATTAATATTTAATTAATTCATCCCCAAACATTATTCTATTAATTAAATAAATTATTCAATTTATTTTAATTAAATTCAAATCAATTAAATAAATAAAATCTATTTATTTAATAAAATCCACTTTTTCCTCTTTTAAATAAATTAAATAAAATATTTATTTAAATCATTATCCCCTCCACTTGCATTTTCCTACAAATGCAACTTGCACACATTTACTGAAATAAATGAATTTTTATTTTAATAAAATCCTATTTTCCCTCACCCACCAAATCCACTTGCAAAATCTAATCCCCTTCTAGATTCTTCTAACCCCTTCCTAATTAGCCTAATCCATCTCCTAATTATTGTCACATTCCTAAGCAAAATGGAGTCACTTCTCAAAGACTCCAAAGTCTTTGAAAAACATTTAATGCTTTGTGTGTTCAACAAATTAACCCCCAAAGTCTTCCAAGACCACTAATGGCTCTTACATGACCATTTATGGCTCTTACATAACCATTTATGGTTATTTCAAACTTGTCCCCCCAAACATTTATTATTTTGACCATATTCATCCATTTCACATTTGCACAAGAGTTTATCCATTGGATAAAAGCTTTATTCTTTGAATAAAGAGTTTATTCATTCAACCAACCTTGACTCTAAATCCCAAAGTCATGTCAAGCATTTAATGCTTATTCCCTCCCCTCTCAACCTATCTCACATTGACACTTGTCATCCTGGGATTGGGTTGAAAGCCCTCACATGGATTTGAAATCATTCAATCCTGACTCTTGTTGAGATTGCTCAATCTCAACCATCCATTGCTCCATTTTTCCTATAAATAGAGCCCATTTCTTCTATAAATAGAGCCCATTTCTTCATAATCCAGATCCTGAAAACTTGTATGCATTTAACCTATAGGTATTTTAAGAGAGCATTTTAGCATAATTAATTAATATCTTGTCTTTTTGATAAAATCAATCATTTTTAGCATCAATAGCATAGTATTAGCTTTTCATTTCATATTTGAAGCACAATACTACAATCTCAATCCTCCATAAGCATCCATAGTGCAAAAAGTTGCTGAGAGCTACACTATTTTGGAACTTGGAGAGGAGAGGAACAAGGGAGAAGAAGCCAAGAGCATGTTAGGAGGCATTTGGAGATGTCTCATCATATTTATCTTCCTAGTTAGACATTCTATCATGCTTTTGGTATCTCTTTTGATATACTTGTGTAGGAAAGTGTTTTGTTTATGATTTCTAACACTAACAACTTGGCTTTTCTTCTTATTTGTGTTTTGTTGTCATAGACTAACCTTGTCCATTTTGCAGAGCATCAAGAACTAATTCTTGTTTAGGAATCACCCGGTTAAGGGATTTACAAATATGCCTTGATGAAAAGCACAATACCCTATTAGGAGTAACCTCGTTGGAGAATTTAAGAATCTAAGTTAATGGACCACCTTGTTAGAGGATTTAATGAGTAACCAAACTTGTTAGAGCTTACCCGGTTAAGGGATTTTACTTATGCTATAATTGTTAGAGAACAATAGGTTTTGTTGATCTGTCTGAATAACACTACATTTGCTTGATCAGATCCTTCTTAAGCTTCAATCTGTCTTTACTCAAAGTACATATCCATTCACCAGTTAGGCAACTGCACACTCACAAGTTTCTCCCAATCTTGCCTACTTTGCCAACACTCTTACAAGCAACTTCATCGACCTTAAATACAAAAAAAATTAGGTCGGTAACACAACAAAAACCTAATTCACATCATCGAGATTACAAACAAGTTGGTGCAATCTTGACCGTTAGAAATCATAACAATCTCTTCACATTCTTCAAGAAAATTCCAACCGCTCCATGGTCACCGGTCCATTGGAATTTGTAACTCATCATGCGCTATGCATTAGATGCAATCCACTTTGCTCCTTTCCAAGAAATCAAACAAACGCACCAAATCAGTTTGAACTTATCTCATACAATGATCACACGTGTCTCCATCATTACCGCTCTCCAGATAATAAACTAACAAACTTGATTGGTTAGGGTTTATCAATAGGTAGGGTTTACAGGTTACACTGTATTATAAGGTTTAACCCTTTACACTGGTTTACCGATTCAACTCACAAACTTAACACACCGGTTTACAACATTTTCCACAAAGTTCTTCTTACCGATTACTAGCCAATATCAAAAACAAGAATATCAACAATAACATAACTACCATTACCGGTTCAATTGACATAATGACAACATATCATTAATGCAATCTATATGCATAATACCAACAAACTCAAAATGCAAACACCGAAATGAGAGAAATAAAGAATCTAGAGTTCTACCCTACGCTTTGGAGAGAAAACCCTAAATGATTGTAAATGTAAATGCAAATGCTTCAAATCACAAATGAACTAGAGATCTAAAGAATGAATGTAAATTTTAAAATGAATCTCATACAAAGACATGAAAATATAATGAAACCATACCAAACCCTAAGGGATAGGTACAAGCCAATCATAAGTCGGTAACCTATTATTCTTCAATGTCTTCAAAGCTCCTAATGGATGTTGAAAATGCTTGATGTAGACTTGGTAAATGCTTGATTTATTGTTGTAGACTTCATAAAACCTGCACTTTCACTTCATAAGAGGCTCCTTCAATTGCTAGATTGTAGATCCTTCAAATGAGGAAAGGAAGGCTTTATATAGGAGACCCTAACTTTGTTTTGAGTCAAAGGCTGACCTAGAAATAATATTTTTCGCCAATCTCTTAAATTTGAGTATTAAAATACCGCCAAAACATGCTCCCTAAATTTGGGGAGAAAAAGTCGGAACCAAGTAGGTACCTACTTGGTCCGAACACACGGTCCAACCGACTTTTCGCCAAATTTTTGGGGAAGCAAGATATTGTGATTTTAGAGAAAATTCCAAGAGTATATGGGAATTTAAGATGTTTAGATATGAAAAATTAGGCCTTGAAGGTCGAAATAAGACATAATTAGGGTATTTGATGAAATAATTTATTGGGAGAATGAAATAAAAGGGGCAAACTTAATGTAAAAGGGCCCAATTTTATGATGTGTAGAGGGATAAAAGAAGACTTTAGATTTCATTAAATTAATTAATTAAATACTTAAAGGATATTTGAAATGTAAAATGCAAACACACTAAGGTGGGTGCTAACCTAAGTGTGGAATTATACCACCTAGTTAAGAGTGTACAATTTACAACGCTACACATACGAACCCATCGCCATCCCTTGACATGCTTAAGAAGCTCTCCAAGTCCCCCTGTCATTCCTCCTTCACAACATTGGTAACAATCCATTGAACATTTTCCACTCCCACCAGTACAAAGCACCACGTTGTGAATATTGATGCTATATCAACATTGGAACGGTATTTAAACTCCGCCCTCATATATTCCTCTCTCAACACAATTTTCACCCTTGAAAGAAAGTTTGGGTCTTCAAACCAGAATACATTAGACAGGCGCTCATCATATATTTAGCCCTAGAAGGCCACCATTGGTCTAGTTGCTCGTAGAGAAAAATTGGGCTTCATTGTTGCCCCAACTTCCACCTTCTCAGAGGCCTACATTCTCTGTCACCTCTATGAGTCCAAACCAAGTATCACTTTGTCTTACTACACTAACAAATTAGTTTACATGACATAGACGTCAAGGGGGCAACCTTCGCATTAATGAGATGTACTGAGCCTAAAATTTGGGGAGTGTGGCAAGCCTTGTCACCACAAATGTAAAGGTGTTGGGTACACTACTAGCCTACTACCGCCAACTTGTGCCAACCAAAAAACTTCGCCCTGCTCGATGGAGTGATCAAAGAGTAATATGCGGGGATATGGAAAGATATCATCCCCTCCTACCATCTCATACTACCGCTAAAATCCTCCACATTCCATTCACAATAACTCGATCCAGCCACCTTTACAAACAAGCAAATTAAATACATGACAATGCATACCAGACGCAACAGCAAAATATATCTTTATTCACACACGTAATTATTACAGAGAAGAAGACCAGAGATGGTCGACCAAGGTACAATTCACCCGACTATACCATACTACCTTCCTTGGCAGTACACAACATATGTACCGAACCCGACAATTGTTGAGAGGAACACAACTGTCAACCAACCGACATATTAACTACCCAAGAGTGACAACCCACTTAATACAAACAATTAATTTATTGGCAGATAACAAATATTATCAAATATAACAATAGACATTTTATGTGGACTACATCATTCCCCCCAAAAGAAAAAATCGTCTTCCAGACGACAAGTAAACATCAAGTAATATTTAGGAAGACAAATGACAGGCAATGACTTGGACTAGACAACCCCAACTTGTAGTGTACTTGCCAAATCAAATGGGGGTCAAGGGGTAGAACCCCTTGCAGGGTCCTGGGGCAACACACCTCATTTTTCTAATTTTTTTAAGATGTCAAAAATAATGTTGATGAAGTCAAAAAATATAGATTTTGTAATGTTGTTGGTGCACAATCTCCATACGGCTGAGTAGGTGCCTTGTACAGTCTCTATTCTCCATACAAACTTGTTTACTTCCCATATTGCATCTCTCCCTTCATGCATGCTCGTCTCCCATATGGATTGCTTTGTTTTTTCTTCCCTTATACCATGTCTAGTACGACAACCCTTTACTTTCATACAACATGTGTAGTCCTCGTACGAATCCATTTGTGTGTTGGTACAGTGTTTACGATGTGTTCAACCTTCTACTCTTGATGTCGTACAGACTCCAACGTATGACTGTCTTGCTCATGTACAACCTCTTGGTTTCAACTTTAACATGTACAAGGTTCTTTACTACACGCGGATATTTGCATATGGTCCCTTCTTCTCCATCATAAATTTTTTTGTGTACGGTCCCTTCTCCTTCACCGTACGTTGAAACATTTTTCTTCCCGTGTGGCCCTCTGTTTAGTTCGCACAAACCTCTTGCTTTCTTTTCCTTGTACAAATATTCCATCACCTCATACATATTTTCCTTCTCCTCGTACAAAGATTTTTCCTCCATACATTGTACGCGCCTCTTCAATCACCATACAGACCCCTCATACGGATTTGTTTCTTCTAGCCGATGTATAGGCTTTTTTGGATGTTGTAAAAACTCCCCGTACGGTTGAACCTGTACGAACTTATGCACCCTAATGACATGCGAATTAAGACTTCTTTTTCAATCTACAATTTCATACAAATGAAGCACTCTCCAATTGCTTGTGATTTTGTGTGGTTGTTATGCCTGTATGGTAAATGACTTGCTCCTTGCACAAGCCCTTCTTGCCTTCCATACGATTTACGAAAATAGCCTTGGGGACAATCTTCATGCTCTCCGTATGGTATACGGAATTCCTACATAATGTTCTTCTATTTTCCCATACGGTTCCTTCTGTTTAATTTTTTCTCTCAATTCCATATTTTTTAACAGTATACTTTCTTTTGATTTGACTCTGTATGGGTATGATTTTATTTTGTGTAGTCTCTCTTGTTCGTACTACCTATGTTCTTCCTTCCTAGGATTTTTCCTTCCACTTTCCATCTTCATACTACCAGATGTATCATTCTTCCATGGGTTTCTCTTCACCGAGAGTTGTAGCTTCAAGGAAATTACAGGTTGGCGAAAATACCTCATATTCTTTCATTTGTTAGTGGAATTGTCCATTTAGGGAAATTGTCTCATCTTCAAAGCAATATTCCAGTTCAAGCACTTCTTCATCATTAGGTTTCATGCCTTCCTCTCTTCATCCATACCTAACTCTCCACCCTCAGACTCTAAGTTGGATGATGCCATTTTTTTACTCACCGCTTGATTCCTTAGGCCAATGACGTACTTCCTCCCATTGCTCTCGATTGAGAATGTGTTTTGCTTCCAATTATGATTTGCCTTGGCTATAATCAAGCATCCCCTTCCAAGGAGTGTGTTGTACACCTTCTTCTATAACCGAATGACTATGAAGTCCAAGAAAAATTATTTTGTCCCAATAATTACTTTTTGTGCCTTCAATGTTCCTAATGGCTCGATGTCATGTTGTTCAGCAACTATCAAGTGGAAGGTCAACGACAAAAATGTCAGCTTCCCTAGACATTTCCAAGTGTCTTATGGTAGTATGTTTAATCTCAAGCCTCCATCAACAATGGTGTTTGTCAACTTCTTCTCTATTATTTCCATCTCGACAATCGCTGACTTCCTCACTATGCTCACTATCAACAACATGGGATCACTGGCCTCATTCCTTGCATGTGGTGGTTTCGATGTTGATTCCTCTTGTGGTTTGCATTTTTTCTGGCTAATTGTGTTGTCACTTACTATGTTGGTAATTTTCGCTTTTAGTTGTGGCATAGTTTGAAGAAGGTTTGTCACCTTGGTGGGTATTGTCATCTATAGCACTTGTCGAACTATGTTCTTCTCTAACTCTCGCAATGACATACTTGCAGTTCCATTGGAGGTTACTTGTTCCTTTGCCAACACTTGTTCTACTTTGTCTCTAGCTTCTCATAGTCATTCCTTCTACGTACAATATTCTGAATACATCGCCTTCTTTGTTTGTGCTCTCGTGATTGCCATAGCTGCCTCATCTTGTTTCACCACATCCAGCATATTAAAACCCTTTTTCTTTGTCTAGTCGGTGTCTTCATGATTCCTCGATCCACACCATTTCAACAATAATTATATGTTATCTTTCTTATTCTGATTATCTCCTACAAAGTGTCCTCATTCACTTCATTGTGAACATTGTATGATAGGACATCCTTCGGAGTCGTACTGTATTTGGTTTCGCTCTTGTTGATTTTCATTGCCGCTAGGTAATACATTTTATGGTTTCAATGGGATGGGAATCTCCCTATGTGAAGAGTACTTGTGTACTTCTAGCCTTCAAATTATATGGACACTCCTTAATTGAATGATTCATCACCTAGAAAATCTCACAAAACATCTTTATAGGACAATTACCTTTTGGGTACCCCTCAATTTTGCTCTTGGTACACCATAGTTCATTACATTCTTTATTGGTTCCTTTTCGGCCTTCAATTCTTTCATAATTCTCAACATATTCTATCGAAAGGCCTATACAATTTTGGATTCTTCATCACTACTACCTTCAATGCTCTTGTCACCGTCAGTCTTTCTCTTCCCTTGAGAGGATGTTTTATTTTCACTCTCAATGTCCATCATCCGATTATAAGCATTGACGTACAAGGATGGAGGAAAACATTTTACTTTCCTCTCAAGAGATGGAACAAGTCCCTCCACGAACCACCTCTTCTTCAATCCATCAATTGACTGGTGTTCCATCTTGTTCAACAATTCTTTAAGCCTACAGTTGTAAGTGCATACACTCTCATTTTTCCCCTACTTGGTATGATAAATTTTGGCTACAATCTTGTTGTCATCCCTTAGGAGTTTGAACTCCTCCTTGAATGCCTTCTTTAGTTCACTCCACTCGGCCTTGTCCTTGGCATCCAGATCTATGTACCAATCAATAGCGATCCCCGAAGGGTGGCGAGATTTATGCCTTCAGCTAGTAGTCGAGGTCATCTTGGCCATTCACCTCCCATATCATTATACATGTCTTACAATTTTTTTCGAGGTCCTCTGATCCATCTCTTGTGAACTTCAAGAGTTTTTGCCTCTCCTAGGTATTCTATTTGTGCAACATTGTCCTTGCTTGGAAGGTACCATGTGTGTTCAGCTAGATTGGGCTGTCTTTCTTCCTGTGTTCTTGTGGCTCTCTTGCACTCTCGGCCACACGTGAGCTCTCTACGCATCCACCTTTTGTGTCTTCTGCACCTTGGTCACCTTCATTTCTATTTTCTCTGCACCTTGGAGTCTTCATCTCAGGCCCCCTATTATCGACAGTTCCTGGAGGAGGGGAAAGTTCGTGAAAATTGGTTTACCTCCTGCTTACTCCCTTGTGTGGTTAATCTGGGTGTAGTGTTCTAACGATTACGTTCTGATTCTTTCCCTGCACTCTCAGCCACACACACATCCTCTACACATCTAATTACAACATCCCTAACACTATGGGTACTTACAGGTGTGCCGGACTTGAGTGGACTCTTCCAACTACTATGTTCTAGTGCTTTCCTTTCATTCTCAGCCATGCGCACATCCTCTACACATCCACCTCCAGCATCCCAACACTCAGGGTACTTCCAAGCTTTGACTTGTCCCTATGCTCCCTCTTCCCGAGGGTCAATGAATCACCTAATCACTTGGGCTTCACCATGTTGTGGCCTCTTCTCACCTTTATTGGGGTATGTGGGCATGAATCACTCAAGGCTGACTTGATTCCTTTTAAGGTAATGACACCAAAAATGTTTGCTACTATATCTGATAAATTATATGTAGGACATAATAATATACGTGACAATGCATACTAGACACAACAGTAAAATATATCTTTATTTGCACATGCAATTATTACAAAGAAGAAGACCAAAGGTGGTCGGCCAAGGATTACAATTCACCTGACTATATTGTTCTACCTTCCTTGGCAGTACACAACATATTTAAAGGACCTGATGATTGCCAAGAGGAACACAATTGTCAACCAACCGACACATTAACTGCCCAAGAGTGACAACCCACTTAATACAAACCATTAATATATTGGTAGATAACAAATATTATCAAATATAACAATAGGCCTTTTATTCCAACTACAAATGTGCATTACAATAGCTTGAGCAAAAATTACAAAATACCCCTATCCTACCAAATAGAGATAGGGCAATTAGTATTAGAGATGAGATATTCAATATGATTGAGATTTTTCTATCATATAATCCCTATGATGATATTAGTGTTGATGATTTCTATAGTTCTCTTCCTCGTAGTGTTGTGGGTGGAACGAGATGGAAACCAATGTCTAAGGATGTTTCTATTGCACATGTTCTTAGCATGCTCCCCAATTATCTATGGAAAGATAGAGTTAGGGTTTATCTCATCACTAGGTGCACTGATGTACTTGTGGCACCACTGATATATCCTAGATGGTTAGTAGTTCATCATAGATGGCCACAAAAGGATGTGTTGCCACTTTATTTCTGCAAACAATTATATGCAGAGTTTCATTTACAATATGATGTAGATTATATAAATTTTCCATCACATGTTGGGTAGAGGAGAGGCAAGTTTTGTAATAGGTTTTGATGACTTGATTCATCAATGCCCGTTAATAATCGAGCATTAGTTGGTCCAAAAAACAATTTACCATATATTGGTTTAAAAAATTAAAAACTAATTAAAAGACTGAAAATTTAAATCAATTTGTACGATTACAAGCACATCCATCAGACCAAATTTAATGTTGTGAAACATTTATTCCATATTGTATAATATTTTCAAAATAATTTCCAAAACAATGGGCTACATAGCTCCTATCATGACTAGTTTCTTCATTGATATAAAAATGAACCTCCTTGACGATAATGCATTCATCTTTGCCACTTTCTACACCATCCACGTGAAACTCTACGTGTCTATACAAAACTTGTACAAAGGTTGCAACTTACTCAGAATGATAAGATTGACTTTGAATCTCTATGTGAGGACTAAATATATAGTTCTTAAATAAATATACAATTGAAAGAATACAACCTAGAGGAAAGCAATATTTTGAGTCACGAAACTATTTGACTTGCCATCTTGCACCATGACAATATTGGATATGTGGATATATGATAGTCTAAAATCTATGTATAAACTCATTGTAAGACATTTCTCTGTCTTTCAACATAATTTTTTTGGATTCAGCTACTGACTTTGTTTGTTATTTCTCATATTCTAATCTCTTTGACATAACTTGCATTGAACGATCAATATTCTTAATTTGTAAAAATTTCTTCAAATCCCCACAATCATTGCATGTTTTTTTTATACATTGTATATTGAACTCATCTGAATCTTCTAATCTTTCACATAAAATAGACTTCACAAATTGTGTTGTACTTTCAGGGATGACTGCATTTAGATTAGTTACTGTCATGCTTTTTTATATGATTGTAGGTGTAGATAAAATTCAACATGATTTCAACAGCAACAAGTTTCACGCATGTTATTTTTATGTACAAAACATGGTTGTAATCCCTCAAACATCCTTTGACAAATCTCCACATATAAAAATTCTTGTGTCTATGAAATATTCTAGATGTGAAATTTTTAATTGTCTTATTCTATCATTTGTATTGTGTCTCTTCTATTCGAAGAAATATGAGAGTGGTTGGTCCAATATTCAATTACTTGTCTTTTTACATCTTCAGAAATTGTCTTTTCGAGGAACCTTATAAATTTACCCAGATATTTTCAATATTTTCATCCAACTTGTTTCTCTTCCTATATATCTTTGAACAATTCTTCTAGATACATTTAGTAAATGGTAAATTGCTTGAACTTTTCTTCTATGCGATAATTTCTTACTAGAAATCATAGTCATCAATTCTCTACGTGCAACACTTAAATTAGTAACTTGACTCGTGCTCTCGATACATCTCAGTGCTTCTTACAAATTTTTAATTATTGTTTCATTTACTAATCTATCTGATGATTTTTTCTTGTTATCAACACCCAACAACTCCAAAACAGGGGTCATTTCTTTTCTCTTAAATAAATTTGCACAAAGTTGTGATCTTCCAATTAGAGATTTATCCTGAAAATATTCATCCCAATTTTTTTTATAGTGTAATTTTAATGTGCTTTTGTTTATCATATCTTCAGTTGAAATCTCATTGAAAAGAGAATCTTCATCCATCTCCATCAAACTTTCCATACCATAGAAAAAAAATTGGATTGACTAGGACCAATTTTTTGTCATTCCCGAATTGCAGTAACTTTGTCATCAATGGGTTGTTCTTGAGTAGGCATTGTATCTCTTTTATTTGATCATACTTCTGTAATCTAGTCCTTTTATTCCCCATTGGAAAAATTGCTCTTGAGTTTTAATTCAGATCTACACACACATATACACATGCATGCACATATGTCAAGTGAATTGGGCCCAAGTTTAAATATGCAAAGGTATTTTAATTCAAGTCGAGAGAAAATGATTTTAAATTAAAAAAAATGATTTTGAAGGATGATCCAAACTATTTCTTAACTGATAATGAATGGTCCACTTAGAACTTATCCTAGTACTACTCCAATTAAATCACACTTAACCATAGAGACCCATGTTTTTTAATTAAACTCATTGACCTGGATTTTTCATGAGTAGTGGTTAACAAAAACCCATCTCTTGTGAACCATTATTAAAGTACATACATGAATACTTATACATACATAGATACATAAACAATTATACATAAATGGGGTTGAAAATTATTAAAGTACATACATTAATACTTATACATAATTCATTTCCAAAATAAGGTCTTAGGAGAGTCCATAAGTTGTCTAAGATACATGGTTTGTTGGTAATGTAATGAGCTTGTACTAGCAACTAGGTTTTGTAATCAATTCAAATTTTGCGTAAACATTTCAACAATTTTTTTTTGTTGTTCATGTCATGTTACACAAAAGCAAATAGTTTAAATATTTACACAAAATATTTAATCAATTACATAAGCTAGTTTCTAGTAAGCTCATTGCATTACAAACAAACCATGTATCTCAGACAACTTATGGACTCTCTTGAGACCTTATTTTGGATACGAATCGTGTATGAGTATTCACACGTACTAAATAATCATCTATATATACCCAACAAGGTATATATAGATGATTATTTAGTACATGCGAATACTCATACACGATTCGTATCCAAAATAAGGTCTCATGAGAGTCCATAAGCCATGAACAACAAAAGAAAATGGTGTAAATATTTACACAAAATTTGAATCAATTACAAAAGCTAGTTTCTAGTACAAGTTCATTACATTACCAGCAAACCATGTATCCCAGACAACTTATGGACTCTCCTGAGACCTTATTTTGGATAAGAATCATGTATAAGTATTCACATGTACTAAATAATCATCTAGATATCTATGCTAGATAAATTGTGTACATGTATGGATTCACATAATACACAAAGGTTGTATTGAAACCTCATGTTGAATGTTATAAGAGAAGTGTTGCATAAATTTCTTAGTCGATTCTCAAACACTGCAAAAAAAAAAAGAAACAATGGTCATTTTGTGATTGTCCATAATTTTACGTGAATGTGTATGTTTGTAGGCCAAATTCATCCCGATTTCCACTAGTCTCAATACAATCAAAAACACTTCAAACACTTCTTAGCCTAAGGTCAAGGTCTAATGGCCTCAATAACAACCCACAACTTGGAATCTTTGTCGACTCAAGTGTCATTACACCTAAATGTGCATGTACATTTGTTTGTCTCTTCGAGAGAGGATAGGTAGGGGCCTTCAGAACTGGAAGGATGGCCCAATCACCCTCTCCCTGGAAAGCTACAAGTAGCTTATGATAAGTCAAGGATTTATGCCTCATCTCAAGGGAGCCATATGGTGAGTATCTTGGGGACATAACCAATTGTGCCCTTACACTAATACTGATGCCAACAAATCAATCAATAGGGTGGGCCACTAAATAAGGTTTCTAGTCACTATTTAGAGGACTCATCTTACGGGATTCTAGTGTGAGACGCTTAAGTCTCTAGTCAACCACGCAAGGAGCCTTAGGCATAATTTTTCAAACCCCGACTGATTTTGACACCTCTAGCCTGAAAAAGATAAGTTAAGAGCCAAGTTTTAGCCAGAGTTCTTTTTATATAGCAGCCCGAAGGAAAAACCACTTTGAGGTTGTCCCCTAAGGAGTGATCAGTTCTCCATAGGCAACCCTCTCTATAAAAAGAAAAAGAAGATGCTTAGTGATTTCTCTTACACCCAAAATCTGTGAAGGTGAGGGGAGAGGATACTTTCACAAAAAACCTTAGGGTTCTACAACACAATGTGTGCAAGCGCACCAAACACTTCAAACATGTGTTCTTTTTAATACATCAAATCAAAATGTTATCTAATCTAATGCAAACACGCTTCCAATTAAGGTCATAAAAGAAAATAGGTCTCCCAAATGGAAATCTATATGTAGCCAAAATTAACACCTAAGTTATATAGTTAACACGAATAAAAGCAATTTTTCAAAAAAAAAAAATCTATAAATAAATGTAACATTAAATTGACTCATTCTTGTATTTAATCCATCATTAATTGATCTTGTTATAATAAAATGTCCAATCTTAAATATATAAATTTCCTAATTTTTGGCATTATTTTAAAGAAAATGTGATTGTATACACACATTATAAATAAATGTCACTTGAACATTTACATATTAATATTAACCTATTCTCAAAATTAATAAACTAAAATTTACTGGTGTTGTTCGGTCTCTCTACTAGCTTTTTGTTGTTGTTGGGTAGCGTATTTCTCTTTTTGTCTCATTTTCATGTCTGTCTTATTGTCTTTTTGGTCTAGTCTATTTTGAGGGGCTTAAATGATATATCATATGTAACTTTTGTGTAAAGGGTTTCGGGTCCCTTCAAAACCTATTTTTGCCTTAATCAAAAACTGAAATTAGCATCAAGGAACAAGTTTCATACAAATTATGTCTTCAAAATTACGTTCAAATTCACCTATTCAAATTGACCTTCAAATTTACATTTAATTAACCTATAATATACCTGCAAATAAAACAAAAAAAAAGATCATATAGAAACTTGGTCGCTTGGGAAACCATCGTGAGCCAACAACTTTCCGATCAAAAGTGTTTCGGCTGAACATACTTATGTGGCATCCTAAGTGGCAGCCACACCACCATTTTTCAATCAGTTCTTAAATTTTTCACTTTAGTTGTATTTTATGTAGTCAAAATATTTTTTTTCAAAAATCTACAAATACCCTTTTGTAGAGCTTAAAGTCGGGAATCTAGACATATAATTCTTTTAATGTTTTGATTAATTTTAATATGTTTTATTTTTTAAATAGTGCAAGTAGGTTTTTTAAATTCGAGAAGAGGCTGATTTGAAATTAAAAAAAAAATATTAAATCATATTAAAATATTTTACAAAATATGAACACTTGCTCCGATGGAGCGAAAAAAGGCAGGAGGAGGCGAAAAGGCGAAAGGCTAAATATTCTATGAAAAGCACGTGCAAGAATTTTCAAGGATACCAAAATTTTTCATGGTGGCAAATTTGATCCCACTTGGATCAATCTAGACTCAACCAAGCAGTCAACAAGTGAACGGGCAGTGTCATAATAGATAGAATTGAGGTCTTTGACAAATCAGAGGATTTCTTAGCAACAATCAACTTGCCCAGGGATCGGGGAGACTTGCCCCCAAATTTGAGAAGAAACCAATCAAAGGAATAGATCGAATGGCAATGGGGAAGTAATTCCAAGTAGGGTTTTAAATCAAGGATTCATACCAATTAAGTAGAGGATTAATAAGGGTAATTAGGGGGCACCGAAAATAAAAAAGAAAGGATGGTTCTCCCAAGATAATAATAAATTTATATCTATGGTTATCTCAGCGAAAAATTTAAGGTCAGTATGAGGACAACTTGGAGACTACAGACACTTTGTGAAATGGATGAGAGAAAATAAATAGTGGGAGGATATTGCAGAGTGGTGGTCAACACAATTCAAAGGTCGGGTAAGCGTTTGAACCCTAGAAAATGGTTTTTTCTTGATAGACTGTATAGATAAATGTCTAAAGAAGGAAACCCTACATGGAAAACCTATTTTCTATGAGGGATTCTTCTTTTATCGAATAGATTGGGAGCCTAATTTTGATCTGGTTAACCATAAACCTAAGAGATTCTTGAAATGGATAAAATTGAAAAATTTGCCTTCTAAATATTCGAGTTTGAACGCTCTAGAAATGATTGGTGATACCCTAAGTTCATTTATAGGGACAAGAAGAAGAATTATTATGTGGAAAACTAGGTGTGGAGGCCAAAATCTTAGTTGATTTGGATAATGATCTTAAATACTTATATAATTTGGAGATCATTACAGAAAAAGGCAAATGGACATAGAGAATAGAAATTGATTAGAATGGGAAAGGAGGTAGATGTATCCTTGGTCATGGGTTCCACATGAGTTATTCTAAGGATTTTGAGCTTAATCTAGACATTAGGCTAAAAGATCCTTCTCCCCGACCATGGGATGGGACTAAGGAAGATGAATAGAACCCACATTTGGACTCAACAAATCTAGGTTCGGAAGAAGGGGAATGGGTAGACATAAAGTCCTTGATTCCAATCCTTGGGCAAGAAAGGATCTTTGAGAAAACAATGGAACACCAATTAAAACTAGATAAAGATGTTGAAAACTAAGTGATGAAGGATTAACACTCCTTAAAAATGAATTTGGGGTCATTCAAAAAGAACTAGACAATAGATTGGTTGCTAAGTAAAATGAACTCAACCAACAAACCTCGACTAATGGAGACATTATCCATATGCTGAAAGATGGGAAATAAAAAATAGTAGGGATAAAATCTGGGGGCGTAGTGGAT
Source organism: Cryptomeria japonica (assembly GCF_030272615.1). NCBI lineage: Eukaryota > Viridiplantae > Streptophyta > Pinopsida > Cupressales > Cupressaceae > Cryptomeria > Cryptomeria japonica. Next base: position 381,461,198 of record NC_081407.1, read on the forward strand.
AGCCCACTAAACAATGGTGAAGAAGATATGAATTCAATGGGCTTTGAGTTAGAAATTATCAATGAATTTCCTGGCATTAACCAAACTATAGAACAAGAGGATGATGAGACTATTAAAGAAGAGCAAAAGGTGATAAGGCAAATCTTAGAGCTGGATAATTTGGAAGAGGCAAAGTAGGATGCTTTGTTAGGGAAGCAAGTGAGTCCTACGGTGCTGGAAGAAGTGGAAGATGGAGGTAATGGTGGGCTCCTTCAAAACATGGCCTATAAATGCAAACCAAATTGTAGAATTACATCAAGGAAAAGAAAGGGGAGGAATTATCTATCTAAATTGAGATCTAAAGATGGAGATGCAGAGGATTGGAGCAAAATAACATCACTTCTGAAACTAGGGAATGGAAGCACCCTTCTCCCATGATGCTCTTAACTTGGAATGTTAGGGGCTGAAATGCCCCTAACAAATAGTGCATGGCTAGGCACTAGATCTCTACTTCAAAAGCAGATATAATCCCACTGCAAGAAACAAAGCTAACCAATGATGAAATGACTTTGTTTCTTTGAACAATCGACAACTAGAAATCAACATGGATTTAATAAGAAGGTGCTTCTGGGGTAATTTCTATTCTTTGGAGATCTAGAGGGGTCACTTTTGACAAATTAGCTAATGGTAAAAATTGTATTGGAGGTAATTTTAGTAGATTATCCCTCAATTTAGATTTTAAACTGATTAATGTTTATGGTCCTATTTCCAACATCTCTAAGATGGAAGTCTATGAGGATATAGATCTTTTTCTATTTGCCTTTCCTCATCTACTTAATTTATTAGAGGAGACTTTAATGCTATTCTATGTTTGGCTAACAAAAGAGGGGGTGTTCAGAGGGTCAGTCAATTGCAATTGGATTTGAAGGACAGGGTCTATAGAAACAATTTGCTAGATGTTGAATTAGGGAAAGGGGTGTTCACCTAGAATAATAGAAGATTTGGATCCAGCAACTTGGCTGAAAAATTAGATAGATTTTTTTTCCAAGAGGATCTCTCTACCTTCCCCTTTGGGCTCAAGGCATCCATAATGCCCTATTCTAGTTCAAATCATTTTCTAGTTCAACTCATGATTATAAGAGACAAGAAACTGGTATTTTGTCCTTTCAAGTTTGAGAACATGTGGATGAGAGAGTAATTTCTTCAAGTTGATGAAGGAATGGTAGTTGAAAGAACAATTCACTGGCTCCAAACTTTTTTGCTTTGTAGTAAAGCTCAAAGAAATTAAGAAGAAGCTTCTCAAATGGAATAGAGAGAACTTCGAGGATATTTTTGCTTCAAAAAAGGATTTAGAAGAAGGAATGGACAATCTGAATCACCAAGTAATAGAGTTTGGTATGGATTAGGAAAGATATCTTAGAGAGGAGGAGTTATTATAAAGATATTTTTAAATATCCAAGAAACTAAGAGGGGGGTTGATTAGTTGATAACTTAAACAATTTCTTCAATACTTTTACACATTCAAAATAACCAATAGAATCAACTAAAGAAGATATAACTGCAATGGTGGGAAAATGGTGAATGATAAATCAAGAAGGAAAACTACCCTTTCCCTCAAAGAGAGATGAGGGTTTCACTATCAATTACCATTCAAGAACTTTTCACCATTACATTAGGAAGGGGGAGAAGGATAATTCACTAGATTCAATCTCTCCACACAAAGATGGTAGATTGAATTTTGAATGAATTGGAAATGCTAAGTTGATCCCGTCTTCCTTGTTTGATTTCGAAAGGAAATTGACTGAATTATGTAGTGCAAAAGTGACTAAGAACTGATTATAACTTGAGATCAGAATATGGGATGAAGTTGTGCACTTGGACCTGGAAGTAAAATGTCGAGACAAAATCGCCCTGCAAATTTGAGGAAAATTTGCCCACACCGTGGTAGAAATGTACACGGCCCTCTGAAAATCCGCGAAATGAAAAGGGTTTGTTTGTCTCTACAAGTAGAGTCTGAATTTGAAAGTACAGCTGTGCACCTGCAACCTACACACAAAAAAGAGAGGAAAATGGGTTGGGATTGGGGGTTTTCCTTTAGATCAAGCCCCAATTTTGGAATTAACCAAATAATGAAAGAAAGTACTTGCAAGTAGATGCAAATGAAAGACTGAATTGTAAATGACCTCAAGGGAGGTTGTAGTAGCAATGTTGATAGAAATGCTTGTGTGGAATTGAATGTTGGAATCAATCTCCTCTTTAATGGTTGAATGCTTGACTTGAATGCAACACCTAGCCTTGATTGGAGACTTGAGAATACTCAATGCTGAAAATGAATGCTTGAATGCGTGAATGCTCTTGATTGCTTGATCTCTTGTGAATTTCCCACTCATCCAACTTATCGAACCTACCCAAATGAGAGAGAAAATGCCCCCTTAAATACATAATGGTGGATTTGTATTTCGTAACGGGCCGACATCAGGGCAATTTCCTACCTGTGGCACAACCCACAATGCATGCTCTAGGAAGGGTCCTACCCCAAAATAGGGTAGGGACAAGGATGCCACGCCCCTGTCCTGGGAGGACAGTGGTGCCACGCCCCTGTTCTACCCCTTTCTCCAAGGTAGAATGTGGTCAAGGTGATGTTGAGACCAAGGAAGAAGTTGTTTTTGCAAGTTGAGTAATATCCGGTCTTCGATCAGGTTAGAGGATTCGAGTTCGCATGCATGAGGACCCTAATGCAATAAAAAATTGCTAGGGTCATAATTTTATAACACTACAATAACATGAAAACATATACACACAACACATCACACATTGAACACCGAATATGACGTGGAAAATCCAAGAAGGAAAAAACCACAAAGAATGTTAGTTATCAATATATAACACTGGTTAAGGTGACTTTTACAAAGGGTGGCACACTGCTAGAATTCTCATTGTGGGACACCTCACTGCCCAGGAAAAGGCTCATTGCTAAAGAAAGAAAGAAAGAAAAGAAGAATCCACCATTGTAACACAATCTGCAGTACCGAACTACTTTTGATGCCTTAATACCAATCACACACTTCACTCATCAACATCAATCGTATTTTTCCTTTTTAGTCTCCCATATCTTCCACTTAATGCCACACAATCACCACACTAACTCATTTATATCGTCCTAATATTTATACTATCTTCGGGAAATATAATCTTCTAAGTCAGCCAAGACAGAGATCTAAAATAGGTCAACACTAAACATTCTGGTGGTGGGAAGGAATGAGAAGTAGACCATGTCACAACACACATCATCAGTCAGATCAACACGTTACATCCATTATAAATTCCATACCCAAATCACAACTCACATGCTACACACATGTTGTTACTCATCTTCGAATTTTGAACTTAATCCAAACCCAAAAATCATTGCCCAATACAATAAAAATAAGAATGGAACCAAGATACTCATGAATACAATCGCTCAACACCATATCCGATAAACAAAGGAATCTAAATCACCATCAATTTTATCAATCTGCACTGAATATTAATTGTAACACATCTTCCAAAGCACCAAATATTGTGGGAACACATCTTCTATATCACCAACACTAAAACCATATGTTGACATCAATGACAACCAATCATAATCATAACCATCACATTTGTAATAGAGATGAGGATATATTGGCTATGGAGGAAACTTTCTGGAGGAAAACTTCCAAAGAGACCTGGCTGGCAGAAGGGGACGAGAATTTAAAATTCTTTCACAATTCAACCAAGCAAAGAAGAGATGTTAATAGAATTAGAAGCCTAAAGAGAGATGATGGGACCTTCACAGACAATCCAAAGGAAATTGTTAAGTATTTTATTCACTTTTTCACATAAATCCTAAAAAATTGAGAAGGTTCTAATTGGCAAAATCAACAATCATTCATTGACAACATTCCCAACCTAGTGACTAAGGAGAAGAATTGTATGTTGATAGGAAAGTTCACCAATTATGATATTAAGGCAACCCTATTTCGGCTTCACCCGGATAAAGGCCCGAAGTCCAGATGGCTTTCCTGCTAGTTTTTTCCAAAAATGTTGGCATATTCTTGGGAAGGAGTTAACTGAGGCCATTTAGGCAGCTAGGAATTCAAGTAAATTTTTTAGGGAGATCAATAATACCTTCATTTCTCTCATTCCCAAAAAGGAGATGACAACAAGCTTAGATGATTTTAGATCCATTTCTCTTTGCAATACTATCTTAAAAATCATGTCAAAGGCCATGGAAAACATATTAAAGGTCATTCTTCTTCATATCATTTCAAAGGAACAAACAAGGTTTATTCTAGGAAGGTCAATTTTGGATGGAATTATTATTGCTCAAGAAGTAATTCACTTTATTCAATGCAATAAGTCCCCAAGCATTCTCATTAAGTTATACATTAAGAAGGCAGATGACAAGTTTGATTAGAGGTTTTTATGCAAATGTCTAGAGGCCTTTCGTCTCAATAGACAATGGGTGAGCTGGATTTTCTATTGCATCTCAAGCCTGAGGTTTTCAATTCTCATCAGTGACTCACCTGTAGGTTTATTTGAAATCTCTAGAGGGATAATTAAAGGGGATCCTTGATCTCCTTTCCTTTTTATTATCATGGTTGAAGTGTTGGGGAGAGCCCTTAGGTCTTCTCGAGAGAGAGGGTTAATCAAAGGAGTTAAAATCATAAGTGATCTACCAACAATGACTCATCAATAATTTGTTGATGATATCATGCTAATTAGCGAAGAGAAGAAAAGGGAAGCAATTTAGTTGAGAAATATTTTAAGAAAATATATGATAGCATCAGGTCAGGAGATCAATCAATCCAAATCAGAGGTATTTTTCTTTTTAATGGATCATAGGACAAAAGTTGAAATTCTACAGTCTCTTGGATTCAAAGCAAGAAAACTCCCATGTATATATTTAGGGTTACTCTTGAACAAAGGATTAAGGTCCAAAAAATTAGGGAATCCACTTAAGGAAAACATTGAAAGCAAATTGTCCTCTTGGAAAGATAAATGGTTCTCTTGGGAAGGGAGACTCAAGTCATATTGAGATCACTTATCTCTTCCCTTCCCACATATCTTTTTTCTTGTCTATCACTTTCAACGGAGATATAATCAAAACGGATACAACTTATGAGAAATTTTTTCTAGTAAGGAAGTAATGAGAAAAATGTGTTGGTATTGATCTCTTGAAACAAAATTTGTAAGCCCAAGGGGTTTGGAGGGGTTGGCCTGAGAAATCATCTTTGGCAAAACAAGCCTCCTAGGAAAAAACTTGCTTGGAACATTATACTCAAATGTTCATATTGAACTTGTTTGTAATTATTCTCATAGTATAAAAGAGTGCACCTAATAAAGGAAATGACCTTTTCTCTCTTGTCAATATCTTATGATGCCAATGTGCATGCTACAAAGACATGTATTGCTTAAAAATACAAATTAGAGAGAAACCTTAATTATATGACATGTGTTAGGGAGAGTTATAAAATTTTGATCAAATAGAAAGAAGTATTGATAATTTAATCTCTAGTTATTAAATTTTTCTTCTTTAGCAATTTTGTTAAGTGAATGGATCTCTAAAGTTAAACTAAGAATGAAATATTGTATGACTCTCAATTTACCCCTTAAGGATTGAATTAAGTGCTCACTAATGGAAGGGGGTGCATCTAAGAATATTTTTTATTTTTTACCAAGTTGAGGTTGATTCCCCTATAATAGATAATAAACCTAACGAATGTCCTTGTTGTGGCTCAAAATACACTTTCCGAGATTTAATTCAACCTTGTACTCATATAATAGAGTAATTTTAACATGTAAGTCCTTTTAATGATCCTCCATTTTTCTTGATTTGACAAGTCTATAATTAACACAAGGTCCTACAATGTCACCAATGAGGTCATGAAAGACATAGGTTGTAAACCTTTAAGATATGGTCATTTTAATCCAAATATTATCATCACATAATAGAAGGTTCTCCATGGTATAACAAATGTCATTTTAATTTGGTCATGTTTTATAATAGGTATTTGATTATAACCTAAGAAAACATCTACAAATTAATGGGTCTTGTATTATATCACTACATCTATTGGAGTTGATAGTGAATCCCACAACTCCTAGGAATCATCTACAATAAAAAATCTTACCATGCGAAGATATATCCAACCTTGAGAAAAGACTTTATCCAAAAAAGCATGATAGCTTTTTTATTGATTGAATAAGTGGATTGATACAATCAAATTAACCTAGACAAATTACAATTTATAATAAAAAATTACTATAAAAGCAAAAAGTAAACCCTAGGTGAGTATTAAGTTAGATCATGATAAAAGTCAACATTTTATGCTATGAGACAACATTGTTGGAAAAATGGTGTCTCAACTTTGCATTTACATAAGGTTACTATTTATAGTAAGTTTTTGTTTGAGCACAAATTGGTTCAAAATTTTCTTTAAAGCTTCGGACTGGATAGATAAGCATGTCGATAAATTTTCATTGCAAGATCATAAATACATTTGAAGATATTAAAGTTTCTATTTTTAATGTTGCGATGAAGGTTTAAAATTAAACTACGAGGGCTCTAGAAGCTCTCAAATGGCCTAAAAAGTGCCTACAACTTGTGTAGCTAGTTAAAGGTGATAGAGAATGTTGCAAGTTTTTTGATGCTTCAAATGGTTTGCCAATTGAACACACGGTTCAAAAGTTATGGCCTCCGAAAGTTTGGAATCTCGTATTGGAAATAAGATCGGTTCCACTTTATTGGGTGGTTTTATTCCATGGTTTTGTAATATTGTTTGATGGTTTCATGTATTGTATATCCTATATATGAGGTGTATGAGATGGAGGTTGTGTGAAAGAGTCTTATAGCTATTGAGTTAACTCTAAATCTCTATTTGGTGATGCTCCTATGAAAATATTTATCTACAAGTATATTGTAATCTATTATTGATTTCTAAATAATATATTGGGCAACTTTTAGAGTGTGGCAGTTTTCCTCCATAAGGGTTTTTTCCATGTAAATCATTGTGTTGTGGTATGCATGCTATTATGTTTATTCTTGTTAAGTTTTTACAACTATTATAATGATTTGTAAATTTTTTGTATTACCCTCCTCTCAAGGTTAGTGTGAGAAGTTGTTCTGCTACTTAACTTCCTTTCAAGTGGTATCAGGGTCTGATCACCTTTGGTTTCAGTTGTGGGTTGTTGATTTTTTTGAACTAATCCATATTTGAGTGGGAGAAGAAGATACTTTTTGATCTTGTTGCAGGAATTTTCAGATGGAAAGTTTGTCAAGGATAATGGAGGTGGGGAAATTTTTTGGAAGTAATTTTGAGATTTGGTAGCTGATGATAGAAGATATGCTAATAGATCGAGATATGTGGGATGTTGTTGATAAGAATGTCTCAAGACCTTCAGATCCTATTGTGGTTGCTTAGTTTGATGTTATGGACCATAAATATGAGGTTCTAATCAAACTGTGCTTGACAAACTCTATTTTAATCAATTTCCACAAAGAGACCTCTGCAAAGAAGCTATGAAATAAGCTTCGTGAGATGTATTAAGCCAAATATTTATTGAATCATATTTTTCTTGAGGAAGAAATTGTATTCTTTGAGAATTGAATAGGGTGGATGGATTATAGACCACCTAGAAGCATTCAATATGTTGGTGGCTCAATTGGCTTCTATTAGTTTAAAGATGGATGAGGAGGAGAAATGTGAAATCTGGCTTTGTTCTTTGCTTTATTCATGGGATTCTCTTGTTATGGCTATCAGTAGTACTTTTGTTATTTTCAAGTCTACAGATGTGGTGGATCCCTTTCTTGGTTAAGAGATGTAGAGGAAGGTATCCATCAATTCAAAGGAAGCCCTAATTTTTCTTGGAAGACTTAAGGAAAAAGGCAAGAAGAATCATAAGTGTAATACATTCAAGTCCAGAGAGAGATCGAAATCTCCTGGAAAGTTCAAAGTCATTTTTTGGAGTTGTGATAAATTAGGACACATCTGTAAGAACCACAAACAAGAAAAGAAGAAGAAAAAGAAGTTTGATTCTAATTACGAGTCCAAGAATAAATATGGTGATGCATTCTGCATGGTTAATTGACTCAAGTGTATCTTTTCATATGACTGTCAATAGAGATTGGTTTTCTGAATATGGATAATTTAATGGAGGTAAGGTGTACTTGAGTGATGATTGACATTTAGATATTGTTGATCAAGGTAAAGTTAGAATCATGTTTTCTGATGGTAGAATAAAAATGATTAGCGGTGTGTTGCATATACCTAAACAAAAATAAAATTTACTATCTGTGAGCAAACTAATAAAATGGGTGTGCAAGTAATCTTCTCTAATGTTGGATGTAAAATGGTTAAGGGTGATATGGTGATTACTAAAGGTGTCAAATCTGGAACTTTGTACAAACTAGAAGCATACGCTATTGAGTGTAATAACACTTCTGTAAAAAGTAAATATGTGGATACTCCATTGGAAGATTTGACAATTTCACCTTCAACGGATCGACATGGATTTTGGGTACCTAAGGGTGCTCTTTCTTTTAAATCAAAGTTATTTATGGAGAATACTATGTTATGGCACCAAAGGCTTGGCCACATTGGAGAAAAGGGTCTAAAGAACTTGAAAAATAAAAACCTTGTTGAAGGTTTGAATGATTGTAATCTTGACTTTGATTTTTGTGAGCATTGAATTTATGGAAAACAAAACTGCGTTCAATTTTACTTGAGTTCTCATAAATATTGTAGTGTTTTGGTTCTTATTCAATTTGATGTGTTTGGTCTTGTAGATGTTCCTTCCATTGGAAAATCCACATATTATATTTCATTTATTGATGATTTTAGTAGTTCAGGACATGGGTATACTTTCTAAAGAGTAAATATGAAGTTTTCAATTGATTTAATTTTTTCAAAGCAATGGTTGAGTTCCATACTAGAAAGAAAATAAAATGTTTGAGAACTAATAATGGTGGTAAATTTTTCTCTAATTTTTTTAATATATTTTGTAAAGATTGTGGCATTAATAGACATAAGACAACTCTGTATTCTCCACAGTAGAATGGAGTTGTAGAAAGAATGAACAAGACACTAATGGATAAGGCTGGGAGTATGTTGAGTGGTGTTGGTCTAGGACAAAAATTTTGGGTTGGAGTTGTTGTCGTTGCTTTCTACCTAATTAACATGTCTCTTACATCAGCTCTTGTTGATAAAATGCCTATAAAGACATGGCTAGGTGACAAATATTCATTGAGACATCTTAGAGTTTTTGGTTGGGAGGCATATAAAAATGTGCCAAAGGAGAAGCAAACAAAATTGGAGAACAGGGTTGTGAAATGTATCTTCATCGAATACAATTATGGTGTGAAAGGATACAAGATTTAGGACCCTATTGTACAAAAGGTAATACATAGTAGAAGTGTTATTTTTAGATAAATTAAGTCTCCTTTTGTTACATTGCAACCAAAATGGACTAAATAGAAAGATGTGTATCATTTTCCTTCTACACCTAAAAGACTTGAATAGAGACCCATAGATAGGCAAGAAGTTGAGGAGAGCTCGTCTAGCTCTGAATCTGTTGAAGAGAAGGAAGAACCTCCAACTCATCTTGTTCAAAGGTTTACAAGATATAGACAAGATATAGACAACCACCTAAAAGGTACTCACCTAATGATTGGAGATGTATTTTTTCTTTAAATACTAATGTGATTGAACCTAGACCTGTAGAAGAGGCATTAAGTATGAATGGTGCAAAATCTTGAAAGAATGATGTCGAAGAAGAAATGATAGCTTTAAAAAATAATGATACACAGGATCTTGTACCATTGTGTGAAAGATGAAAACATGTTGGTTGTAAATGGGTGTTCAAGAAAAAGATTGGTTCATATGGAGGTATTGAGAAGTATAAACCAATGTGTTGGCATTATAATAGACAAAGGGAGATTGTTGGCATTTCAATAAGGATATTGAGAAGGTTGTTGATGAATATGGATATAACTGATCAAGGATGTTTACTGTCTTAATATTATTATTTTGTCATTGATGTCAAGAAATTGATTTTCTAATTCAGTATGATGTTGCCATATCTTAAGAAGTATGATTTGATGAGTATAAAGATGTCGGTAAAAGACACAGAGAATGTGATGAATAAGGGGAGGAATAAGTTATTCAATGGGCAACTATTACCGAGTTAGACAATAATGAGATCATGATGTTTAGATTATTTTGATATCCTACATATGTTATTTATTGTAAGGTTAATACTATAATATGTTACCGAGCAAATAACCTAATCGGTAAACCCTAAGGAACCTAGTCGGTAAACCCTAAGGTTATCGCTATCGGTTAATGAAGGAAGAATGTCTACCGAGTGAAGTTTAGTATTTACCGAGTTGCAATCAAGTAGTAATAGAATGCATTGAATGAATAAAAGCATTATTTAATGAAGGAAGTTGATGAGCTGGTTATGATTAAATGATTGGTATGTCGTGAATGAAGTTTGTTAAAGAATCTATGGCAAAGGAAAATTGGCAGGAAGATCTAAAACATAGATTGAACCGCAATACCCTAGCACAAGTTCCAAGAAATGTATGCAAGTTCCAAGGCGGGGTAAAACATTTTCAGATCGAAGGATACATTGAACCTGGTCAAAGTTTGAAGATCTGATGGCTATGATTGATCATGGGAAATGTCATCAAGGAGATTAAGCGGTTGGCAAATTGTTTATAAATAAGGAACTATTGATAAACAATGTATGCGGGCAAGTGTATGCACAGGGATGCTACATAGTGATTACCGAGCACTGAAGCTTGAAGACCTACTTTGAATAACAGAGTATAGAGCCCAGCAGATGGACAAGATAAGTCCTATTGTATTGAGCAAATAAGAATCTGCTTTAGCATTTTTGATGTGAAGTTGCAGATAGATTTTTATTATTGTTATTTTGCAAAGTGACAGAAAATCTCTTAACTGAGTGGACTTAACAGTCTTATTTGTAAAACCCTCTAGCAAGGTGACATTCTGATTGAGTGTTTGAAATCCTTTAAAAAGGTCACTTCTAACAAGGTGAAGATCCTAATAGATCTGAGGGAAATCCCTTAACTGGGTCACATCTAGCAATGTATTTGTAATCTTTAACAGGATTTGCTTTTAACCGAGCATACTCTAGAAGAGTATATTTCTTAGTGGGTCTGAAATCCCACAGTGGTTTTTCCCTATTTGGGTTTCCACGTTAAATCTGGTGTTATGAGTATTATGATGTTTATATGCTTTTGAGTTTGCATGTTTAGCAGTTTTGGTTATATTGTTGAATTATATGTTACCGAGGTTGAATCTGTTGTTTTTATGGAAGATTAAGTTTGTATGATTCACCCACCCCCTCCCCCTCTCATCTTGTTACCTTGGCATCTGTACTTAACATTAAGTATCAGAACTATCACAATGTTGGTTGCAAAAGGCTACTCTCAGGTTGAGGTTGTTGATTATGGGGAGATTTTTCTCCTATTGCAAAAATGACATCCATTAGATTTTTGCTTTCTATTGATGTTGCTCATGATTTAGAGGCTGAGCAAATGGATGTGAAAACTATTTTCCTTCATGGTGATTTGGAGGAGGATATTTAGATGACACAGCCAGAGCACTATGTGGTAAAAGATAAAAGTAATTTGGTCTGTAAATTGAAGAAATCTTTGTATGGCCTCAAAGAGACTCCTGGGATGTGGTACCGAAAATTCAATACATATATGATGAGTTTGGGATTTGAACACTCAAAATCATATCATTATGTTTATTATGAATTTGATGATGGTCATTTCCTATACATTGCATTATGTGTCGATGATATATGTGTGTGTGTGTGTACACACACACACACACATATATATATAGACACACACATATAATATATATGTATATATATACACATTTGTATAATGTGTGTATATATACATGTATACATACATATTTGTATGTATATGTGTGTATAATATATGTATATATGTGTGTGTGTGTGCGTGTGTGTGTGCGTGTGTGTGTGTGTGTACACAAACATATTTATACGTACATGTAAAATTGAAATTTGATTAATAGATTTAATCAAATTGAATTCTCTTAATCGCTTTTGTTAATTAAATAATCCCTATTATTTAATTAAATATGGCATCCCTCTTGGCTAAATTAATCTAATTAATAAGGCCATGCCCAATTAATTGATCAAGCTTTTTAATTAATTAATTAATTCCTTCGTTACTCTTCCTCTACTAAATAAAATAATTTAATTATTTTATTTAGCTCATGTCACCTTTTTCCTCCTTTTATTTTGAATTTAATTAACTCAAATAATTTAATTGGGTCACATGTCTTCTAACCTAAACCCCCCCCATCTAATCCTTCTCCTAGCCTAACCCTTGGATTCTAACCAACCATATCCACTTAACCAAGCTTATCCCTTCTAATTTCCCCCTCACGTGTGTGTGCACATTCCTTATATTTTTAAAATATTTAGAAAAGGATCTTGTCTATTTGAGTGTTTATCTCTCAAATAGATATGTGTCCTTAGGGACACATGTCCTTCTTCTCCTTGAACATTTGTCCTTCTCAAGGACACTTGTCATCCTTAGTTGAGCCACTTGTCTTCTTTGAGGACAAATGTGGAATCTCATTCCACATGGCACCTTGAGGATTGCCACTAGTCCTCAAAGAGGATAAGTGTCTCATTTCTCAAGCTCTTCCTCTCCATTTCAAATCCTATTTTATCCTTCCCATTTCTATGCATTTCAACCACTTTTTCACATTCACATCATTATCATGGAAGTTTGCATACTCACATCCCACCATCATTGCATCCATTTTTAGCTTAATATATTGGATTTTTCACATGATCATGGAGCACATATAGCACTCATGGAAGCACAAAATCAAACACACATCAAACCAAAGGACAATCAAATCAAAGGAACAAAATGGAATTTGGGTTATATTTGTTTTCGTCAATTATGCTCCATTTGTTCTTTTTTAGCATTGTGTGTTTGAATAATTTATGTTAGCTTGGGTTGATAATTGTTATTTCAATATTAGATTTGCATTCACATTTTTACTCACACAACCCACTTCACGAGTCAGTTCTCAACTCTTTTTTTGTCATTTTTCGTGTTTTGTTTTGTAGATTTTGGGCACTTGGAGGATTCCCATAGTCATATGGAAGGATTATGTATAGCGTTTCACATTCGCACTCAAGATTTCACATATGTATCAGTAGTATTTCGCATCCATTCAAATAATGTTTTGCATCCACACAAATGTTGCTTCGCATTTATTTGTCAATTATTTCGATCCATAATAGTTAAAAGACTAGGTAAGATCCTTAATCGGTTTTGTTAGCTTTGATGTCACCTGCTATTTCAGATTCTAAGTTGCTTCCAAATTTAAGAAATTTTGTTGAATAGGGCAGAAAGTTAAATTGCAATGTCTTTAGTCACATGGCTCGTAGGATAAAGATTAGAATTACAGGATCAAGACAACGAGCAGAGTACAGGCTGTTGGGATCCAAGAACACTGAGAGGGGGGATGAATCAGTGTTTTGTCGGAATGATGAAATTTAACCTTATTAACACAATAACTTAGCCATCGGTAAACATAAAAGCATATAACAATAAGTAACAATGCAACCACAAAGATGAATACCATAACACCACAAATTTATACGTGGAAAACCTCAATGAGGAAAAATCATGATGGGATTGGAGACCCACAATATTTATCCATTGATCAGATGAATAAATATTACAAAAAGGGGCCTACACATGTAGGAAGGCCAACAGCCTAGAGTGCACTGGTCATCACAAAAGGAGTCTCACTAACTACATAAAATATGAAACTACAATCCAGAATGAAGATTGAACTACTAGAATAGCATCTCCTATGCCTGAGTACAATTATGATTAAGCTCAATACCAGAGGTCTCACTAATACATTTGGACTATATTTTTGACTGAGGTTTCCGACGGAGAAGGTATATTGTGGCCAAATTTGATTTTTTTTTTTTAAATGCCCGCATTCGTCGTAATTCCGATGGAAATTACCCATTTGGTTTCGACGAAGAAGGCATTAGCAATGAGAATTTTCTTTTTTTCAAAAAAGTTCTCGAGTTCGTCATAATTCCAACGACAGCGGCCATTACAAAATAAAAAAAGAGGTGGGGAATTCATTTGTGAATTGCAATCCCGCATAGGCATCTGTGGTGACTTCAACCCCCAAGAACATCAAACCCGTGTCGAAGGCAATCCCACGCAGGAGGTAGATTCAAATTTCCCTAGTTTTTAATTTCATGTTGCAAAAAATATACATGTGGTGGTTAATTGTCCTAGTTTAATCTTGTAAAACCATAGAATTGTGATTAAGGAGTGAGCATTCAATTTTGTATTAGTAATCCCTTCCTCCCGTATACGCGCATGTTGATTGTTCACATGAGATCACATCTCTTTTCGACATCGTATCAAACAATTCACGAGCCTTGTCCATGTTTCCACATTTTGCATTCATGTCAAGCAGGGCATTTGCAAGTACAACACCTAACAAAATTCCTCTATCTGTTATGCTTTGATGGATGTCCATACCCTGTTCCAAAGCTCCCATTTTTGCACAAGTAGGGAGGATACTGGCAAAGGTTGTGGAATTTGGCTTTATGCCTTCCAATTTCATTTGCTTGAAAGTATCTAAAGCCTTTTCGACAAATCCATTTTGTGCATATCCAGCAATCATTGCAGTCCACGAGACAACATTTCTTTCAGGCATTCTATCAAATAGTTCACGTGCCTTGTCTATGCTTCCACATTTTGCATACATGTCTACCAGGGTAGTTACAACTACAACATTTGACAAAATTTCTCTATCCTTTATGCTTCAATGAATGTCCATACCCTGTTCCAAATCTCCCATTTTGGCACAGGTAGGGAGGATAGTAGCAATGGTCCTGGAATTTGGCTTTACACCTGCCGATTGCATTTGCTTGAAAGTTTCTAAAGCCTTCTCAACAAATCCATTTTGTGCAGTTACAACTACATCTGAAAAAATTCCTCTATCTTCTATGCTTTGATGGATGTCCATACTCTGTTGCAAAGCTCCCATTTTGGCACAGGCTGGGAGTAGGTTGGCAAATATAACTAAAGAAATGCAATGATCAGCTTCAAAGACATCAAACCACTACTAACAAAACCAAGAGTCTAAAATATGACAGGGAATAGTGTGAGCTGTCCTGAAATAAAATATTTTATTTTCAATTTCAACTAAAACATAATTACTCAGCCATTTAATGTTATTAATAAGTGTTTAATTTATGAAAGAGATAAACGGTTGGCCACAAGTACATGAGTTACTAAATGCACACAAATAAGTGAATTTGATATTCAAAACTATCTACAATGAATTCAATTCTTGTCCATTAGTCATTTATGTTTGCAATAAGCATCTTTCTTTGTTTTTCTTAATCTTTATTCATAGTTATGTGCATATTTCACATTCTATAATTAGGATATCAATTGCTATGGCTGAATACTAGCATGATGTTTGTGTTGTGGTATAGATGCGTGGAAACATAATTATGGGATTGTTATATTATAGAGATCATAAATCTAGATATCGCATATTAGTTCTAGCTCTTCTTGGATTGAGTCTAAAGTTGACATACAGTCATAAAGCCATTATTAGCAGATCTACCCATTTCTAGTAAAGACAATTTAGAAAGTCATTTTGATATTGAGAGTTTCTTATCTATTTACCTATTGATCATTATTAAGCCATAATATTTAGGTCTATTTATCTCTCTTGCAAAACCTCTGTAAGTGTCCTAGATTGTCCCTACTACTCACTCTTCAATTCGGAAAAATGGAGGTCTAAAGATTTGTTGCACAAGATGGTGTTGAACGTATCAAGAAGGCTAGCATGGAAGGCATGTTCAAGCTTCCACTTGTACAACTTACAACAAATGATTTGTTGATAGAAGAAATTCTTGAAATAGGGATACAATCGAAAGATAAGTAAGTACATACAAACCTCCTCAGTTGAAAGTAAAATCTATGTATAAAAAGAGTACATTGAATCCCAATCCATAAACACAATATAGATACCGATGGAGACTTAATTGGATGTAGCATGTCGCACCAAAGTTGTTAGAGTATGCTAAGCTAGTACATAATGTTTCATAAAGCCACATTAGTATTTTACCCAGATCATTATCTACCAAAACTAACTATAGTAATTTTTTTGAGGATTCATTTCATGGTGCTAGATCTTCATTTAGTTCCACTTCTTGTTGGAGAAAAGAATAGCTATTTCTTGAGGTAGATGAATATCCCATCAACAAAGGACAAGACCCTTTCTAGAATATAACAAATTCTACTCCAACAAAAGATCATGGGGGTTTCACTAGAGATATTGAATAAGAGATAGACTTCTACTGCTGCATTAAAAGCATTGGCTTGTTCTTCATTTATTGATGTAAACTCTCTATGATGCCACCACAACCAACAAAGGTGTAAAAAATTGTTTGCAATGCATGGATTTTTAGGATTGTCCTTTGAGAAAACAGAATTAAAGTATGGAAGCAGGATCTGCCAGCTCCTGAGGGAATCTTGATGAAAAATAACTGTAAATTATCAGGGCGAGCTTATATGCAAAAACTCATGCTTCCTGATGGGTTTATGTACATAAGTAAGAATGAATTAAGTGGTAAAGGGGCTTCTAGAAACAAGAGGGACAAAGAGGTAGTGGAAGTGAAAACTTATGGTGTTGTGTCTGCTCCATCTCAGAATGGGAATGGCGAAGGTGTTGTAAGAGGAGCTGAGAAGGGTGTTGGAAGAAGTGGGGTTGTTTACATTCCCCCATTTAAGCTGGCTCAAATGATGAAATATGTGGAAGACAAGAGTAGTGTGGAATACCAGTGCATGACATGGGATGCCCTTCGGAAGAGTATCAATGGGTTAGTAAACAAGGTAAATGCATCTAACATCAAGAACATCATTCCAGAGTTGTTTGCAGAGAATCTCATCCATGGGAGGGGTCTATTTTGTAGGTCTTGTATGAAATCCCAAATGGCATTTAGAGTTCTGTACTTGACAGGTAATGGATAAACAGTGTTAGGAGGAGAAAATATTGAAGGCCAAGTGCAGATTGTGATAATACTAGATCAATGAATCCTGTTATTTATTGAGTATTTCTTGTACTCCACGTTGTGTGATGTACCATAAGAAAACTAGAAATCTAAATTCAATAAGATGCTTTTTTCAATGATGATAATTTCTATTTTCTTGCCTGTGAAGAAAGACCATGTCAGACAATATCAACGAACAACAAAATAAGGAGACAATCGCTAGATTGTGGTCTAACTTGAAAAGAAAAGGTGATGGAAAATGTTATTGTCCGTGCAAAATTTGTAAGGGGTTAAAGGCTAGAATACTTCTAATCAAAACAACGAAGAAACATTGTAGGCTGCATGGTCACATTGAAGGTGGACATGATTATCATCCATTGGTAAGTTTTTCATTATATCGTTTTGACAATTTATATACATAATAAATCACATGATGATGAGATCATGATCATGGTTTATTTATGTATATCAATTTTATATAGGTCGAGTGCCCCAAAGCACATGGTATGGATCAACACAACCCTGAGAATATGGTTTTCTAAGTGGATGAACATGGAGGTGTGAATATCGAAGCTGAAGATATTGATCCCATGGAAGATGATGATCATGAGCCAGAAAACACAATTGAAGATGATGGTACAAATACATTGATCCATGACTCATTTAGTACTCGTGCAACTAATTATGATGATGAAGATAACCTTGATGTTGTTCATGATGTCCCTCTACTTGAGAAGGCATCTGAGGCCCTTTACGAAGGCTCACAAACAACTCTTCTCTCCGTTGTATTGTTGTTGGTGAACTTGAAGGTTATGAATGGTTTATCCAACATAACAATGAATCATGATGTACCATTAATATTATTTATTATAACAAATTATATTTTGTTGTTGTAGATTGATAGGTGAGTTTTTGTTACCACCATCAAATATTCTACCTTGCTCATACCGAGAATTATCTGTCGTTATGAAAGATATTGGAATGGAGTATCAAGCAATAGATGATTGTCCCAATGATCATATTATATATCATAAACAACATGAATTTCAAACTGAATGCCTTGAATGTCATATCAGTAGATATCGAACAGATCAAATAACAAAAAGGGTTCCTCACAAGGTTCTTCGCTATATTCCCATTATTCCACGTATGCAACGATTATTCAAGTGCACTAGCTTGGCACAATTTATGGATTACCGTGCACGCAATAGAAGTTGAGATGATATTATTCGAATGCCTATGGATGGTTCAAAATTTATGGACATAGAGGAAAAGTGGCCACACTTTAAAGAAGAACCTCATAATCTCAGGCTTTCATTGGCAGCGGACGGTGTCAATCCATTTGGAGAGATGAGATCTATTTACTCAGTGTGGCTTGTTTTTGTTATCAACAATAACATTCCTCCATGGATGTCAATAAAGAGGGAGCACATAATGTTGGCAATGATTGTTCTAGGTATTTTATCATTTAAATATAGTCATCTAAATTTAATTATAAATATTGCAATAAAATGGTCATAATAATTATGTAATGTTTTTGTTCATTCAATTAGGTAAGTACCAAGTTAAAGATATGAATGTATATATCGAGCCTCTTATCAACGAGTTGCTAGAGTTATGGAATGGTGTCACTATTTTATGATGTCTCTAGACCAATAGGACAACAGCAATTTCAAGTCCATGCGATGCTTCTATGGACAATACACGATGCCCCGGGCCTAACACATTTTTGTGGTATGTTATAGTGTTTAAGTTGTGCATGAACATTATAATTCAAAAAATTATCATATTTAATCCAATTATACATTATCTTGTAGGTCTTCAAACAAAGGGAAAATTTGCATGTCATGTTTGTGGTCCAAAGATGAAATCTCGTCATTCAAAAAGTTTAGGAAAGCAGGTGTTTGATTAGTATAGGCACTTTCTCCACCAAAATCATAACTATCGAAATACTGAAAAACATATTTTCAATGGGAAAGAAAAGAATACATCAAAGCCATGAAGAATGACACCTCACCTGTGGAATTTGGAATATAATAGAATTAATCATCAAGGTAATGCCATTCCACCTATTGGTTTGTCATAAAACATATTTTCTATTTTGTTTTGTTTACTGATGATGTGATTGATGATCCTGAAGGTCGTGAAGGCATAAATGACCACCTTCCTAAGGGAATAAAAAGTTATCCCCAACAATTTAGTAGGTTGCCCTACTACGAGCAGTTACAAATTGTTCGTTTGTTTGATAGTATGCATATTGGAAAGAATATAACAGAGACATTATGGAAAATATTGGATGGAAGGCGTGACAAAGAAAAAATTGTCAAAATATGTAGTGACATTCAGGATTCCAATCATGCAATGATAAATGTCATTCAATCAAATAGCCATGGAGACCAGATTAATATAAGTGAGCTTCCTTGGTTATTAACGAACCAGTAAAGCAATGCTATAAAAGAAGTCATACTAAAAATTTGATTTCCCACAGGATTTGCTGTGAACATAAACAATCTCATATCAAAGAAAAGTGAATTTGGGCTAGGGATGAAAATGCATGATTGGCATACCTTCATTAAGGTAATTCATGTTCTTATGTTTTTAGTATGTATTTAAGTACTGAGCGTATGTGTACTTTTCATTATGTTACAAAAAAATGAAAAGATAATTTTATAATTGTTGCAGTACGTTCTACCTCTATCTCTCCCAAATGACTTCGACGATAATGTCAAGCAAGTCATATATGATCTTGGAAAATACATGAGGTAAGTAGTGATATTTGTTTAGTTTGTTGTATAGATATTATATTTGCGATTTGTTTTACTTCTTATGTAATATTTTTTTTTGCGTCTTGAATACCTTGTAGGTGGTTGTCATGTAAAGAAATCCATAAAGACGATATAAAATATTGGAAGAAAAAAATTCCTCATTTAATGTGTGAAATGCAAAAGTGTCTACCTTCAGCTTTTTTCAATACACAAGAACACTACCTCATACACCAAGTTGAGGAGATTGAATTGTGTGGACCTATACACACTAGGTCAATGTGGATGGTTTAGAGGCACTTGAAATTTTTGAAGGCTTTGGTTCGACAAAGAGCACATCCTGAGGGTTCTATGGTGGAGGGATATATGGTATACCAGACTATGGTGTACATTTCTGAATATCTTTCTAAGTTTGCAGCAAAGATCCATGTGGATCGCATTTGGGATCCCAACACCATTAACAACAAATTCAAAGGGGAGTACTTGATGGGGAAAGGTAGATTGAGGAAAGTGAGAGGTAATTATAAGATGTTATTGTAGTTAATTAATTCTTAATCTTCAAAACAAATCGATTGTTAGATGTCTATTTATTTTTTGTACAGTTGGTCGAGAGTGGGATGCACTACATTTGTACATTGCAAACAATCTTGATTGGATGACGGTATGGATTGAACATTGACAACATTTTGGATGCATGTTGACATGGGAAGGTGTGGCTTCATTGGTTAAAGAAGCACATCGTAATGGATATTCCAATGTTACACAAAGGGAAATTGATTTAGCATATGGTTTAAGAGATAAACAGGTATGTATATATTTATTAATCACCCATATGTTTATCAACTCACAATGCAATAAATTTTACATGTTTGACATATTGCAGGTCAAACACCACAATGCTATGTGCTGCAATGGTCATAAATTTCGCATAAAAAAGTTGGATGACACGAAGAAAACTTGTGATTCTGGCATCACTATAGTCTTTGAGGTGACAAATATTTCATCGAGAAATGACATTCATCCTCAACATTCTCAAAATCGATACTGTGGCATTTTGGATGATATACTTGAGTGTGACTTTAATTCCTTCAAATTAGTTTTGTTCGTCGTCAAATGGTACAGGCTACGATTGAATAAAAATGATCCTGATAGAACTGTTACCGAACATGATAATGGTTTTATAATGCTAAATACAAGGTCATTTGAACCAATTGGGATGAGCCTTATGTTCTTCCAAGCCAATGTGAGCAAGTATTTTACTCAGAGGTTCCACATAAACCGGGTTGGTCATTTGTTGTTAGACATGATCCAAGAGGAAGACCGATAAAGTATAATGTGATGGAAGAAGAAGATACCGAAGAAGTAGAAGATGAAGTGGATGATGATCACGATCGACAGTTTCACAATGACGAAGAAGAAGAAGAAGAAGAAGAAGAAGAAGGAGGAGGAGGAGGAGGAGGAGGAGGAGGAGGAGGTGGTGATGATGATGATGATGATGATGATGATGATGATGATGATGATGATGATGATGACGGTGATGATGATGATGGTGATGGTGATGATGGTGAAGACGTTGATGATGATGATGATGACGGCGATGATGATGACGATGATGATGATGATGGCGATGATGATGATGATGATGATGATGATGATGATGATGATGATGATGACGATGATGACGATGATGATGATGATGATGATGATGACGATGATGATGACGACGATGACGACGATGACGACGATGACGATGATGATGATGATGATGATGATGATGATGATGATGATGATGATGATGTTGGCGATGATGACCTTGATGTTCATGATGATGAAGAATGAAATGTATGATGTATGCGATTGGTATATTATCTATTTAATATTGACTTCTTGATAGATTTTTTTTTACATAATTAATTCATTATGTTTTGAATTCTAATGCCATTACATAATTAATTCATGATGCACCTTTTAATATGGAGATGGAGATAGGGAGTGTGACTATTTATGTGACAATTTTTAAATTGTGTTTATTTATGGAAATTGGTTTGTTTATTAGCTATGTGACTATTTATGTGACCATTTAGTTGAGGATCCTGCATAGTCTACATAAAGTAAAGGTAAGGAATTAAAAAATTTACAATGATTTTGATGACAACATCTTTTTATTATTTAATACTCTTTTTGTCTACAAAGTTCATGTTGTTCATGTTGTGTACGATGTAATTTTGCTAATGTTTTTTATATTTTTTCTTTGTCACAGGCCGACATGGATCCATCACATATCGCAGATAAAGATGTACTTTGCGACACTTCTACTGAGCAGGTAAACCTCATTGTAATTGTACAAATTAGATAGAAGCAAACTGTTACATTATTATGTTCTTTTTTTTAGCGATTTATACTAATTTTGTAATTGTTAATGATATTCTTGACATAGACGGATGTTCGGGGAAAGGGAAAGGGAGTTGTAGTACTTGAGCACCTTTCTATGGATGTGGAATCATTAGGGTTAAGCAATGATGACCTTGAAGATCCCACAGACCTTGTGAAATTGTTTAAAATGCCTCTTATAAAAATTAGAAAAGAGATTGTTTATTTGGCAGTCGTGCATCCTACCACTGATGAGATACGACAGAGGGTGGAATTATTGTATAAGATAGCAAAAAACTTGCAAGTAAGCAGTAATGAAAGTTTTAATTATAACAAAAGTTCAATAATGGTTTATATTTTATTCTCTTTTATGTCATTAACTAAAATATGTACGTATTGTTTTTACAGCAGTTTATCCGCCCTCATGAAAGTCGTTCCCACGATCAGGGTGTTGCGGGATCTTCAAGTGATGACAATTTTCTTTTATTATCACTTGCTTGGCTTATCACTTTGACTACCCAAAACACATCATACTTGATACTGTCAATTTTCATAATAAAGGTTCATCCTTGTTTACAATTCTTGTACTTTTCATATATTTAATGTTTGATATATTTAATGTGTTATTCTTTAGGTGTTGTCAATGTTACTGTGCAAATATCATCGCCGCGTCATTAGAGGTCACCCTCACATGTATTGCCGACTGCAATGTCAGCAACATGTAGCATGCAAACATCCTCTAGTGCACGTCATATTGGCCCGCCCACCGTTGGTAGATCCCTCTTTTGCTCTATCTTTTGTCATGTGTTTATTTCCCTTCAAGCGTTCTTTCTTGAATTCTTATGCCATTTCATAGTGCATTCATTTTTTGCAGGAGGAGATGCACATGAGGATGTGTCAGAGGCAACTACTGTTGATAACATACCATCATTTCCTGTATCTTCTCATATTGCTATTACGGGAACGTTGCAGGCCACATTGGTGGTGAGCGATGAAGAAATGCTTCCCTTAAAGATACAAAAGGTTCCAGGTACTTTAAAATTATTATTATATATACTCTAATTGTAATTTACTTTATGATCACTCGTTTTGGACTAATGATCCCATGAATTTTTTGCAGGCAATGATATTTTCTATAAACATCTTAGTGACACTGCATTACAAATATTTGGGCCCACCATACGTAAAAGCTGGTACATCATATGTGAACTAACCCTAATCCACTTTTGATTTCATATCATTGCTGGAATAGTTTACCTTTGATCCATTTCTTGAAGTGTAATAAATGTAGCTTCAATTCATTTCTGAATCTAACGGGTTTGTTTTTTCTTTGAAAGGTGGAATGACCAAGAAAAATGATTAAAAGATGAATTGACAAACCAAATGGTTGAGTGGTTTGGAAATGACACCTTTGACAAAACCAAGCTCCTTGAAAAAGCTGGCACATATCTAAAGTATGTGAGGGACCAATACAGGACCCATTTGGAGAGGAACCTAAAGTACGAGCGTCCCCCCATGATTCCAGAGAGGGAGTGGAAGGACCTGATTTTGGATGCCAAGGAGAGAATTGAAAGGAAAAAAGGAAATACACCACTAGACGCTAGAAGAAGGTATGAGATACTATTCAGAATGTAATTATGTACTAATTAATTACTCTTTATATTTATATAATCTAACATATTTCAAACTTTTTATAGACTGAGTGACACGTCAAAGGCAACCAAGGCAAGGCAAGAAAAGCACGGGCAACACAAACTCAGCTCTAGTGGTTACATGAAACTTGTTGCATGAATTGTAAGTATCTCATGTAAACAAAATATTGCATCAAAATATTAATAAATTGCAAACGTTTTTTTAATCAAAAAATGCAAGCAAAATTCACGGTACCAAGCAAAAATGCAGGGCTCTGAATTCAATAGAGCACCCACAGAAGATGACAAGAGAATTGCCTACCAGCAAGGCTATTCAGTCATGGTTGATCGGCTACGAGAATTGAGTGGGCATACACAACATTAGAGTGCATCTGTCACACAGGTAAATATGCTAAATGGAAGTTGTTTCAAATTGAATACTTTACCAATAATCTAATTGATGTTGAGTTCCAACATAGAGTGACTATATTTGTTTTAAATAAGCAAGCAATGATAACAATGTGCATGTCATTGGACTGCAGCCTGCTAATTGTGAAACACCACCTGCACATGAAGGTCCCGATGTGCATCCTAGTAGTGGAGGTATTCATTTGCTATTCAAATTTATTTATTTAGCTATTAATACAATTAAACATCTTAATTTGTAATTAGAGTAGTAATTAATGTAACCTTTTTTGTTAATATTTTAGAGCATGTAGTCGGTGGTGAGCAAGTGGAGCATGATCTGGGTACACAACATCAAGAACGTGATGTTCCCCACTCGGGTAAAGAGGACCACTGTTATTGCTTTAAACAAATATAATTGCAATTGGTATTCAGCATTAATGTAACCTTTAGTATTTCAACTCCAACAGATCTAGAGGGTGTTCAGCATGTTGAGGTTGAGGCTACACAAAATGATGTGGCCCCATTAGGTAAAGAGCACAACAATTATGTTCTCTAAATTAATGAAATACTTGTAACAATAATATTTTATTTTTTTGAATTTAACCCTTTTCTTTGTTATTGCAGAGGACCCCCCTTTGCTTCAGCGTCCTCGTCCTCAGTATAGGACTAGGCATAAATTGAGATCACGAGCAGTTGGCAGAACATCTGCAGAGGGGGGAAATGATGAAGAAACTGATGTTCCACTTAGTCTTTTCATAGCTTCAAAGAAAAAACAAAGAAAGAAATGATTGTAATCTAACTTATTTGATAATGACTGATTTTTATGTGTTAGTGAATGTAATTATGTGCTAATTAATGGTTATGGATGATATGTGTTAATTAATATTGATGAATGTTTCTTGTTAATTAATGTTAATCAATGTTATGTGTTAATGAACGTTATGTGATATTAATGAATGAATGCTATATTTTATTAATGGTAGAAAGAATGAATGAATGAATGTTATAAGATGTTAACGAGGAATTTAGAGTGATGTTGGGGGGGGGGGCGAGGGGCCAAATGAGCTTCCACCTTCACGTGGTTGGCCCTGTTAAGTAGAGAATATTAAACTATTCTCGAAACCAAGCGAAGCTCAACAAGGTAACACACTTTTTAATATTTCATTATGTTGCACAGTTAATCTTATTGAATAATGTATATTGAATCTTAATTGCAGGGTCCAACAGAGCCAACACGAACAACAACACCACAAGTTCCTGGGTATAATGAACTCCCATATTGTCTTGTCTCTACACTAACAATATGAGTTGCTTCTAGTGTTGATATCCAAGGTGGGACTGCAAAAGTTATGAATATGCCTCATCCTTGTAAGTTTTTTTATTACTTGTTTGTATTGAATATGCCTCATCCTTGTAAGTTTTTTTATTACTTGTAAGTCATGAATATTGCTCTTTAGTTGATTAAAATTAAATGAAAATCTTTAATGAATACACAAAATTATTTACACATGCAGGCGCACCATGGTTGAGATGGTCCAACTCCCTAGTCTCACTTTATGACTAAGCTCATGCCATATCTAAATCAAAGACATCTCAAATACATGGTCGGTGGAAAGCTGCAAAATGTCATTTTCATACATAAGCAAGACATACACAATTGGGCACCATCACCAAGAGAATGGTAAAAAGTGTGTTTGAGATTGTATCATGGATGCAAAAAATCTCTTCATTAATCCTTGACTCATGATTTCTATAATACTTCTTTAGACTTCTCATGTCATTTGTTGCACTTCTTCACTATTTTGGACTGAGTTTCAACTATGTATTTGCCTTGACTTATGATTGTACCTAGCTTTGTCCTATCTTTGTAAGCTTCCTCTTTGAATTGTGGTTGTAGCTTTGATAATAGCTTTTTAATGTTGCACTATTTGTAAGGAGGACAACTCCTAATGCATGTTACAAATTGTGTTCTAGTGACTAAGACTAAACTTTTTGTACTTGATGTTTTTGACTAGTTGTCATAACCTCTGACTTTGATGCTTGTGCCTTAATAGAACTAGATGTTTCTTGTATGCATACTTGCTCAAGGACTGCATTATGATGCTATAGGGCTACAAATTAAAGATTATTTATTGTATTGAGTTGCACATTTGACATGAGTTGCCCTATGACTGCTATGCCTCTTGAGGTAATAAGGTGTTGTTCTTGCAAGTTTTGACAATGGTGCAAAAATAACGTGGTATTTGTTGTTAAGGTTTGAAAAGACCTTTTAGAAACTTATACCCTACTCTTTTTCACTCAGTAGACTTGATTACTGTCATTTTATTTGGTACTAGGTATGATTGCCTACTGGCTTTACTGTAGACTACAATCTCTCTAGACTGTATTTTCTGAGTGTTGTTGTTCTATACTTGACCATCTATTAGGAAAACATAGCTTGAAATGTCCAAAACAATTAATGAATGTGTTGGGTCTCAAATCAACAGATTGGATAGGTTCTAAGGAAATGCCAACTCCTATGATCAAACCCTCCAATTGACTTGGCCAACTTATAGAGTGAACCTACTTGGTTACTAACTCTCTCACTTTAGGCTCTGCAGGACCTAGGCGGGTATACCTACTCACTAGTTGTTTTCAATGACTAATGATTTTTATAGTAGATTAAGTATCTTGATCTGATTTCTTCTGTAGTTGTTTTCAGTGTAGTTTTCTTCTGTTTTATCGATATCACTTTTTCGATGAGAATGCTTCTTTTGATGAATCTTCTTTATCTTGCATCGATGATATTGTTTCTTCGAAAGCCTTTTCTCATCAGTGGGGGCCACCTCTTCTTTCTTCAATACCTTTTGTTGGTGGTACCATCCCTTTTGGTGAGTCTTTTTGCACAATAGTGTTATATCCTTGAAGACCTTTTCTTGTCGATGAGAACCATCTCCACTTTCCTCAATATCTTTTATCGATGGAGTTACTGTCTTCGATGAGTCCTTTCTGAAGTTCATCGGCGTTTGCTTTCTTTGATGCCCTTTTTATATCGATGAGACATCACTGGGTCTCATCGATACTGTTTGAATCTTAGATACTTCAATAGAATTCTTTTAAACTTGTTCGATAACTTATGGGTTATAACGGTATCAATGAACATGATGATTTCTTCCAAAGAGAGATGGCTTCTATCGATGAAACCATGTGTATCGGAGACATGCCTTTTAGTCTCCTCAAAACTCATTCTCATCGAAATCTTTTTGTTGTCCGCCAGGTTTCATGTCGAAGAGACTTTGGACTTCGGTGACTTATTTTGTCCTCCCATCGAAACTCATATCCTTATCGATATCATTCATCGATGTAATTTGCTTCTGTTTTATCGATATCACTTTTTCGATGAGAATGCTTCTTTCGGTGAATCTTCTTTATCTTGCATCGATGATATTGTTTCTTTGAAAGCCTTTTCTCATCGGTGGGGGCCACCTCTTCTTTCTTCGATACCTTTTGTTGGTGGGACCATCTCTTTCGGTGAGTCTTTTTGCACCGATAGTGTTATATCCTCGAAGACCTTTTCTTGTCGATGAGAACCATCTCCACTTTCCTCGATATCTTTTATCGATGGAGTTACTATCTTTGATGAGTCCTTTCTTAAGTTCATCGGCATTTTCTTTCTTCGATGCCCCTTTTATATCGATGAGACATCGTTGGGTCTCATCGATACTGTTTGAATCTTAGAGACTTCGATAGAATGCTTTTAGACTTGTTCGATAACTTATGGGTTATTACGGTATCAATGAAAATGATGATTTCTTCCAAAGAGAGATGGCTTCTATGATTTAATTTCTCAAATCAAGATATTTTACTTAATTCAGATTTGATGCTCGATAGAATGACTGCACTATCACCAAACTATCTTGAAGATTTAACTACTCTTTAGATTATGATTATGACTGTCATGATATTTCATGAGACTTCTCTATCCTCATATGAAACCCTTTGTTCCCACAAATCAATGCTTTGAACTTGACTGCAACTTTATAGTGATCACTCTCTTTGTACAGTAAGCTTGCTACTTTCTCAACTTTTGATATATTGTAGGCTCCTAGGATGGTTTCTATCTTATAGTCACAATACCTTGCTATATTTTGCAGCTATTCTATGTTTATTTGTTTTCCACTCTTAACTCATAGTTCAACCGAATATGGTTCATCTTGGAATCAATGCACATCTGTTATAATCAGATTATATCAGTCTCCATGGTTGCAAGACCTGAAGAAGGATTCTTATCATCAATTAGATGCATACTTTTGGGAATATAGAAAGACAAAAAAATATATTAAAAGCGTATTTTTTGTTGAGTCATAATATGATGTGTTAATTTAGCTAAATAAGGGAACCAATGTTGTATTAGGTTTAATTCCATGATGATAGTTGAAGCTTGTTAGAGATAGGGGATTTATAGCAGTTGGCTTGTTAGGTTATGTCACAATCCCATGAAGGTCCTTGTAAACCGTTAATGTCAGTAGACATGAGACTGTTATGTAACGAATTAGATCAGCTAAACCAAGAAGTTCTGTAACCAATGAATCAACTGACTCAAGTGTATGTTAATTATATTATGATGGTCATTTATGACCATTATTCTTAGTAGACATTAAGTAGTTCGCTAGATAGTTGGTTAGTAAACCAGTGAGTTAGTTGGCTCAAGTGTATGCTATTTATCATATGATGGTCGTTAATAACCATTATTGTTAGTACACATTAAGCAGATGGCTTGTTTAGATGGTTGGTAACTAGTGAGTTTGTTGAGCTCAAGAATTGGATGTACAAGTCGAGCAAGGGAGGTGAACACTAACAACGCATTGGTGCTTGCAATGTTAAAATTACTCAAAATTGAAACCAATAAACTATCGAAAGTAAACCAGAAGACAACACAAAATCTAGGCTCAAAAGTTCATAGTCTATATATTGATATTAATTTTGAAAAGTATTACAAAACTCAAAGTATTCTCCATAAGACTAGAAAATCCCAGATATATTTCTGTAGAGTTTTCTTACAAATTCTTGCGATCCCCCTTTTCATTAGTCCTGGTATCCATTTATATAATCATGGATGCATACAAGCTTCAGACCCCTTTTCAAAAAGAGTTCGTTACAAACTGAAAATATTCCCCAAGAAACAGTTACAAGTTCTTTTTTAGCATCTTCAGCCTCTTGCACTTTTTGCTTGGTTGCAACCTCTTGTAACTGCTCTGGAGCATCTTCTTCCTGCACTGCATATTTTTTGGACCACTCTTGAAAAACATCATTGATAGGCCATGAGTAGCCAATAATCTTTTTCTTCAACTTTAATAGCTTTTTCCAAGAGTTCCTTATTTTCCTCACTTCTGACTCCAAGAAACCATAATGTGATTTGATCTTTTCTATTTCCTCAATTGTTTTAACAAATAGTGAGGTGTCATCTTTATTGATTATTTCATTTACCCTTAGAGACAGATTAGCTCCTAACTCATCCAGCCATACCTGTTTGTCCTTTGTCTGATTTTGGTTGACAAAACCTCTAGGATACAGTTCAAATTTGTGCTCAATATCCTCTTTTCTATATAAATTAGCCTTCCTTTCCACATTGGCTTTCCCTTTTGCCAGCTTTGTCAAACCTTTGGTCAATTCACATGTGGATTTGATAGTGGCATCGGATCCAGCTTCATCATGAGATACACACATGAATTCTAAATCTACTTCCCTCGGGATCCACTTATTTAGATTAGGCTCTATAATGGCCTTGTCCTCATTTAACTCACAAAGAGTGTCAAAAATTCTCTTCATATTGATATGTACCGTGGGAGTATCAATGGTATCAGCAAAACTCAAAATTGCAGTCTCTATCTTCTCCTCATACTTATTTGCAAATAAGGCCTGAGCTTGTTTTAACTTTTCCTATTCATGTTGATAAGTCTCAGCTGGTTGAAAACTAGAAGGCATAGGAGAAGGAGGGAATTCTATGATGGGACTAGTAGGTGGGGGCCTTACTGGAGAAGAAGAAATTGCCAAGGTAGAGGACTCACCTCCTTGGTATTGTCCCATCAGCTGACTTTGAAGTTTGGCAATGATAATGTCCTTGCTGGCTACCTCCTTTTTGGCTTCATTATAAGCCTTTAAAATTGTTTCCAACTTAATTTGGAGATCAGCCTTTTCTTTTGCTTCCTTCTATTCTACTACTACATTGAACTTAGCAGTCTCTAAAACAGTACTAGCTACTTCCACTACCCCTGTATCCTGAACTCTTTTGACTATCATAGCTCCTAGAAGGTTAGACTGTGAGGTATCTTTCCTTCTTCTACCTTCATCTCTTTTAAGGGACCACATAACCAGAGAAGTGTCATCTTTGTTGAATACCACTCCCTTCATTGGCTTAGTTTCCTTTCTGACCGCTTCAAGAACCAATGCATCAACTATATCCCATTCAGGGAGGATTAGCACACCAGCCTTATCCACCATCTCTCTTCCAGCCTCAGGAGTGATAGCTTTGAACTTAGCCATCATTTCTTGTTTAACCTCTTCCTCCACTTGGGTTGCATCCTTGAGAGGCTGTTCATTTACCCTTTGCTCACATCTGATCTTGAATTGATCAATATTTTGCTTCCATAGAAACTGCATAAAAGCTCCTGATGTGACAAAATTGTTGTCAGCTAGGAATTCTTCACTGGATTTTTTGACAGTAATGTCCAATTCTTTTCCCTGTAGCTCACCATCAGTTACATCCATTTCAGCATAGGGTGGCTCTTTTGGCATTCCTTCTTGAGTCTCATTGTAGGTGTAGGCAATTTCACCCAAACTCCCCAATTGTATTAATTGCTCAGCCACTGCTTGTTGATCTCCTATATGAATAGGGGAATAAGATGGAGAGTACTGAGGGTCATCAGTTTCAATTTATTTACCTGTCCTCTACCTCTTAGGCGAATCTTGAATCTCAATAGTATCTTCAATGGCCCTTTTCCCTCTAGAAGTAGAAGGTTCACCTATTACTGGCATCATTATAGTATACTTAGATCTCTTGTGCATTATATAATCACCTGGTGGAATAGCCTTAGCAAAGAAAGGCTTGGCTAGGACCAATTTAGCCCTATCAGGATCATTCTGCATTATGGCTTCTCTTTTTTCCTTCAGGGTTTGCATTAAATCTTCAAAATAAAGAATTAAGAGTTTAACCTTTTCTTCAAAAGGGGTAAAACTAGAGAGGGGATCATAACTAGAATCAAATTGATGGATAAAGTCAAGGGCTCTTCTGTATGAAATCCACTTCTCCTTCCTCAACTCCTTCTCATCTAGACTAAATTAATTCCTGATCAAATCTTCAGGGAATTGGAATTGGTGAGGCCTGATTTTACAAACTGCTCTCTTCCTAAACATGTCGTTAAAGAAATCTTCAGGGTCAACACACCTTGACATTGCAGTTGATAACATGTATGGTTTAAAGAATTCTTCAAAATACTTACATCCACCTTTGGTAATTACAAAATGATGAGCCATGGTGATGGTTGGGAAAATTGTCCCTTTACCCCTGTTAGTTAACTCGACCTCCTACACTCCTCCAATATGTCTTAATACTTCTACAATCCCTATCTTTAATGGAACCTGATAAGGCAGTAGATAAGGGGTATCCCTAAATCCAAACACTCTAAAAATAGTAGAAACAGGATATAGATACATATCTCCCCAGTTATGAACAATCTTGATATCCTCTGCAAATTCTTTGGGCCTAAGGAATTCCAAAAGAGCCTTGGGAATCCTAGGGTTTTTTGCACATAAGAGAACTCTAATTTTAGATGCAAAGCATCTATCAAACTTCAGATAACTTGCATCCTCTCTATCCCAAGATAGTACGGTACTCCACAATTGCACTGGCATCTCCTCTTTATCCTTGACCTTAACCAGGTCCATCTCTTTTGCAAAATAATCAGCCCCTTTGAATAGAAACATATGCATCAACAAGGAATACCATCGAAATGGCTTGTGTACCTTACCATTCTTAATTCCTACTAAGCCTGCATGGATAGCATCAGAGAGGAAAGGAGTGAAGTTGGCCAAGGAAGGGTTCAAAATTTGGGCAATCATTAACATATAATGGATGGGCATGTTTTTCTCGGCATCTTCTCCAAAAATTTGACACAGTTTCCAATACATACCTTTAGCTCTCAAGGTAAATAAATTCAGGGAAAATGGCTCCATTGTGTTAGGGCCTACAACTGTCAATCCCCCTATTTTGACAAAAAATTCTCTCAATGGGCCACTCCTAAGATGATCTCTTTGGGCATTGTAAACATGGGTTAATGCCTTAAAATCAATAGGCTCAAGGTAGTTGGAAGCCTCACTAAGCTTGGAGACATTCCTAAATTCATCATCTTTGATTTCAACAAGGGCTGATCCCTTTATGTTTCTAATGCATCTGGCAGCAGGGTCATAATTTTGCGCAATTAGGGTCAACAAATCTACATCCATGAAAACACCTGGGACCACAAGCTTCCCTACATCTAAATTCCAGATACTATTCATAGGGGAAGGGGCATGTTTCTGACCAAAACCCACTTTAAACAAACTGAGACTGGATATCCCTATTTCAGGGTCCCTCAACCAATTTCCTTTATCATATAAACCATCCCCAGTTTTCAAATGGGAGTTTTTTGGCACTAACTCCTTGGCCCTAGCCCCGACATTGGTCGACATGGTAAACTACTCAAGAAAGTCATCACAAATATTTCAGTCCTGGTAATTTACCTTCCCTGTTAATTCTCTTCTGGGTCCCATTTTAGGAGTATGCAACTAAGCCAATTATCAATCAAAGCAATTTTCTAATAGGACAAGACCACAATTCAACAATCTTTAAGCAATGGGTAAACAAAGAGCAAGAGAACCTGATTTCAGTTTGCAAACTTCTGCTCTGCACCAGCTCTCTCTGCAACTTCTTCTGTGAAATGATACCCTCATTCAATTGATGCGGGGATATATATGGCAATTTGGCTCCTTAACTGCGACATTAACACCACACGCTTCGGTCATCCCTTCAGAATTGAATTCATGAAAGAATTCAAAAATTTGGCTCCAACAGATCAAAACTGCTTTGAGTATTTTTCATTTTGCTCTTTCGCTGTTTCACAAAGCATAAAATTCTTGCATGTTCATCTAGCGAAAAGATGCCAACCATTGGATCGGATAGAACTTGCACCACTTTTACCCTTTTGACTCTTCCTTGCTTGGCAACAGGCTGAAAATCCTTTCGCTATTTCGCGATGGGTAACCATCTTGCATCTTGACCTCACAAAGCTGCACTAGCTATCCGATCAATTGAAACTTGATTGATCTTTACATTGTCCTAACCTGGTAGTTTATATCACTAACCGTGTTCAAAACGGTTAACGCTAACCATTTTTTCTATTTCGCGAACAGTAACCATCATGCATTTAAAGATTGCGAAATAACGCCCACTGTTAGATCCTTCTTGAGATGCCCTTCCTCTAACAACCTGTTAGAACCGGCACACGTGGGCCCTTTGAATCAGCACCATTCACTTTGGCATTTGATCCCTCTTGAACTGATGTGTCAACTTCCTACTTGCTGAAAGACTTCAGTGGGATCCACTTCTGAAATGCCACCTATGCCTGATAGGTCACCTCTTTGTCTTCAGTTTATATCATTATGTTTGTTGGGCCCACCACTTGGTCACCAAGTTTGTTCTTTGTTTTAAGTGATCTAGAGGACGTGTAACCTTTTGATTTGCAATCCCTACCTCTTGGACTGCTCACTTGGAATGACATGTCATTTCGCCACTTCGCGAAAACTAATTCTTGAGCATCTTTGGGTTGCGAATCAACGCAGGCCGTTGATTATTCTCTGAACCACTCAATCTTTACTCGTTAGAAAACCCACTGGCTTTTGGGACCCGCCACAACCTTTCGCTATTTCACAATAGTTAAAACACATGCGCTTTGATCTCACAAAATAACGAGGGCCATCCGTTCAGATAGAACATGATCGGTCTTTAATCTTCAAGCAAAGCTTGGACGTTGGGCCCACCAAATCCTTTCGCTATTTCGCAGAAGGGTAAAACTTGGTTATCTTTATCTCGCGAAACAATGCGGGGCGTCAGATCTCAGGGACTTGCACTGCTATTACTCTTTCTACTAACCACTTCACCCAGGCCCACCATCTTTTCGCCATTTCACAACTTGTAACCCATGAGAATCTTTAGGTTGTGAATCAACATGGGCCATTGATCTCTTTCCAAATCGATTGCCCTTTAGCCAAGAAATAAGTCCTCATCGCTGGGTCCCGCCAAACCTTTTCGCTACTTCGCGATAGGTAACTTTCGAGCATGTTGAGTTCGTGAATCCATGCGGGCCATCTGATTGACTGAGAGTTGCGTGATAATTACAAGGCTTGACGGTCATTAGAAAAGGCAATTTAAAGGCGAATAAAATTTAAAACATTTAAAAGGACCGCCTAGGTAAAAAACAATGGGGGGAACACTTTGCATGAAAAAAGGACCCATTACTTAAGTGAATAAAGTAACACGGAAATAGAATTACAAGGGTTTTTTCTCAGACATTTTGAAAGTGATTAAACCTAAACCCTAGACCCTCTTTAGAAGCCAAAGCAATAGAAGTCACAAGGCCATACCAGACCCAAGAATTTCATAGAATTAGCCAATTATGGAAAAGAATACCCATTTTTTAAACAGTGATAACAGTAACCTCTGAACCTTTATCTCTTCCCTCAAAAATGAAACTTGCCATTTGAATTCCTTTCTCATATTGATTAGCTTAATAATATTTGTTCAATGTTTTTTGTCATTAAAAGATTACCTTCCTTTTAGATAAATTAGTTAGATTCTTATTATGTTGAAGAACATTTAGTTAGTTTTCTCTTTCAACTGAAGTAGTTATGTTTTATTTTGAAATGCTCAATTTTTTATCTTAATATAGATCACAATTTATTTTCTTTAAGTATAGAGTTAATGGAATATTACATATGGTATCAGAGCAACCAAGTTTGACATTGAACCTCAGGCTTTCCACGTATAAACAAAACTATATACATATGCAGGCGCACCATGGTTGAGATAATATGCATGCGCACTATATACAAAACTATATTCGCAAGTAAATCTTTTATTCAAATCCACAATATGAAACACAAAGTTTTACTGGAAGAACACAAGTAACCTTATCTCCTTTAGATAATATCACAAGCAACTACCTACAGAAAGATGCAGTAATCCACAGCATATACACAAAGGAAAGATGACAGATTATATTATGTATGTTCGCAAAATGGTACAATAGTAAGCCTAAGGCTATATTCTACTTCTTCTCTAATGATCCTTATTGTTACAAAAATTCCCTCATTTATATGAGGGTATACATTGTCACCAAGCATCGTGGCTTTTCAACACATAACTATTAATTAGCACTTTTGTTAACAAACTGGAAGATAAACAAGTTCAGCATTCCTATGTGTTCAATGTACTTATCATCTTTATACATTAGAACGTCATTGTTTAGTGTCCTCATGTCACTTTCTGTCTGGAAATGATTGGATAGAATATTGTTAACACAAAGTGACAAATCTTTGTCTCGACCCAACTTTGCTACTGCTCGATTCTTCTCATCACTGAACTCTTGTTTCCACTGTTCCAACGATACTAACTCGCCATTACTGTTAAAAGAGGGCACCCTAGGGGTATTCCCATCATCCAACCTCTGATGCTCTTTCCTTAATTGATTTGCCAATTCATCATGGGACTTCAAGTGAGCCTCGGCTTCAATTTTCTCACTTGGATAAATCATAATGTTGTCATTCATCAAGCCTTCCAACTAAGACCTGAGCCTTTCATGCTCTTTCAAAGCTCTGACTGTTCCAGTGTATGTTTTCCAATAGATTTCTGCAACTTGCATCATACTTTTGAACCTATGTTCAATGATCTCCAGAATCAACTTATCCATCTTTTGTTGTACCTTTTCTACTTGTCAAGATGTCTTTTCGGCCCTGTTCCTCCAAGACATAGTGTCTATCAAGGAATCCATGGCATCTCTATCAACACCGTATGTCATCCTTGTTTGACTGGTACATGTATCAATCTGAAGCAATCTTGCTTGCAGCCTCTGTTTTTCTTCATCAGTTTTCTCATATAGGCTTTTGTATGTAGAATTTTCTCGGACCAGAAACTCTATCTGATCTTGGTTTAGTTTAGTGATATCCAAATTTAGTTTGGCAGTTGTTCTAGGGTTAGTCTTTCCAACCTACTGCACCATCAAATGTCCAAAAGCTTCTTCTGTATCAACCAATATAGGTCTTTTATCTTTGGGATAGATAGCCCACTGTAGAAGAGCCTTCTGATCTGGATCATATCCTGATCCTCTAAAGAGTTTATCAATCTCTTTTGGCATCATTTTCCTACTTGGGTCCTATTTCTTGAGGAATCCATCAAACAACAAGGCAGAGTTCATGTCCCATCCAAAGTGTAATAGCACACCAACTTCCTTAAGCAACTGTCTTCCCTTCTCAGGTGTCATTTCTCTCATCACAAGATCCATCTCCTCTTGTAACTTTTGAAGTTGCTGCTCTTCTTCACTATTTCTCATGTTATTCCTAATTTGAGATCCTTTATGTTGATAGAGGAATGCGGTGAACTCCTTCGAAGCAATGAAGTCACTATCAGCAATGAAATCCTCATGCTCCAGGAATCTGATGTCAGCCACTTCTCAGACATTCAGTTGTCCTGTTGCCAAGTCTATCGGTGTATCCTTTGCATAACCAGGGGGTAATCCTCTCAAGGAGTGAATGGAATGATGCCAAATGTGGAAGCAAGAGACATATGAGCCAAAGGCTTTGTATTCCTAATAGTATCAATGTAATCCCTAAAAACATGAGGCGGGACTCCCTCAAGTATTTCCAATTCATGCTCCACAAGTTTGTTGGCCAACTCCAAGGGGTCTTCAATATTTTGTGGCACATTCTCATCCATTTTCCTTCTATAAAACTTTCATTTATAAGCCTGCATTGCTTTCTCAAACTTTATTCGCTTCACTCTGGCCTCTTCTCTGCCAATGTTCTTAATAAGGTCATCCGGTAGGTAAGATTTATGCTCTCTAGCCTTTAGCTTTTGTGATGACCGGGCTATCCTTATGTATCCTTCAGGATCAAAATTGGGCCTTGGATCCCCCATAGCCATGCCATAATAATCCAATTTTTTCTGCAGCAGGCCATAACTCTTTGAACTTTTCACAATAAAATATGAAAATACTAACAACCCAGGTACAATTGATTGTTTTCCATGGCTTGTCAGATGTTCTGTACTCACTATTGACAGTTGCCTCACAATTTCCAGACAAGCCACTCTGTTAGGGATTGTAAGTGGTAGTAAGTATGGTCTCCCTTCGAACCCGTATACCCTGACTTGTGTGCAGTCTAAAAAACAATACCAATCTCCCCAATTGTGTTCAATTGAGGGATCTTCAGTGAAATCTTTTGGTCTTAGGAATCTTTGAACCTCTGGTGCAAGGGCATGATCGCACGGGCATTGCAACAGTCTATATAATGGCTTGACAAAGAACTCCTCAAAATGCCAATATTGATTATTCACATACCTCTAGTCCCATGAAGAAACCCATAGTTGCACTGGTTTTCTCATTCCAACATTGTCATATGTCCTGACACATAACTCTTCTGGCCATAACCCTTCATCTTGGCCCACATACTGTATATGGTGAAAATGGATAACAATAATAACGATATTGAAAGACTAAATCAATTCAACCACAAAACCCTAGCCTAACAACAACAAAGATCCACCATAACATATGAAGATTACCTAAGACAATGCAAATCAAATGAAATCACAAAGATTATACCATCACATGTCCAATAGGGTTTGGATCTCCATTCTTCCTATCTCCATTGATCTTGCTTGATATATTTGCTCTCAGATTTTATGTGCACAAGAGCTCAACAAAGAATGGAATGTGGTTGCAAGTAGGATCGTCTATGTTCAAAAGCGTAGTGTAGTCAAGTAGTCAACGGGGGGTTTGCATAGATTGATTAGTTAGGGTTTGATAATGAAGGAAGCATCTCCTTATATAGAAGGCACTGTATGAAATGGAGGAATAAGATTGAGAGGTGTAAAAGAAGGTCGGCTATGATTAGAGGGTAGGTAAAAGAAATAATAAAATAATGAAAGGGGTAGGTAGTGTATGAATTAAGAGATGAATGACATGTGTCATGGGTAGAAAAGGTTAATGAATTAATTAAATAAATAAAGATTTATTTAATTAATAAAAGGAGTGAGATCAATTAAATAAATAAGATATTTATTTAATTTAGGAAAAGGATAATTTAAATAAATAAATGTATTTATTTAAATGAGAAATAAGGCTAGAAGAGGATAAATGAATTAATTAAATAAATAAAGATTTATTTAATTAATAGAAGAATTAGGCTAAAGTAATTAAATAAATAAAGATATTTATTCAATTAGACTGGACAATTTTAGGTATCTACATTTTGCCCCTCTTTGAGACAATGCGGCTTGTCGCGTTGTTTCAAAGAAGATAATATGAACTGATACAAAGTTGCCCCAAGATGGGAATGATATGCCCCCTCGAGAGATTGGATGAAAAAATGTCTGAAAAGATCGCAGACAATCTCTCGATAAGAAAGATGGGACAGAATGGACTGACCGGATAAAGTGACAGAGTCATAGGATAATGAAGACTGACTCGAGAAACGAGGGCTAGGGAATTCTATAAGATAGACCACGAGGGGAAAACATCCTCATTATCATCCACACATCCAAGAGATCAGAGTGCAGAGAGAGAATAGAGCAGCAACAATCAGCAGTGATGGCATTGGTTCACATATTCGATCGCGTTCACCGATTTCAGAGGCCGGCAGATGCAGGAGAGCCGGTGAGTACTGCAAAACCTCTTTGTACTTTGATGCATTTATTGTTTTCATTAATGCATGCTAGGTAATGTAATAAATGTGTGTTTATGTCAAGAAAACGCGTTTGTATCCAAAAATGTGAATTTGTGTCTTCTAGGTCAAATCGGCAGTTCTGTGATGAACATACGTTGTCGATTGGATAAGCTGCTGAGAGGATACACTCAAGCAGGTCCTCTAGGGAAAACTAGGATAGCAGATAGGGCTAGGATTGACAATTCTGTTATAGAACATACATTGCCAATTAG
The DNA here is from genome assembly GCF_030272615.1 of Cryptomeria japonica. Classification (NCBI taxonomy): domain Eukaryota; kingdom Viridiplantae; phylum Streptophyta; class Pinopsida; order Cupressales; family Cupressaceae; genus Cryptomeria; species Cryptomeria japonica. Next base: position 381,500,738 of record NC_081407.1, read on the forward strand.
GAAACTTCTCAAGAGGATTCACTCAAGTAGAGGCCCTAGGATAGGATAGATCAAGGCACTTTGTGATGAACATTGAGTACCAAGATATAGTACTTTGTGATGAACAGGGAATACTAAAATATGAGCAGCACTTTGTGATGAACAGTGAGTGCAAATGTGAGCAACACTTTGTGATGAACAGGGAGTGCCAAACATGTAGTACTTTGTGATGAACAAGGATTACCACTAGGATAGAAGCAACACTTTGTGATGAATAGTGAGTGTCACTAGGACTAAGATGATTGATTTGCTTGACTGTAGGAGTACCTACCTATGCTGGAGTCACAGGAGAGATTCCCATCGACTCAGATGTTACGATCAGAGCTGACATTTGAGGACAGAGCCACGATTGAGGCTATGGGTTTGCGATTCATTCTATATGTGCCTGAGTTTCGGGCGAACATGGGATTGCTGACTGCACTGGCGGAGAGGTGGCACTCTGCGACTTGCACTTTTCATTTGCCAATGGGGGAGATGACAGTCACCCTGGAGGATGTATACACGATTCTGTGGATACCGATCGATGGGGAGCTGATTCCGTATGATTGAGATGGAGATAGGGATGCCCTTAGATGAGTGTTCTAGGATCTGGGACTAGAGATGAGGGTGGGACATGTTGCATGGGATACCGTGACACGGACAAGATTAGCATTACTAGCAGTATTGGTAGGAGTGATCAGTGGGTTCCTCTGTCTGGATAGGGCAACATGAGGATTGGCTGCGGGATCAGGGAGGAGGACGAGAGGAGGAGGATGAGACAACTAGGCTCAAGAGACAGAGGGGACAGGAGAGATGATCATGGGGTGGGTCCTTCTAGGGCTCAGACTCCGTCGAGGCCAGTCGGCTCTGAGGGAGGGAATTCATCATAGCCGTAGAGGGCTCCCTATGTATCAATTTTGTACCATTTTGTATGATGATGTAGACACCTTCAAGTGATTGTAGCCATATGATTTTGACATCATTGTATCATGACACTTATGATTATATATATGAGATGATTCATCTTTGCGGCAGCTATATGCATGCATACCTATGTGATGTATGTTTCTATGTGATGCTTATGATATGGATGCAAATATGTATATGATGCAATGCAATATATTTTTTTATTCTTTTATGTTTTATATGTGTATGCATGATGAAAATGTGAATGTATGTAATGCAGATGAATATGATAATGCAAATGTAAATTGTGCTAACAGGTGTTGTGTGCAGGATGTGATGCAGTTGTGATATCTATATGTATGTATGAAATGCTTATATGTGGTAATGCAGGTGCAACTACATGAAATGCAAATGTTTTTGGTGTGTCATTATACTTAGTCATGTGATAGCAGGCTACGCGGACTCGAGAAGGACGATGGAAGTCAATCAAGAAAGGGGGATGAAAGAAGAAGATATGAAAGTGAAAGAGCTTCTTGTGCTTTATCATCATTGAGCTTTATTATGGCAAAATAGGTTATGACAATTGAGGCATATGTTCGACCCAGAAAGTCATTGTACCCATTTGCATGGAGATAAGACAGTCACAAACAAGGAATGCCCTAGTTCACACTAGACTCTCAGTGTCCTCATATCCATGGACAAGTCATAGCATTACTAAAAGACAATCCACAGACAACAAATACAAATAGGTGACGATACCCCATCCTCGCCTTTCTAGTTAAAGACATCCTGGAGATAGAATCTCTAGTCAGAGACATCCTGCAAAAGCTAAAAGACATGTCACCAAAAGATAAAATCAAAAGAAAACCAAGACTCGACACCAACATCTACTGTAGTCCTCGAATTTAGTGTCTCTTGTCACTTGTATAAGTCTTATTTGATTGTGGTCACAATGTTTACTTTCGCAGAAAGGATGGATAGCACTGAACCATATGTTGTCTGAGTTTGTTGAAAGATTTGATTTGTTGAAGCCCATTGTTGTTGTTGTGTCTCATCTGTAACTGATTGAATCCATGAAACTGATACTTTATTGCGGAGAAGACGAAACTTTATTGCGGATCTATGATGCAAATGTTGTTTTATTGCGGATTGTGCGCAGATAGACTGAATGAAGCTGGAAGAAACTGTACTCCACAGATAGGATATGATTTATTATGGATGGAAAGGGGTGAAAAGGGAGGTTTATTATGAATGGCGAACCAATCTTGGGTAGATCATTAACAAGCCATGATGGGAATGGGTAAGTTTATTATGAACGAATAGGTTGTGAGTGTGTGCAGAGTGAAAGGATGCAAGTGAATCCCGAAGGAGGGAGGAGCAATGTCTCTACACATGGCGCTAGTGACCCAGTTTTCACCATGGTACTTGCCTAGGGCGCCATCGAAGTGGTTTTCACCATTGGACGAAATTATTTCTCTTTACTTTTTTCGATTTTTCAATGTTTTTTTTTTTTTTTTTTGTCACAAGGCGCCTGTTTGTCAGGTTTTCACCAAGTAACGATTTTTTTGTTTTATAATTTTTTTTTTGTATTTTTTAATTAGGATACTCTGAAGAGCTATGTGTGAAACTTGCGAAGGTGCATGTTGTTGATAGGATTCTCCAAAGGTTCACCCTCTGTGGTTGAGAGTTGATATGCACCAGATCCATATGCTGCTGTGATGATGTAAGGACCGGGCCAATTTGGTTCAAACTTGCCCTTCTTCTCTCTGTCTTGCTGATTTTTAGGATTTTCCATGAGAACCAAGGCACCCACCTCAAGTGTTTGAGGCTTTATCTTATGATTGTAGTTGCATTGTTCCTTGACTAAATGATGTGTAGCTTGAGTGACTGTCTTCCTTGATAAAGGAACTAAGATAGAATTACTAGCATGTGGACTACGTAGGCCCATATGCGTGTCACCTGAAGAAGTTTGGGCATCCTTGATAACAAAGTCCTTCAAGGAAGTTCCATTAAAGGTCCATGATGTATCACCAGAAGGGAATGGATGTGCAGAATAAGTGGATGAGTGATGAAGGCTTATGATTGTGAAAAGAAGTGAAAGTATGATAGCATGATGGAGGCTTAAGATGAACAAGTATGCTTTTTGACTTAAAATTTTAGAACTTTTGCCCCCAATTATTTTGATATTAGGGGAGATCAACTCTTGTTCTTTTTCTTTCATAGGATTTTTATCCTTGAATTTGATTTTTGCAGAGTCCAATAGCTTTTGATTTTGATTTGGACTAAAGCACTTTTCTTTATTTTTGACTTTTAGATATTTCTTTTCAAAGCTTGATTTTTGATCCCCAATGACTAAGGGCTTTTTTGATTCTTGTTGATCCAAGTCTGGAAGTGGAGTGAAAATGGAATGAGTGGATGATATGGTAAAGCTATGTGAATTCTCAAGAGGGCTGGCGATAGACTCAATAGATTCTTTGTTGGAACCACTCTTAGGACTATTGATATCAAGAGTTGCTTGTACCACTAAAGGAGATTTGCATTCAGACTTAGTAGACACAACACTAGGTGGTTCACACCCAATTCCTTGCGAATTGTTTATAGATTGTTCATGTTGACTGAATACCTTAGGAGATAGTGGGAGTTGATCAACATGGAAGATATACTCACCACATCCCATGTCTTTAAACTTGAACTTTTCTTTGATCTCTGCTTGTTTTGATGTAGAAGCTTTCAATGATTCTGGATCCACATATGCTAAAGATGAAATAGCTTCTCGATTGGCTAGAATTGTTATTTTTGATCTAGGTTGCAAATTGTTGCAATATATGAATGGGTTGGGATCAACTTTGATGGTCACTTCAACTCCATTGTGTGGAAACTTGATACATTGATGATATGTAGAAGGGACTGCGCTCATCTCATGAATCCATGGACGTCCCAAAAGTATGTTGTATGTGAGATCTAAATCAAGGACTTGACAAACCACATCCTTTGTAACCGGCCCAACTTTGAGAGGCAAGGTGACTGTACCTTTGGATGAACACTCTTCATCATCATATGCCTTGATGGTAATTTTGTTTGTAGAATTCATAGCTTTATCTGAATATCCCAATTGTTTAATAGTGCTCAATGTACAAATGTTTAGACCTACTCCTCCATCTATCAGGACTCATTTTATTTGATGTTTGTGTAGGAAGGCTTCAATGTACAAAGGTGCATTATGTGGCTGACTTACAAAGGCGTCATTGGCTTTTGTGAATGTAAGGGAGTGTGGAATGGAAAGGTATCCCACCATGGCTTGAAACTGGTCCACGTTCAGATCAGTAGGGACAGTAGTGTCTCTCAAGATTTTATCAAGAATAGCTTTATGTGCGGGGGATATGCGTAAGAGCTCAAGGATTGAAATAAGTGCAGGTGTCTTCCCTAACTGTTCTACAAGATCGTACTTAGGCTTGGTTGATGAGGAAGCGGTGTTTTTAGCTGGAGCACCTTGTAAAGTGAATTTACCTCGACGAGTTGTAACATGACATTCAGAGGTAAGTTCGGAAGAAGATCCAATTCCTTTCAAAATGATCTTGGGTCTCTGGGTAGAAGTCTCAGGCATTTTATCCTTGATGATAATGGTAGAGACATAATTGTCCATCAAAATGTGATTGATAGTTGAATCATAGTTATAAGATGCTCTTGTATAGTTGGTTTGGTCATCTGTGGCTTTAGCTTTTCCCTTGTCATGTTTTGGGAATGGTTCCTTAAACATCTCATGTTCTTGATTGGATGAGCGCCCTTCAATCTCAATGTCACCTCTATCAATGAGATCTTGTATGATGTTCTTCAGTCGATGACAATTTCCTATTTTATGACCCTTTCTCTTATGAAATTCACAATATTTATCATCATTCCACCAATTTGGTTTAACCTTTGGCTCATATGGAGGCAAATCTTGAATTGTGATTATCTTGTTTGCCACTAGCTTTTTGAAAACTGACTCAAGTGGTTCTCCCAATGGGTTGTACTTCCTTCGTGATCTGGAAGTTGTTTGAGTATTCACTTGATTATTTGTAGAGCTTGATCTAAAAAAAATGATTTTAGGTCGCACCGTATTGGCATCCACAACACCATCATTGACTGTGTTCTTGCTTTTATTCCAAAATCTTGGCTTGTCTTTTCCTTTAAAGTCATCTTTGTTTTCCTTGAATATCTTAATGACTCCTTGTTCAATTAGGACCTTCTCTATTGCTAAGCCTTTTTCAATGACGTCCTTGAAGGTGGACAAACAAGCTTTCCTTAAGTCATAACCAATCTCTTTGTTAACATTTTGGGTGAACATTTCTACCATTTGTTTTTGTGGAATTTCACAAGAGCATCTGCTGGCTAGATTCCTCCATCTTTGTAAAAGTGATGCAAAAGACTCTCCCTCTTTTTGCTTGGTGTTGCACAAAGTAGTGACTGATATGTCTGTCTCTATATTGTAGGAGAAATGTTGAATAAATGCCTCTGCTAAGTCACCCCATGACTTAATTCCAGGTGGAAGTTGGGAGAACCATTCCATAGCTTGAACGCCTAGGCTCTTTGGGAATAATCTCATCAAATATGTCTCTTCTGAAGCTACTTCAATGCAAGCTATGAAAAACTGTCTTATGTGTGCCTTAGGATCCCCTTTTCCTCTATACTTATCAAACTTAGGTGTCACAAAGTATGTAGGAAAAGAAGGCATTGGAATGCTCTTGTCAAATGGATAAGGACATATGTCTCTCATTGTGTATGTTGGCTTCGGTGTATTTATGTCCTCCATTTTCTTTTGTAAGTCTCTGATTTGTTGCTCCAAATTGTTCTTAGGTGGAGATCAACTTCTTGGACCATACCCTATGCTTGAGGCACCAATTGGAGGAGGAGCATGTTGCATATATGGATGATATTGATCATACACATGTTCATATGGAGGAGGTCTATAGTGATGCTGCATATATGGACCACTTGGTATAGATTCATGTTGAGGCACGAAATATCTATTTTGTCCATGTATACCATACTCTATAGGCATGTTATGTTCTAATGTGTTGCCCCCAAATTTGACACGAGGTTTCCTTGTGTCCAAATTTTTAGCATGCCTTTGAATATCCAATTGCTTTGGTGGTTGATCCTTAGCATTGATATGTGATTGAGTATATTTCTCTGCATAAGACTTCCATAATGGTCTGCAAAGGTGAGTATCATATGCTTGACCATGTGTATGTGGGACCTCTGGTTTTTGAAATAAAGATGATGGTGATTCAGGCACAAGATGTGGTCTTCTATTGCCTCCACTATTAGGCCTCCTTTGATCCATGTTGGAGTGAGTTTGTTGCAAAGGTCGATTTTCCATTATTTGAGACATGTTAAAATCATGAGGTATCTTGGCTCCACTTTGTGCCATCATTTGTAAGAAGTATTGTCTATCCCTCCTCATTATTTCCTCAACCAATCGATTGAAATGAGGATCCATAATGGATTCTTCCACATCTGCTGAATGTACTTAAAAATTGTTTCTATAGGCATCCATGTTAGGTAATGTAGTATGATCAGAATTGAAAAAGATATCATTGTCATACTCATAAGAACTCATGTTTACGGACTCTTGAGCCTCTTTAGTTTCTCTCCTAGATTTTTGAAAATGGGTTTCAACCATGAACTAGGTATTGACCGAGATGTGTGAGACTAGATGAAAATGGAAAAAGTATGGAAGACCAAGGGTTGGATGGAATGTAAATGAATCTGAAGTGTATTTGCAATGTCCAAAGTGTAAGACCAAGTATGTATGTAGTAGAGTAGGCGTGACTTCCAAAGAGAGGATAATTTCTCTTGATGAGGTAAGCTGACCTTGACTCCAAGTAAGACCAAATGAGACCCAAAGGTGATAGACCTTGATGAGGGACCACTTAGCAAAATGTTGTTGTATGTACTGTGTTGACAAAGTATGATGAGGACAGGCAAGTGACCTTTTGACTCAAGTTTAGACAAATGTGAATGTAATGTAAGGTGTAAAGCAATGATGGACTTTGTGAGACCCAAAGATAGGTTGAATGCTAGATGAAAACCTAGAGAAACAACCTAGAAGCTCAAGAATTTTGAAACTGACTGTGTTTGTTTGCTGGACTGTAAAAAAAATTTCAATTCTGAACACAGATGTGCCTATATACTGCACAGACGTGATTTCCTAACACAGATGCGTTTCTGAGATATTTTGTAAATTGCAATGTTGATTTTGGAAACATAGATGTGGTTCTACCCTTCACAGACGTGATTATACAACACAGATGCTATTATGTCAAACACAGACATGTTTCTGCAAAATTTGTGCAATTTTTTCCAATCTGTGAAGTTGTTTTGTTGTGACCAAATCTGACTGTTTGACTGTTTTTCATGACAAGAGGACAAAGTGTTGATGAAGACTCAATGTTTGCAAGTGTCTAGACAAAATGACTCAAAGAAAAGTGTGTTGTTTGATGTAAAAATGTTTTGCATACACTTGAAGACACAAAAGACACAATGTTTTGTTGTTTGGTCTTGAATGTTTGAATGTTTAAAATAAGTCAAGCACAATTCTTATGGCTGGCCAAGACAATAGTTGTTGATCCCACATGGGGTTTTACCCCCGAGGCTACGCTATTCAGAGCGGATACTTAGATGCTTGACCTCACTGGCTCCACCCTCGGCACTCACTTCTCGGGTTAGCCAAGCATTAGTCCCCACGAAAACTCCATGTGGAAAAATTTGTATCTCTACTAAGAACCGTATGTGTGTGGGTCGCTACCAGAGGTCCAACCTCCTGCCCCAACAACTAGAAGGATTTGGGCTTCTAAAACAAAAAGGTGCTAGTAAGGGCATCTGCTCGTGTGGCCATACATGCGGCACTTTCAACTCTGTAAATACAGAAGGCTCCCAGCCGGTAGGGGTTACGCCCTACAACTGATCAAATAAATTTGATCAAACGGATTTATGGGGAGACATAGTGTCGATATGAACTAATTAGCACACGTTATTCATAGTTTTCACCATGAATACAGTTATTTATAGTGGTTTGGAAGAAGATGGTTTTTCTTTTGCTACCACTTGGGTCGTTCTCTTCTCACTAGTAGTCCTAATGACCACACGGGAAGACAGGTCCTCTAAAGATTAAACAAAAAGAGCCTATTGCTCAAGACACAAAAGACAATGATTCAATTTTAGTGCACCAATTGAAGTGTTTGCTAGTCTATTCAAAACAAAGCACACAATAAAATCCAAAAACCCTTGCCAAGGACCTGCAACAAAGAGTTATTAGTAGTTTGGATTGTTTGAAATAATCACCCCTTCCTGCAAGCACACAAGTTAGGTAAATTTTAGATCCACAAGACTTTGTGAAAATAGGGGCCTTCAACAAAACGATTTTGCTTTCAATACAAGCTACACCAATTTCGTTAGCTAGATTTGCAAATGTTAGCTCAAAATAATCCAGATCTAAAAAAAAATAAAAAATAAAAATGTAGATAGGAATTTGGAAATCATCAAAGCAATATAAACATTGGCCTAGTTCAATCACAAAAACTCAAATGCAGTGATAACAATCCTAAAAACATTCAATAAAAACATGAAAACAAGACATTCAAAATGAAATCTAAGCAAACCAAATGCAGATGTCTCCTTCATGTGGCTCCATTGTCCTTCTTTCTCTTTCAAATGGCTTTGTTTTGTGGATCTCACCTACAAGTGCATAAGCATAATATGAAAGCAAGATTGACACGACAAGATGATAGCGTAAGGATACTAGAAGCGTGATTGATTTGGCCAGGTAATTCAAACAAGTGATTATTTTGACAAAGTAATTACCCTTGATTGAAGAAAAATCATCCAATTTATAGAAAAATTGGAGAAAACATCAAATTAGCATGAAATGGATATTAGAAGCAATTGATTTCAAAATGGCAAAATTGAGTGAAAAGAAGAAGGTTATGACACCTTCTATGTCATGAATTATGACATATTGCCAATACAAAGTGTATATGGTGAAAATGGATAACAATAATAATAATATTGAAAGGCTAAATGAATTCAACCACCAAACCCTAGCCTAACAATCAACAAAGATCCACCATAACATATGAAGACTACCTAAGACAATGCAAATAACTCAAAATCACAAAGATTATACCATCACATGTCCAATAGGGTTTTGATCTCCATTCTTCCTATCTCCATTGATCTTGCTTGATATATTTGCTCTCAGATTTTTATATGCACAAGAGCTCAACAAAGAACGGAATGTGGTTGCAAGTAGGATCGTAGTGTAGCCAAGTACTCCAAAATCAGTCATTAGTCATTAGGGTTTGACAATGAAGAAAGCATCTCCTTAAATAGAAGACACAATAAGAAATGGAGGGTTAAGATTGAGAGGTGTAGAAAGAGAGGTCGGCTATGATTAGAGGGTAGGTAAAAGAAATAATAAAATAATGAGAGGGGTAGGTAGTGTATGAATTAAGAGATGAATGACATGTGTCATAGGTAGAAAAAGATAATGAATTAATTAAATAAATAAAGATTTATTTAATTAATAGAAGAAGTAGGACAATTAATATAAATAAAATATTTATTTAATTTAGGAAAGGGATAATTTAAATAAATAAATGTATTTATTTAAATGAGAAATAAGGCTAGAAGAGGATAAATGAATTAATTAAATAAATAAAAATTTATTTAATTAATAGAAGAATTAGGCTTAGATAATTAAATAAATAAATATTTATTTAATTAGACATGACAATTTTGGGTGTCTACACAAAGGTTAGAAAACTAGAACCTTATGACATCTTGCTATGTCAAGAGTATGACGCCTAAAGCACAAAAATAGGGAGAACTAGAGACAAGTTAATTAGGTGGAAATTAAAATTAGGAAATTAGAAAATAGGTGGAAATTAGGAATTAGGAAATTTAGAAAATTAGAAAAATTAGAAAATAGGAAAATTAGAAATGATGGAAAATTAGAAAATTAGGTAAAATAAAAATGATGGAAAATTAGAAAATTAGGTAAATTAATTAATAATTTGTCATTTATTAATTAATTCACAAAAAGAGGAATAAGTTAGCCAATTAAATAAATATTTAATTGCGATGAGAAGACTTAGGATAAATAAATAAGTTATTTAACCTAAAGGAAGAAATGGAGAGAAAATGACAAACAAGGTTAGGAATGCAAGGACAACAATTAGGTCTTGATATAAAGATAATTAATGTCGATTCGATTTGATCATAATTTTGAATTGATAAATGATTTGATTGACAAATGTGCCAATTGACAAGGAACAAATGACTAATTGATCCAAATTGACATGATGACGACGATCGATGATAAATTTATCGCAAGATGACAAAATTGACAAGAGGATAAGGATTGATGACCAAATAGATTGCAAAACGACAAGATTGAAAATGACCACGATCGATGACAAAATCGATCACAAGATGACAAATTTGCAAAGAGGACAAAACCCTAATTAGGATTGACGATGTCCAAAATGAGCATGCACATTGATGCGACAGGATAGGATTAATCAAAATCATGAATGAAAATTATTGTTGACAAGACCAATTTCGAAAGCAAGATAAATTAAGAATGCAAAAGAATGACTCGACACTCACAAATGATAAAAACCAAGTGCGCAACATGGAAGAAATGTTAATACGATGCAAAAACCTTAAAATAAGGCAATGCGCAAATGTTAAAGTATGACTCCGCAAGCGTTGACCATTTTTAGGTGTCTACAAAAAATAAAACCAAATGACTAAAAATCGAATCAATAAAATCCAAAAATGAAATCAATGCACACAGACGCGGTTACCCCAGACACAAACGCGGCTCTCTGACACAGATGCGCTTCTGTGAAACACAGATGCGGTTTCAGAACGCAGACGCGGCTTCTGGACACAAACGCGTCTAAAAACACCACAGTCGTGACTAAGGAACACAAATGCGGTTTTCGGAATCTACAAAAATAAAATACTGTCGAGGATGTAGACGCGATCCAAAATGTCGCAAACGCGACAGAAAACCAAAAATGCGATCCGAAAGTACACAAACGCAAAAATACCAAAATGTCGTCAAAAATGTCAGATCTGCAACTTCAAAATACAATATTTGCAACAAGGATGTTAAATGCAAAAGGGACAAGAGTCCCACCAGGCGTGCCAAAATGTATATGGTGAAAATGGATAACAATAATAACGATATTGAAAGACTAAATCAATTCAACCACAAAACCCTAGCCTAACAACAACAAAGATCCACCATAACATATGAAGATTACCTAAGATAATGCAAATCAAATGAAATCACAAAGATTATACCATCACATGTCCAATAGGGTTTGGACCTCCATTCTTCCTATCTCCATTGATCTTGCTTGATATATTTGCTCTCAGATTTTATGTGCACAAGAGCTCAACAAAGAACGGAATGTGGTTGCAAGTAGGATCGCCTATGTTCAAAAGCGTAGTGTAGTCAAGTAGTCAACGGGGGGTTTGCATAGATTGATTAGTTAGGGTTTGATAATGAAGGAAGCATCTCCTTATATAGAAGACACTATATGAAATGGAGGGATAAGATTGAGAGGTGTAAAAGGAGGTCGGCTATGATTAGAGGGTAGGTAAAAGAAATAATAAAATAATGAAAGGGGTAGGTAGTGTATGAATTAAGAGATGAATGACATGTGTCATGGGTAGAAAAGGTTAATGAATTAATTAAATAAATAAAGATTTATTTAATTAATAGAAGGAGTGAGATCAATTAAATAAATAAGATATTTATTTAATTTAGGAAAAGGATAATTTAAATAAATAAATGTATTTATTTAAATGAGAAATAAGGCTAGAAGAGGATAAATGAATTAATTAAATAAATAAAGATTTATTTAATTAATAGAAGAATTAGACTAAAGTAATTAAATAAATAAAGATATTTATTTAATTAGACTGGACAATTTTAGGTGTCTACACATACAATAGCATATGCATAAGTAAGGAATAATGCTTGAAATGAACATTGATGACATCCCCCTTTAACTTTTCTAAACCATGATTCAAAACTTCAACCAAATAAGCAGAAAAATCAAAGAAGCGAGGGTCCTTAGACTGCAAATCGGCACAAATGGCCATGGCTGCAATATCCATCAAAGGATGGGCTTTTATCCCTAGCACTTGGGCAACACAGTAATAGGTATACTTGAAATATGGATGGAAAGAGTTGACATCATAGGGAGCTTTCTCATCCTAACCTAGTGGCACTAAGGACCCTGCATTCCTAGGTCTATGTATAGGGAGTCTCCACATTTTAAAAATGTGCTCTAGGTTAAAATATTCACTTGTTAACTTCTTGAGGTCAATCAATTCTTCAAATCCCCAATCCAACTCGAACACGGTGTCAATAACCTCCTTTGTGATTGCAAGAATTGGCTCACCCATGTAGTTATATATGGTCCTCGTTTTAGGGTCATATTTGTTTGCCAATGCCTTCATGAGATCCACATTCACGAATACATTAGCCACAGCTAACCTTCCTAAGTTCAATCGCCATAAATTGTTGATAGGTTGAGGGGAAACTCTTCTGTTGTACCCATATATGAATAATTCATACCCTCTCAACTCTATCCATATGTCTCCAAGATCCTCAAACCGGTCCTCCAGGCCTTCCTCATCAGATCTAATCTTCTTGGACCTCAAACTGGATGATGGGAATTGGTCAATTAGGTCCTAGGCCAAAGAACGCCCTTCCCTTTTTTGTCTTTTAGGTTTTTCTTCTGCAGCGATAGGTTCTTTTCCCATTCTTGTCTTATTAGTTTTAGATGATGATTCCATTTGAATTTTGAAAAATAGGTCTGTGTGCAAACAACTTACTTGGAATTACTGAGCTTTATCTATGAATTCGCCCAATTCCTTCTTTCAGTTCATCGCCTGTGACTTCCTTAATGTTGTGTCCTTTGATGGTTGATCCACTACTTATGGCGTATTTAATCAGTTAGTAATGGCGCTTTGGACAACGGTCACTTGGGCACACGTTTGAATTTAATGGCGATGTGACCTTCCTTGGGATTTGTTTATGATTTTCGTGGCAATCAATAATCATTTCGATGAGGATATGTCTTTCGATCATTTGTTTCTTTAGTCCATCGATCTCTTTGTTTCTATCGACAATACTTTTGTTTCAAATATTACTTCGATCAAGTATTTTTTCCCTTCATTGAAATACTGTATTCGGTCAGTATGGTTGTGTCCTCATCGAAACATATCTGATATCCATCAGGTCGTATGTCGAAGAAACCTTGGGCTTTGGTGTCCTCCTTTATTTTTCCATCAAAATACTTCTTTCATCGATATCACTATGCCCCGTCGATGAATGAGTCTATTATCTCACCGAAGCTTTTCTTTATTTTCCCTTATCGTTCTTCACCGATAAAGTTACATCGGCAAAACCACGCATATCAATAACATGCCTTTTAACCTCCTTGAAACCTATATCCTCATTGATATATTTTATCTATGTAGCTTCCTTTTGTCTGATCAATATTATTCTTTCGATGAAAACGCTCCTTTCGATGGGTCCTTTTTATGTTGCACCGATAGTATTATTTCCTCTAGAACTTTTCCCGTTGATGAAGACCCTCTCTGCTTTCTTTGATATCTTTTGTCGATGAAGTTTAACCTCCTCGAAACCTATATCCTCATCGATATCTTCTATTGATGTAGCTTCTTTTTGTCTGATTGATATTATTCTTTCGATGAAAACGCTCCTTTCGGTGGGTCCTTTTTATGTTACACCAATAGTATTATTTCCTCGAGAACTTTTCCTGTCGATGAAGACCCTCTCTGCTTTCTTTGATATCTTTTGTCGATGAAGTTATTATCTTTAGTGAGTCCTTTCGGCATTTCCTTCCTTCGATGGCTCTTTTATATCGATGATAATTATTATTTTTTTTATAAAAATGATCATCGTCGGAATTACGACGAATACCAAGCTTTCGACTGATGACTTCTTTGACCGTCAGTAGAGTCCATTGGATTGTCAAATTTCCGACAGGCATGGCATCGTCGACCAATCTGATGCCGAGTTTTCGACGGTGGATTTTGTCGACACTTCGACAAAAATTCATCGAAAATCCGACAAACGACCATCGGAAATCAGCTCTAAATGTACTAGTGTCTTAAACCTCTTACACAAACCCAATTCGATCACCTATGATCGACCAAAATGTTTGCATATGATTACAACCTTATTCGCACATAGATAATCCCATAACCCACATACCACGACCTACAAAGAGATCTTACATCATATTTATACCAACCCAGAACCTAAACAATTAGGTTGGCCACCTAAAAGATAATACAATAAATCTGTTACATAATCTCGCAAACAAATGATAAACCAAGTCAGCCTAAGACCAAAACAACATAAACCAATAAATAAATCCAACTGGTAATGCATCGGGAGCATCAACCAACATGTTGCACAAATCGGTCCATAACCTAGTAGAATAACATAGAATAGAATAGGTATGGTGCTAACTGCAACACCACTGATCATCTGGAACATGAACATGATAACCATCAGCATCCTAATAACCTTCTAGAAGCCACACCAACACCACTTATCAGATTCATCAAAATATCTTCAACAAAGCTCTGTCGGTAAAACCCTTACCGGTAACCAAAAGGCTTATTAGAACAAATGATAGCATCTGGATCATCAAATATTGAACCAACTGAATGCGATACGCATCAAGAACACATGAATATCCAATCCAAACCAATTCCACAAACCAGAACATACCAGAGAAGATCTTCAGATGAACATCATAAACCAACCACTCTACCGAAACCCAGTAGATAGCAAAACAGCTAGTGTTGACATCAATGACAAACATCAATGCAACACAATCAATTCCTCCAAATTGCCGACACACACAGTTAGAGAGACAGTATCAGAGAACCTTACGATCAGACCAATTGATTAATGAACTGAAGGAACAAATCAAATACTTTCAATATCAAAAATGTGTCTTAGCCTACGTACAAAAATATCAACTGATCTGAGGGACGTAGTTGATGTTTTAACAGTGACTTGCAGAAATTAATCATTTTATTTTGCAGGTTCTGAACTTCAATTCTCATACATGAAACTGTATCGCATGTATATAGTTGGTATTTTGCATTGGTGCGGGTAATATTTCACATTCATGTGGTTTTCAAGTCGCATTCATGTAGTTAATGTTTTGCATTCGTTTAGTTAGTATTTCACGTTCTGTTATTTCCTTTAGCTTTGTTTTGTTTCTATTTTGCTTCTGCTTTCGGGTTTTCTTTGGGTTGCTAATGGTCCGTCTGTAGCATGTGGTAAGGTGGAATGTAGTAGAGGTGTTTCAATCAGACAAAGACAAACAATAAACCTCAAGCTACTAATTATTTGCTTGTTGAGGTATATTAGGAGAGTGTTTTCATTCATCTAGATTACATAACTTTTCAATCGGTGCTTAAAATTAATTAGTGTCTTTTGTGTTTGGCACACTTGTGCATGTGAGTGGACCTACTGCTAACACACACTATCCTATCCCTGATTCTCGTGGTCCTAGGTGTAAGAGAAAAGTGTTAGCAATGCTTGATTTTACTTTTTTAGTATCAGAGGGCGTACCTCCTAAGAAGCCATTAAGGTCAAGTGAGAGGGAATGACCCAAATAGTATTCTTTTGGTCCATTATATAAATATTTGTGATTTTGGCAAAAGCCATAATCAAATGGTGCAATTGTGTTATACCAATAGAATCCCTCAGTATCTACATGCAAATACCTTCATGATCTTGATGAAAGTCAAAATCTCTTGGTGCTTGTGTGCCAGATGTGTAAAAACTTGTGTTCTACATGTTGGGATATCTCTTAAATGAGCTAGCCACCGCATGTATAGCCACCAGATTTACCCTGAAAGTTCCTCCACTTACGAACCATTTTTCTAGCAACCCAAAACATTTTTTCTTGTTGGTGTAGGAGGTTGGACCTCTGAAGCCACCCCAGTTTATACCTTACATTGTCTAGACAAATGTCCCTTGGTCAATAAGATCATCGGATCTTCAAGGTATGAGATTTTGGTGTTCCTGAGAAGTGTGTGCCATGGTGGGGGAGCCAATGCCACTAAAATCTCTTCCTATCTTCCTTGTTTAGGTATTTGGAGAATTCCAAGTGGGGATTCTGCAGGCAGTATCACTTGTCCAACCTAAGAAGTACATGATTGTAACGACATTTATTGTCCTTGTGTGTTTGTTGTTTTTGGTGTCACAAAGTCTTTTGCCAAAAATTCAAGTTTCAAAAATCCAAAACCAGCAAATTCACAGTTATCTTTTGGCATTTTTTTCTATTAGAAACCGCAGGATCGCAGTAAGTGACCACGAGATTGTGTCATCAAACATCGGGATTGCTTATAGAAGTAGTAGGAACACTATTTTCCCCATTATTTTGTCCAATTTTCACAAAGCCCAAGTGCATTTGTCATTTCATCAGGTTTGTGTGAGTCCCAAGCTTGGTTACGAGTCACTTTAGAGTCGTCATTATCAGTTCGTGGTTCACCTCATCATTTTGGTCATCCTAGTTGTCGAGTTGAATCTTGGTCATCATTTCAAACTTGTGTCGCTATCATCATCATTTCACATCTTCACGTCCTTATCATCATCATATCTTTCCTAAGTCAAGGATTACTCTACAATCAAAGTCCAATCTCTTTCAATTGTGTCACCAATTGAATTATACAATTTCATTTGAATCAGTCCTTCTCTTTTGGTCAATCGGTTGGTCCTTCGATTCAGTCCATCATCCGTTCTATCAGGTCAATCAAATCAAGCAATCAATCCTTTTGATCTCATTTCCCAAGTGACAATTTAATCTGCACCTTTTTCTGCAATAATTATCAACTATTTGATTATATCGTGTTTAGAGTTTTATCTCTTATTTCATTGTGGTCTTATCACCTCGAGCTAGAAGTTTGATTCACTCTAATTTATCTTGTTGCTTGAGCATATCTTCTTGATTAACTTTAGTGTCGCGTTGCTTCATTCAGATGTCATCCAATTATGATTTGAGCATCGTAGACACTTAAATTTGACTAATCAATTTAATCAAATTTAAATCCCTTATCCACTTGTATTATTTAATTATATACAACATCAAGTCCCCTCTGACTAAACTAATTTAATTAATGATGTCTTGTCTCGTAGCCAATTAATTGATTAATATTTTAATTAATTAATGTCCCCCTTAAGCCTTTCTTATATTAAAATAAAATAATTCATTTATTTTATTTTATTCATGTCATTTTTCCTCTAATTCTGATATTGATTCATTCTAAATTAATTAATTTGGTCACATGTCTCCTAACCTGAACCCTTCTTCTAACCCAACCCCTAGCCTAACCCATGGGTTCTAACTAATCCTATCCATCTAACCAACCTTATTCCTTCTAACCTCCCCCCTCACATGTGTGTGCACATTCATAATTTCCTAATCTTTAAGAAATTATAACCAATTTTGGGTGGCCATCTCCCAAAATGGACATGTGTTCAGACACATGTCATGCCTCTTTTTAACATTTGTCTTCCTTGAGGATACTTGTCAATCATGGTTGAGCCACTTGTGTATAATTTCATCCCACGTGGCATCTTGAGGCTTGCAACTTGTCCTCTTTGAGGACAAGTGTCTCATTTTCATCCCTTCATTTCCCGTCCATTTCTATTTAAACCTTCCCATCTCTTAGCAAATTATCCACCTTTCACATAATCATATCGTCGTAATGTCAGTTTGCATACTCATATCAATCCACTTTTTCACACTCATATCATCGTAATATCAAGATAACCGCTTGCAATGCACATCATTTCCATCAAACATCATGGAGCAAAATCGAGCATACACAACGTCATGAGCACACATCAAATCGTGGGATACTCAAATCAAGGAATTCGAATGGGGTTTGCATTCTTAATGGTTATTTGATAATTTAGCTTCATTTATTTCCTTTTGAGCACCTCGATCTTGAGGTGTTTGATTTATTTGTAGTTGCTCAGTTCTTAGTATATTTTCAATCATTTATATTTTTCACCCACATTTTCATCACACATTTTTTGTCATGCCCGATGGGACCCACTTCACAGGTCATTCTAACATTTTATTGTTATTGTTAGTGATTTTGATTGTAGATTTTTTTTACTTGGTGGCAAAAGTGCATTTTTGAAGGAAGACTTCCGCTTTGATCGAGATCATTTCATCACCAAGACAAATTTTGCAATCCAACGGGTTTGTGGGCAACTACAGCGGGTTCGCTTCCAACTCGAGCTGGAACGCATTCCCTCCATTTCATCGACGGGTATATTTTCTACTAGTTTTTTTCTTACTCATGTGGGTTTGCATGTAACTATGGTAGGTTCACATTAGTAGGAGTTTTTCTGGTTCTTTTCACTCTCGATGTTTCATTTCATCAGTTTGCAATTTTTATCAGTATAGAAAGTTTGCAGGTAGTTATAGCAGGCTTGTTGCTAGGGTTGTTTGTGGTTTTAAACTCGTTTGTGTTGCTTTATGCTCTGGCAGGTTTGCATATACCTACAGTAGGTTTGAAGTCATCTAAAGCGGGATAATTGCTTGGTTTGTTTATTTGTGTTAGGTCATGTTAACTAGCTTATGCTTTTCATGTTCTAGCAGGTTTGCATCTAAGTGTAGTGGGTTTGACACCTAGTATAGCGGTTTTGCAGTCTCTCTTAGTAGTCCAGTGGGTTTGAACTATGATATAGTGGGTTTGAAGGCTCTGTTTTACTGTCTTTTTTACAGAATGCTTATTTGATCATATTATTGCTAACCTCCTAACGATTGCATATTGATTGGATTTTTCTAACATTTGTGCAGCCATCTTGCCTATTGAAGACCCCATGCTTTAAACATTAACAAGTTTGTTGTAGGACCGCTAAAGAAGAGGGGTTTCATGAAAACACTTATGTTTTCCTTTAATTGCTTTAAATTTTGTATTGTGTCTTATGCTTTATTTTAGTGACACACTTCAATTTCTTAAAGGAAAAGAATTTGTTTTCTATGTTCGGCATGCTTGTGCATCTATTGAGTGGACCTACTACTAACATACACTATCATCTCCCCTAGCTCTCATGGTCCTGGGTGCAAGAGAAAAGTGTTAGTGATGCTCAAGTTTTTATTTTTAGGTAGAGGGTCTACCTCCACAGTAGCCAATAAGGTTGGGTGAGAAGGAACAACCCAAGTGGTACTTCTTCAACCCACTATATAAATTAATAAGTTAGGCGAAAGTCGCAACTACCTGGTGACATTTATCTACACTGCCAGTTTTCCCTCAGTATCCACACTTGTGTGAGATGCATAAAAACCCTTTCCAGTATTGGGAATGGGATCTTAAATGAGTTGTCAATGCATGGGTAGACACTGGGTTCCACTTTAGTTCCCCCACTATGAACCAAATTGTTTTAGTTGCCAAAAACCTTCTACTTGTTGACTCAGGTGTTGTGATACATGCATACCGAAGAAACTCCTCATGTACCCTTCAATTTGAGATAGTAAATTTATTGGGAGCTTCAAGCGCTTAGAAATGTGAAGCTTGGTATGCTCAAGAAGTGTGTGTTGTGGAGGGGAGCTAGTGCTACCAAGTTTCTATCTATCCAACTGAATGTGGTATTCTATTACAGGGGGATTCAACAAGTGTTATCATTTGACCAACCTAGGACGTGCATGATTGTTCATGCATTTATCATATTTATGTTCTTGTTGTGTTTGTGTCACAAATATATTTTTCCAAAATCAATCTAAGCACATATTTTGCCGAAATCAATCTAAGTCATCAAACACATTGTATTTTGCATAGTCCTAGTTGTTGCTATCCTGCAATGGGTTTGCTTCCTAATGTAGCGGGAATGCATTTGTTTTGAGCTAGATCAACATACTTAGCATAGTCACTGTCATTCGAACTCTTGTGGATTCTCACTGAGGACTTGTAGGTTTTCTCTTTACTCTAGCAGATTTGTTGTCAATTTTGATAGTCCTCCAAGTTTGTTTTATTCTAGCGAGCTCGCACCTAGGTCTAGCAGGTTTGCACCTTGTCCAACGGGTTCACTTTTGGTGTTGCTAGGCATCTTAGTCTTTGATACTATAGCGGGTTTGAACTTAGGTCTAGTGAGTTTGACACCTACTATGGAAGGTTCACCTCTTACTTGAGTGGATTTTCTCCTTTTGCCTTGTTACATTGCCAAAATTGGTTTGTGGTGGGTTTGAGTTCTAGTCCATTGGGTTTGCTCATATTTTTCATCAACTAGACTTTGTTGGTTTGTCAGTTCAGCACCTAGTTGCCACTCAATTTCATTCTCGATCATCATTTTTCTTCTTTGCAACCTCATTAATTAATACCCTTGTCATTACTCATCTTGTGTGGCTTAAATCTCATCACTATCTACATGGTCTCTCTGAAGTTGAGGATAATCTATTTAATCACAATTAGTCCTTCCTATTTCCAACTAAATTGCTTTATCAATCCATCATTTTCTTCACCTCAATGGTCATCTGATCTTTAAATTCCTTTTCATGCTCAATTAATTAGTCCAAATCAACCTCATTCTTTGGTCTCAGTCATCCCAAATTGCAATATAGTCTGCATCTTTTTATGCGACATTAGTGGCTCTTTTGACTATATCATGTCTAGGGTTTCATCTTCCCATTCATTATGATCTTGTTTCCTCAAGCCAGAGGTCTAACTCACATTGGACTTATTTCATTGCTTAAGTGCATCCTCTTGGGTAGCTTTAATGTCATATTTCTTTACTCAGATGTCATCCAAATTACAATTTGGGTATCGATCCTCCAGTCATTCCATCTCTCCTTCGGTCACTGTTTCCATCCTCATTTCACTCTTCTTATCAACTATATTTAATTAGAAAATTAATCTAAAACTTGGCATTAGATTTGAATTCTCATCATCTCCTCATTTCATTGCATAGTTCATTCCTATCACCACTCAGTCTAGATCTAGACAAGCTATAGAGCAACAACCTTCCCAATTCGTATTAGGATTTCCAGACTCGCAACCACATCCTGATTTAGGTGTTAGTCTTATCGTGTCAGGGAACATTCCCATCACTTATGATCCACTCAATCCTACTATCCCTGATGAAACTATGGTCAACCAACCTGATGAGACTGGCTCTCAAATCAATCTAGTCAACCAATTTCTTTCAAATCCGGATAATGCCCAAAAGGTAGAAGAAATCATAGAGTCGTAAAAGTCATATTTTCACTACCATGGTCACCCGAGGCATGACTATTGTATCACCTGATACACCTATGACCATAAGTCCACAAGAACCCCCTCAACAATAGGTGTCATTACAACAACCCCTAGCATCATTCCACTACATCAAAAAATTCAGCTATCAGCAACACTGGTGCAGTCAGGTTTCACACCTACATCGATCGGTTTGCCACCCTTGGGTACCCTTGGATGACACTATCAAATGTTTTACACTAACTTTTCCTCACATGCACCACCTCCACTATTGGGAGGGAGTATCTACAACATGGTGGTTAATATGTCATCTACACATCTTACCACATCACTCCCTTTGATGACTCAAATGCTCATGACCTCTAGTGTGGTCCACGTTATACCTTTCACCAATCCAGTCACTCGACCTCTAACCATGTCATCTACACAAGCACCGACTTGGACTATAGGAATTTTTGGCTATCCACCATCATCTATCATGCAGACTATGACTGGGGCATGATTTTGTTGGCATTTGGCATAACTGATGCAGATACAGGTGATGCAGTTGAAGTTAGATGACTGCACCGGTAAAGGATAGAAGTCTATTTGTGATGAAGAGATTGAGATTCTATGAATAGATGACATGATCGGTTATTTGTGTTGTCATTGATGGAAATTAATGTTAACTGATGTTCCTGATGTTTTGTTTTGTCATCTAAGTGATTCTATCGGAAGATAGGGTTTACCGACAGAGAGCTAAAGTTTGTGAAATAGGACTTTAACCGCTAAAGCAGATTTGTTTTGATTGGATCAGTCAATTGGTGATGATTGGTGATTTGCAGTTTGAATGGTGAACTTGTATCATGGAAAGGTGTATATAATCGGAACTGAAACTTGTGATGATTACCAGAAGGCATGTTTCAAATATGTGGTGACGTTTTGCTAAGGTTTTAGTAGGGTTTAAGGACCGATGAAGAAATCATCAAACCAGTAATGATTTTTGTTTTGAAGGTGATCTACGATGAGTCTACATGAAGTTGGTAACATGGCACAACCTGCATGAAAGATTTAATTATTGTTTTGGTGTGATTCAAGGAAGATTTTCTTGGGAATCAGTGAAACGCTTAGTAGAGTGTTTTGAGGATATAGATCGGATTTCCATGATGAGTTATGATCAACCAACGGTTGATATTGCATTGTAATTTTTTATGATGATCTGTATAATGATCTATGATGATCTCTTATGATTTGAATTGTAAATTTATGATGTAATTAGGGTTTTGTGGTCGACCTAGTTGAGATGGCTATTTAGGATGACACAGTTGATGTTCATTGTGTCAGTGGTCTTAGATATTGTGTTAAGTCGTCCAAGTGAAGTGTGAGATCTGTTTGAGAGTTACAGAGTGTTGTGTATAACTAGATCTGATCAAGCAAGTAGATAAGTGCAAGTAACATATCATTCTTTCACTATTGTTCCCTAACAGTTGCAGCGGGTTAAATCCCTTAAATGGGTAGGTTCTAACAGGCCTTAAACATTTAAGTCCCCTAATAGGGAAGCTCTCAAAAGAGTGTTAAATCCTCTCATGAGGTTGATCCTAATAGATCATCAAGCTCCTAACCAGGCTACAAGGCAAATCCCCTAAATGGGTGACTTCTAACAGGATCTTCTCCTAACCAGGTGCATTGTAATCTCCTAACAGGGCTAAGTTCCTAACAGGGCATACTTCAAAAGAGTACAAATACTTGTGGGTACCAACTCCCAGGGTGGTTGTTTTTATGTTTCATTTCATGCATTATTTCTGAGACGCCGATTATGATGTTTTATCATAAGTTTATCAGAGGTTACTAGTACTGATAAGAAGTTGTTTGAGAAAGTTTTTAATCTTATTGATAAGGTTAATAAGTTGGTAAATTATCAAGTTTATATGATTGCTTTGGTGGTGAAAGTATTGATAAATGATTTGATTAATGTGTTAATCAAATCTGATAAAGAAGTTATTAGATCTGATTACAGAAGTTGAGATATTTGTTATATGGTTTCAGATCTAAGATAAGTTTATTTTTGAGTTAAAGTTTCAATTGGTCTTATATTGATTCACCCCCCCCCCCTCTCAGTATTAACTGGATCCTCATAGGATTAACATATTTACACAATATCATCATCATCTATACCCCCGCCCATACATTCCATGCCATAAGTTGTTAGTGCTCCACAATATCAAAGCAAGTGACTTTTCAACCTGTTGTATCGCAACCGTGATTTGGTTACTTGCAAGTGCCACCCTCATCCTATGTTGTTATGAATATTCATCAGTTACTATGTGGCACTAGTCAAAATCCCCCATTGCACAATGTTTAATTTAACGTATATCCTAATTATACTAGGGGCAGTTATCTTCAAGGTGGCACTTCTCAAGTCCAACTATTTCCTAATGTGCAGTATCAAAAAAATGTCACACCACAATAATATGTTTCGATGTACTCGCAACCACCTCAATATCAACAACAATTGCTTGTGCAACAACAAGTCCCTATCTATCAAAATACGACAAGCTATTAGAATCCAACACAATAACTAAATTATCTTCACTCATAGCAAGTGTCATACCAAATATCGCAATATTAATCTGTTACTCTATCTCTTGACCATTTTCTAGTCAACTCTAAATGGGAAGAAACGAAGGCAGCTCTTAAGGCATTGATAGATAATAGCTTTGAACACATTTTCAAATTTAACAAGATTTGTCCTTATCCATTTGACAAATCGATAATAGCAATGCATTTCCCTAAACACTTTGAGATGCCCATATTTGATAAATACAAGGGGAAAGGTGATCCATGCCATCATGTCAAAGACTTCTTTATGGCATGTCAAGAGATGTCATGGTGTGACAATTACCTTCTGTGGTTTTTCCCCAAGAGTCTCAATGGACCCACTCTTGAATGGTTTTCCAAGCTACCATTTTGCACTATCACCTCGTCCGTCAACCTATCAGAGCATTTTGTGGCTTAGTACCACTACAATATTGAAAATAATGTCTCCATGCTTGATCTATCCAAACCAAGCAAAAGGGTGCTGAAAGTCTCCTAGATCATATCCAAATTTGGAGATCCCTTGCTGGCCAACTCCTGTGCACTATGTCGGACACTCAATTAATCCCAGTTTTTATCAGCAATCTTCACCCAAAGCTTGCATATCATATACAACTAAATTGCATGACCACCTCTACGGACATCATGTCTAAATGGTCATCGATAGAATGAGCTTTAATCGATGAAGGAATCATCAAACTCTACAAAGAGTATTTCGACAAGGCTATTCATGACAAAGAGACATATTGGAACAAGCACAAGAACATTGTAGGTGATGGGGTCACTGATTCCAAGAGAATACATATGATCATGGTTGCAAAGATACCACCTCTTGTTCATCAAAAATTGCAGGTGCAAACGCAAAATGTTTAGGCCAATAGGATGAATTCAATCACCATATTCCAAGCTCCTCCTCACCAAACAGGTCAAAGTGGCTTGGGACGCCAATTACACCCATGGTTGAACCTTTAAACATCATTTTCAAATGCATAAAGAATGGTTGTCTATCCTCAAACACAACCATTCCATGAGTCTAAACCTAAACCTGATTGGTATAAGGAAAGGGAATATTGTGCCTATCATCACATCAAGGGTAATGATATGAATAAGTGCATGAAGCTTAAACACCTAGTTCAAGACCTCATTGACCAAGGTAAAATTATTGTTGACCCTATCACAAGAAAGACCACAAATTCCAATCTTGGCATGTATAAGAATCCTCTCCCAAAACATCAAGGAGAAGCTAGCACATCTAACATTGGTTAGGCTCATACGACTAACAACGTCAACTACAATAATGTGGATTTTTATTATGGTCATGTGATAGGTTACATTACTCAAGCAAAAGATCATGTCAACATGATTCACTTCAAAGGAGATAATACCCAATGTGTCATAACCACTAGGAGAGCTCGTATGTCTGTTCTTGGGGCTCCCATGCTTGATACTACCCCAATAGTGTCTGTGTCTATGCAGTATAATATCCTTGAACACCTAGGAAAAAGCCTCACGCATATCTCCATCTTAGATTTGCTAAAAGCATCACCTACTCACCAAGAGTTCTTACCCAAACATTGCAAGAGGCTCACGTACCTAGCATTATCGACCCTAAGCAGTTTCAAGCTATGGTAGCTCATTTGCCTTCCATGTACCACCTCAATTTCACATAGTATGACACTATGGTCCCAGACCCTGATCATATTCGCCCGCTTAATATTGAAGCCATCATAAAATGCTATAAGGTTAAATGGGTAATAATTGATAATGGTTCTTCCTTAAACCTCTTTACACTAAAGTTTGTTACTCAAGTGGGGTGCACTATCATAGATATGCATAATCAATGTATCACTATTAAGGCTTATAATAATGTTGAGAGAAGCTCATTGGGGATATCAATCTCCAATTTAGATAGGCCCAGTAACATAGAGCACATTATGTTGCGTCGTTGATCTTGACTTGCCATTTAATATCCTCCTTGGTTGCCCATGGATCCATGCCATGCAAGTCGTCCCTTCCACTTACCATCAGTGCCTCAAATTCCCATATCAAGGCTACGAAAAACACAATCCATGGTGACATCGAACCATTTGAGTACTATTGTGCTCTCAAGGCTTCCTTGCCATATTCCTATCATTGCCAAGGCATCAACATTAGAGCTTCTCAAACCCTGTCATCTTCCTCATATGTTGACCTTGATGCAATACTTGTGGCTGCAAAAGAAAAGACTTCCATCTCATCATCATTCTCCCAACTCAAGATCAAGGATGATAGTTATGGCAAATATGCCCTACAAGGCGCTTTCATTGTCAATGCCCTACCTCTAGATCCACATGCTCACAAGAAACCTACCAAGGAGCAGAAGAAGAAAGAGCCTGTAATCTAATAGTGTGGATCCACCACTTTTCGATCCCAGGGTGAACTTAATCATGAGGTCACAGAGGGAGATATTAACCAATGTCTCTTCAAAGATGTCTCTAGAGATAATGACACTTGCCTCAGTTAGTTCAAAGAGAAATATCTTGTTGCTCACAAATGGGCTACTCAAAAATGGAATTACGAAGGCAATGGAATAGGCCAAGAAGAACAAGGAATCAGAATTCCTATTGATCTACGTCCTAATGTTAACCATCAAGGGATTGGTTTTGAACGTCCCTCCCATGAAGCCTCAACTTCGGATGACACTTTCAGAAACAAAAAAATGTTTCAATTGATATCGAAGACATGCCTGTGGAGGTTGTCAAACAAGCGTATGACAATATAGATAGCTTCTCAACCTTTGGCACATCCTACCTCTTTGATACATTTGTTCTCCTAATTGACCTTCCCCTTCGCCACCTTGAACTCATTGATTGGGACCAAACTGTTGCACACCTAGACATGTTCCAAAATGATACAACGCTCCTATGGTTTTTGGGGGCAACTAAATGTGCATTACACTATCATCCTGAGTAGAATATAGTATAAAAGATAGATCCTCAAGGTTATCTTGGGGAAGAGGGAATCTTTCACTGCAAAAGTGAAAAAAGAATCGAAAGATCAAGAGTCTTGTGGTGAAAACATTTCTAAGGCACCTGTAAACCCTAAAATAGTAAAAATAAAGGATGTATCTTTTGGTGAAAACCTCTCTGAGGTGCCAGAAGATGAGGATTCTCTTCTTCCCCTCATTGGTGATCATGTTCCCAAAAGATCACAAATTCTTATCAATCAAACCAAAGAAATAAATTTGGGTACAACAGAAAAGCCACATATATCACTCATGTCACTTCTTCTTTATCTGACAAGGAATTTCAAGTGTTCTCCAAGATCCTTCATAAGTGGTCCATTAACTTTGCATGGTCCTATGCAAACATGCCGGGTCTTGATCCTGAATTAGTAGTCCATCACTTGGAAGTTGATCCAAATGCTAAACCAGTCAAATAAAAACTATGCAAGATGCATCCTAGAATCGCATTATTGATCAAGGCAGTGTTGGAAAGGCTCCTAGAGGTCAATTTTATCCGGCCAATTGATCATTCCAAATGGATTTACAATATGGTATCCATCTCTCAACCTTGTGGTGCTATCAAAGTATGTATAGACTTCAGGGATCTAAATAAAGCATGTCCTAAAGATGACTTTCCACTTCCCAACATCGACATCCTAGTCGGTTTGACAACAGAACATGAAATGATTTCCCTCATGGATGGATTATTGAGATATAACTAGATAAAAAATAGTAGAATAATATCAGCATAAGACATCATTCGCCATCCCATGGGGAATCTTCTACTATCAATTCATGCCTTTCAGTCTCAATAATGCAAGTGCTAGATACCAACGCGCCATGACGGTGATTTTTATGACCTCATGCACAAGATACTAGAAGACTATGTGAACAACATATTAGGTACGTCAAAGACAAGAGAAAAACATCCAGCCAGAAGGAGGAGGAGGAGAGGGGATATTGGCTGGTAAGATGGAGAGACAAATAGTTGAGATAGAGGCACTATCTCATTAGGTAGGATGGTACAAGGAATAGTATGAGAGAGTCATCCCAGTAGATCAATAAGAGACGTATGTTCCACCACCTAGGGCCAGAGCAATCAGCTCCTCATGCAGTGGAAGATCTAGCGGGGGGACAGGGAGATCCAGCCAAAGCACCAATGGGTCTAGTGGTAAGAGGACCCACACAAAGGGGAGTACAAAGTCAGTATCATGATCTACACAAGGATCCTAGGGACGGGGACCTACCTAGCCACCCAAGAGCATTTGTGATAGCTTGATGCAGAGGACCATGCAGATGATGAGTTTTTTTTATGAACCATATATAGGATTCAGATATTCATTCATTGTATCGATTCTTGATACCCCATGCAGTTTTTATGAGCATGAGAGATGATCATTATGATTGGATTCATTGTATGTACCTTATTCTTTGATATCTAATGTATCTGATGATGTACATATGTATATACTTGTACATATAATTTTGACATACATTTAGATAGTGATATATATATGGTTGATACCTTGTTTTGATAGGTATATATGGTACTTTTATGTGTTTATTATGCATGCATGGTTTATGATGTATGGATGCACATGATATGAGATACTAACATGTTTGTGATGCAGGATGTCATGTATTCATGGATGAGAGTCTTATATGATGTGATGTATGAGATGATTTTACATGAGATGTACTAACAGATTTGTGATGTAGGATGTGTTGGCATGGATGTGAGATGACATGAGTCTATGTGATATGTGATGCATGGGTTTATGTGCTAACCTGATTGTGGTGTAGGTGACGTTGAGTGCATGATGAGTATGGTGTGATGAATACATAATGAGGCTATCACTATATGGATGTATGTGAGGTTATTGTTATGCTAAATGGGTTATGTTGCTTACTAAATTCATCTTTCATTATGTAGATAGAAAGGCCATCAAAGGATAGGTCATTGCTGAACAATTAGTTGAAACACCCTTGGTCATTGCTGAACAATTAGTTGAAACACCCTTGGTCAATGCTTACCCATTGGTCACTGAATTTCTAGATGAATATGTTTGCACACTCACAATACACCCCCCTTGGAATCTATACTTTGATGCATCTCACACTCAGAAAGGTTAAGGAGCAGGTTTCTTGTTTTTTACTCCTCAAGGTAATTTCATCCCCAAATCCTTCAGAATGTCCTTCCCTTGTACCAATAACATTGTTGAATACGAAGGACTCATCATGGATCTCAAGACAGTTATTTTGTGGAATATCACAGATATCCTCATTTATGGGGATTCACGGTTAATCATCTGACAAGTAAATGATGAATACCAAACCAAAGATGATAAACTCCAACCATATAAATGAATGGTTGATGATCTCAAACAAAACTTTCAGAACATTATATTTGAGCAAATCCCTAGGGCACAAAACAAAATAGTTGATGCAATGGCCACTATTGGGCCTCTTCTCACAATGAGTCTGATAGCCCTAGATATGAGTTTTTGGTCAAACATCTTCTATAGGTAACATTTGAAGCATCGCACATAGAAATGGTGTGCAACATTATTGGACCCCAATCACCCTGGTACCACACCATCCATGCATACCTCAAATATGGTACCCTTCCACCCAACATGTCCCATAGCGACCATTGCAACCTCATTCGCCATTATGCCCAATTTACCCTTATAGGAGACAATCTAGTATCGTCACGACTACCATGATATTCTCACTAGATGTTTAGATTTGGACTAAGCTAATATTGCGATGAAAGAAGTGCACACTGAAACTGTGATGCTCAAACAAGTGGATATGTTCTTTCCAAATAGCTCTTAAAAGTGGGATACTATTTGCCCACCATAGAACATGATTATTGTAAATTTGTTAAGAAATGTGTCCCTTGTCAGTGACACAGACTTGATTCATGTTCAAGCTCACGATTTGTAGTTGATAACAACACCATGGCCTTTTTCTACATGGGGCCTCGACCTTTTTGATAAGATCCACCCTCCTTTAGATGGACACAATTTTATCATTGCAACCATTGAATATTTCACCAAGAGGGTTGAAGCAATCCCCCTCACCCTCACCACTAGTGTGCAAGTGCCCAAGTTTATCCTGTACCATATCATTTTCCGCTATGGTATTCCCTCCACTCATCATAATGTTGGAATAACCACTTACATTACACATCATTTAAATCAATCTCATCTTGCATTGAATATCATGAAGCAAAATCAAGCATACGCAATGTCATGAGCACACATCAAATTGCGGGGTAATCAAATCAAGGAATTAGATGGGGTTTGCATTCTTAATGGTTATTTGATAATTTAGCTTCATTTATTTCCTTTTTAGCATCCCTATCTTGAGGTGTTTTATTTATTTGTGGTTGTTTGGTTGCTATTATATTTTCAATTGTTTGTATTTTGCACCCATAGCTATTCAATGGAATATCACAGATATCCTCATTTATGGCGATTCATAGTTAGTTATCAAACATGTAAATGATGAATATCAAACTAAAGATGATAAACTCATCCCATATAAACAGGTGGTTGATGATCTCAAACAAAACTTCCAGAATAGCATATTTGATCAAATCTCTAGGGTACAAAACAAAGCAGTCGATGCAATGGCCACTATTGGGCCTCTTCTCACAATCGAGTTTGATAGCCCTAGATATGAGTTTTTGGTTGAATAGCTTCTATAGCTAGCATTGGAAACATCGCACACAAAAATGGTGTGCAACATTATTGGACCCCAATAACTTTGGTACCACGACATCCACACATACCTCAAAGATGTTACCCTTCCACCCAACATGTCCCATAACAACTGTCACAAACTCATCTGTTGTTGTTCTCAATTTATCCTTATAGGAGACAATCTATATCAACATGGCTACCATGACATCCTCCCTAGATTTTTAGATTTGAATGAAGCTAATCTTGCGATGAAAGAAGTGCACACTAGAACTTGTGGCTCTCATACGAGTGGATATGTTCTTGCCAAACAACTATTAAGAGTGGGATACTATTGGCCCACCATGGAACATGATTGTTGTGAATTTGTTAAGAAATGTGTGCCTTGTGAATGGGCCAGAGATCTAATACATGTTCCAGCACAGGATTTTCAACCAATAACAACACCATGGCCTTTTTCTACATGGGGCCTGTACCTCGTTGGTAAGATCCATCCTCCTTTTTTTGATGGACACAATTTAATCATTGTAGCTACTGAATATTTCACCAAATGGGTCGAAGCCATCCCCCTCACCCTCACCAGTGGTCTGCACTGGAAAAAGATTTTATGCCTAATCTGTGGCAGTGTATCTCATGTTCAAAATCAAAAAATACCAAAAAAATAAATAATAAATAAAAAAATACCAAAAAAATCAAAAATACAAAAAAACCAAGAAATCAAAAAGTACCAAAAAATCAAAAAATGCCAAAAAAAAAAAAAAATTCCAAAAAAAAAAAAAATTGTCCTCTGGTGAAAACCACTTCTGGTGGTGCTTCCTTAGGCATGTACATGTGGTGAAAACCTGGCAACATGCACTATATGTAAAGGGCAGTCTCATTATCCTTTTCTCCTCTCACCCACCTTTCCTAGCCCAATATCTATCACTACCCACTCCCATTAGTATCTCATCGCGTCCATATTTCATCCAGGCAATATCTGATGTTACCCACACTCCCATCATCCATTGCTTGCATCCATCAGCCCCAACTACCCATTTTGATCGTCTTGGACCCTCCCAAACCTTTTTTAGCATATCTTCTTCCCATGGCCTCCTTTTCAGGTGTCGTTTTCGCCTCTTGGTCCCGTTTCTCGTTCTCTTCCATCATGTCCACTAGGGAATTGTTTCTTTCAAGATGTTGCTTGAGATTTGTTTCGCATACACCCTCTCGAGGGGGCACCCCTTCCCTCATCCTCTTTCTGTCGTCAGTCTGGTCTAGGGCTTCTTTTTTTTCTCCATCTATTGTCAGTCTAGTCTCGAGCATCTTTTTTTCACTTCATTTTCCTCGAGTCGCAAGTGTCTTATTTTCTTTGCATTGACGTTATTTTAGTGCCACCATGAAGAGGGGCAAAATGTAGAAACATAAATTTGATTAGTTAATTTAATCAAATTCAAATCCCTTAGTCGTTTATATTAATTAAATAATTCATATTATTTAATTATATACAACATCATGACCCCTCTAGCTAAATTAATTTAATCAATGATGCATTGTACCATAGCCAATTAATTAATTAATATTTTTAATTAATTAATGTCCAATCCCTTCTTCTATTAAATAAAATATTTTTTATTTTATTTTATTCATGTAGTCTTTTTCCTCTAATTCTTAAATTGGTTAATTCTAAATTAATTAATTTGGTCACATGTCTCCTGACCTAAATCCTTCTTCTAACCCAACCCCTAGCCTAACCCATGGGTTCTAACTAGTCTGATCCATCCAACCAGCCCTATCCCTTCTAAACTCCCCCCTCACATATGTGTGCACATTCATTATTTCTTAATATTTAAGAAATTATAACCAATTTTGGGTGGCCATCTCCCAAAATGGACATGTGTCTTTCCTCTTTTTGACATTTATCTTCCTTGAGAACACTTGTCAATCATGGTTGAGCCACTTGGCCTCTTTGAGGACAAGTGTGGAATCTCATTCTACATGGCATCTTGAGGCTTGTCACTTGTCCTCTTTGAGGACAAGTGTCTCATTTTCAACATCCCTTCATTCCCCATCCATTTCTATTTAAACCCTCCCATCTCTTAGCAAATCATCCACCATTCACATAATCATATTGTTGTAATGTCAGTTTGCATACTCATATCAATTGACTATCACTCATATCATCGTAATGTCAGAATAACCACTCACATTTCACATCATTTCCATGAATCTCATCTTACATCTAACATCATGGAGCAAAATCAAGCATACGCAACATCATGAGCACACATCAAATCGCAAGATAATCAAATCAAGGAATTCGAATGGGGTTTTCATTCTTAATGGTTATTTGATAATTTAGCTTCAATTATTTTCATTCTAGCATCTCGATCTTGAGGTGTTTGATTTATTTGTGGTTTCTTGGTTGTTGGTATATACTTAATCATTTTTATTTTGTACCCACATTTTTATCACACAAGTGTCTTTTTCCTAATCAATTCGTCTTTAAGTCAATCGTTGCTTTCATCTCAGGTCCTTCTCATTAGCATTGACCTTCTCATTAGCATTGATCAAATTGGACAATTAATCTAATCCTTGACTTCAGCTTTGTGTTCTCATTGCTTCATCATTTCATCTTGCAATTCATGTCCATCACCACTCCATCTCGATATCGGCAAGCCATGGAACAACAACCTTCTCAATTTGGAGTAGGATTTTTTGATCCGCAATCAAATATTGATTCGAGAATTAGCCCCATTATGTCAAGAAATGCTCCTATCAGTTGTGATCCACTTAACCCAATTGTCTCTGATGGTACTATGGTTAATCAGCATGATGAGACAGATGCCCAAATCAATCCCATGGACCAATCCCTTTCAAATTTGCATAATGACCAAATGGTCGATGAAATCATTGAGTTGCAAAAGCCTCATCTTTGTGAACATGATCACCCAAGGTATGACTGTTGCATCACCTAATACACTTGTGACTGCTAGTCCGCAGGAACCCCCTCAATAACAAGTGCCTCCCCAACAACCCCCATCATTCACATTGTTAACTCAACTTCAAATTCTAATGGCACCACCACAACAGAGTGTCCAACTTTCATCGATCAGATTACCACCTACGGGCACCCTTGGGTGACATTATCAACCATTTTATGTCAATTCATCAGGGCTTGTTGTTGGCATGTTGGCATAACTGATGGACATGATTATGTACTGGTAAAGGATGTTGATGATATATTGATGGACTGTTGGTGATGATATATTAATGGACTGTTAGTGATGATATAATTGTGATATGATGCTTTATGATCAGTTATTTGTGTTTTCATTGATGGCAACCATGCTTGTTTATGTTTGGTATATCATCTAAGTTATCTAAGTTATCTAAGCCTAACCGGTAATGGAATGATTGCTAAGTTGATAGTGAACCGGTAAGAAGGAACAATGAAGGAGATGGTTGTGGTAGAAATCCGTGTTGAGTTAGATATTGCGGTTTGGAATGTATGCTTATGACATTATAATGAGTCTATGATTGTAATTGCATCATGTTTAGAGAACCAGAAGTCATGTTTGTAATTACCTATTGTATATTTAGTGTAGGGTTTGAGAACTGGTGACAAGATCTTTAACCGGTGATGTTTTATGGTTTGGTAGTGGATCTTTTCATGATCTTATCTTAGTGGTGACATGTCATAATTTATGTGAATAGATAACATCTTATTTGAGAATCATCAAGGAGAAAATTTCTTGAGAAACAACGTAGTGCTTAGCAAAATGTGTTAAGGGTTTGGCAGCTTATCAGATCAATGTGCAGTGATGTGTTATGATCATTCAACGATTGTAATTGTCTTGAAATTTGTTGTAATGATTTGTATGATGGTCTATAAATTATTTGTAATGATTTGATATGATCTATGATGTAAATTCATTTTAAGTTAGGGTTATGTAACTGACCTAGTTGAAAAGTGTATTTAGAGTTTGAGAAGAGATTTTGTGTCGATGTTCAAAGAAGGAGAGTGCATCAAACCATATTGAGATGTCTGCATGTGAGAAGTAGATTGGAACTGAAATGGATCTGTACTAGCAAGCAGAGAGTGTTGTTATTAGATCATTTACCTGTTGTTTCTTAATAGTTACAGCAGTATTAAAATCTCTTAACCGGGTAGGTCCTAACAGGCTTGATATTGTAAATCCCTTCATCGGGTGGCTCATTAATTTAGGTTTAAATCCTTTAGTAGGGTTACTCCTAATAGGGTAGAGCTCCTAACAGGGATGAGGCTAAACTCCTTTCACCAAGTGACTCCTAATAGGGTCTGTTCTTAACCGGGCATTATTGCATAGCTCTTAACCAGGCTAGGCCTTTAACAGAGCAAATTATTGTAAAGCTCTTAACTGGGCTAGGCCTTTAACAAGGCGCATTCCAAAAGAGTGCAAATATTTTATGGGTACCAATTCCCATCGTGGTTTTTCCCATTTGGGTTTCCACGTGAAAAATCTCAGTGTTCATATGGTGGTTGATTTGTTTATGTATGGATTTGATATCATTACATTGCTTACATGTTGATGAACACATGAATGAGTAGCTTAGTAAATCTGCTTTAAGTGATTGATTGAGTAGTTACTGGTATTGGTTATGAACTATTTTTGAGAAATATTTTCAAATTGATAAGAGATTTTAGTTTATTGTTATTAATGATTCACCCCCCCCCCCTCAATAATAATTGGATCCTCACAATAACACTTGCACCACCTTCATTCTTAGGAGGAGGCATCTATAATACACCAATTAATGTGCAATCTACACAAATTATCACATCAGTTCCATTGATGGCTCAAATGCCCATAACTTTTAATGTGGTACATGTTGTACACCTTTCGCTAATCTGGTCACTCGACCTATCAACGTGCCTTCCACACAAGTGCCAACTTGGACTATGAGAATGTTAGGCTATCCACCACCATCTGTCACACACGCTATGACTGGGGGCATGAGTAACATGATTCCATCATCATCTGTACCCCCACCTGTGTAGTCCATGTTTCAAGTCATCAATGCCTCGCAGTATCAACCACAAGTGACCTCACAACATGTTGTCTCGC
Source organism: Cryptomeria japonica (assembly GCF_030272615.1). Taxonomy (NCBI): domain Eukaryota; kingdom Viridiplantae; phylum Streptophyta; class Pinopsida; order Cupressales; family Cupressaceae; genus Cryptomeria; species Cryptomeria japonica. Next base: position 381,536,335 of record NC_081407.1, read on the forward strand.
AACTGCGATTCAATTACTTGCAAGCATCACCTTCATCCTATGTTGTGACAAATATTCATCAATTCCTAGGTGGCACCAATCTGAATCACCTATCGTATAATGCTCAACACAACATGCATCCTAACTATACTAGGGGCAGTTATCTTTAGGGTGGCACTCCTAAAATCTAACAATTTCTAAATATGCAATATCAGTAATAACATATTGCTCCACAACTGAATATTGCGGCATACTTGTAGCCACTACAGTATCAATAACCATCACTTGTCTATCAACCTATTCCTATTCATCAAAACATGGAAAGCTATCAAAATCCACCACAACAATCAAACTATCTCCACTCACATCAAGTGGCATATCAAGTACCGCATTATCAATTTACTATGTCGTCTCCTAATTTGTTTCCTATCAATATTGAATGGGATGAAATGAAGGTAACTCTTAAAACCTTACAAGACAACAACTCTGAGCGAGTTTTTAAATTTAATGAGCTTTGTCCTTACCCATTTGACAAGTTGATAGTGGCATGCCCTTCCCCAAACACTTTGAAATACTGAAATTTGATAAATACAAGAGGAAAGGTGACCCTCATCATCACATTAAGGAGTTATTTATGGCTTGTCAAGAGGTGTCATGGTGTGACAACTATCTTCTGCGGTTGTTCCCTAAAAGTCTTAGTAGACCCTCTCTAGAATAGTTTTCCAAGTTGCCATTCGGCACTATTACTACATTCGTAAATTTGTAAGAGCATTTTGTGGCTCATTATCACTATAATATAGATAATGACATCTCTATGTTGGATCTCTATCAAACCAAGCAGAAAGGAGGTGAAAGCCTCTTAGACTACACCCAAAGATGGAGAGCCCTCGTAGGCCACCTCTCATTTACAGTGTCAGACAATCAATTGATCCTGATATTCATTAGTAATCTTCACATGAAGCTTTCATATCACATACGTTTGAATTGTGCATGTATATGGTGAAAAGTGATGATGATAAACTATTGTAAAACCATAAAGATCCAACCACAAATAATCTAAATCCTACAATGAAACATTCACCAATACCAATAGAGATACCGAAGATCATGACAATAACAAAACAAGATATACCATTCACATGTCTAGTAGGGTTTCAATCTCCATTGTCTCTTATCTCCATTGATCTTGTTTGATATATTTGATCTCAGATTTTATGTGTGCATAAGAGCTCAATAAAGAACAGATATGTCGTTGGTAGCTTGATCGCAGGAAGGCTTAAATGAAGCAATTTTTAGCTAGTTGGATTGATTATATGCATTGATTAGGTGATTAGGGTTGAAAAGGAAGAGGGCGTCCTCTTATATAGAGAACACTATAAGAAATGGATGGATAATATTAAGAGGTGTAAAGATAAATGGTCGGCAAGGATTAAAGGGTAGGTAGAGGAAATAATTAAATGATAAAGGGGGTAGGTAAGAGAAGAATTAAGAGATGAATGACATGTGTCATGGGTAGAAAAGGCTAATGAATTAATTAAATAAATAAATATTTATTCAATTAATAGAAGAAGTGAGATCAAATAAATAAATGAAATATTTATTTAATTTAGGAAAAGGGGTCACTTAAATAAATAAAAGTATTTATTTAAATGAGGAAAGGCTTAGAAGATGGTTAATGAATTAATTAAATAAATAAAGATTTATTTAATTAATAGAAGACTTAGGATAAAATTATTAAATAAATAAAATGTTTATTTAATTAGACAGGACAATTTTAGGTGTCTACATTTTGCCCCTCTTTGAGACAATGCAGCTTGTTGCATTGGCTCAAAGAAGAAAAATTGATTCAAAGTTGCCCCAAGACAGGAATGATATGCCCCCTCGAGAGATTGGATGAAAATGTTTGAAAAGATCACAGATGATGTCTTGATAAGAAGGAAAGGATAGAAAGGAACTGACAAGATAGGGTGAAAAGGTCACGTAGGAAAAAAAGATCAGCTCAAGAGGAAGAAAATCTGACATGGGAGACTAGGGTTATAGCCTATAAGATAGAGCCACAAAGAAAAGATCCTCATTTGCATCCACACACCTAAGATATCAGAGTGCAGAGAGAGAACTTAGAGCTGTCAAAGTAGTCAGCAACTATGGATAGAGTTCACAGGTTCGATTGAGTCTAGCGATATCAGAGACTAGACGACATGGGTGATCCGGTAAGTACCTCAAAGCCTCTTTGTATGTTTTTACATTTATTGCTGTCATTAATGCATTTTAGAGTAGATAAAGAAAAATGTGAAATTGGTGTTCTACACTACAAACACGTCTAGGTCAATGTCAAGCACGTCTAGGTAGGATAGGTAGGATAGGTGCACCTAGGATAGATTTGGTCGCGTATGTGAATGTAATCGTGTCTAGGTTTGATAGGGACACGTCTATGTGCAAAAGGAACATTTGTGTCACAAAGGCATGTTTGTGTAGGAGAGTGGTGTGTCTATGATGTACAGGCACGTTTAGGGAAAACAAGCATGTCTGGGTTGATGAAACCACGTCTGCGTTGTAAAAACGTGTTTGTGTCTAAGTAGGGTCAAATTGGCAGTTTTGTGATGAACATACGATGTCAATTGGATAAGTTGCTGAGGAGATACACTCAAGAAGGTGTCCTAGGGAAGACAAACTAAGAGATAGGCTAGAATTGACAATTCTATGATAAACATGTGTTGTCAATTAGATAAGTTACTGAGAGGATTCACTCAAGCAGGGCCTCTAAATAGGATCAAGTGCAATGTGATGAACATATACACTAGAATGCAGCGCCATGCGATAGAAATGAGCACTAGGATAGAAGTAGCACTATGTGATAGACATGAGTACCACTAGGATTGACATGATTGGTTTTCTTGGATGCAAGAGTACTTTCCCCAGATAGTCATGGGAGAGATTCCTTGTGACATAGAGGCTACGACTAGAGTTGACCTTTGAGGAGTGGGCAGCTATCGAGGGTATGGGATTCAGACATATCATGTATCTGCCTAATATTTGGGTAAATAGAGGATTACTGACTACTCTAGCAGACAGATGGCACTCTGAGACCTGTTCATTTCATTTGCAGACAAGCGAGATGTTAGTCACTTTAGAGGATGTTTATAGGATTTTGAGGATACCGATCCATGGCAAGGTGGTTTCATATGACAGAGAGGGTGACAGGGATGCACTGAGATGAGTCTTTGGTGACCTAGAGCTAGAGATGACATCGGGTCATGTCAGTTGGGATGTTATGCTAGCCACTGGATGTAGACTACTGGTAGTAGTTGGAGGAGTTATTAGTGGCTACCTTTGTCTAGACAGGGTGACACGAGGGATGGTCATTGGCTGGGGGAGGACTCTAGAGACGCTGGTGACACAACACACTAGATATGCATGGGTTATGTGTGTATTAGCACATTTGTATCATGAGCTTCACCAGTTTGTGTACCTCAGTAGCTATGTGTTGGGGTGCGGGGTGACTCTATTACAGGTGTGGTCATATGAGAACATTGCAGTGACTAGATCGGTTCACTTTAGAGGGAGAGGGCATGGATAGTCCTATGCACACTTGTAGAGTATGATCACTTCCCAGCCATGGATTGGGAAGGTAGATTATTGGAGGCAGGTTATAGATGATATAGATAGTGTCATATGGAGACCCTATCTTGACTATGAGGATTGGAAGGAGGATGCTACAGAGCTTCTATAAGTTTTTAGGAGTAGGGACTTCAAGAGCTCAGATTCCTTTGAGGCCAACTGGCTCCGATGGGGGGATTTCATCATATCTCTCGTAGATCTAGTTTTTGTATCAATATTTTGTATGATGATGTAGACACCTTTCGGTGAATTTGAAGCCATATTTGATATTGACATCATTGTATCAAAACAGTTTATTTTTTGATATATATATATATATATATATATATATGTGAGATGACTCATTCCTTGTGCAGCTCTATGCATGTGTTCCTATGTGTTGTGCTTATATATGCTTTATGATAATATTATGATACTTAAGGTCTTATATAATGATGGAATTTATGTATGATTTTATGATGGTTATGATGATGATTATGATATGGATGCAAAATATGTACATGATTTTTATTCTTTTATGTTTTTCATGATGTTTATGCAAATGTGGGCATACTATATGTGGATGGATGTATGATTATTAACATGCTATGATTATTTACATGATGAGAATGAAAATGTATATATGATATGCTAATCAGTAGTGTGTGCAGGATGTGATGGGATTATGATATTTATATTTATGCATATAATGAAAATTATTAATATGTGGTGATGCAGGTGAATGAAATGCAAATATTTTTTTGGTGTGTCATTTTACTCAATCATGAGATAGTAGGATACACGAACTCAGGAAGGAAAATGGAGGTCAAACACAAAAGGGGAATGGAAGATAGAAGATATGGAAGTGAAAGAGCTTCTTGTGCTTTATCATCATTGAGCTTTATTATTGGAGGCAGGTTATAGATGATATAGATAGTGTCATATGGAGACCCTATCTTGACTATGAGGATTGGGAGGAGGATGCTACAGAGCTTCTATAAGTTTTTAGGAGTAGGGACTTCAAGAGCTCAGATTCCTTTGAGGCCAACTGGCTCTGAGGGGGGGATTTCATCATATCTCTCATAGATCTAGTTTTTGTATCAATATTTTTTATGATGATGTAGACACCTTCGGGTGAATTTGAAGCCATATTTGATATTGACATAATTGTATCAAAATAGTTTATTTTCTGATATATATGAGATGACTCATTCCTTGCGCAGCTCTATGCATGTGTTCCTATGTGTTGTGCTTATATATGCTTTATGATGATATTATGATACTTAAGGTCTTATATAATGATGGAATTTATGTATGATTTTATGATGGTTATGATGATGGTTATGATATGGATGCAAAATATGTACATGATTTTTATTCTTTTATGTTTTCCATGATGCTTATGCAAATGTGGATGTACTATATGTGGATGGATGTATGATTATTAACATGCTATGATTATTTACATGATGAGAATGAAAATGTATATATGATATGCTAATCAGTAGTGTGTGCAGGATGTGATGGGATTATGATATCTATATTTATGCATATAATGAAAATTATTAATATGTGGTGATGCAGGTGAATGAAATGCAAATATTTTTTTGGTGTGTCATTTTACTCAGTCATGAGATAGTAGGATACACAAACTCGGGAAGGAAAATGGAGGTCAAACACAAAAGGGGAATGGAAGATAGAAGATATGGAAGTGAAAGAGCTTCTTGTGCTTTATCATCATTGAGCTTTATTATTGGAGGCAGGTTATAGATGATATAGATAGTGTCATATGGTGACCCTATCTTGACTATGAGGATTGGGAGGAGGATGCAACAGAGCTTCTGTAAGTTTTTAGGAGTAGGGACTTCAAGAGCTTAGATTCCTTTGAGGCCAACTGGCTCTGAGGGGAGGATTTCATCATATCTCTCGTAGATCCAATTTTTGTATCAATATTTTGTATGATGATGTAGACACCTTTGGGTGAATTTGAAGCCATATTTGATATTGACATCATTGTATCAAAACAGTTTATTTTCTTATATATATATATATATATATATATATATATATATATATATATATATATATATATATATATATATGAGATGACTCATTCCTTGCACGGCTCTATGCATGTGTTCCTATGTGTTGTGCTTATATATGCTTTATGATAATATTATGATACTTAAGGTCTTATATAATGATGGAATTTATGTATGATTTTATGATGGTTATGATGATGATTATGATATGGATGCAAAATATGTACATGATTTTTATTCTTTTATGTTTTCCATGATGCTTATGCAAATGTGGATGTACTATATGTGGATGGATGTATGATTATTAACATGCTATGATTATTTACATGATGAGAATGAAAATGTATATATGATATGCTAATAAGTAGTGTGTGCAGGATGTGATGGGATTATGATAGCTATACTTATGCATATAATCAAAATTATTAATATGTGGTGATGCGGGTGGATGAAATGCAAATATTTTTTTGGTGTGTCATTTTACTCAGTCATGAGATAGTAGGATACACGAAATCAGGAAGGGAAATGGAGGTCAAACACAAAAGGGGAATGGAAGATAGAAGATATGGAAGTGAAAGAGCTTCTTGTGCTTTATCATCATTGAGCTATAATTATTGGAGGTAGGTTATAGATGATATAGATAGTGTCATATGGAGACCCTATCTTGACTATGAGGATTGGGAGGAGGATGCTACAGAGCTTCTGTAAGTTTTTAGGAGTAGGGACTTCAAGAGCTCAGATTCCTTTGAGGCCAACTGGCTCCGAGGGGGGGATTTCATCATATCTCTCGTAGATCCAGTTTTTGTATCAATATTTTGTATGATGATGTAGACACCTTCAGGTGAATTTGAAGCCATATTTGATATTGACATCATTGTATCAAAACAGTTTATTTTCTGATATATATATATATATATATATATATATATATATATATATATATATATATATATATATATATATATATATATATGAGATGACTCATTCCTTGCACAGCTCTATGCATATGTTCCTATGTGTTGTGCTTATATATGCTTTATGATGATATTATGATACTTAAGGTCTTATATAATGATGGAATTTATGTATGATTTTATGATGGTTATGATGATGATTATGATATGGATGCAAAATATGTACATGATTTTTATTCTTTTATGTTTTTCATGATGCTTATGCAAATGTGGATGTACTATATGTGGATGGATGTATGATTATTAACATGCTATGATTATTTACATGATGAGAATGAAAATGTATATATGATATGCTAATCAGTAGTGTGTGCAGGATGTGATGGGATTATGATATCTATATTTATGCATATAATGAAAATTATTAATATGTGGTGATGCAGGTGAATGAAATGCAAATATTTTTTTGGTGTGTCATTTTACTCAGACATCAGATAGTAGGATACACGAACTCAGGAAGGAAAATGGAGGTCAAACACAAAAGGGGAATGGAAGATAAAAGATATGGAAGTGAAAGAGCTTCTTGTGCTTTATCATCATTGAGCTTTATTATGGAAAATAGGTTATGACAATCGATGTATAGGTTCAACCCAAAAAGTCATTGTACCCATTTGCATGGAGATCAGACAGTCGCAAACAAGGAATAACCCAATTCACACTACACTCAAAGTGTCCTCATATCCTTGGACAAGCCATAGCATTACTAAGAGACAATCGACAGATAAAAAAACAATAGGTGAACATATCCCATCTTCGTCTTTCTAGTCAAAGACATCCTGGAGATAGAATCTCTAGTCAGATACATCCTGGATAAGCTGAAAGACATGTCACCTTAAAATATGAAATCAAAATAAAACCAAGACTTGACACCAACATACAATGAAATCCTCAAGTTATTTGTGTTTCTTTCCATATATGTTAACATGTTTGATTTGGTCACAATGTTGTCATTCTTGATAAAGGACAGATCGTTCTGAAAAACATGTTGCCAAAGTCTACTGAAAGATTTAATTTGTTGAAAGCTCACTACTAATTGTGTCTCATTTGAAACTGATTGAATCCATGAAACTAATACTTTATTGTGAAGAAGATCAAAACTTTATTGCAAATTGGCGATGCAAGTGATCTTTTATTGCGGATTGAGCATGAAAAGAAGGAGGAATGAAAAGATGATGCTCCTCAAAACATGCGATGCTCGAGATACCACTTCCATCACTAGATTTAGGATTTTTGCCCCAGTTATAGATTGGACTTGATTTATTATGGAAGGAAAGGGAGAAAAGGAAGTTTATTATGAATGGCTAACCAATCTTAGGTAGATCAATAACAAGACATGATGGGAATGAGTAATTTATTATGGAGTAGGTTGTGAGTGTGTGTAAAGTGAAGGGATGAATTTGAATCATAAAGGAGGAAGGAGCAATATCTCTACACATGGTGCCTGTAACCTAGTTTTCACCATGGTACTTTCCCAGGGCACCACTGAAGTGGTTTTCACCATTGGACAAATTTATTTCTCTTTACTTTTTTTTTATTTTTCAATTTTTTTGTGTCACAAGGCGCCTGCTTGTCAGGTTTTCACCAATGATTTTTTTTTAATAATAGGCTATTCTGAAGAGCTAATATGTGTAAAACCTGCAAAAGTGCATGTTGTTGATAGGATCTTCCAAAGGGTCTCCATCTGGTGTTGAGAGTTGATATGCATCTGATCCATAGACTATTGTGATGAAGTAAGGACGCAACCAATTTGGTTCGAACTTTCCCTTCTTCTCTCTATCTTGTTGATTTTTAGGGTTTTCTCTGAGAACTAGGTCACCCACCTCAAATGTGTGAGGCTTTACCTTATGATTATAGTTGTGTCGTTCCTTGACTAAATGATATGTTGCTCCCTTGATTGTCTTCCTTGATGAAGGAACTAAGGTAGAATTACTAATGTGTGAACTACGTAGGCCCATATGCGTGTCACTTAAAGAAGTTTGGGCATCCCTGATAACAAAGTCTTTCAAGGAAGTTCCATTAAAGGTCCATTGATGTGATGTATCGCCAAAAGGGAATAGATGTGTGGAACAAGTGGATGAGGAATGAAGGCTTATGATTGTGAAAAGAAGTTAAAGTAGGATAGCATGATGGAGACTTAGGATCAACAAGTATTCTTTTTGACTTAAAATTTTATAACTTTTGCCCCCAGTTATTTTGATATTAGGGGAGATCAACTCTTGTTCTTTTTTCTGCATAGGATTTTTATCCTTGACTTCGATTTTTGTAGAGTCCAATAGCTTTTGATTTTGATTTGTACTGAAGGACTTCTCTTTATTTTTTACTTTTAGATTTTGCTTTTCAAACCTTGATTTTTCGTCCCCAATGAGTAAGGACTTTTGTAATTCTTATTGATCCAAGTCTAGGAGTAGAGTGGAAATGGAGTGAGAGGATGAAATGGTAAGGCTATAGGAGTTCTCAAGAGGGTTGGCGATCTATTCAATAGATTCTTTGTTGGAACCACTCTTAGGACTATTGATATCAAGAGCTTCTTGCACCACTAGAGGAGATTTGCATTTAGACTTAGTAGCCACAATACTAGGTGGTTCACACCCAATTCCTTGATATTGTAAATTATTTTTAGGTTGTTCCTATCAACTAAATGTGTTAGGAGATAGTAGGAGTTGATCAACATGAAAGATATACTCACCACATCCCATGTCTTTAACCTTGAATTTTTCTTTAAGCTCACCTTGTTTTGATGTGGAAGGTTTTAATGATTTTGGATCAACATATGTTGATGATGGAGTTTCTTCTCTATTAATTGTAATTATTATCTCTGATCTTGGTCATAGTTCATTGCAATATATGAATGGATTTGGATCACCTTTCATTGTTACTTCAACTCCATTGTAAGGAAATTTGATATATTGATGATATATTGATGGTACTGCTCTCATTTCATGAATCTGTGGACGTCCCAAGAGTATATTGTATGTGAGATCTAGATCAAGGACTCGACAAACCATATCCTTTGTGACTGGTCCAATTCTTAAAGGTAAGGTGATTGTGCCCTTGGATGAGTGTTATTCATCATCACATGCTTTTATGGTGATCTTGTTATTTGAATTCATATTTTTTTCAGAATATCCCAATTGCTTAATAGTATATAATGTACAAACATTCAAACCTGCTCCTCCATCTATCAAGACTCAATTTATTTAGTTTTTATGGAGAAAGGATTCAATATGTAGAGGTGCACTATGAGGCTGGGTTACACATGCATCATCGACTTCTATGAATGTAAGGTTATGCATAACATAAAGGTATCCCACCATGGCTTGAAATTGGTCCACGTTCAGATCAATAGGTAGGAAAGTTTCTCTCAATACTTTATCAAGGATAGCCTTATGTGAAAGGGATATGCATAAAATATTAAGGAGGGAAATGAGGACGGGTGTTTTCCCTAGTTGATCTACAAGGTCATACTCATTCTTGGTGGATGATGAGGCTGTGGTCTTGGATGAAATGACTTGCAAGGTGAATTTACCTCGACGGGTTGTGACACTACATTCGGAGGTTTCATTTTTTAAAGATGAGGAAGATGGTCCAATGCCTTTCAAAACAACTTTACTCCTTTGGGTAGAACCTTAAGGATTTTTATCCTTTATGATAATGGTCAAAACATGATTGCCCATTGAAATGTGATTAATAGTAGAATCATAATCATAGGGAATCTTGGTATAATTAGCCTGATTATCTGTAGTTTTGGCTTTTCCTTTGTCATGTTTAGGAAATGGCTCCCTGAACATCGCATGCTCTTCATCAAAGGTGTGACCATCAAATTCTATGTCACCTCTGTCAATGAGATCTTGTATGATATTCTTCAATCTATGACAATTGCTAGTTAAATGCCCTCTACTCTTGTGATATTTGCAATATTCATCATCATTCCACCAATTTGGTTTTACTTTTGGCTCATATGGTAGATTATTTGGTAGTTTTATGAGCTTGTTTTCCACTAACTCCTTAAATTTTGTTTCAATTTGTTCTCCCAACGGAGTGTATTTTCTTCAGGTTTTTTATTACCTTTGATTGTTCACTCGATTGTTCATATTAGAAGAAATTGCACCAGGGAAAGTTATCTTAGGTTTCACAACATTTGCATCTACTACCCTGTCATTGACTGTGTTGTTATTCTTGTTCCAAAAGTGGGGTTTGTCTTTCCCATTTGATTCATTTTTGTTCTCTTTGAATATCTTAATGACACCTTGCTCGATAAGGACTTTTTTTGTTGCTATTCCTTTCTCAATGACCTCTTTGAAGGTAGACAAACAAGTTTTTCTTAGCTCATATCCAATATCCTTGTTGACATTTTGAGTGAACATTTCTACCATTTATTTTTGTGGGATATCACAAGAGCATCGACTAGAAAGACCTCTACATCATTGTAAGAATGAAGAGAAGGATTTACCATTGTTTTGTTTAGTATTGCACAAGGTAGTTATTGACACATTTGTTTCAAAGTTATATGAGAAGTGTTATATGAGATCCTCTGCTAAATCTTCCCATGACTTAATTCCAGGTGGAAGTTGGGAGAACCATTTCATTGTTTGTTCACCTAAGATTTGTGTAAACAATCTCATCAAGTATGTTTCTTCTTCTGCTACCTCAATGCAAGTTGTGAAAAATTGTATTATGTGTGCCTTAGGGTACCCTTTGCCTTTGTACTTATCAAATTTTGGTGTCACAAAATGTGGAGGGAATGGAGGCATTGGAATGCTTCTATCAAATGGGTAAGCACATATGTCCTTCATTATATACTGTTACTTTGGTGTATTCATGTCTACCATTTGCTTTTGTAAATCCTTGATTTGTTGTTGCAAGTCATTCTTGGGTGGTGTCTTTTCTCTTTGAGCTAGTCCCATGCCTGAGATACTGGGCGGAGGAGGAGGGATATAATGCATGTATGAATGGTATTGATCATAGATGTGTTCATATGGAGGAGTAACATAGTTATAGCTTGTATATGGACCACTTGGTATGGTGTTGTAATGAGGAGTACTAGGTCTAGGTCAATACATGTCATGACCATGAAGATGGGAGGTATCATAAGAGTGATCTTGATTATTGCTCCAAAATCTGACACGGGGTCTCCTCGTGTCATGATTTTGAATATTCACTTGAGTGTAATTGTATGCATTGGTATGATCTTGGGTATCATCATGAGAATGTGTGGTGGTAGTTATTCTCCATGGGAAAGGACGACTACGGGGTTGTTCATGACAGTTCCTAGAAAATTGGCATGAGAATGAGTGTATGTGTTTGGATTTTTAAAGTTTTTGAAATAGGGAGGAAGGTGAATCAAGCATGAGATGCTCTCTCCTATTACCACTATTATTGGGCCTCCTAAGCCTTGTATTAGCTAGATTTTCTTGATTTGGATCATCCTACAAAATTTGTGACATATCAAAATCATGGGGTAATGTTGTTCCACTTTGAGTCATAACTTGTAGGAAATATTGTCTATCCCTCTTCATGATTTCTTGAACCAATTTATTAAAATGGGGATCCATGATAGGTTCCTCAACTTCTGTAGAATCTATGGATGCATTGTCATTGTCATTATTATTTCCATTGTTGTTCTCATTGTTGTCATTGTCATGTTTTGGTATATTATTGTGATTGTCAAATGGATTGTAAAATTTATCTCCATCAAACTCATAAGTACTTGTGTTTAAAGACCTTAAAGCTTCTTTGGCTTCCCTTCTAGACCTTTGTGAATGGGTTTCAACCATGGACTAAAGTCTTGACCAAAATGAAAGGTAGTATGAAAATGCAAATACTATGGAAGACCAAGAGGTGTATGAAGTATAGATGAATCTAGGGTAAAATTGCAATGTCCAAGAGTGTAATACCAAAGTATGTATGTTTTTAGAGTAAGATGTGGCTTCCAAAGAGATGATGGATCTCTTGATGAGGTAAGTTGACCTTGACTCAAGAAGACCAAATGAGACCCTAAGATGATAGATCTTGATATGAGAATCACCTAGTGTTGTGGTGTAGTATGTTTGCAAAATTTTATGAGGACAAGTAAAGTAACCTTTTGACTCAAATTTGGAAAACATGTATGAGGGCAATGCAAGTGAAGGAAAATGATTGACTATGTGTGACCCAAACACATTGACTGAAGAATGAATCCCTATAGGAAGCAACCTTAGAAGCTCTTTGAATCTAAAAACTTAAGTCCTTTTTCTCTTGACAAATCTTTTGCAATTTCTTAGTTCTGAACATAGATGCAGTTTAAGTAAACCCATACGTGATTTTGAAAATGTTTTGAAATTCTATCCAATTGTAAAGTTGTTGAATGTGACCAAATCTCAATATTTTGACTTTTAGTGACAAGAAAACACAACAAACAATGAAGACACAATGTCTGAAGGTGTTTGTCTGATTTGAAATAAAAATCATGCAAGCACAAATCCTAAGGCTAGCCAGGATAATAGTTGTTGGATCTCACTTGGTTTCCCAACTATGCTTATTCAAAGTAGATACTTAGATGCTTGACCCCACTTGCTCCATTCCACAACCCTCACTTCTTCGGGGCAGCCAAGCACCAGTCCCCACAAAAACTCCCTGTAGTGAACTTTGTATCTCTACTAAGAACTGTAAGAATGTGAGACGACATCAGAGGTCCAACCCCATGTACCAAAAACTAGAAGGTTTTTGGCTTCTAACACAAAAAGATGTCCAGTAAGGGCATTTGTTCGGTTGGCTATAATCAGTAGCATGTTACACTCCATTAAATGGAAGGCCTCTCAGCCTATAGAGGTTGCACTCCATAGGGTTTATGGGGAGTCATAACGTCGTTATAGCAGCATGTAACACTCGTTGCTTGCAACTTTTGTCACAAACACTTTTATTTATAGTGGCTTTAGCAGCATGGGAAGAGCTTGGCTTTAGCCTGTTACCACTTGGGTCATTCCCTCTCACTTGGCCTTATGGGCTACTTGAGAGGCAGGCCTAAGCCTATTGCTCAAGACACAAAAGACACTTGTTAATTTTTAAAGCACCAATTGAAGTGTTTTGCTAGACTAAAGAAGACAAAGCAAGCAATCTCAAAATAAAAATATTTGCCAAAGGTCCTGCACCAAACTTGTTAGTAGTTGTGAAATAATACCCCTCTTGCAAGCACACAAGTTAAGTAAATTTTTAGAAATCCCAAATGAGTTTGTGAAATAGGGGCCTTCGACAATATGTTTTTTGACAAATCCAAAGATTTGATTTTCCATGACTTCTTTTGCATCAAAATTAAATTCATAAAGAACAAACCACCTGTATAATTTCAAGACATTTCCAAAAATGTAAGAAAATCCAAAAAAATTGCTAATTTGCTCCAAAAAATTATTTTTTTATGAAAAATCATTAAAAATTCAAACTTGATCCAAAAAATCTAAATTTTGTACTAGAAACCCCTGATACCATTCTCAACCTACAAAAAAAAAAATCCTGCAAAGATTCTGAGCAGTTTGTGAGATATGATCAAAACATTGCAAAACCCTATTTTTTAAAGATTTGATTTTTCACGAATTATTTTGCATCAAAATTAAATTTATAAAGAACAGATCCCTTGTAGAATTCTGAGAACTTTCCAGAATGTAAGAAAATCTCAAAAATTCACTAATTTGCTCCAAAAATTATTTTTTTATAAAAAATCATAAAAAATACAAATATGCTGCATAAAATATAAATTTTGGACTAAGCACTCCTGACAGTATTCCCAACTTACAAAAAAATATTTTACGCAAAAATTCCAAGTAGTTTGTGAGATTTGATCAAATCCTTGCAAAACCCAAATTTTTAAAGATCTATTTTCACGAATTATTTTGCACCCAAATCAAAATCACAAAATATAGACCCCCTATAGAATTATGAGAAGTTTCCATAAAAGTAAGAAAATCCAAAAAAATCACTAATTTTCTTCCAAAATTATTATAAAAAATCATAAAAAATTCAAATATGATCCAAAAAATCTGAAGTTTGGACTGAACACTCTTGATACTGTCCCAAACCTACAAAAAAAAATTGAGGAAAAAATTTCAAGTTGTTTGTGAGATATGATCAAATCTCTCCAAAATCTTAATCTTGTGTCCAAAACCCTAGTTGCACAAGGTTATTCTCCAAATTGTTTTACAAAATAGCAATATAGGGTTAGAAAAACCTGCAAAAATAACATAGATCTAACAAAAATCCATTTCCCGCCATGCGTTCCAAAATGTATATAGTGAAAAGTGATGATGATAAACTATTGTAAAACCATAAAGATCCAACCACAAACAATCGAAGTCCTACAATGAAACATTTTCCAATACCAATAGAGATATCGAAGATCATGCAAATAAACAATAACAAAACAAAATATACCATTCACATGTCTAGCAAGGTTTCAATTTCCATTGTCTCCTATCTCCATTGATTTTGTTTGATATATTTGCTCTCAGATTTTATGTGTGCACAAGAGCTCAACAAAGATCGGGCATGTGGTTGATAGCTTGATCGCAAGAAGGCTTAATTGAAGTAGTTGTTAGCTAGCTCGATTGATCAGACGCATTGATTAGGTGATTAGGGTTGGAAAGGAAGAGGGCATCGTCTTATATAGAGAACACTGTAAGAAATGGATGGATAAGATTAAGAGGTGTAAAGGTAAATGGTCGGCTAGGATTAAAGGGTAGGTAGAGGAAATAATTAAATGATAAAGGGGGTAGGTAAGAGAAGAATTAAGAGATGAATGACATGTGTCATGGATAGAAAAGACTAATGAATTAATTAAATAAATAAAGATTTATTTAATTAATAGAAGAAGTGGGATCAATTAAATAAATAAAATATTTATTTAATTTAGGAAAAGGGGTAATTTAAATAAAATGAGGAATGGCTTAGAAGAGGGTTAATGAATTAATTAAATAAATAAAGATTTATTTAATTAATAGAAGACTTAGGATAAAATAATTAAATAAATAAAATATTTATTTAATTAGACAGGACAATTTTAGGTGTCTACAGCGCAAGCACTTTCAAAGACATCATGTACAAAGGGTCGCCAGTAGAAAAGGATTTGATCGATGAAGGAATCATCAAACTCTACAAAGAGTATTTCGATAAGCCTAGTAATGATAAACAAAGGTATTGGAACAAAAATAAGAACATTGTAGGCGATGGGGTCACTAATTCTAAGATAGTGCAAATGATTGTGGCTACAAAGCCACCACCCCCAAGAACATCTGTCAATCCCCTACAACAATCGTATGTCATTCCTTCCCAGACAATCCATGTCAATCCACCACATTAGGCTTATTAACACCCACAAGCACAAACACAAAATGTGCAGGCTAATAGGATAAATTCGATCACCATGTCCAAGCTCCTCCCTGTCAGATAGGTCACAATGGACTGCAGCGTCAATTTATGCCCATGGTAGAGCCATTAGATGTAATTTTCAAACACATGGAGCAACATAACATGGTTGTCTATTCGCAAATGCACCCATTTGATGGGTCCAAATCTAAGCTTGACTCGTATAAGGATAATGAATACTACGCATATCATTTTATTAAGGGTCATTATAAGAACAAGTGTATGAAACTCAAACACTTGGTCCAAGATCTTATTGACCGGTGTAAAATTATCATTAACACTCTCCCTAAACATCAAGGAGAACCTAAAATATCTAACGCAGGTCGGGCTCATACTACCAACAATATTTAACAATGTGTCATTCAGTTATGGTAGTACAATAGCTTGCATTACTCAAGTGGAGGATCATGTCAACATAATTCGTGTCAAAGGAGTAGATACACGATGTGCAGTAACCACTAGGAGATCTCACATGATAGTTATTGGGACCCCAATGCCTTCTACTCCATTAGTGTATGTATCTACACAATATATCATTCTTGAGCATTTAGGAAAAACTCTTGCACAGATCTCCATCTTAGATTTGATAAAAGCCTCACCTACCCATTAGGAGATCCTTACCCAAACATTGCAAGAGGCCCATGAGCCCAGCGATGTAGACCCTACACAATTCCAAGCCATGGTAGCACATTTATTCTCCACGTACCATCTTAGCTTCATGCAATCTGATGCCACGGTCCCATATCCCGATCACATTAACTTGCTAAACATTGAGGCCATTATTAAATGCTATAAGGTGAAGTGAGTTTCGATTGATAATGGTTCAGTCCTAAATCTTTGTACATTGAAATTTTTTAGTCAAGTGGGGTACACTATTGCATATATGCATAATCAATGTTTCAATATCAAAGAATATGATAATGCTAAGAGAAGTTCAATGGGGATGATTAATCTCCGTATTCAGGTGGGCCCAGTGACAGAGAAAATTATGCCACGTCGTTGATCTTGATTTTCCATTTAACATACTCCTTGGCCGCCCATGGATCCATACCATGCAGGTCATCCCTTCCACGTATTATCAATGCCTCAAATTCCCATACCAAGGTTGCGAAATCACAATCTGTGGCGACACTAAACCATTTGAGTTTGAATTTGACAATTGTCTGGCCATCACAGGTAAAAAACTTCCCTGCATGCATAGTAGTTCGTACTGTATGAACTGTTGATGTGGCCTAGTGAAAATATGACACGTGGCATACATACGCTAACTTGGCAAGTTGCATGGCAAACCTGGATAACGTCGCCACTAATGTGTAAAGTTTATTGTGCCTTTTGTACGACTGTGTAGCAATATAGATTTTTGATGTGGCGCTCACATGCCAAGTCAATTAAGTGCCTACTCAATGCTTGCATGGTGTTGACTATGCAAATTGTGGAGCAATTTGTGCATGACACATGGCATGATTGGGAAACAATATCATGCATGTACAAGTCAATACATGTCACATAGCAATAGAAGCCTCGGCAACGCTGGTGGTTGTGATCGGAGGAGTCGGCTAAGCGGGTGGAACATGACGTTGGGAGGAGCTAAGTCGGCGGGAGAAGGGATAAGGTGGAGCAGCGAAGCCTGACAAGAATAGTCGACGGTGGTGCCAACAATGGTCAGCTTGGAGAATTGAGGACCGGTGGGGGAGAATGTTGGGAAATGCACGGAGGTTGGAGAGATACAGTCAATGTCGGTGGGGCCGACAGAGGAAAATATGTCGGCAGGGCCCGTGAACCAGGTGTTACAAACCTTGCAAAATACGATGTGAGCATGGTACGATGAGAGGCAGGGTAAACAACCCCTCCCCCTCCCCAAAATAAATAATAACTTGATTTTTTTATTGATTTTTTTAAAATCAAACCTTTTTATGTATATAAAAAGAAACTGCGAAATTTAAAACAAAGAATTTTTTTAAAAATCACACAAAATTAAAAGAAGTTTTTTATTTTTTTATTTTTTGAAAAATCATACTGTACGATCCAAATAGGGAAAAAATTTCCTCCAAAGCCCCAAAAATGACTTTCACCAAACATAGGCAAATTTATACTCAAAATTCATGGAAACAGCCTCCCGAAATCAATGGTTGATGTAGAATGCCCCCAATTTTCACTACTCATATTCAAAAATTAAATGCACAAAATGTCTCCAAAAAGACTACTCAATGAAGCCCCAATGGCTTTGATACCATGTAAGAATTTGTCAAATATAGCCAAGATCTAGAGCACAATGAATAGCACAAAGGAGAGGCAAGAGATTGACAAGAAAAAGTTGTATTCTCATCAAGATGCAAAATATGATCAATTGGATAAACCATACAAAGAAGATGAGCCTACTTATAAAGGCAAGGCCATGTGGATATGTGAGCACATGAACATGACATGTGGCCCAATGAGAAACAAGGGTAGGTAGGAGAAATAATAAAATATTCCACAAGAGGTGGATCACTCACCGAAGGTGAAATGTAACAACAAGATAAGACCACAAAAGTTGGAGTTTCTCCTACAAGCATCTTCCCTATGTGCACACTTTCCTAAGTGTCTCATATGCAAACTACGATGAGATGCATTATCTTAAGTCAACTTAAGTAAAGTGTAATTATGAGACATAATTTACACCAACAAATTTAATTATTTTATTTAGTTCATGCCACCTTTTTCCTCCTTTTATTTGAATTTAATTAATTCAAATAATTTAATTGGGTCACATGGCCTGTTAATGGGCACCTGAGGGCTAATCTTCAAAATCAGGGTCAATCAAGCCCTGAATGGACTCCACCAGAAAAGGGGTGGATTAAGATTAATTTCGACGGAGCATCGAGGGGCAACCCGGGGGTTTCTGGTGTTGGGGTGATTGCTTGAGACGATTGGGGCAACACTCAGGCCATTGGTGCTAAAAGATTGGTGGATGGATCGAACAACATTGTTGAGTGTCAAGTAGCGTTAGAAGCTATCCTAATGGTTGGGAAACTGGGAGTGAAGAAACTCCATTTGGAAGGAGACTCTTAGGTTGTGGTGAACGGGATAGCTCGAGGCCGAATGGTAGCGTGGCACTTAGACAAGTAGGTTCGAAGAATGCAACTTGTGTTGGGCGGGTTTGAAGATTTTAAAGTGACTCATGTCCTCCGGGAAGAAAACTTGGAAGCTGACAAACTTTCAAATGTGGGAGTAAATGGCTCCTTGGAAAATAAATATAGTTTGTTTGAGGAATTTAGATATTTTAGTCCTCTCGATTTTGAATTTGGTTAGATGGCTTATCATAGAAAAGTGAACCCGAGCTTGATTTGAAGTGACCATTGGTAGCCATGGTCTTGTGGGAATTAAAGATCCTCGTGGTGTATGATCTACGATGTTACTACAAGTGGCCTTGCGGTGATGGATGATGATGGAGGCAATCGGTGTGAGTGACTGGCGATGATGCTTAGTTTTCTGCGAGGCATTTGGAGTAATCATGACATGTGATGGTGACTTTAAAGGCATTTGTCTTTCGTTTCCTGGCATTTTGTGGTGGCTACTTGGTGGTAGGTAGTGTGTTCAGGGTTTCTTTTGTGCAGCAGCGAGAAAGGATGGAAGCAAAAATTTTGTTGATGTCGGATGGGCAATTGTCTATGTTTCATGGGTTGATCTCGAGGAATAGGCTATCGAACGTCTTCAGAGTGGATGGAGAAGACTTCTAGGGGGCAGTAAGGTTGTTGTTTGGAGAGGAATTACTGACTCTAGATTGGTGACCGAGAACAAACCTTGACATTTCATCATTTTTTGTTGCTCTGGCCTTGCAGGTGGGAAAGTCGGTGGAGGAAGTGCAACGAATTACATCTCTAGTGTTGAGACCCAAATGGGCAAGTGGTTTGCAGGAAGTGGTGGCCCGAGCTATCATTGGCGAGGGGTTGAAGTCAGTGGAAGGCCCGCAGAGGAGGATTGGGGTGGATGTGGGGGCACTACAGCCTTTTTTCATCTGGTCGGTTTCTCGGCCGGTTGCACTGCAGGTGGAGGACACAAGGAAAGGTTGGGGCGAGATTCTGGATTGTGTGCGTAAATTGGGGTCGACTAAGTGAGTGAAGATTCATGGGAAGGTGACCCCCATTCGGTCTGAGGCCACTCTGGATGTGAATGGGAGGCCTTTGGTTCAACACCAGATTCCAAAGAAACAAGCGAAGGTGGTGTAGCGTGGGTCTCTATGTGGTAGTAGGCCAGGAACGGTGCCAGGTGGAGGGAGTGTGATGCAGGAGGCAGGACCCAACACGGGAATCCCCAATTTCTCAAGAGAAGAGGCTTTAGGGTGGTTTAGTAGATAGGTTCTATGGGTCGTTTAGGGCCTCTTTGGTGGTTTTTTTGTGTCTGAAAGTGGCCTTTTTGTGGTTGTTGGCCATGGTGGGATGGTGTCTTGTCGCGTTCCATTTTGTAATAGGGGCGTGACCCCATAGTGTGGCAAAATGTCTTTCTGTTCTTTGGATGTAAAACTTTTCTATTTTAAGCAATATATTATATAATATTATCGATCAGAAAAAATTTAATTAGGTCACATATATTTTAACCTAAACCCCCCATCTAATCCTTCTCCTAGCCTAACCATTGGGTTCTAACCAACCTGTTATCTTCAATTTGGAAAATTTTGGGTAACCTTACAAATTTTTAACCCATTTGTAGCTTATATTCTTTAAGCACGCTTTTTGAGGTAATTTATGTCACTTCCCATGCATGATTTTTTGCCTTAGAACAGGTTCATTTGAAGTTTCTTGGTCTTTTATGTGTCTTGTTAAGTGTCCAGGTGCAATTCGTATATACAAACCCAAATTACACCATTTAGTTTTCCTAGTGCAAATCGGGTTTACAAACCCAAATTACACCTCCTCCTTGCACTTGCCTTATACCTTTTGGTGTTGTTTAGGCCTACGAACTCGAACAACACCATATACCACTTGTCATTGCTTATGTATGGGCGATGCATGTTGGAGCCTTAGGCCTGCCATGCATCAAAAGCAATTGCTTTGTGAATGACAGGTCTACAACCTTGCCTTGCACTTTGTAGTCCTTTGTGTCATAGCCTTTGTGTATGGCAGGTTTATAAACCCACCTTATACTAACTTTTTTTTCATAAGTGTATGGCGGGTTTCTAAACCCGCCTTAAACCAAGTTTGAGTTCTTCCCTTTTTGAGTGTATGGTGGGTTTATAAACCCATCATACACTTTGCTCCTTCCACTTAGGTGTAGATTGGACCTTTATGTTTGACGTACACCTAGTTTTGATATGCACTCAATTAGTGTAGTTCGGACCTATAGGTTTGATTTACACCAATAACATGTTTCTCCCCAAGGTGCAATTCGAGTCCATAGATCCGAACTACACCTAGCCTTTTTCACCAAGTGTATTTTGGGTCTATGAACCCGAACTGCACCTTTGAGCCACACTTTTCCTCTTAGTGTAAATCGGGTCTACGAACTTGAATTACACCAAATTCACACACGTAAATAGGGTTCGTAGACTTGATTTCTACTTGTTCTACCATGATACAATGAGGGTTTTTTTAACCTTGATGGTGCCAAATTCAGCACATACATGATCTTGTTCAGTTTAAATGATCAAGATGGTCGATGAGTTGCTCCTATGCTACAATGTTGTCCTTGTACAAATGTCATAATCATATCCAAGGAAAAGATAATGAAGTTCAAGAAGCAAGATTCCTATCCACTCTTCCTCTCATCCTCGGTGGCGTCAAACATTGTGAACACTAGATGAATCTAAGAATACAAGCTACCTGACAACAATATGAAGATTTTCTGAAGAATGATGATCATAATAAAGATGTGTCACTAGACACTTAGTCATTTTTATGCATCTCTAGTGTAGTGGTTGTATACACCTAAAAATGGTCTGAAGATAATTAATTAAATATTTAGTTATTTAATTAATCCCCCTTCCCAATTAATTGAATTCACAAGTAATTTGATTAATTTCCCTACTCATCTACTTGTAAATAAATCTAAATGATTTATTTATATAGTTCATTTCACATCTCCCTTTTGATTAATTAATTTTATATTAATTAATTCTCTCTATTTAAATCAATTCTTCTAATCCCATAATTAAAATTAACAAATCCAAGTTTGTTGAGATTAATTTTCCATTTTCTCAATTATTTGAATTTTTAAATTCAAATTGAGCACTTGGCTCCTAACTTCTAACCACCTAGCCTAACCACCCCCTAACCTAACCTATTCTATCTAATTCTGGGTTTAACTAACCCTATCCTATCGTGCACATCCTAAACTCTTCTATTCTAACCTCCTGTGGGTTGGATATCCCCTCCTTGAGACACATGGCACTTTGGCCACATGTCTTCTCCCTTGGACACTTGCCCTCTCATGAGAAAGGTTCCTTGACACTTGTCACCACAAAGATGACATGTGTCCCTCCCTCCAACCTCTTCTCCAACTTCCTCAATCCTAGCCCTTGATATCTTCAAATCGAATCTAGACCATTGATTCCTACCACCTCATCTTTGGCCTTGAAAATCCTATAAATACCCCTCATTTTGGAGCAATAAAAACCCCTTGCATCCTAGATTTTAGCATCATTACTATAGGCATTTACATTCTAATCATCTAGAATAATTAACAATTAGATCAATATTAGCATGTTTAGAATAGTTTTTAGCATGTTAATTTAGTTTTCATTTATCAATCATGTAGCTTAAATCATCATTTTAGCTAAATCATGCAATAAATCACTTGCATTATCATGAAGTAGCTACTCAACTTTTGAGTTGCCACTTTGGAGGTCATTGCTCTGCTGAGAGCAAACAATCCAACACCTTCAAGGTCCTCAAAAATAGAGGAAAATGGGACATCTCAAAGGAAGGCTTATGGTTTGGTTTTATTTAGTCTTCGAATTTCTTTCCATTTATGTTTTTGTTGTCTCATTAATTGTGCTTCTTTACTGCAATTGACCCTAATTTTAGCAGCTCTTTCGGTCCAAATAGTAGCTCTTTTGGTCCAAAACAATATCTCTTTCAGTCCAAACAGCAGCTCTTCCAGTCCAAACAATAGCTCTTTCAGTCCAAATAGTAGCTCTATTGGTCCAAATAATAGCTCTTTTGGTCCAAACAGTAGCTCTCTCAGTCCAAATTATAGCTCTCTTGGTTCAAACGTTAGCTCTCTCAGTTCAAACGTCAGCTCTCTCGGTCCAAACAATAGCTTTATTGGTCCAAACAGTAGCTCTCTCGATCCAAATAGTATCTCTTTCAGTCCAAACATCAGCTCTGCAAATAATAGCTCTCTCGGTTCAAATTTCAACTCTCTCAGTCCAAATGTCAACTCTTTCGGTCCAAACAACAACTCTTTCAGTCAAAATAGTAGCTCTCTCCTTCCAAACATCAGCTCTACAAACAATAGCTCTCTCGGTTCAAATGTCAGCTCTCTTGATCCAAACGTCAGCTCTCTCAGTCCAAACGTCATCCCTTACGATCCAAATGTCATCTCTTTTGGTCCAAATGTCAGCTCTTTTGGTCCAAATATCATCTCTTTCGGTCAAAACATCAACTCTCCAAACAATAGCTCTCTCGGTCCAAATGTCAGCTCTTTCAGTCCAAACGTCAGCTCTTACGGTCCAAACGTTAGCTCCCTTGGTCTAAACTTTAGCTCTCTTGGTTTGAATGTTAGCTTGCTCATGTTTCAACATTAGCTCTCCAAGTTTGTGCTCCCTAGGTCTAAACATCAGTTGTATGAGTCTAAAAATCAAATATTTGGGTCAAAACAACAATCTTCTGATTTCAAACAACCATTTTCTGAGTCTAAACTTAATTGTTTTGAACTTTAGTCACTAAATTGCAGAATAACATTTTTGGTTCAAACAGTAGCTTTTTTGGTCAGCACAGTAGCGTTCATGGTCAATTTCATAGCATTTTCGGCTAGTACCATAGTGTTTTCAGGCCGAACAGCAACGTTTATGGTCAGTATAGCAGTGTTTTTGGTCATTTAGTCAGCGTTTCTAGTCATTTTGTCAGTGTTTTTGGTCATTTTGTTAGGATTTATGGTCAGTATAGCAGCTTTTTGGTCATTTTGTCAGTGTTTCTAGTAAACTGCATCAAAATCAGAAAACAAAAACAACCCATTTCTCATACAATCAAACATAGAGATTAGGTCATCTTCTCGGGACACTCAATCAATTTATCTTTTGTCAAAGCAAATTTCAAACTAGACACACTAAAGTTTTCAAGTATTCATCTCCAACAAGTTCAAGTTCCAACATATCAAAGTGCATCATCACATTTTCTTTGATAAATTGATCTCTCAAACATAGTTTCTCATCAGGATATATCACCCTTTATCACGAAACTACAACATTTGATCAAACTAACCTCGTTCTCTATCATAGGATATATTGATCTTATTCAACTTGGTCATATAAAAACCACAAAATTTGCACTCCAAACTAGGATCAAAAAAATTGCAAACTCGCAAAAATTTGAAAGACCATTTTGTGTCGTCTGAAAAAAGAGGAAGCTTAGTCAGAAAGTGATCTTGAAAAAGAGAAGATTTCTCTATATCAATCGCAAACTCATATTGAAACATTGTGTATTCTTACACCGCTATCATCATTATCTACGTGATCATGGGAACAAGTTTGACAACGAGCCTCTAAGATCATAGACCTTGCAAAAAAGATCAGGGTTGTCTCAATCGCTCAATAGAAGTGGTTGTGTCAATTTTCCTATTTACCTCAACAATTGATCACTTATTGAGACACATTATAGAGAGTAGAAACCTTGTAAAACATTCAAAACATGTGTATGCCTATTTTAACTAGGGCTCAGAGATGAAAAATTGAAGAAACGGAAATAGAAACACCTCAAATGGAAGAAGATCATGAGGAAATGGCACAAGGAAAGAGATAATTGATCAACACATTAGAGAAATCAATCAAGATCCTAAATTTGATAAATTCATGGAGAAAATATTGGATGGCAAAAAATAAAAATACTTCCTAATTTTAGCAAAATTTGGTGCTAAACTTCCCCAAGATTTTGACATAAACAACTTAAGACAAAAGGAAGGATCAAGCAACACTCACAATGATAATGAGAAAAATGAGGAAACTCTCAATCACGGGAATGATGACACAAGAAGGACTCATGATGATACAAGAATAAATCATGATGACCCAAGAACTCATGATGATATGAGGAGAGATTGTGTCGATGATCCTCTTCTAAACATCACTCAACAAATACAAACCCTACAACAACAGATTCAGGATATGCAAAATGGAACAATTGCCAAGAGATATTATTTAGAAGACATTTGTCCATATCCTTTTGATAGGAGTTTCAACATGGTACCATTTCCACAATATTGTGAGATCCCAAAATATGATAAATATGATGGGAAAACCAATCCACAAGATCACATCAAAGAGTTCTACACAATGAGCATGGAATTCTCTCACAATGAAACATATCTCATGCGGTTATTCCCTAGAAGTTTGAGTGGACAATCAATGGAGTGGTTTTTCAAATTATCACCTGGGATTATATCATTGGAAGAGCTGGTAAACAAATTTATTTCACAATACTCTTATAACATACAACATGAGATAACTATGCTGGATTTGTGCAATTTTAAACAAGAGAGTGGAGAGTCTTTCATGACCTTCTTACAAAGATGGAGACATTTATTCAATAGGTATCCTAGACCAATACCAAATCATGAAAAGATGAACATACTCATCGATAATCTCACAAGTGAAATGAGTTATAGGCTCAAGTTACAATGTCTTAGTTTTACAAAGATTATTGAAAATGGCCTCAAAATTGAGGATGTTATGGTTAAGAAAGGAGAATTGAAGCTCTATAAAGAAAGAAGTAATTCCTCAAACTCCTTCAACAATAACAATAACAACAATCACAATAATGACAAACCAAAATTTTGGACAAGAAACAAAAATGTTGTGAATGATGGAGTAGGTGATAACAATAATGTTAAACCACAACAACCTATTTTCAATCTATTAAGTAGAGCACTAGTGAGTAATTAGGATAACAACACTAAACCAAAATTATTCTTTCCCAATATACATAGAAAATTTACCAACATTGGTGAACCATTGCAATCAACTTTAAAAACTTTTCTTGGGAACAAATTAATCACATTACCAGAAGCAAGAGATTTTGAGCCCAAAATTAAACCAAGTTGGTGGAATGATAATCATTTACGTGAGTTTCATAGGAATAAAGGGCATCAAACCAATGATTGTCAAAGAATTAAATATGTTATTCAAGATTTAATAGACAATGAGGTCATCACAGTGGATGGGCACAAAACAAATGAATCACATACAGCCTTCAAAACTCCATTGCCCAATTATGAAAAAGGTGAAACATCAAATACTCAAAATGACAAAGGGAAAGCAAAAGTTAACTATGCTCACACCTACAATAATATAGTAAAGTTCACTATCATAAAAGAGAAAACACCAGCACATGCCATTACTCGAAGTAAGGCTGAGGTAACATTCCCTGGTGTGACAAATAATGCAACATCTAACTAGAGGCAGTATAACATAGTAGATCAATTGCAGAAGATTCTTGTGCATATGTCAATCCTAGAGCTACTAAAACTCTCACCAATGCATAAGGAAATATTAGAAAAGGCTCTAGTTGGAACCACAATCTCTAAAGACTTGGATGTTGATCAGTTCTAGAAGAAGTAATGGATCCTAGAAATAAAATAACAATCAAAGCATATGTGATGTCATGGAAATGGGGACAAGGCAACAACAAATTTCAATGTTAATAAGTTAGTTTCAACCATAAAACCAAAACAAAGAACTAAAAACCATTCCAAACATATCAAAAGAGATTTCAAAAAGGCATGAAAGAAGTTTAACAAAACAAAAGAAAGGAGAAGAGCCTCCCTAAGATGCTTCCATGATGCCTTTTGATGTTTCTCCCTTGTTCCTCCCCTCTCCAAGTCCTAAATGAGTGTAGCTCTCAGCTTTTAGCACTAGCCATGGATGTCATATGAAGATTCAAGATGGTTGAATATGATAAACAAATGCTATGCAAGTGTAGATAGTGATGCTATGAAAAAGCTCTATGCTAATACCAGTATAACAACAATACTCTAATGCTTCCTCCTTTGCTTGAGGAGAAGGGTTCTATTTATAGAAGAAATAGGGAAATGAAGGGTTAAGATCGAGCAATCTTAACAAGGGTTAGGATTGAAAGATATTCAATCCATGTGAGACTTTCAACCCAATCCCATGTTGACAAGTATCACCACGAGGAGGCTTGAGAGGAGAGATAACGAGCATTAAATGCTTGAGGGGACATGATGGTTACCCTAGGGGGTTGGGTAAGGGTTAGGTTAATGGATATTCCTTTTATCCAAGGGATAAATGAATGTGCAAGGGTTAAATGGTTACCTTAGTCAAAGAAATAAATGCTTTGAAGAGACCCATGAGTCAAAAGGATGGTTAAGTTAGAGGAAAGTCTCTAACCAAAGGTAAAAGGTGAGTTAACCATAAATGGTTATGTAAGAGCCTTTAATGGTTTGGAAGACTTTAGAGGTTAACCATTTGAAGACATAAAGCCTTTAATGGTTATTGAAGACTTTGGAGGTTTTTGAGAAGTGACTTCCTTTTATTTAGGAATATGACAATGATTAGGATTGGATTAGGCTAATTAAAAGGAGTTAGAAGAATCTAGAAGGGATTTAGGCATGCAAGTGGATTTTGTAGGAGAATGCAAGTGGGAGGAATTTTGGGATTTTCAATTGAAATAAAATCATTTATTTCAATTAAATGGTGTAATTTGCATTTGGATAGATATTTAAATAAATATTAATTTATTTAAATGTGAATGTGAATTTTGGATTTTATTTAAATAAATCTTAATTTATTTACATGAGAAAAAGGAAGATAAAGCATTAAATGCTTGAAGACTTTGAGGGAAAACATTAAAGGCTTGAGAAGACTCTAGAAGGAAGTCATTAAGTTTGAAGACTTTAAGGGAAACCATTAAAGGCTTGAGAAGACTCTAGAAGGAAGCCATTAAGCTTGAAGACTTTAAGGGAAACCATTAAAGGCTTGAGAAGACTCTGGAAGGAAGCCATTAAGTTTGAAGACTTTAAGGGAAACCATTAAAGGTTTCAAGTGGGTGAGGATAAATAGGATTTTAAATAAATTATTTATTTATTTAAAATAGTTGTGCAACTTGCATTTGTAGGAAAATGCAAGTGGGTGGAGGATAAAGGTGATTTAAATAAATGTTAATTTATTTTAAATGTGAGAGATGGGATTTTGGGGGATTTAAATAAATATTAATTTATTTAAATGTGAGAGAAGATTTAATTAAATAAATATTATTTATTTATTTAATTAATGGTTTGAATTTGGTTAAGTGGATTAAATCAAATAAATTGAATAATTTATTTAATTAATAGGAGAAGAGGGTTAAGATGAATTAATTAAATATTAATTTAATTAATTATTGATTGATGGTTAAATAATCAAATAAATACTAAATATTCATTTAATTAAATGGACAGATTTATGTGACTACATTTGCCCCTCTTTGAGACGGTGCAGTTTTATCGCGTCGTTTCAAAGAAAGAAAAATAGGTGTGAAGAAAGATGCCCCATAAATGTTAATTTAGTGGGTGGTATGTCCCCTCGAGAGATGGACTGAAATTTTTTGAAAAATCAGGCGATCTCTCGAAAAAGAACGAGAAGTGGAGGGAAGGCAGAATAGAAGAAATTAGCAATAATGGTGAAAGAATGGAAGAAAATAGAGTGAATATGGAGAAATGGCGAGCCAGTGAGTACTCTTAAGTCATGCAAGAGATACAGTGCAAAGGTAGTGTGTGCTTTTGATTGATACTATACAATTGATCAAAATTGGTTGAACAATCTGGTGCAATTGGTTTAATTGCCCCGGTCAAGTCAAAGCATGACAATTGATGTCAGTTGTTTGCTTGGACAAGAGAAAGTCTGAGTAAGTGAATCAAAGTGACCTGTTGGTAACTTAGACAATTGATGTAATTGTCCGATGAATTCAAGGTGTATGAAGTAAAATACTCGTTGAGACTTTGGACAATTGATGTAATTGTTCATTATGATTGTATTTGATTGGTTGATCAATTGATAGTTTGTGTGTGTGATGGATGGTTGTGGTGAATCATAGCAGCCCCGTTGAGACTAGGTCATTATGATAAATGCCTATTGTAGTCTAGGTTTGCCATAATCGATTACCTGTTGAGACCCAAAGATACTTGATCAGAGTATCTGTTGATAGTCTAGGTGTGTGTGAGTCGATGTGCCTGTGTAGACAGAGTAATTGGTTTGATTGGGTTGATGGGAGATGATGTAGGGTATGTGATGTTGATTACCAAGATGGAGAGGGTGAGGGTGGGGTTCGATGTTAGATAGAAGAAATGGAGGACCTATGACACATTCCTATGGAAGAAGAGGAAAATAGAGTATCAATTGTCATTACTATGTATGCATGATATGCATCTATTATGAATGTATGAATGGATGGAATGCAACGGAATGCAATATATACAGATGAGATGGAATGACGATCCATAGTGCTTTATTTTTCATCATTGAGCATGGTAGTATCAATCTTGGATGAGGCAGTAGGAACCAAGGATGGAGCATTGTACTTGCAAACAAGTAGCATAAATAAAGAATAAAGAATATGGACCCTCCATAATGGTTCATGTTCATATGGTTGAGGTATACACTATAGTCAGCAAGCCATAGTGATCCATGACTATATTTTGCATAAGATCATGTAGCTTAGTGAACTTCCCACGTAGACACCATTAGTACATGCCCCAGAACTTCATTGGAATAATTCACAGAAGACATACAAACAATGCTTAGGAACCATCTCGGCCACTCTAATCACTTGTGGATATCCCGGAGTAGCGTAGGAACCGGATATAAATGAACAATTAACCTACAAATCAACCAAGTATTTGATAGCTTAAACAAAATTTTCTTGTCAAAGAAAATGTCATCTTGTCTTTGTTTTGGTAAGGAAGGATGCATCCTTGTTTAGACAGTTTGTGTGTTTGATGTTGATTGTTTGATTGATCAAATAAGTGGTCATCATTTGATTATTTCACAATATTTGTTTGGTATCTTCTTTGAAAAACGTATGTACAAGGTGTTGCCATGTTTTTGTTTGTTTGATGTTTTCTGATGTTTTTGGATTTTGTGAGATAGTTTTTCAATGTTTTTGGATTTTGTGAGATAGTTTTTCAATGAAGAACTCAATGAATCACAAAATAATGTAGAATCCACTTCCATCAACTAGATTAAGGGCATTGCCGCCAGTTTAAATATGACTATGAAAAATCGGGATGCAAGACGCATGAAGTACTATCCTTGATTGCAGATTAATAACAAGCCATGGTTTTGGACTGATGGATGAGTGAATGTAATGAATGTGATCACAATAAGTCTGAAAGACAATGGAGCCATAGCCTTTATGAGTGGTGCCTGTTTGCCAGGTTTTCACCATCGCACTTACCCAAGGTGCCACCGGAGTGGTTGTTCACCGTTTGGATGAATGATTTTTCTTTACTATTTTGATATTTTTGTATTTTCTTCAGGACATTTATTTGAATGTTTTTGGTGTTTTTCCTGATATGTATGGGAGTTTGATGCTCTGTGCAGCTCATGTATAAAACTTTTTAAGGTGCATGTTGTTGATTGGATCTGCTAGCGGTTCGCCTTCTGATGTAGCCAACTGATATGCCCCGGACCCAAATACAGCAGTGATAACATATGGACCCAGCCAGTTTGATTAAAACTTTCCCTGATGTTCTTTGTTTGGTTGGTTACGAGGATTTTCCCGAAGAACAAGATCGCCTACCTCAAATGTACGAGGTCTAACTCGGTGATTATATCTCCTACTCATGCGCTGCTGATAGGCTTTGAGGTGGTTGTATGTAGCTTGTCGTTTCTCATCAAGGAGCTCGAAGTCTTGGAGATGGGATACTCTGTATGCTTCATCATCGATGAGATTATGCAAGGAAACCCATAGAGATGGTATCTCGACCTTGATAGGTAAGATAGCTTATGTGCCATAGACTAGTGAGTAGGGAGTTGCGCCTGTAGGGGTTCGAATGCTAGTTCGATATGCCCATAGTGCTAGATTCAATTGAACGTGTCAATCATGAGTGGCATCATTGACTATCTTCTTGAGGATTCTTAATATGTTCTTGTTTGATGATTCATCCTGACCATTGCCTTGTGGGTAATAGGGATTGGAAAAGCGGTGTTGGGTGTGAAACTTCTCACAAAGTTCACGGACATCTTAATTTTTGAAAGGAAGCTCATTATTTGTAATGATAGACCATACTAGCAGATGATATAATTAAGGATGAATGAAGCTATCTTCTTGCCAGTGACTTGGGTAAGTCGAACAATTTCGATCCATTTTGTGAAATATTCGGTAGCGGTAATAATGAATTTGTGGCCGTTGGATGAAGATGGATGGATTTTACCCACAAGGTCAAGTCCCCATTGACAAAAAGGCCATGGTGTTGTGATTGGTTGCAATTTCTGTGTCGGTGCATGTATCAGGTCTCCATGAACTTGACATTTTTTGCATTTTCTGACAAAGTAATAGGAGTCTTTTTCCATAAACGGCCAATAGTATCCAGCGTGTATGATCTTCTTTGCTAGGGAAGGACCGCTTGCGTGAGTTCCACAAATTCCTTCATGTACCTCTTCCAAGGCCTTTCTTATCTCATCTTGTTCTAGACATCGAAGGAGAGTACCATCAAGACTGCATCGGTATGGGATTTCAACAATAATGGTATATCGAGCAGTTTGGCGAATGAAGGTTTTACATTGCTTATTTGATTAGTTAGGAGGAAGTGTGTGATCACGGAGGTAGGTATAGAACTCACCATACCATGGGGATTCAGAACCGACAAGGCGACATATCATCTCAGATTTGAGGATATCATAAGCAGGAATCCAAAGCTGTTCTACCAAGAACTCGTAGCGTGTTGAATTTTGTGGAAGATCTAGGAGAGATGTGATGGTAGCCATAGTGTCAGCAGCTCGATTTTGATCTTTGGGTACCTACTCAAAGGTGATAGTAGTGAATGATGTTTTTAATTTGTCCACCATTTGTTTGTACGGCATGAGTTTGTCATCCTTGGTCTGATATTCATCTGTTGCTTGTCGAATGACCAGTTGGGAGTCACCATATACTTGTAGTTCTTGTAACTTCCATTGTATGGCTAGCCTGAGTCCTGTGATCAAGGCCTCATATTCAGCTATGTTGTTTGTGCATAGAAATGTGAGCCTATAAGACTTTGGGATGTTGTCACCTTGAGGTGTGATAAACAGAATGCCTTCCCCCGAGCCATGCCTAATGTATGAACCATCAAAGTATAGTTTCCATGGTTGTGTTGTTGTGATCATGAATATCTCTTCATCTAGAAAATTGGAAATGATAGGATGATCGCCTATGAGGGGAGCATTAGCCAACTAATCTGCAATAACTTGGCCTTTGATAGCCTTACGGTTCATATAATCGATGTCAAATTCACTTAGAATCATCACCCATTTGGCCAAGCGGCCAGTCAATGTGGCTTTACTGAGTAAGTACTTGAGTGGATCGATCTTTGCAATGAGCTGTACTTTATGTGTCAATAGATAGTGCCTCAATTTAGTGGCTGCCAATATTACTGCTAGGCAAGCTCGCTCAATAGGTGTGTAATTGAGTTCATAGCCAACCAATGTGCGAGAGATGTAGTAAACAGCACACTTTTTTCCTTATGTATTGTGTTGTGCCAGTAGTACGCCCAATGTTGTATTTGTTGCTGAAATATAGAGCAATAAAGGTCTACTTGGATTTGGTGGGATTGACAATGGTGTATTCATGAGATACTCCTTAAGCATCTGAAATGTTTGTTGGCACCTTTCATCCCATTGAAAGTGGATGTTCTTGTGTAACAGGTGTGTAAATGGGTGACACTTATCTGCCAGTTGTGCAATGAATCTTCAGATGGATTGTAGTCATCCTTGTAATGTCCTTAGCTAACTGATGTTCTTTGGTGGTGGCATGTCCATGATTGCTTTGACCTTTGCTGAATCGACCTCAATACCTTTGCTTGAGACAATGTATCCTAGAAGCTTCCCTGAGGTTACTCCAAAGACACATTTCTTTGGGTTGAGTTGAACATGATATTGTTCTAGTCTATCAAAGATTTTCTCTAATATTTCTAGATGACCTTTTCTTGTTAGTGACTTTGCCAATAAGTCATCAACATAATCTTCCATTATGGTATGCATCATGTCATGAAAGATGGTGGTCATTCCTCTTTGATAGGTCGCTCCTGCATTCTTTACACCAAAAGGCATGACATTCCAACAGTATGTTCCCCATGGACATGTGAAGGTCATCTTATATTGATCTTTTGGTGCGATCTTTATCTGATTGTACCCTGAAAATCCATCCATGAGTGAAAGCATGGCATGTCCTGCTATTAGGTCCATGATTATGTTGATGTTTGGTAGGGGGAAGTCATCTTTAGGACATGCTTTGTTCAGATCTCTGAAGTTAGTACAATAATGGATGCCCCCATTTGGTTTGCTGACAGGCACAATATTGGATATCCAATCTACATAATCAATTGGTCTAATAAAACCAACATCTAGGAGTTTCTTAAGTTCTGCTTTGACTAGTATTGCAATCTGAGGATGCATCTTGCGAAGCTTCTGCTTGACAGGTTTGGCTCCTTCTGCTATGGTAAGGTGATGCATGACTAAATCCAGATCAAGACTACGCATGTTTACATACGACCATGCAAAGTTAATCTGACACTTTTGGAAGAATTTGACAAACTTAGGTTGTTCCTCTAGAGTTAAAAGAGATGCCAGTTGTATGTGGTGAGGAGTTTCAGGAGTCCCCACGTTGTATTCTTTTGTCTCTTCAATAAGGACTGTTGATCATTCTTGATGTGTACTAGAAGGGAGAATGTCAAACCTTTAATTCTCAGGCGCCTCAGAGAGGTTTTCACCGTTGGATACGCTCTTTCTTTTTACTTTTGTGGGATCAAACAGTGCCACAGTGTGGTTTTCACTGGAAGATCCATGTTTTATTGTTATATTTTTGTAGTTGAAAGGTTTGGCATTCGCCCCGAAGTATGTTGCGCTATTGAGTTCAATGGTGAATCCAGCTTTGTGATCCCTGCTTGGTATGTCATCTCGTACTTCCAAAAAGTCAATGATCACCTCATTGTTTTGGAAGTGGTCAAGGCATGGGGGATTAGGTTGGTTCCATTCGATGAGTTCAGGATGGATAATGGGCATTACCTCATCGATTAGGTTAAGCTCATTAGATGTGTCAGTGAGGGTTAAGATGTTGTGGTGAAGGTCATTGATGGTACTCTCCCTGTCAGATTCAGGCGTAGGATGTGACAAAGGGTTTGTGGAAGAAGTTTCTAGCTTAGGTACCCAAGAGGTCTTTATTTGTGCTTCTCTATAAATAGGGATGTCTTTGCGGGGTGGAGGTAGTGATGTGTCTTCCTCATCTGAAGTATTCAGCTGGATGGAATCAAATTCTCATTCATGCAAGTCAGTCTCTGAGTCACTTTCCAGTATCCGATTATTGTACCATACTGGGATGTCCTTTGAGTTAAACACTGCAGGTGTGATTGGTTTTATAGATGAAATGATTGGTGTTGTAGGAAGGATTATGGGGATCAATGAATCCGATACGGGGAGTATTTGTAGTGTTGACTCTGTTGCTTCTGCTGGAATTGTTGGTGTTGTCGATACTGTTATGGGTTCTGATACAGTTGTTGTTGCTAATGGTGCTATTGATGTTATGGTTGTTGCTCATGGGGTTGCTAGTTTGATCGATGGGATGACTGGTGTTGTGGATGGTTTTGTTGGGATTTTTAGCCTCAATGGGGTAGTTGCTATGGTGCGTGGTGCTGCTGATATAATCAAAGGTGGTTTCTTTGTAGCAGGCTGATACAGAGGTTTGGTGGGTTTCCCTTTGAATCTAAGCTTAGGCAGGATCTCCTGTGTTATCCTTAGGCTTTAATTCTGGCTACAACGGCTCATGTCGTCCTTGCTTGCAAGGTCCTAAAGCACTTTGACCATAATAACCCATTCTTTGCATAATGAGAAGGCCCTTTCCATATTGATCTGTGGGAAGCTTAGCTTGTGGAATGTTCGTGGTGATAGGATCTTTATAGATCCATTCTATGAAGTCCTCATCTCTGGTCTCTTCTTCTTGACTCTTTCCAAGGATGAAAGGCATCAAGGTACATGTTGGCTTGACCAGTGGTGTTTGAAGTAACTGTTGAGGTTTACCATGAGCTCTAGGAGAAGTAGGCATTTGTCCAACACAAAAGAGTTGGCTGAGATTGTATTCCCTGAGACCTTCCTTTGCTATTTTCATCTTGAGCTTCTCTTGCTTGGGTATAGTGGTGTTTGAACTGGAAAGAGAGGCCGGACTTACATATGATGTGGACGAGATGGCTTCTCTATTGTTGGGAACAGTAATCTCCAGTTGATGACTTATAATGTGGCAATATGCAAAAGGATTTGCATCTCCTAGGATTGTAATTTCCACACCATTATGAGGGAACTTGATACACTGATGGTAGGTGGATGGAATGGCTTGCATGGCGTGTATCCAAGGTCTTCCTAACAACAAATTGTATGGCAAAGGAAGGTCTAGAACCTAACATATGATGTGCTTCACCATGGGGCCCACTCGGATCGATAGCACAACTGTTCCTTTGGATGAACGCTCTGCATCATCATAGGCTTTGATTGTTATCTTCTTGCAAGGATCCACTGATTCAATTTCATATCCTAATGTTGTGACCAATTGTAGTGTATAGATATTCAGGCCTGCTCCATTGTCGATCAATACTCGCTTGATCCTATGCTGGTTGATAAACCCTTCAATGTGGAGTGAGGCGTTATGAGGTTGCTGGAAGGCTGTGTTGTCACTTTCAGATAAATAATAAGTTTGCAGGTACTGATGCCTCTTGGAGAGCTTAATCCAAGATCGTTTTATGAGATGGAGATAGGCGCAATAGCTCTAAGATAGATATCAGTGCACGCATTTTATCTAATTGATCCACAAGGCTATACTGCTTTGGGATACATGGGGTGCTTTGTGGAGCTTCTTTTATGGTGATCTTTTCACGACATGTAACAACATTGTAGTTAGAACTGGGATTTTTTATGGTAATAGTTGCAATTTGTTCACTAGTATCATATAGGTGATTCACAATGTAATTATACACGGCTTGCGTATAATCAGTGGTATGTGTTTCTCCCTGAAGTGGAAGGACCCCTTTGATCTTGTAATGGAAGTGGATTTTTGAACATTAGATGATCATTGTTTGTTGTTTTTGGGTCATGTCCTTCAATTTCGATTTAACCTCAGTCGATAAGATCCTGAATAAGATCTTTCAATCTGTGACAATTGCTTGTCTTATGCCCTTTCCCTTGATGGAAATCACAATGTTCAGTATCTCTCCACCATGAAGGTTTAACTTGAGGTTCATAATTTGATGTTTTGGGTAAGGTCACCAAATTTTGAGAAACCAACTAACGTAACATTGTTTCAATGAGTTCCCCTAAGGGAGTGTATGTTCGTTTTGGTTTAAATTTTTGCTGGCGCTGTTTGGGTTCCTCTTGAGATATATTGTGTCCTTGATTTGGAGGAGGAACTGTGTTATTCTTGGGTGGGGGGGTCTATCCTGCAAATCATACCACAGGTTGTGCACTTTTGATAGTTCTTCCATCCACAACCCCATCGTTGATGATGTTTTTGTTTTTGTTCCAGAAGTTAGGCTTGTCACTATTGAAGCATGGGCGAGGGCCATCCTTTGGTTCATTATATATTTTGATAAGCCCTTTTTTTATGAGATCCCGCTCACATTTTAAGACTTTTGTGATCATGTCATTGAAAGAGTCTACATCTTTTACGTCTAGGTGAAATTCCATTTCATCATTTAAGTTGGAAATAAATATTTCCACTAGTTCTTGTTCAGGTAACTAAAGAGAATGTCTGCTAGACATTTGACGCCATCGTTGCAGAAAGATTGAAAATAGCTCACCTAGTTTTTGTTTAGTGTTACATAGATTAGCCATTGTGATATCACATTCAATGTTGTGTGAGTAATGTGCCCGGAATTTTTGGATGAGTTCTTCAAATGTCCTAATGCCACCTGGTAATCGGGAAAACCATGATGTGGTTGTTCCTCCCAAGCTTTGGGGAAAAAGCCGCATTAGGTATGTATCCTCGAATGCCACTTTGAGGCAAGATGAATGGAATTCTCTAACATGATCACGAGGATCTCCTTTTCCTCTATACTTTTCAAACTTGGGTGTTTCAAACCCTCATGGAAAAGGTGGCATATGAAGATTCCTTTCAAAGGAATAGGGGAAAATGTCATTGAGTGAAAATTGATTGGTTTTTACACCACTACGAAGTTGTTGGGTGAGATTCTCAACTTGTTGCCGCAACATGTCTATTTCATTTGGAGGAGGAGGTAGGGGATTACCTTGATGAAGGTTGTATCTGATATGTTCTCAACCTCTTTCATCTTCATTATGACTTTGGTATTCTGATGCTTGTCTTAGTTGTGCAACATCAAAGTCAAAGGGTAGTTTAGCCCCCTCTTGAGCAAGTCTTAAAAAGTGAGCATCGGTGTTGCTCCTGAGTATTTCATCAAAAAGTCTATTAAAGAGAGGGTTGTGTTGTGCCCTTTCTATTGTCGTCGGAGTAGGAGTGCCTGGATTTTCATCATTTATATTTCCTCTTAGGGCTTCTTGGAACTCATTGATATTTTCTTCCTCTTCCTCTTCAATTTCTTGTTGTCTAGATCTTGATCTGGTATGAGCCATTTTGTTTATAAGTTTTTGTTGAAGTTTGATGAAAATGATGATGAGTTGGTGATGAAATGAAAGATTGATGTTTGGTGTGAAGTGTTTCGCATATGAATCTCTAGCACTAAAGGTAGATGGTACCAAAGTTCTTTCTTGAATTTTGTTTGTTGTGTTTGATTGACAATGTTTGATGTGATAAGGTTTAGAGAGATCTGAGATGTGTTACGTACTCAACTACCTAGTAATGAGAGGATTGCACTCATAGACTAGTTTTAACCTACATAGAAATGTCTCTTAGGATGAGTTTATCCTAGATGTAGAGACACTCTAAAAAGTGATGTATTGTGTTTGATTCAAGCAATATCGAAAGAGAATTTAGGACAAAAAAAACCTTTTGATGTTTTGAGAGTTGGAATGGATTTGATGAGATATGAATATGATAACGGATGAGATGTTTAACTTTAATAGAAACTTTATGTTACAAAAGGAACGAACTCTTCCTCTTCTTGTTTAGGGGTTGGTGGTTCTTCCCTAGCTGAGTTATATGTGATACAAATATCTGGAAAGAAGGTAGGATTGATCTTGCCTCCCTTATTTTGATGATAACTCAAAGCTCGATATTGAGTAAAAGCTCTGCGGTTTAATGACTCTTGATCAAACTCGTTTGATTTCCCTTGAAGGTATAGACGCATGTGATGCAAGAAGGTTCTATGATAGACAAAGATAACATAGAAGAATTTCCTCCTTTTGATAAAAGCCTTTGAGCTCAATGGTCTTTTCTTCAAGTTGATGTGTTGATGAAGATTCTTCTTTCTCAAGATGTGAAGAATGGTCATATAGTTTGACACTTTTTGTTGTTGCTCTTTGTTTTGGATCTTTTGTGTTTTTGAAAATGTTTGTGTTGGATGAATACTTGTTTTGATTTGGGTTTTTGATGTTTCTTTGACAAGAAAACAAACCAAGCACACAAACACAAGAATGTTGACTCAAAAGGCACAAGTAAGTATGGGTCTAGATCAACCCAATCTTTTGAACTTTTTATGACCCTTTCCTTCAAATGTATTTTAGGTGTTTTTCAAAGCCTGAAGTTGGCTCAATTTGCATTGGTCTTGACTAAAAAATGAAAACACTTCAAACACTCTTTATCCCTAAGGACAAATGGCCAGTTGCGATAATTTCAGCCCACATCTTGATATTTCTTCGACTTTAGTACTACATACCTTATGAATCCCGTTGTGGCAGGTAAGGATGTGATATACTAAGTCTTGCGTGAGCATAACAAATAGATGATCCCTATGATGGGGATGTCACCACTTTTATCAGGCTACAAGTAACCTTTCAAAAAGCTATGTTTATACTCAAGGAAATATGTATGGTGAGTATCTTGGGAGCAAAACCTTCTATGCTCTTGCACTGAATTTATCACAAATATCCTCAATCAATAGAATGGGTGGGTTACTACATAAAGGTGTGTAGTAATTTTCGATGTCTTTGGATATAAGTTCATTCTGCAGTGACTCACTTAAGAGCCTTATAACTTGTGGTAGGGCCCATTTTTCCTTTCGACAAGTTACACTGTAGGAGCAGTTATACCCAAGAATACAGCTTTCGCTCACACCTGATTTCTATAGCGGCTCGAAGGATTTATCGTGCGAGGTCATTCCCAAGAGTGATGTGTCTCTTGCCAGACCTCTCTTAAAAATATAAACTTTTGAGTGTTACTAACACTTTTCTCTTGCACCTAGGACCACGAAAGCCAAGGGATAGGATAATATGTGTTAGAAGTAGGACCACTCTACAGATTTTGCACAAGTGTGCCAAACACAAAAGACACTTGTTCTTTTTAACCCATCATCGCAATGTGATCTATTTGCTACTTGGATATGTTGCTCCAATAACCATGGTGTTCTTTTTAGCCAAGATAGCAAAATGAAGTGTTCATTTTATCCAAGATTGCAAAATGATTGTTCTCTTTTAAACTCGAAAAATAACAAGTTGATCGTTCTTTTTAGCCCATATTGCAAGATGTGAATGTTCGTTTTAGCCAAGATTGCAAAAATGATAGTTCATTTTAATCCAAGATAGCAATGTGATTGTTCTTTTTAACCAAGATTACAAAAATGATAGTTCATTTTAATCCAAGATAGCAATGTGATTGTTCTTTTTAAACTCAAAAAAAAATAACAAGTTGATTGTTCTTTTTAGCCCATATTGCAAGATGTGAATGTTCGTTTTAGCCAAGATTGCAAAAATGATAGTTTGTTTCAATCCAAGATAGCAATGTGATTGTTCTTTTTTAGACCAAGATAGCAAAATGAAGACTATGTGAATGACTATCCTAGGATTGATCAATTTTTCCAATTAGAACATGTTAAGGAATTTTTTTTTTTGCAAATTTGACACTTTCAACACTTGCAACAATATGTTAGAAAGACGCTCCTTATGTCCTGCACAAGATGTAAACCCAAAATTAAATTAATCATATTAACACAAATCACACTAACAAACAAATTAGATCTAAATTAATAAAACTAATTTAAATCTAATCGAAAACTAAATTAAAAAGTAATTTAAAATATAAATTAGAACTAAATGAAAGACTAATTTAGAAAAATCTTAATTTAAAGACTACTTAAAAAACAACAATAAAAAAAATCTAATTTTAAATAAAAACTATTTTAAGAAACTTAAAAAAAAATCTATTCTAAAAGACTAATTAAAAAAAATAAAATTTAAACAACTAATTTAAAAGTCTATTCTAAAAAAGAAACCATTTAATTAAAAAAAACATTCTAAACAACTAACTAAAAAGGCTTATTCAAAAAACAAAACAAAAAAAGCTAATTTAAAAGCAAAATTATATTCTTTCACGTCACGTTCACCAAATGATGTCATGGAAATGGGGACAAGGCAACAACAAAGTTCAATGTTAATAAGTTAGTTTCAACCATAAAACCAAAACAAAGAACTAAAAACCATTCCAAACATATCAAAAGAGATTTCAAAAAAGCATGAAAGAAGTTTAACAAAACAAAAGAAAGGAGAAGAGCCTCCCTAAGATGCTTCCATGATGCCTTTTGATGCTTCTCCCTTGTTTCTCCCCTCTCCAAGTCCGAAATGAGTGTAGCTCTCAGCTTTTAGCACTAGTCATGGATGTCATATGAAGATTCAAGATGGTTGAATATGATAAACAAATGCTATGCAAGTGTAGATAGTGATGCTATGAAAAAGCTCTATGCTAATACCAGTATAACAACAATACTCTAATGCTTCCTCCTTTTCTTGAGGAGAAAGGTTTTATTTATAGAAGAAATAGGGAATGAAGGGTTAAGATTGAGCAATCTTAACAAGGGTTAGGATTGAAAGATATTCAATCTTTGTGAGACTTTCAACCCAATCCCATGTTGACAAGTGTCACCATGAGGAGGCTTGAGAGGAGAGATAACGAGCATTAAATGCTTGAGGGGACATGATGGTTACCCTAGGGGGTTGGGTTAGGGTTAGGTTAATGGATATTCCTTTTATCCAAGGGATAAATGAATGTGCAAGGGGTAAATGGTTACCTTAGTCAAAGAAACAAATGCTTTGAAGAGACCCATAAGTCAAAAGGATGGTTAAGTTAGAGGAAAGTCTCTAACCAAAGGTAAAATGTGAGTTAACCATAAATGGTTATGTAAGAGCCTTTAATGGTTTGGAAGACTTTAGAGGTTAACCATTTGAAGACATAAAGCCTTTAATGGTTATTGAAGACTTTGGAGGTTTTTGAGAAGTGACTTCCTTTTATTTAGGAATGTGACAATGATTAGGATAGGATTAGGTTAATTAAAAGGTGTTAGAAAAATCTAGAAGGGATTTAGGCATGCAAGTGGATTTTGTAGGAGAATGCAAGTGGGAGGAATTTTGGGATTTTCAATTGAAATAAAATCATTTATTTCAATTAAATGGTGTAATTTGCATTTGGATAGATATTTAAATAAATATTAATTTATTTAAATGCGAGTGTGAATTTTGGATTTTATTTAAATAAATCTTAATTTATTTACATGAGAAAAATGAAGATAAAGCATTAAATGCTTGAAGACTTTGAGGGAAAACATTAAAGGCTTGAGAAGACTTTAGAAGGAAGCCATTAAGTTTGAAGACTTTAAGGGAAACCATTAAAGGCTTGAGAAGACTCTAGAAGGAAGCCATTAAGTTTGAAGACTTTAAGGGAAACCATAAAAGGTTTCTAGTGGGTGAGGATAAATAGGATTTTAAATAAATAATTCATTTATTTAAAATAGTTATGCAATTTGCATTTGTAGGAAAATGCAAGTGGGTGGAGGATAAAGGTGATTTAAATAAATGTTAATTTATTTTAAATGTGAGAGATGGGATTTTGGGGGATTTAAATAAATATTAATTTATTTAAATGTGAGAGAAGATTTAATTAAACAAATATGATTTATTTATTTAATTAATAGTCTGAATTTGGTTAAGTGAATTAAATCAAATAAATTGAATAATTTATTTAATTAATAGGAGAAGAGGGTTAAGATGAATTAATTGAATATTGTAGACATATAAAAATGACCATATTTCTAAATAAATATTTTATGTTCATTTCTCTATTTGATTAAATCCAATTTAATTAAATTATCCACATTCCTCTATTTAATTAAATAAATTACTCAATTTATTTAAATAAATTCACTATACCATTTAATGAATAAATCATTTTATTCAATTAAATCCCCCCTATCCACTTTTAATTAAATTCAAAATTTAATTAAATAGTTAGCCTAAATTGAATAAATCTAATTTATTTAATTTCTCCAAATGGCAACCAAATTGAATGAAATACTTTATTAAATCCTACTATCCCTCCATCCACTTGCAAAATCTCAAATCCCTTTCTAATCCCTTCTAGAATCTTCTAAATGCTTCTAATTAACCTAACCCCTCCTCTAAACTTTGTCACATCCCTAAGCAAAGGGAAGTCACTTCTCAAACCATCAAAGTCTTTGATAACCATTA
The DNA here is from genome assembly GCF_030272615.1 of Cryptomeria japonica. Classification (NCBI taxonomy): domain Eukaryota; kingdom Viridiplantae; phylum Streptophyta; class Pinopsida; order Cupressales; family Cupressaceae; genus Cryptomeria; species Cryptomeria japonica. The sequence continues at coordinate 381,579,267 of NC_081407.1, forward strand.
AAGGCTTTCAACCTTCAACCACTAAATGGCTCAAAGTCTTTGATAACCATTGAAGGCTTTCAACCTTCAACCACTTAATCCCCAAAGTCTCCAATAACCATTAATGGTTAACTCAAACCCTCCTACATGGTTAAAACATTTGTTTTGACTCAACCTTCACCCAACCCAAAGGTCTCATCAGGCCATTAATGCTTTGACCATGATTATCTCTTAATCATTTGCACAAAGGTTTATCCTTGGATTAACTCTTAATCCAGTGGGTAATCTTAATTTAGACTTGACCCTTAGCCTCTAGATAACCATGAGGTCTTCTCAGGCCTTTAATGCCTCCAACCTCTTCTCTCCACCCAACCCTATGTTGACACTTGTCACCATTTCATTGGTGTCAATTGTGCACATGGATCCCCAACTTTCAAACTCAACCCTTGATTAAACTATTCAATCCTGACCATCCATTGCCCTGTTTTTGCTATAAATAGAGCTCTCATTCCTCCATTCTTAACAATCATCTTTCAAATTTGTAGCATTACACTTATGCTCAAATTCTTTCAAGCTTTCTCATTTCATATATGCTCCTCATTTAGCCTCTTTTAGATCAGGAATTAGTCTAAATACACATGTTTAGAATAATTTTTTTATCATTTTAGCTCAATCATAGACTAATATATCATGTTAAGATAGTACTCATACTAATCTTATCATCTTATCATTTAGTTTATTGCATTTTAAAATCATGCATAGCTTAGAATGCATCTCATACTAAAATCTATCAAAGCATCCCTCGTTCTTGCATTTGCCATCCCTAAACCATTTTGCTCAGTGATCTGAGAGCAAAAACATTGGTTTGAGGGACATTGTAAGATAGAGAACCATGGGACCCTCCTTGGGAAGCTGAGTAATACTTTGTTACTCTATAGCTTGCATCAAGAAGTCCTTTGTGTGTGTGCGTGGACTAGTCATTTTGCCATATTTTCACATATTAAGTTTATCAGCCCACTTTTCCCGCATACATTTCTGGCGCCCACCGTGGGGCCCGACCCCAAATAACAAATCGGTTTTTCAAATTAATCACTTTTGCAGGTCCACGGGAAATAGGAATCAACGCGTGGGAAACATTCCCTAGCACATCTGATTAACAGTCTAGCGCATCTCGCTTACTGTTTAGCGCGTGCGGTCTACACTTTAGCGCGTGGAAACCTTTTCTTAACGCATGACTCCCTTTAACATTTTCTTGTAGGTCTCGACGCGGGTGAAACACAGAGTAGCGCATTCAATAACCAAAATTGCGCATTTGATTCACAGTTCAGCGCTTATAGACCATCATCCAGCGCGTATATTTCAAACATTAGCGCATCATATTTCAAATTTCTTGCAGGACTCGGCGGGAAAGAGAAAAAGACATAACAGCGCTTCCAACACACAGAGTAGCGCATTCAGACAACAGAGTAGCGCATTGATCATTAATTTTAGCGCATCGAGCATATATTGTAGCGCGTACAGTCTGTTTTGTAGCACATCACAGACAGAAAAAATAAATAAATAAATTTGTAACCGAATTGAAATTTTAGACTTGTGAAAGTCCCCCAAATTCGCTAACATTTTCCTTTTCTGGTTTGCTTGCAGGACTCTAACAAATTTCCTGCAGGTGGAGCGGACGCCTTTCCTTTTTGAACCGATTTCTTTTGTTGACCACAAAATCGAACATTTGCTTTGTTGACCATTTCATTTCCATAGATCAGAAAATCATTCTTTTAAAGTAAAATGAACACCATGTTTTTGTGGAACAACATCTCCGCATAGATTTTAGCAAATCACTGATTTGAAAGGATAAAATAAACTCAATTGATTGCTTTGTCTCGAAAGTGGAAGGAATATGTTCTCCCCTTAACTGGGTGATCAAAAATCTAGACCACTCTTACAGCTTTCAGTAATTCAAGCATTACATCCTTTAGTAGGCCTACCTTCCCGAAGAGTTGCAATCAACTCTTAAAGTCATTTATGGCCGGTGTGAAAGGAACGACCTAAGTGGGGAACGACTTTGACACCAAGAATTCCAACCCACTATAATCAAATGTGGAAAGTGATGAAAGTCCTTTTCAACGGTTGCGCGCAGTGATTAGCCTTCCCCCAGTATCCTTGAGATACGTAAAGCCTTTGTTCTAAAGGTTGGGAAGCCTCCTGAGGGAGTTTATCACTGATGGTCGAACGGGAAGCATGATTACGAACCATAGAATTAGAAGCTTTGAACTGAGTCAGTAACCAGACATTTATAACATCATAGTGCAAGGGTGGGGAAGAATCCGCCCCCAAGATTACTCACCATATATCTCCCAAGATAACTACTCAACTGTGAAGCGATTCACTTTGAGTTAATTTCTGGCAAAAGGCAAAAAAATGGGCGCCCTCTAGGGGGTGACACGGCTTTTTGAGCTGACGGAGTATCGAGACTAGTGGGCTATGATGTTATTTATGACCCTTGACTAAAGAGTCTTTCTGAAGTGTATTACTTGTATCCAAACCTGTTAAAACATTGGGGATTTGAACACATCCTCGCAAAACATACACTTTTTGTTAGATTAGACAAAATGGTTGTACTTTTTGTGTCGTGCTTGCATTTATTACTTCAGAAAATCATCCATCACACTTAAAAATTTCTCAACAAAATTCAAAATCCTCAAGAAATCAACCCAACGGAAAAATCAGGGCAGTCTAGCGCATAAGAGAAACATCTTAGTGCGTGGAAGACTTTTTCTAGCGCATCCAAACCTCAAATTAGCGCGTGAAGTTAAAAAAGTAGCGTTTTTATCATAAGGCAAAATAGTATAAATTCCTTTAGCGCATCCGAAACACAGTCTAGCATGTGGTAACAGCAGCCTAGCGCGTAGGAACCAAGAATTAGTGCATAGAGTTCAAAAGTTAGCGCATAACTGGCCCAGTATAGCGCGTAGCTTTTTCAAACAAATTTGACAACAATTTTCAATAGTCCAAACTTTAGCGCGTAAAAGAAACATCTTAGCGTGTAGCATAGAAACATTAGCGCATACAGTCTAAAAGTTAACGCGTAGAAGACCCAGGATAGCGCATAAACTTTTGCAACTGTTAGACCACCATTTTTAGAAATTCCAAACTTTAGCGCGTGTCTACGGGCAGCGTAGCGCATGTGCTCATTCGTTTAGCGCATCAAGTAAATTCAGTAGCGCATGTAGACTCTGTTCTAACGCGTGATCCAAAACAGGAAAATAGAGAGCAAAACCGAAGAAAATTTGAAATTTTCAAAAACATTTTTTTAGAAGCCTTTTTTATCAAAAAACCATTTTTCATCAAACCAGAGTGACAAACAAACCACTAAAACTATTTCTTGAGCTCAATTTGTGTCAAAACAAAAGTTGTCAGAATCCTAAACAAATCGCACAATAGAGGACGTCTTTCCTATCATAATCCGGAAATTTCATCATCAGTATCAATAGAATCCTTTACCATCTTACAGATTTCTCTCTTAAAACACTTGTTTAAAATTCTCAAATTGTCAAATCCAGTTTCCAGATCAGGAAGCTTTTATTCATATCATTTGACACGCTTTGTCATGAAGGGACATCTAAACCTTCACTCTGATAAAGTAAGATTTGAAAAAAATTTCAAAAACAAGAATCAACTGAATCCAAACACATCAAAGGAAATCATTGATCACTCATGCATGACTAATCCCCTTATTCTGAGAAGAAAGAACCTCTATCGTAACATCACGTTGAAGAAACAACAACCTAGTTTTTTCAAATTCATCAAAAGAAATAAGTTTTTATACATCAATCGTCAACTCTTCAAATCTCATCGGGTATTCCTCCATCACGTCAAACGTTATATCCAAAACAAATCTAGCGAATTTGACAAAGAACCTTTGAAAACAAGAGCATACTGTCAAAAGTCTGCTTTTAATCAAACCATAAACCGTGGAGGAAAGATCAATCCAGCATTCTTGCCCGATGAGTGCATCACATATAACACATCTCGACCAGAACCACCAACACCCGAGCAACACATTGAAGAGGCTTTTGTCCCTTTCATCACTGAAAGTTTTTACTAAAATGCTTGTTACTCGCTCTCAACGAGGCAAACAAAGCGAGACACACGCAGAATCAAGTATGAATCGTAGATTATCAAATCCTTTTGAAGTTCCACCAGTAGAAGAACCGGAAATTACTGAAGCCCTTCTTCGAGAATGTCAAGAAAACCCTTCCTTCCAAAAACTTGTAGAAAAGCTCATGGAAAATGACAAAGAAAAATATCTGTTGATGCTTACAAGCAAAGGCGTTAAACTTCCCAAAGATTTTGACCCAACCATTTTTCAAACCGGATCTTGACAATATGCATATCAAGAACAACACAGAGAAGAAGAAACTCGCATACCTGAACAACATAACTTTGAGCAACACATTCCAAAACAACGCATACCAGAAATGCGTATACCTGAGCTAGAAACACCAGAGCAACATATACCATTTACCACACCTTTTCAGCTAAGAACCAATACAAGGCAAGAAATTTTTCCTCGACATGACAATATACCTTTGGCAGCCCTTACTCAAAAAATTCAAATGTTGCAAAGGCAAATACAGGATATGCAACAAGGGACAACAGTGCGGTACTCTTTGGACGAAATCTGTCCTTATCCATTTGACAAAAGATTGAACATGGTGCCTTTTCCTCCAAACTCAGACGTTCCCAAATTTGATAAATATGATGGGAAAAGTGATCCCCGAGATCATGTTCGGGAATTTTGCACACTGAGCCTGGAATTTGCTCATGATGACACCTATTTAATGAGGTTATTCCCCAGAAGCTTGGGAGGGCAAACCATGGAATGGTTATCCAAAATCTCACCACCTGTCAGATCATTTGATGAGTTGGTTAACAAATTCATAACCCACTATTCCTACAACATCCAACATGCCATAACCATGCTAGATGTTTGCAATACCAAACAAAAGAACAACGAAACATTCATGGTATTCCTTCAGTGATGGCGACGCATGGTCTCCAGATATCCTCGAGATATTCCTGAAAAGGAGAAAATGGAAATCTTCATCGATAACCTGAACAGCGAGATGAGTTACCGACTAAAACTTCAATGCATACCATCGTTCGCTAAATTGATTGAAAATGGCATTCAAGTGGAAGAAGCATGTGTCAAAAAGGGCACACTCAAGTTCTACAAGGAACAAACTCATCAAACTACAATAACCAGAACAACACCAACCTTGACAAATCTCGATTTTGGACTCGAAACAAAAATGAAGGCAACAACGAATCACATGATCCCAAATCTAAGCAACCAGTGCTTGCATTATCTAGAAATCCAAAGAACACGAAAAATCTTTAAAATGTTGCACCAAATGCTAACACATATGCACAAAACACTGATCAAGGACAACTCAATACAAACAACACTAACGATACTCAAAGCAAAAACATGAATCCAAGACCTAACACCAATTCATGCAACACAAACAATTTCCAAAAGCGTATCTTCACACCACTGGGACAATCATTAGAATCCGCATTCAGAGAACTTTTGGCAAACAAGATTCTGTCTTTGCCTCCAATCAACAATTATGAACCCCCAATCAAACCACCTTGGTGGAATGATTCGCATTATTGTGATTTCCATCGCAACAAGGGTCATAGAACAAACGAGTGCATGAGATTGAAACACATAGTGCAGGACATGATTGATCGAGGTGACTTAACGGTTGATGGTCTCAAAACAAATGGTGATCACGGAGCCTTTAAAAATCCTCTCCCAAATTACAACAAAGATGGAGCATCAACTTCAGATGATACACGCGGAGCTCGTATTAATCACATCTACAACAACACCATCAACCACATATCAGTTGAAGATCATCAAGTAAATGTCATCACCATTCGAGATTGACATGATCATGAATCAGTCAATGTCACAACCCGAACTCACAAATATGTCTTGAAAGGACATACTACACCTACAACTACCATACCAAAAATCCAATATGACTTGGTTAGCCAACTACGCAAGACTCCAGCTCAGATATCTATCCTGGAATTATTGAAACTATCACCAAAACACAAAGACATATTAGAACAAGCACTATTGGAAACCAATGTACCTCAAAATTTGGATACAGACAAATTTCAAGCCATGGTCGCCCATATGACTGGACCTCATAAACTCACCTTCTCAGAACATGACGATGCTTCCTTAATCCATCCACATAATACTCCTCTCCATATTGAAGTCATTGTTTGCAAACACCGAGTGAAAAGAGTCTTAATAGATGGAGGAGCCGGACTTAATATATGTACTTTAAAGCTTATTCGTGCATTAGGCTTCTCAGAAGAATCTATTGATCCTTGCAAGAAAATTACCATAAAGGCATATGATGATGAGGAAAGGTCCTCTAAAGGAACAGTGATATTACCTATTCAAGTAGGCTCAGTACAAAAGGATACTATCTGTCAAGTCTTAGATATTGATCTAACCTACAATATTTTGTTAAGACGACCCTGGATACATGAAATGCAAGCAGTACCTTCTACGTATCATCAGTGTGTCAAGTTTCCTTATGATGGAAAAGAAATCTCCATATCAGCTGATCACAATCCATTTCAACATTGCAACGCAATGGGGGCAGCCCAAGACAGTTTGGTTCCTCATAATAGAGAAAAGCAGCAATCTTCAACATCAGATCCACACACAGCAAAATCCAACTCCTAATGGGGAGACTTCAAACAAAAAATGCAAATCAAAGACCAAGGCATGGGAGAATATTCTCTAGAGCCTTTATGTTTGGCAAAATTACCAACCTCACCTAGATCGCATGGTTTGCCTACTACATCAACACAACTGGCTACTCATCCCATCACCAAATTTGATGGTACTTTCATCCAACTGGGCACTCTAGCACATGAATCAGAAGATAAAGATGTTCTTAGTTGGTTATACAAAGATGAGGAAGACGCTCATAGAGCAGCCGCTCTGGACATTGTTCTACCAACACACCTGTATGGAAAAGGCTACTTAATCATGAAGCAAATGGGATATGGCGGTAAAGGACCTATTGGGAAACGCAAGGAAGGAGTCACTGAACCTATAGATCTTCCTTCACAACCTAGCCGAAAGAAAGCAGGATTAGGTTCTAAACTCACGTTCCTATTGAAATGGCCGCCACACACAATTACAAAACCTCAATGGAAGGAAAAGAAGAAGTACAAAGAAGAATCCTGGCAGGAAGCACTTTTTGAATCATCAGAAACAATCCACAAGGCACGGGAACGTCAAGATCAGAAGTTACATCAGGAAAAGGTTCTAAGTCATAAGAAGGCCTTATCTGCACCAGTAGCTCATATTCAAACACCAATATCTCAAGAACAAATCATGTCATCTCGAGATACCATTATCCCTCCCCGAGGAAGCACAGTCTATGAACAAATCCAGCAAGTAGAAGACAGATCTGATACAAAATCTACAAAGACCATCAAAATGGTATCCATTATCAAAGATTTGTTTTCACCATACAACATACCTGTTTACAGCACAGATAGAATCTGGGATGATGCCTATGAGACAGATTCTAATGAATATGAATGGGGTACCTGCTCCAATGCTACTACTGATATCCTGGATGATACTGATTCTATATCCCTTTCTCAAGAAGAATATAACATAGAAGATAGACCTCTTGAATTTGGACCACAAAATATCTATGATGCCCAGGAAAGCGAACAGAAACATTATGAACAAGTCTATGTGGAAAATGATACCATCGAGGACCTCGACGAAATCTTAAATTTCTTTAAACCAAAGACCCATCACAATGAAAACTCTATCCTAACACTTACAGTAGCCGAACTTGATCCACCCAACGATTCCTTACCACTTGTCTTTCCTGACCTCATCGACTGGGATGAACCTGAAATCCATGATATACCAATTTTCCCAGATGATGCATCTATTATCCATTACCTATGTACCGTAAATCTGGAAACAGGCTCTACCAATGAACAAAATAACGACATCTGTCAACCAGGGAGTGCCGAGTCTCTCAGTCGCAAAAATACAACAAATAAAGGATCTGATGCTGAAAACCAGTCAATGGCAGCTCTAGATCATAAAAAAGTAAAAATAAAGGACGCATCTGAGGGTGAAAACCTTTTTAAGGCACCTAACGATGGGAGACTTGACACTCTTCCTGAGCACTTTCATGAGCGATCATCCATATTCATTGAGCCCACTCAATCAATCAACATTGATACCATAGAAGAAGTTAGGAACCTACACCTTGCAGAATCTCTAACAGAGGAAGAAAGATCAGCATTCATCATCTTCTTTAAAGAACAGCAAATCAACTTTGCTTGGTCATATGCTGATATGCCTGGAGTAGATCCACACTTAATCATGTATCATCTATCCATTTCTACAGGAGTTAAGCTAGTCAAGCAAAAGCTACGCAAGATGAACCCACAGGTGGCACTCATGGTTAAAACTGAACTAAAGAAATTATTAGACGTCGGATTCATTCGACCCATTGACTATGCAGAGTGGATTTCCAACATCGTTCCAGTATCAAAACCAGATGGAAGTATCAGAATCTGCACTGACTTCAGAGACATCAACAAAGCTTGTCCAAAGGATGACTTTCCTCTACCCAGTATCGACATAATTGTGGATCTCACAGCAGGCCATGCAATGCTCTCACTAATGGACGGTTTCTCAGGCTATAACCAAATCAAAATAGCCCCAGAAGATCAAGATAAAACCGCATTCACCTGTCCTTGGGGAACGAACTATTGGAATGTTATGCCTTTCGGCTTAAAGAATGCAGGGGCCACTTATCAAAGAGCAATGACCACAATATTCCATGACATGATGCACACATTTATGGAAGATTATGTGGATGACTTACTAGCTAAATCTTTCACCAGAGCAGAACATCTTGGTATCCTAACAAAAATCTTTGATCGATTGGAGAAATTCCAAGTTAGACTTAACCCTAAGAAGTGTGTCTTCGGGGTTACATCAGACAAGTTACTAGGCTACATAGTCTCAGCTAAAGGTATTGAAGTAGATCCAGCAAAAGTACAAGCTATCATGGACATGCCACCACCAAAGAATATCAGTCAACTCAGATCTCTACAAGGACGACTTCAATCAATCAGGCAATTCATCGCTCAGCTAGCAGATAAAAGTCTACCATTTAATCATTTACTATACAAAAATGTACCATTCAAATGGGAGGCCAAGTGTGCAGAATCTTTTTACCAAATCAAACAGTACCTGATGAATCCACCAGTTCTGGTACCACCAATTGCAGGAAAGCCTCTTATTTTATATATCTCAACAACAGATATATCGCTGGGGGCATTATTGGCACAAGAAGATCAACAAGGAAAGGAACGAGCCATATATTACATTAGTAGGACCTTGAATGGCTATGAACTCAACTATACATTCATTGAGAAGGCTTGCTTAACAGTGGTCTTTGCATCTCAGAAGTTCCGACATTATATGCTAGCACACACCATCAAGCTAGTTGCAAAAATTGATCCTCTCAAATATCTACTCAGCAAGGCAGCTCTTACAGGCCGATTGGCTAAATGGGTCATGATTCTCAGTGAATTTGACATCCAATACACAGAAAGACGAGCCATTAAAGGACAAGCAATTGCAGATCAGTTGGTCGAAGCACCCCTACCAGGCAAACAAACCATGGAGGTTGAATTTCCAGACAGGGATGTTCTTGCTCTTTCTACCAAACACTGGACCCTATACTTTGACGGATCCTATACACAAAATGGTTCTGGTGCTGGCATTCTGTTCATCACTCCTAAAGGACACATTATACCAAGATCATACAGGCTTATGTTTCCATGCACAAATAATGTAGCTGAATATGAGGCACTGGTCATAGGCATCAAAATGGCTGTCGAATGGAAAATCACAAAGTTAAAAGTCTATGGGGACTCGCAACTGGTCATCCATCAAATCAACAATGACTATCAGACAAAGGATGACAAGCTACTACCCTACAAATGAATGGTGGATGACTTCAAACAGTATTTTGTGTACATCACCTTCAAGCAAATACCAAGGTTGAACAATAAAGCAGCCAATGCAATGGCTACTATCGCTTCATTACTACAAATTCCAGAGCAACAGAGTCATTATGAGTTCCTGGTAGAGCAACTGTTCTCCCCCGCCTATGACCACTCTGAATCCCATGTTATCTATGCCTTAACTGGTTCAGATTCTCCATTATATGGACCAATATACGACTACCTCAAAAATAATATCTTACCCATTGACCAATCCCGTAACCAAAAACGTAACTTTATCCGACAAGTTGCCCGTTACACCCTTACCGTTGATACTTTGTATCGTCGAGGTCTCGATGGTACTCTTCTTCATTGTCTTGATCGTAATGATTTCGATTCTGCTTTACACGAGCTTAACGAAGGTATTTGTGGCACACATTCAAGTGGCACTACTTTTGCTAAAAAGCTTCTAAGGATGGGATACTACTGGCCTACAATGGAGAAAGACTCATATCACTTTGCCAAGAAATGTCCTAAATGCCAGATTCATGGCAATCTGATACATGCACCAGCACAAGAACTGCAGCCATTTACAACATCCTGGCCCTTTTGTCAATGGGGACTGGACCTTGTTGGCAAAATTCATCCTTCATCTTCAAATGGACACAATTTCATTATAATACCAATAGAGTACTTTACCAAATGGATTGAAGCAGTTCCCATGACCACAGTGACTGGGAAACAAATTGCCTCTTTTATCCTCAATTATCTGATCTGCAGATATGGTATTCCAAGTTCAATCATTACAGATAATGGACGGCCCTTCAAGAATCAAGATGTCTAAGAACTATGTGAAAAATTCAAAATCCAACACTGGTTTTCTACACCATACTACCCACAGGGAAATGGTCAAACAGAGGCATCTAACAAAACAATACTGAAAATCCTCAAGAAAATAGTGAATGATGCAGGCAAAGATTGGCATGTGCAACTCAATCCAGCACTTTGGGCATACAGAACTAGCATCTGCACACCTACAGGAGCAACACCATACTCATTGGTATATGGATCAGAAGCAATTTTGCCCCTGGAGGTAGAAATCCCATCTCTCAGAGTCTCTTTGAAAGGCTTAATCCCATATGAAGAGTATCGAGTTAACAGACTACAAGAACTTGAACTCTTAGATGAAAGACGTCAGCATGCTTATACTCATCTCAAAGCATATCAGCAATGCATGTGCAGGAGCTACAATCATAAAGTTATCCCCCGCAACTTCAAAGTTGGTGACCTAGTCCTTAAAGAAAATCCAAGAAATCAGCAAGATCGAGAAAAGAAAGGGAAATGTGAACCTAACTGGTTGGGTCCCTATGTCATCATATCAGTCTATGGATCGGGTGCCTATCAGCTAACAAATTCAGAGGGCGATGTGCTTGACGAACCAACTAACAACATTCATCTGAAAAGGTACTATACTTAAGTAGCCTAGTGCACGGAAAAAGCCAAAATAAGCAAAAAAATCAAAAAAAAATCAAAAAAGAGCAAAATACAAAGTACAATAAAAACAAATGGTGAAAACCTGGTAAACAGGCGCTCTTGTGAAAGAATGGCTCCTCCATCTATATCCATACCATTTTATCCCTACAAACACTATCGGCCATCACCCGACACTTAGCAAATATCCATTCAGGACATACTTAACATAGTCACTATCTTGGGTTATCCATCTATATCTATTCTCTTACCGCAGTCCACCATGGCTTGGAAATCACTGTACATGATCATATCCAGAGGCACACTCAGCTAGGGGCATTAGTTGGTTCACAAACTTGCAAACATTCAAGACATCAAAGCTATCTGCAAAACTCAACAGCTTGACATCCAACACACAACTACGCTTCATCGCCAAATAAAACCAAACAAATCAAAAATAACAAGGATGGATGATTTTCTGAAATACTGAATGTTGCACTATAGCATAAAATCGTAGCTAGTTTTGCATTTTGAACTTTTTGAATGTTTGGATTCTCTTCCTTGTCTCACTAAATGCTTCACAGCTAGAGGTCAAGGGGAATTTCCAATATTTTCTTAGTCTTCTGTTTGGGAGGCGATCACTTGAACTATGTGAATACATGCCTCAAGACGTGATACATCGTATATCACTGAAGGCCTGATTCCACTTCATGCATACAAATGATCAAATCTTGTCTGTTTACGCAATACGCACTCAGGTCGTCCTGGTTCAATTATACCTTGACGCTTGTGCTATCTTGCAAAATCAAATATCATGTAATTTTTTCTCAGGTCATTATGGTTCAATTATACCATTATGCTTGTATAAATTTTCAAACATATCCTAAACAAATCAATGCTCAATGATGATATCTACAAAGAAAGCAAACAAATGGCTATATCTGATGGCAAATACAGAATGAGGGATGCTCCAAAAACAATTAGTTGCATATCATTTTACAATTAGTTGCACATCATTTTACACTTAGTTACATATCATTTAACCTCATTACATATCATTTAAAGCATCATTGCATATCATTTAACCTCATTGCATATCATTTAACATCATTGCCTATCATTTTACAAGTAGTTTGCATATCATTTTAACATCATTTACATATCACGATACATTTAGCAGCATATTAAAACATACATCTCATTTTCAAGATACATCTCACAGCATATAAAAAGCATACATCCTGCATCATGCATTACATCATATATTGCATCATCACATAAGATAACCCACATAACATGCATCCATATAAACACATCACATAGATCAAAAATGGTGCCGTATATATATCTCAAAAATGATCAACATCTACAAAATGTGTAAAAACACTGTGTCCAGTCCAAAGGATAACAATGATCCAACAATACAACAGAGACCATGTCTCTCAAGTATGACTATCTCCTGACGGAGATGGTCTCGCTCCATATGCACCCGCCCTTGGATCTCCAGGAGGGTCCTGTCTCGGTGGACCAGTGACACCTCGGCTCTCCGACCGTGACCCAGTGGCTCGAGATCGGCTAGATCTCGACTGAGCAAAACTCTCCACTCGCCGATCCCTAGGTACTACCGCCTCATAATGTTGCCTATAGTACTCTGCCTCCTGGGCTCTCAGCGCCAACTCTCTCAGGGTGTCTCTCATGGGACCACCCACCACTGCTCTCTGCACGCTCGCCACCACCTCCTTCGCTCGTCCTCGCCGCTCTATCTTGGTATCTCTCTCAGTGGTCAACTGAGAAATCTGCCGCTGATAGGTCAAAATCTGCGCCTGCAGCTGCTGAACAGTAATCTGCAAAGTCCGGATCTGCGCATCCTCCACATGACCTGGCACTCGAACTCGCAGCGGTACCTGTGCTGGAGGAACCCCTCCCACGCGGCCTGTCCTCGGTACTGGAGGTGGGAGTACATCCGTCCTCCTCCTCTGTGCTGGTCTACTCAGCTCCTCCTCACCCCCCACTGCAGCTAGCACCTCCCCCACTCTCCCCTCTCTCCCGGCTCTGATAGCTAATCCATCTCTCCCTCTCTCTATCCTCCCCTGTCGCACTGCTCTCTCCACACCTCTCCCTCCCCACCTCCCTCTGGCTCCTCTAACTCCTCCTCCTCCATCCTCCCCATCATCTCCATCATCTCCCCCGTCTCCCTCCTCCTCATCTGAATCAAACGATGGCCTCATCTCCTCCAAATCCGAGATCCTAGCCACCACCCACGCAACAAACAATCGAGCGAACTCATCTGTCATGCCCGCATCCTGAATCTCTAGGGCATAATCCCATATCTGCCCAGCCAACCCCACAAACTCCTCCACTGCCACCGCACTGTCAATAGTCGGCCCCCAATCAGCCACATCCTGCTGCCTCCGTGCATACAGGCACGCTCCCTGAAGAATCCCCTGCTGGCGCCCGAACTGCCTCAAAACTCGGGTCACAACAAACCGCTCAATGACGAATGGGGTCCTCCCAATCAGATACCTCGTCAAAAATACAAAGGGCATCTCCAGCCCATCCTCTGCCCATACCTCACAGCCTGTATACGGTCTCCAAGTGACCGTATCTATGTCGTCAAAAACCCTCCTCCAATGCTCTAGTTTGCCCAGCTTACGCTAGACAACTAGACCTCTATAATCGTAGGCATATGCTGCACCTACGGGCCTATCCCTGTTTGCCAGTGGCCTCGCTGCTGGAATGTGCTCCCAGCACCATACCTATAATAGGGTCACGCTAGCTGACAAACTGTCGTACCCAAGGTATACTACCTCATGTAAACTCCTGTATAAATGAGCCAGCGTCGCTGACCCCCATGCAAACCTCCTGCCCTGAGTAACCATCTCCTCCAAAACCAGTCCCCATCCCACCGAGAATCCCTTCGACCTGCGATCAGGACAAAGGAATCCCCCAATAAATCCTGCCAGTACAGATGGCAGCGGTGCATAATCCAAATCCAAAAACTCCTGCCAGGGGATCTCATAACCACAAACTGTATCATCCTGACATATGCGGCGCAGTGCCTCTGTGCCACCCTCTTCTGACTGCTCATAGGGAAGTAGTGCCCCTACTACAGGGATGCGCAAAATCTGGTAACAGTCCTCAGGGGTGACTGTCATCTCTCCAGTGGCAAAATGGAAGGTGTTCGTGTCGCTATGCCACCTCTCTGCCAAAGCTGTCAAAAGCCCCTGGTTCACAGTGAACCGAGGCATATCCAAGAGAGAAGTCAATCCACATCTCTCAATAACATCTAAATCTACCTGTGACAACTGCGGTATCAATGTCCACTGTCTTGGGAATCTCTCCCTCGACTGTACAACACCCAATCGCTCATGTCAACAAACAAAACATATCCAATATCAGTTTCCACATCAACACAAAGATATCAAAATCAAACTTACATCAACAACATGAAACAATTTGCTCATCTCTATCAAAGTACAAAATCCTATCATTTCATATCAACTTGTAAAACAACTCAAGTTCTCAAAAACCATATCAAAACTTGTAACACAACTCAAGTCTCCACAATCACATAAACTTGTAAAACAACTCAAGTTTCCCACCCATATCAGCTTGTAAAACAACTCAAGTTTCCAACCCATATCGGCTTGTAATACAACTCAGGCTTCCCACACATTGAATTTGAAACAGAACACGCAAATACATCATATTCTGATTAACAAAACATGTTGATATCTATACATAACTTAGAAAATCGCAAATCAAAACAAGTTATACAAACACTCATATTGGATAAATTCATCAAAACACGACAGGCAAACAGAACAAATTTTCAAATCGGCCAAAACTGCAAACTTTTTCAGATGCATTAAAACAGATCTTCAATGCGCTAAAAAACCCCCATGCGCTAGGTTGTCTCTCCTATGCGCTATTCTATCTAACCTATGCGCTAGATTCAGTCTACACGCTAAAATTTTCACCCCATGCGCTACCTAATCCACCCCATGCGCTAGACTCTACCCTTTTAGCCCTATGCGCTAGGTTAGTCCTACGCGCTAAACCCCCTTCCCTATGCGAACCCCTGCGGCCCCTATGTGCTAGGTCACCCCTACGCGCTAACCTGTTGACGCAACGTGCTACCCAACACTTTCCATGTGCTATTCTACATGCACGTGCTAACCTAATACTTTTATGCGCTAACCTATCTTTTTCGGGCGTGACCCCTAAATTTGACCTCGATGCGCTACTCTAAACTTCGTATGCGCTAAACTAAACCCTAGACACGCTAAACCGTTAAACCCGAACTTTAAAATTCAAAAACTGACTAAAAACGACAAAACAAAAAATCAAAAAAGGGTCAAAAACGTTGACTTACTGGTGGTCCATGCGCTACAGGTCTCCGGTACCTCCGAACGCGCTCAAAACGGTGTCTATGATAGGAAATAGGCATTTTCTCTCCAGAACAAATTCTCTTTCTTTAAAGTCAACAAAGCACAAATGAGTCTCAATCAAGCCCTTTTCCCCTTTTATAGGAGGAAAATGAAATTAGGGTTAGCCCAATGGACCTGTAATATGGTCGCGGTCTCCCCTATACCATAATATTTGTAACTTATCGGGAGATGCATCAATTTACACATATTTTACATGCACGAAATCCTACACATCACACGCAACTCATCAAATTACATCAAATTTTTTTTATTTTTTTCAAAATATTGATTCATCTCCCGAGGGGGCATCACCATCAAATATCGAATCTGGGGCATCACATCGAATCTGGGGCACGACTGGCAAATCAAAAGAGCGACACAAAAAAAATAAAAAAATTGCATTGATCATAAATCATGATAAAGCATCATTTTCTTTGAAATAACATGTGCACACACGTCACTTCAAAGAGGGGCAAAATGTAGACATATAAAAATGACCATATTCCTAAATAAATATTTTATGTTCATTTCTCTATTTGATTATATCCAATTTAATTAAATTATCCACATTCCTCTATTTAATTAAATAAATTCACTATACCATTTAATGAATAAATCATTTTATTCAATTAAATCCCCCCTATCCACTTTTAATTAAATTCAAAATTTAATTAAATAGTTGTCCTAAATTGAATAAATCTAATTTATTTAATTTCCCCAAATGGCAACCAAATTGAATGAAATACTTTATTAAATCCTACTATCCCTCCATCCACTTGCAAAATCCCAAACCCCTTTCTAATCCCTTCTAGAATCTTCTAAATGCTTCTAATTAACCTAACCCCTCCTCTAAACTTTGTCACATCCCTAAGCAAAGGGAAGTCACTTCTCAAACCATCAAAGTCTTTGATAACCATTAAAGGCTTTCAACCTTCAACCACTAAATGGCTCAAAGTCTTTGATAACCATTGAAGGCTTTCAACCTTCAACCACTTAATCCCCAAAGTCTCCAATAACCATTAATGGTTAACTCAAACCCTCCTACATGGTTAAAACATTTGTTTTGACTCAACTTCCACCCAACCCAAAGGTCTCATCAAGCCATTAATGCTTTGACCATTATTATCTCTTAATCATTTGCACAAAGGTTTATCCTTGGATTAACTCTTAATCCAGTGGGTAATCTTAATTTAGACTTGACCCTTAGCCTCTAGATAACCATGAGGTCTTCTCAGGCCTTTAATGCCTCCAACCTCTTCTCTCCACCCAACCCTATGTTGACACTTGTCACCATTTCATTGGTGTCAATTGTGCACATGGATCCCCAACTTTCAAACTCAACCCTTGATTAAACTATTCAATTCTGACCATCCATTGCCCTGTTTTTGCTATAAATAGAGCTCTCATTCCTCCATTCTTAACAATCATCTTTCAAATTTGTAGCATTACACTTATGCTCAAATTCTTTCAAGCTTTCTCATTTCATATATGCTCCTCATTTAGCCTCTTTTAGATCAGGAATTAGTCTAAATACGCATGTTTAGAATAATTTTTTTATCATTTTAGCTCAATCATAGACTAATATATCATGTTAGGATAGTACTCATACTAATCTTGTCATCTTATCATTTAGTTTATTGCATTTTAAAATCATGCATAGCTTAGAATGTATCTCATACTAAAATCTATCAAAGCATCCCTCGTTCTTGCATTTGCCATCCCTAAACCATTTTGCTCAGTGATCTGAGAGCAAAAACATTGGTTTGAGGGACATTGTAAGATAGAGAACCATGGGACCCTCCTTGGGAAGCTGAGTAATACTTTGTTACTCCATAGCTTGCATCAAGAAGTCCTTTGTGTGTGTGCGTGGACTAGTCATTTTGCCATATTTTCACATATTAAGTTTTATCAGCCCACTTTTCCCGCATACAAATATTAATTTAATTAATTATTGATGGTTAAATAATCAAATAAATACTAAATATTCATTTAATTAAGTGGGCAGATTTATGTGACTACAATGTGATGAAGAAGAGTGATCCTCTAAGGGAACAATGATATCACCACTTAGAATAGACCAGTTCAAAGAGATACAGCTTGTCAAGTACTAGACTTGAATCTATCCTATAACATTCTTCTAGGCAAACCATGGATCCCATGATATGCAGGCAGTCCCTTCGACATATCACCAATGTGTTAAATTCCCTTATAATGGACAAGAGGTAACAATTTCAGCAGATTCAACTCAGTATTGCAGCAATCTGAGGCCAGCTTAGGATGCCATAGTTCCTCATAACAGAGCAGCAGTCTCTCCTATCTCATTATTCCAAGAAAAACTGTTGACATCAACCTTAGAAAATTTTGATAAGAAGACGAAATTGAATGATAAGGGAATGGGAGAGTATTTTCTACAGGCTCTACCATTTTCCCCAATATCTTATGGGAAACCAACAAGTTCACAACCACAACTCCCACAAAAACCTCTTTAGATATTTGATGGAGCCTTTGTTAGAGCAGGGACATTATCTGAAGAAATTGAGGATGGGGATGTGCTACAATGGTTATATAAGGATGAATAAGTTCAACAGAAAAACATTAATGTTAATATACCTACAGAAAAATATGGAAAAGGATTCAGAGTCCTACAGAAAATGGGATACACTGGAACAGACCTATGGGAAAAAGAAAATAAGGCCTTCTAGAACCCATACAACCTAAATCTCAAATGGCTAAAGGTTAATCGGGCGTAGGGTATGGACAAATTACTCCAGAAGAAGAAACACATTCTAGACAACAAAAAGAGGAGAATGACTGAAGACAAGAGGAATTTGCAATCCACAGAGAAGAAGCAACTGGTAGAAAACAAGAACAAGAGAACAAGAGAAAACAAGAAGAATCAACTGCCAATCAACAACAACAAGAAACTGATGTAAGACAAGAAGATCTGATAGCCAGACGAGCAGAAGTAACCATCAGTCGAGAAGAAGCTGAATATGAGAGAAGAAAAGCAATGGCAAATAAAATAGAAGAATCAAACCATAATCTATGCGAACAAATCTGTAGATTACAAGATAGCAGTGAAATTGACTCGTATGAATGAGAATTTGATACATATTATGAAATATCTTCTAAAGACTCTTGTGATATAAAAGATGTATATATCGATCTAGTCCATTTGTATGTGGGTCAAATGCCAGAACATAGACCACTTGAATGGGAATCACAAACTAACAATTCTAACTTCATTGAGACCAATCGGAGGGCAATCGAGAGATCGTATTCTGAGAGGAGTGATATCCTTAACTTGACTGAAACAACAACAAACTTTGACAGTTATGTCATGACCATTGAAGTTTTTAAAATTAACCAATCGGATGATCTATTACCCTTAATACACCTAGAACTTATTGACTGGGACATCACCAGAATCAGTAAAGTTGACACCTTCCCAAACTATCATTTTATAGCCATATATCTCAATATCGTTGAACCCGTAACACCCAAAAGAGCTTCCATCGGTGAATCTAATAACACATCTTCTAGTAAAGGGTATGCCAAATCTTCCAGTCACAAAAGTGAAATTAAAGAATTAAAAATGTCTAATGTTGAGAACCATTTTATGGCAACATTAGACCAATCAAAAGATAAAATAAAGGGTGTATCTAAGGGTGAAAACCTCCTTGAGGCACCTAAAGATGGAAGATTTGACACCATCCTGAAACATTTTTAAGAGAGATTAGCTATCCTAATTGAACCTACAGAAGTAGACAACATTGGTACTCTAAGGGTGAAAACCTCCTTGAGGTCCCCGGAGATGGAAGATTTGACACCATCCCAAAATGTTTTCAAGAGATCAACTATCCCGATTGAACCTACAAAAGCAATCAACATTGGTACTCCAAAGAATCCCAAGATTCTTCATCCTGCAACATCTTTATTAGAACAAGAGAGAAAAGGCTACAATGACTTCTTCAAGAGAAGGCAAATCAACTATGCATGGTCATACATGGATATGGCAGGACTAGATCCAAACCTCATCATGCATCATCTCAATGTTGCTCCAGGAGCTAAGCCAGTCAGGAAAAAACTAAGGAAGATGCACCCTCACATTGCTCTTCTAGTCAAAGCAGAGTTAAAGAAACTATTGGATGTAGGATTCATAAGAGCAGTCGTATATCCAAACTATGTGTCAAATATTGTACCTGTATCAAAATCGGATAAGAGTATCAGAGTGTGCACAAACTTTAGGGACTTGAACAAGGCATGCCCAAATGATGGTTTTCCAATACCAAGCATTAACATCATTGTAGATCTTACAACAGGTCATGAAATGTTCTCTTTAATGGATGGTTTCTCAAGGTACAACCAAATCAAGATAGCCCCTGAAGATCAAGAGAAAACAACATTCACATGCCCTTGGGATACTTCATGTTGGAACGTCATGCCTTTTGGGCTCAAGAATGTTGGGGCTACTTATCAAAGAGAAATGACCACCATTTTCCATGATATGATGCATACCTGCATGGAAGATTATGTTGATGATATACTAGAAAAATTGCACACTAGAGAAGGACATCTAGAAATTATAGATAGAATATTTGATAGGTTAGAGAAATACAAGTCAAGATTGAATCCAAATAAGTGTTCTTTTAGGGTCACATCAGGCAGGCTTTTGGGACATATCATATCGAATCGAGGAATAGAAGTTTATCCAGCAAAGGTAAAAGCTATAATGGAAATGGAATCCCCAAAGAACATCAGTCGGTTGCGTTCTCTACAAGGGAGATTGCAGTCAATAAGAAGGTTCATAACACAATTGGTTGATTGTTGTCATCCATTCACTCACTTATTGCACAAGAATGTTCCATTCAGATGGAATGACAAATGTGAGGAAGCCTTCACTCAAATCAAGGAATATTTGGAACTCCACCAGTACTAGCATCGCCAATTGAAGGAAAACCATTGTTGCTTTACATCTCATCTATAGAAGTATCACTAGGAGCTCTCCTGGCGTGGTACAACAATGAAAGAAAAGAATGAGCAATCTACTATATCCACATAACTCTAGTGGGATATGAGCTGAACTACACAACCATGGAAAAAACTTATCTAGCAATAGTATTCGCAACACAAAAGTTGTGACATTATATGCTCACACATTCAATTAAGTTGATTGCCAAGATCGATCCTCTAAAGTATCTACTAAGCAAGGCAACACTAACAAGTCAACTAGCTAAATGGGTCATGGTGCTGAGTGAATTTGACATTGAGTATGTTGATTGAAAATCTATAAAAGGACAAGTAATTGTGGATCAATGAGTTTAAGTGCCCCTGCGCAATGATACTCCATTACACATTGAATTTCTTGATGCAGATGTTCTCACTGCCAACAAGATGGCTTGGGAACTATATTTTGATGGCTCTTACACACAACATGGATCAGGTGCAGGAATCCTATTCATAATGCCTCGGGGCCACACTATCCCTAAATCATACAGGCTGAGCTTCCCATGTACAAATAATATTGGAGAGTATGAAGCACTAGTCATTGGTCTCAAGATGGCCATTGAGTGGAATATCACAAAGTTGCATATCTATGGTGATTCACAACTAGTTATCAACTAGATAAATGATGAGTACCAAACCAAGGATGACAGACTAATGCCCTACAAGAAACTGGTTGATGATTTCAAGAAGTATTTTGCAGAGATCACTTTTGTTCAGATCCCAAGGAATGAAAATAAAGTAGTAGATGCCATGGAAACAATAGCATATCTTTTACAAACTCAAGAGAATCAAGAGCATTATGAATTTGTGGTGGAAGAACTCTTTTATCCAACCCATGATTCCCCTGACACACAAATCGTCTGCAATATATCTAGAACTGAATCCCCATGTTATGGCTCAACATATCTTTACTTGAAAGATAATATCCTTCCCCCAAATGTTTTGTGAAACCAATAATGGAACTTTATCCATCAATCCACTCGTTATACCATTATCGTTGATACCCATTACATACGAGGTCTCGATAACACTCTCCTCAAGTTCCTTGAACGTGACGAATCCAAAAAAGCCTTAAACAAAGTCTATGAAGGTATTTGTGGCACACATTTAAGTGGTCTTATGTTATCCAAGAAACTTATATGCTTGGGTTATTATTGGCCCACTGTGGAAATAGATTCCTTCACATATGCTAAGAAATATAAAAAAATGTCAGATTCACAATAATCTGATACATGCACCAACACAAGAGCTACATCCTTTGGCAGGATCATGGCCATTTTCTCAATGGGGTCTGGACCTGGTAGGAAAGATTCACCCTTCATTTTCAAATTGACACAAGTTCATTTTGATGACTACATAATACTTTACTAAATGGATTGAAGAAGTGCCTTTAACAACAGTGACAAGGAAACAAATAGCTTATTTTATCCTCAACTATATCAGTTGTCGCTATGACATTCTCATCTCCATTATCACTGATAATGGAAGACCCTTTAAGAATCAAGATGTACAAGAATTATGTGAACGATTCCAAATCCAACATAGATTCTCAACACCCTATTATCCTCAAGGGAATGGTCAAGTCGAGGCATCTAACAAAACAATCCTGAATTTTTTTGAAGAAGACAGTCAATGAAACTGGTAAGGACTGGCACATTCAATTGAACCCCGCTCTATGGGTTTATCACACTAGCATCCATGCATCCACTGGGGCAACTCCATATTGCCTTATGTGTGGGTCAGAGTAAATCTTACCGATTGAAGTAGAGATACCTTCTCTACGAGTGTTACTAAAGGGGCTCATTCCAAATGAGGAGCAGAGAGTATCCAGGTTACAAGAACTAGAATTGCTACAAGAGCGTCGTCAAAATGCTTATGATTGCTTAAAATAATATCAACAAAGAATGGTGAGAAGCTACAATCACCGGGTCAAGCCGAGATTATTTTAGTTGGGAGACCTTGTCTTAAGAGAAAATCCATGTAACCAACAAGATCGAGAGAAAAAGGGAAAATTTGAACCAAACTGGTTAGATCCTTTTCTCGTGGTTGCTGCATATGGATCCAGAGCTTACAAATTGTCAACACTAGAAGGTGAGTGGTTTGAAGAACCTATCAACGCAATGCATCTGAAGAAGTTTTATATCTGAAAAGTAGAAAAATCCCCAACAAAGGTTGAAAAGCAAAAAATCCCAAAACAGTGAAAAAACAGAAAATCCAAAAACAGTGAAAAATAGAAAATCCAAAAACAGTGAAAACAATGAAAAATAAAAAAATCATATATGAGGGAAAATACAATAAAAACAGATGGTGAAAACCTAGCAATAGATGCTATCTATCAGTTATCTCTTCCATCTATGAGTTCATACTTTCTATCTGCATCCATTTGTCGCATGTATATATATATCCATCATAAAGCCTTTTGTGCATAATCGGGCAGCACCATCTCACCGTAGTTTGAATCATGGTTGTATATCCATAATAAAGTTTGTTTCTAGATTGGGGGAAAAATCCTGAACCTAGCTAGGGGCAAAATTTCTTTGAGCTTAATCAAATAAGCAAGACAACAGTTAGGTAACGCTTGTCAAGTGAGAACTGAGACACATCCAACATTGAACACAAGATCAAATCATCAACCATCAACTATCAAACTCAATATGGAAAACATATATCAATGGATTATATCTTTTGACGAATGATTTTAAACACTTTAACAACAATTGTTCAACTTTATATCTTGTTTTTTGCTATCATAATTCCTGAGTGACTCAAGGATGTCTTTGACTAGAGGAACCAGGAAGGAACATGATAATTTATTTTGTCTATTGTTTGTAAATTAATCGTTAATAATGTGCAAATTTGTCTCAGGACATGATCTTCAGAGTATCATTGAGGACTTTTTGGATTTGCATATAGGAATGGTTAATATTGCTTGTTTTACGCAAGCAACACTCAAGTCATCTTGGTTCAATTATACCTCGATGCTTGTGCTAACTTGCAATATCAAAACCAAAGAAAGTAGTGCTCAAGTCATCATGGTTCAATTATACCATCGATGTTTGCACTCACTTCCCACATTTTAAGGCTCAATGATGATAAAAAGCAATGACCAAATGACCAGCCCGATCACAGCATTGCATTTCATTCACATTTGCATATTTAAAGTAGATTGCATTTCATTTTGCATGGGATCACAAGAGCTCATCTTTTCCAAGGCCAAAATCTTCAAAACATGTCTTATCTCTCTTACTAAGTGATTGAGTACATTGGAAATTAACAAAAATAATCACAAGAGCTCATCTTTTCCAAGGCCAAAATCTTCAAAACAGGTGTTATCTCTCTTACTAAGTGATTGAGTACATTGGAAATTAACAAAAATAATCAATTCATCCATCCTGCACGATAAGTCAGTTCATTTCATCACATATAAACATTGCATAATAAGACATCAATCATATAGATCATTCAATCATTCATTTAAAATCGATCATTCATGGCATAAATATCAATCATGTAAAGTTGCATCATCATTGAATTGCATTGCATCCATCTCATATCAATATGCATAGATAAAATCATAAAAGCATCATAAAAATAGGAAACATTTCATTACACGTGCATCACATAGTACATAAATACATCCATCATGTAAATACTACATTAACATATAGAAAGAATACATCCATCACCTAGAATCTATAACCATATAGAAAGTAAAGCATACATCATGAAAGTAGTTGTACAGCATAATCATATAGCAAATAGAATGCATCCATAATCTCATAGGTCATATAGGACTAATAGAATCAACTGCATATCATATCATCAAAAAGATCAATGTCCAAGGTACAATGATATCACAAAAATATCTGAGATACATCACAAATATACATCGTGGGAATCTTCAATATCTCATCACAAAAAGGTGTATACATCAATGGATCAATGTCCCATATCAGTGTGACCATTAGGACGTAGAGAGAAACTCTGTCTTGATGTGTTGGGTCTGGTAACACCAACTGATACCCCTATACTTGGGTCCCCACCTGGTGGATCTCTTTGAAGTGGTCTTGTCACTCCTCGGCTCTCAGACTAGCTCTGTCCCGATCTCCTGCTCATCTATGAGAAGCCTGGAGCCCTCCTATCAGAAGGAACAACAATGTAGTTGTAGTGTCATAAAATTGTGCCTCCTACAATTTTAACCATATTTTAGGTCCTCACCTCGGCGACAACATCTTCTTACCCAACCAAGACCTATTTCTGCATTTTCACCCCTTTCCCCCTTCATGTTTGAACCCTGAGATAGCCTCAGGACCCTATCCGAGCCCCAAGATAGGGTAGGACAGGGGTGCCACGCCCCTATCCCCATCCCACCTTCTTAGGGTGGCCCCAAGATAGGTCCCCCCGACCCCATTTGCACTTCAAGATCCTAAATCTCCTTGATGTCTTCCTTTTATGAGATGAATTAATCTTCAAGAGGCATGTATAAAAGGGAGTTGGTTTTCTCATTTGAATAAGGAAGAATGGGAGGCGAATTTCAAGTGAAGGGATGACAAGCAAGCATAGGCGAAGATATACATCATCAAGCATTCAAGTCTTCTTCATTCATCCATTAGAGCAATATTTCAACATTCATTTGCAAGTATGTGTGTGTTAGGGTTTTTTCATATTACATGCCATTTCATGCAACACTCGTGATTACATTCAAGAAGCAAAGCAATCATCATCAATAAATTGTAGATCTACAAGGTATACATTTCCATTGTTTATATTCAAGCATTTGCAATTACTTTCTTTCAAGGTTGATTCCTCAACCGGGGTTTGGCTGAGGCAAACCCCTATCTAAAACCCCTTTTTCCTCCCTCTTTTGTGTGTAGACTATAGGTGCATAGTTGTAATTGTAGGTTTGGGCTTCATTTGCAGATACGGAAGAACCCTTTTCGTTTCACGGATTTTGCGGAGGCCCATGTACATTCCCACCATGGTCCCAACAACTTTTCTCCAAATCTAAAGGGAAAATCCATATCAGTCTAATTAGCTCAAATATGAAGCTACAGCGTGATCCCGAACTGGTAGCCCCTCATTTCACGCATTTCCCCTCTCTTTTCTGCATAATCAACAAGTCAACTTTCTTGTTTACAAAAGAGGGAAAATTACACTCCAACCCTTACAATCTAGTTGGCATTCACATCCTCGTTTCCCTTGGATTTGGATATAGTGGATTCAGCCCCTCTTTTGAATGTAAAGTAACTCCAAGTGAAAATCATCCTAGTGGCTTCCTTTCTCTCTCCTAGGTGGGGAGTCACTAGGATCCAATTTTCCACTTTACATTTTGGTGAACCCGATGTCCTACGTCTTAATTCTGATTTCTTATTTGTTAGATCTGAATAATTGCAATTTGGATTTCAAATTTTTATTTCCAAGTTTGATCTATTTGCAAATTTTAGAGGTTTATTGCATTAAAACCCTAATTTTTCATTTTCAGAAAATTAAGCTTGTGAAGTGTAAAATTTTAATTACTTGTTTCAGATCTGATTTCTATTTTAAAATTATAATTCAAATTTGTCTCTTTATTCTGAAAATTCAGTGGTTAAATCATAAAATCCTAATTTTTAAGATCTTTCTATTTTCAACATTTGACTGCAAATTTGACCGAACTAGAGATCTCCAAATCAACTATTTTTTTGGATTCCGCAATAATATTTTAAAACCTGTCATCCTTGAAAATTTTGAAAAAATTTGGTTGAACTATGTGCACTTTCGCCACGGTCCTCGGCTTTTTTCCCAAAATTTTAGGAGACGGAATTGACTGTGTTTTTCTGCTTAAATCTAGAAAATTGGCATACTTTATCAATTTTAACACCCTCTAAGGTCGAACACAAATTCAAATTTCAAATCTGCAATTCAAATTCCATTTTCCCTCCTTTATTAAATTTTCTATGTATGTATGGGGTGAACATTATTCTTGTTTGATCATCAATGAATATGGAGTTCTTATCTGATTTTACTAATTCAATTTCGAGTTACATTAAATTTGTTCATGATGTTCCCTTTCATGCATATGGTGATAATTTAGTTCTCCCTTTCATTCATAGTTATGATTTACCTTCTCCCTTTCATTCATAGTTATGATTTACCTTCTCCCAAAATTGATCTCATTAATGAGGGCACATTGGTGCAAAAAGGGAATATGGACACTTATTTCAAAGATCTCCCTCCTAAAGATGAATCTTTGGAGAATTGTGTTCCTTCTTCTCCTAAATAGTATCTCCCTCATAAGGATTATTTGGTGCAAGAGGTTGATATTATGGCTACTTATCCTAGTGATACCATACCTTCTTTTCACGATCTTCCCTCTAAAGATGAAGCATTTATTACATATGATAATCCTTTTTATAATGAGTGTCTTGAACATAAAAATACCTTAGAACAAGAGGATGATATTATTTCTCATCATAATGCTCTCTCTCCTACAAATCAAGAGCCTAACACAAATCAAATCAATTCCATTCATGTTCCTAGGAAACCAAAAATTCTTCCTGATTATCATGTTGTGCAATACACATATACTAATGAGGTAATTGATGAGAACATAAGTGAAGCATCATATGCTTTATTAGTTCCTACAATCCTCTCTTCAAATCACTCAAATACACCATCTCCTACCAAATAAGTGCTTAAATAAGAACTCTTAGAGGATGATTGGGGGTCCTTAGATTTCACTCCTACCTTTTCTAGAAAGTCTAAGATGCCTGAATTTCACATTCCAAATTTTTCTCTTAAATTTGATTGGGCCTCTTTAAACTTAAATCCCATTCCCCCTAAGAGTGAACCTTCTTTTGAACATACACATGGATACAATGGAAAAATGCTTGAATATGAGCGACAAAGTCATAGGAAATCACACTTTCCTTTCTCCACATTTTCTTTTCTATTGTCTTGTCACTCCACACCTTCTCATTCTAATTTTCAATTACAACAAGAACATGTGTTGACCAATCTTCTGAATTCCAAATTAATATCTACTCTTTGTCCTAAACGAAGAATAAAATTTAAACAATATTCTCAGATTTCTTCTTTTTGTACCCATGGCCATTCTACTAATGAGTGTCAAGCTTTGAAAACACAAATACAACATTGAATTGATTTATGCATTTTAGAAATAACATTTGACAATGAATAGCATATTCATCATGATCATTTAAAATAACTTTCAAGTTTCTATTATGTTGCTCATCACTATGTGACATAGTTAGCCTACTTATTGGGGGTTCTTTGTCATTCATGGTGGTACAATTTTAGGTGCAATCATACTTAGTGAGAAACATAATAGCCTATTTATTTTTTGCCTCTATGCTTGGGGGGAAGAAATATTTCTTTTCCTCTTTCTAGGGTTTCACTATTTTTTTTATGGAGTACATTATTCATAAACTTGATGTCCTTTCTTGCATGGAGTTTTCCTTCATGCGAGCGCATGTCTGTTCTGTGAGTGGGATCTTCTCCTTGCTAGAAACGGTACATCTATTATGAATAATCTCTATTTAGAGAGCCTTTGTGAACCTTCTTCTTCTTCTTTCTCTCTATGTGTGAATTACCTCTTCTATTGCATTATTCATCAACTTGATGTCCTTTCTTGCATAGATTTTTCCTTCACGTGAGTGAATGTCTATTCTGTGAGTGGGATCTTCTCCTTGCTTGAAATGGTACATCTATTATGAATAATATCTATTTAGAGGAATTTTGTAAAATTTCTTCTTCCCCTTTCTCTCTCTTTGAAAAATACCTCTTCTATTTTGTTATTCATAACATGATGTCCTTTCTCAAATGGAGTTATCCTTCATGCGAGCGCATGTTTGTTCCTTGGTTAGGATGTATTCCTTGCTTGAAATGGTACATCTTTTATGAGTAATATCTCTCTAGCAGTTTTGTAATTCTTCTCATAAATGTCCTTTCTCGAATGGAGTTATCCTTCATGCGAGTGCATGTCTGTTCCTTAGTTAGGATGTATTCCTTGCTTGAAATGGTACATCTTTTATGAGTAATATCTCTCTAGCAGTTTTGTAATTCTTCTCATTGTCCTACACTTGGGGGGGAATGATCTCTCTCTCTCTCTCTCTCTCTCTCTCTCTCTCTCTCTCTCTCTCTCTCTCTCTCTCTCTCTCTCTCTCTCTCTCTCTCTCTCTCTCTCTCTCTCTCTCTCTCTCTCTCTCAGGATCCACCTTTCCTTATTGTGTGGATGGTGTGAGTTTTATTACTTGATGTCATTCCTTGTGCAACATTTTTGGTTGTTTGCTCAAGGATTCTCTCTTATACAAGAGGTGTAAGTCCTTGATTACAACCTCTTTTCCACTTGGTAATGTACATCTACGATAAATTCACCCATCCCTCTTGAGGCTAAATGTGAGTCATCCTTCATCAAGAATCCCTTTCACCTAGGAATAGGAGGAAGGATTGCATTCTTGTTCTCTTATGCGCTTCATTCTAGAAGATGTTATATTTGTCTAAGACAACTCCTCGTAGGGGTAGATATATTTTTAACAAAGATATCTTCTTCTCCAAGGATCACCTTTACACTTACATCAAGATATCTCTTTTCAACTATCTTATCCTTGCTTGAAGAGTATTCCCTCTCTTTCTTGGATTTATGACATTGTTGCATAATGGTTATCTTCTTTTTTATGAAGGTTGGTATCCTTTTTCTACTTTCCTTAAGATATCAACATCAACCTATGTTGACATCTTAAGGGGGGGGCACCCACACTACTCCTTTGTACTATACTTCTCTCATGCATTGTACAGTGGGACATTCTTGGAACCAGAGGGCAACCTCTTGGAGAAAGATGTCATCACTTTTCTTGTACAGGAGGACATTATTGGAATAAGAGAGAAACCTCTTAGAGCAAGATATCGTTACTTTTATCTTGTACAATGGGTCATTCTCAAAACAAGAGCACAAACTCTTAGAGCGAGATGATGTAATGTCCCTACTAGTTAGAGATCATTGACCTACAAAACAGATTGTCAGAACATAACAAACATATATATACATATATAAGTAATCTAGATTGCAATCTAACTTCAATGCTCAATTTAACATAATCATAATTCTCATCTAAAAAAAGGATACAATGCCATACGTAAGTATGTCCTTAGGCGGCCGTGAGGCTCACCCTCTTGGAACCCCTTGATCCCAAGCCCTCCAGGAAATCGAAGTTGAATTTGAATCCTATCTTGGGTGTAACCTCTTACACCCAAGCCTCCAAGGAAGACCCTTGCCTTTCCTTGCCTTGGGTGATGCCTTCATCATCCAAGTCCTTAGAGGGGATCGGCTCGACCTTTGAGTCCTGTCTTGGGTATAACCTCTTACACCTGAGCCAGCCAAGGAAGACCCTTGCCTTTCCTTGTCTTGGGTGATGCCTCCATCATCCAAGTCCTCAAAGGGGATTGACCCGATCCTTCTCTTCTTGGTTGAGTTTCAGTCGACCAAGTCATATCACATTTTCAGTTCATAAACTTTCCTTGTGTTACATGAATTCTTAATGTATTCTTTAAATTAACATATACATATATCAATATGATTAACCATCCTTTACATATGCAATATATTTCCTAAAATACCTTGTATTCATAATCCTTTAATATGCAAACTTATGTCACAACATTTACAAGATTATATCTTAACCTTATTTTTATGACCAGTGAATATTATACATTAATACATGTATATATATTCACTAGACTACAATTAACATCACCTATTAATGAACCTTACCCATTACCCATTACTCATTTACTAATATTAACTAATATTAATGAACCTTACAATTAACATCACCTATTAATATTAATGAGTGTTACACATTAATTAATAATAATGACATTACATATAATATACTTATATTATTTAATATAAGAAAGAACCTTGTTTCTTACCTTTCTTCCGCAGTCTGATCTCCCTTACCTTTCCTCCGCAGTCCGCTCTCCTCCTTCCCCCTCTTCCTTATCGATGAATATCCCATTTTATATCTTACAATTAGAATGATTGGCTATGTTTCAAAAGACATACCCCAAACATTCATAATCGCCTTCTTTACTTTATGCTAATCGAACATTTAATCATATAATCGGTTAGCAATCTAATTATTACCGATTAGTTCTCATTAATCATTGTCTTCCCGAACCATAATAATAGTCCGCTGCTAGTAACCTTCTAACATTTATGAGTCATTGATGCACTAATCTCTTTTACCTCAAGGTTGGTCTCCAACGAAACTTGAATAATCTTTACGTATTTATCTGTATTGTATTAGTATTGACCAGGGCTAGATATATCCCGTAATCCCTTCTATCTCCTTGTCTTGCTGATAATCGATATTGAATCTTTTACTAATTGCACCTCCCTAAAGCATAACAATTCAATTTTGTCATATAAATAACAATGAGTAGTTTATTATCACTGCAAGTAAACACTAAAGCTGATTATCACTGTCTATTGCTGAGGGGACAATCTCTAACACTTGCAGTCCCTTTGAAGTTTATTTATTATTATAATTGTTTTCTAATTACTTTGTTGTTTTGTGAATAATATAATATTATAGAATTTATATTATTATTTGATAAATATTAATATTTAATAAATATAAATTATATATTAAATCTTGTTTATTATTATCATTAAGATTTTATTTAGTTAATTCTATTCATTTATTTGGTTATATATATTATATTTTAATTATATTATTATGTATTATTAAATTCTACTTTAAAGCGGGCATCATCCATTTTGGACTGTTTAGATAGGGATATTTATTAATGTTTGATCTTAATCATTGGTACTTTATAATACACGGAGCTTTCTCAAAGGTAGGTCCTATTACTGATTTGTTCATTCATTGATAGTTTGTGATTACATGGAGGATATAAGTGTTGATCATTACAACTTAATGTTATAATATCGGTTAGTTGAAAGAGATGAAAAATCAGTAGTTAAAACTATTTAATTTGTATTAGTTTTATCAACTTTTACATTACTGAATATCACTGTCTATTGTGAGGAGTTTATTTACATTTGATTTAATAATAATCTTTATTAACCATAGAGTCATCTTTAATGAGACTATCGTAATTGTTTTTTTCTTCCTATGTCTTTGTATGAGTTCCTTGATGCCTTATATTATATATAAAGGAGTTTTCCTTTAGTTGTTCGGTTATAGAGTTCTAGTATCTAGATAGGGACGTTGCACTTGTTTATGGTTAAGAATAAATTATGATTATAATTTATAATATATAAATTATGTTTATAATATAATATGAATTTATTTTTATTTGAATATTTTCGGAATATTATTAGATATTAATTAAATAACACATTCAATAAAAATTCAAATAGTAATTCGTTGTTATTATTATATTAATTAATAATAATAATTACTTCATTTAGGATATATATAACGATCAAGGAGGGGACATGATAGATGACACCACTTTTTGCAGGGTGATTATTCTCGGAACCGGAGCACAAACTCTTAGAGCGGGATGTCACACCTTTCTTAACATGTGTACTATACATTTTATATAGGTTGTGGCATACTCAGGCATAGACTCCTATGAGGCACTTCGAACCTCACTTGCACACACACACACTTGAGGTTGGGTGGAACTAACAGTGTTCCCACTCTCCTCCCTTACATGGATCACCTAGACAGGCTCTGGGGGATAGATTTATGTGTCCTTCTCTCTGTGGATCACCTAGTTTTAGGGGCAAGATGTCCATGGTTTCTCTCTTGTTTGTCTTTCTTCTCATGGATCACCAAAGTGTGTATTCATGTCCTCTCTCTTCTTCCTCTCATGAGCCCATAGTTTTGCTATTGATGGTTCATGGATGATGTCGGATTTTCTCTTTTATGTGATTGCTTGTGTTTATGTGATGGCATTGGTCTTTGTGTCCTGATTAGTTGTTGAGATATCTGAGTATCGAGGTCTCTTCAGCTAGTTGGTTTTCCATCTTGTGTCTTCTCTTGTCGTGTATCTTTTGCGCTTTGTTTTTGTTTTGTGTGTCTTGTTCCTTTTTGTTTTTTCTGTTCTCTTGCATATGTTTTGAGTGAGTTAAGATCCTAAGATTGCGGGCTTGGTTCCTTGAGATTACTGACATCTTATACTACTTGTGATCCTTCTCTTCATCTCTCATCTTCATCTTTATTTCTTCTACTTTACCGGAAGTAGTGGTGTAAGTCATATTCCCATTAAGTGGGGGATAAATGTAGTGTCATCAAATTACACCTCCTACAATTTTAACCACATTTTAGTTCCTCACCTTGGCAATGGCATCTTCTTACCCAACCAAGACCTATTTTTGCATTTTAACCCCTTGTCCCCTTAAGGTTTGAGCCCTGAGATAGCCGCAAGAGCCTGTTTGGGCCCCAAGATAGAGCAGGATAGGGGAGTGGCACCCCTATCCCAACCTCTTAGGGTGGCCCCAAGATAGGTCCTCCTGGCCCCATTTGCACTTTGGGATCCTAAATGTCCTTGATGTCGACCTTTTATGAGATGAACTAATCTTCAAGAGGCATGTATAAAAGGGAGTTGGTTTTCTCATTTGAATGAGAAAGAATGGGAGTCGAATTTCAAGCGAAGGAAATGACAAGAAAGAATAGGCAAAGATATACATCATCAAGAATTCAAGCATTCAAGTCTTCTTCATTCATCCATTGGAGCAATATTTTAACATTCATTTGCAAGTATGTGTGTGTTAGGGTTTTGTCATGTTACATGCCATTTCATGCAACACTTGTGATTACATTCAAGAAGCAAAGAAATCATCATCAACAAATTGCAGATCTACAAGGTATACATTTCCATTGTTTACATTCAAGCGTTTGTAATTACTTTCTTTCAAGGTTGATTCCTCAACCAAGGTTTGACCAGTCAAACCCTATCCACAACCCCTTTTCCTCTCTTTTCCTTTGTGTAGGTTGCAGGTGCGCAACTATAATTGTAGGTTTGGGCTTCATTTTTAGAGACAGAAGAACCCTTTTCATTTCACAGATTTTGTGGAGGACCATGTACATTCCCGCTACAGTCTGATGAATTTTCTCCAAATTTGCAGGGCAGATCCGTATCAGTCTAATTAGCTCAGATCCGAAGTTATAGCTCTATCCCAAACTGGTAGCCCCTCATTTCACTCATTTCCCCTCTCTTTTCCGCATAGTCAACAAGTCAACTTTCTCGTTTATAAAAGAGGGCAAATTACACTCCAACCCTTACAATCCACTTGGCATTCACATCCTTGTTTCCCTTGGATTTGGATCTAGTGGATTCGGTCCCTCTTTTGAATGTAAAGTTCCTCCACGTGAAAATCATCCTAGTGGCTTCCTTTCTCTCCCCTAGGTGGGAAGTCACTAGGATCCAATTTTCCACTTTACAATAGTATAAGGTCCTATAATACTCAACCTCCTGAATCACCTGGCGCATCATCTTCAGGGAAGCCTTCCTTGAACTAGACCCTCCTGAGAATTGTACATGTGCATCGGCCTACCATCACCTATCCCTGGCTACATCTCTCTCTATCGTGAGAGAGGCAATCTGAGCCTCTACCTGGGCAATTTGTGCTTGTGCCTGTGCCTATGTCTAGGCCATCTGTGTCTGTGCCTGTACCTATAACTATGTCATCTAGACCTCTAGCTAGGCTATCCGAGAGTCTCTCTCTACCAGCCGACCCTCTAGCTGTTGAACCTTACCCTGCAGGTCACTAATCTAAGCCTATTGTTGATGAGACAACATCCTAATGAGGATCCATTATGGTGCCTCTGTCTGTGGTTGCTCAACCTGTGGTACCTCTTCCTGTGGCTACTCAACCTATGGTACTCCTGCCTATACCTGCTCAACCTAGGGAACCTCCTTCTCTGGGACCTGTTGCCCCTGGTCCACTGGACTTGATCTCCTCCGTCTGACCACCCGGGTCACCAAATCCATAGGTATCTCTCTAGAAGATCTAGAACTATTGGCTCTTGGCATGCCTGTTGATACCACTGCCACCACTCTGCCATCTCCCCCATCATCATCTCCTCCATCTCAATCTCCATATCCACCACCATAATCTCTTGCATCTCCTCCATATCCATCTCTGCCATCCCCTCCATCTCCTCCATCATCTCCACCCCAACCTCCTCTCCCCATGCCATCCCTTGGCCATCTCAGAGCTCTACGTCATGACCTCTCATTGTTACCATCAAAGGTTAGCTCTGGCTCATCAGGACAAGTCAATCTAAGAAACCTGTGTGTGGTAAAATACGTAGTATACTCCCTAGTCATCCCACTATCTATGATACCTAGAGAATAGTCTCAATCTTGTGGCCCCAATGATAGGTACTTTATGCATGTCTTCTCATACAAAATAGTTGGCCCCCAAGTAGACACATCAAGTCTCTAGCACGCATAGTGGGTTGTACCCTGTGGAATCCCTTGTATCCTGCCATATTGTCTAAACACCTTCGTACAAAGGAATCGCTCAATAACATAGGGTGTAGATCCAATCAAGTACCAAGTCAAGAATACATAAGGCATCACAACTGCATCCTCTAGCCAGACCTCGCAATCTTTATAGGGTCTCCAGGTCATCTAGTGCTCGCCGCCACTACTCCAATTTGCCCAACTTTAGCTGGACAATAATACCTGGATATCCATGTGTGTAAGGCCTACCTATAGGTCTCTTTTTGTCTACCAATGGTCGTGTGATGGGAAGATGCTCCTAGACCCATATCTAGAGAATTGTAACCCCTGCTAACAATGCGGTTGATCTCTGATACACTACTCGATGCAAATCATAATATAGGTGGGCCAACATGCAAGATCCCCATGCAAATCGAGTCCCCCATGAAATCAGTTGCTCAAGGAGACCACACCATCCAATGGATAATCCCTTTGACCTATGATTAGGACAAAGGAAACCCCCAATGAATCCAGCAAGCACAGTAGGTAGTGTGGCATTACCTAGATCTAACATCTCCTGCCATGCAATGTCATATCCACCAACCTCATCATCACCAAAAAGTCTACGAAGTGCATCTATACCACCTTTCTCATTGAGATCATAATATAGAAACTCTCCCATCACTCAGATACACAATATCCAGTATACATCCTCGGGTGTAATAGTCATCTCACCAATTGGTAGGCGGAAGGTGTTGTGCTTGTTGTGCCACCTCTCGTCTAATGTTGTCAGAAGACCCCAGTTAATCAAATGTCGAGGCATATCAAGAAGGGGAGATAAGCCACACCTATTGATGTGGTCTCGCTCTGCCTGGCCAAGTAGGGGTATCAGCATCCACATCTTCGGGAAGCGCTCTCGAGATTGGAGAACACTAAAGTGCTCCTGTAATCAAATCATATCATCATATCAGTATCTCAATTTATCTATTTATAAAATCTATCTATCTATCAATATATCTTGCTCACTTGAGATTTCTATCGAATCTCATTGAGCCCCTATCAATGACTCTCATCTATCATGAGGTTGTTATCAATCTTATCTTGCACACAAATCGAGATAATCGAAACTGATCATCAATTTTCATCAATCAAGAGCATCTAATTTTATCAATTTGATACCTATCGTAAATCATCAAATCTATCTTACCCTATCAAAAATTAAATCAAATAAAAGTATCAATCGTCAAGGATCAAAAATCACCTCCAACAAAATGCATTTGTCCAAAAACGCAACAATTAGGGGGACGGGTTGCAAAAACGTACTTTATCAAAATCTTTTTCTAGCATCATTTTTGGATTTGGCCTCGATGGTCGTGTCTTGGCCCATGCTGCTAGTTGTGGCGGTCATGGCACCCGCAACGACGCTGACAATTTTCACCGCCGCGCCAAAGGAGTCAGTCGTGGTGCTCGTGGCGCCCGCAGTGTCGGTGGCGCCCACAGTATCGAAAACATTTGTGGCAGCGCCCACGGTGCCATCTGCGGTGTCTGTAGTGCCACCAGTGGCACTAGTCGTGGTGCCGCCCTCTTGTAAAAATCAATTTTATTTATTTTTAAATGCAAAATTTTTAAATTTTCAAAAAAAACCAAAAAAAAAACCATCTCGAATATGCAAAAATTTCAAACACCCACATGCTAAAAATGAAGAAAATCATTTTTTTCCAAACTAGCTATTTTTTTCAAAAATTAACTAAAAATTGAACAAAGGTGGGTTTTCTCAAGGTACGTACCGGTGGACCATGGGCGGCAGGACGCTCATGTCATCAAACTTGCTCGAATTTGTGCTGGTGGTAGGGGATAGCCATTTTTCTCCAGAGCAAATTTTCAACAACTCAAATGCACAAATGAGGAGTGGTAAAAGTGAAATTCACTTTTTAAACTCAAAGTGGGGCATTTAAGTGGGATTTTTATCTCACTTATTATTAATCATCTAATCAACTAATCAGCCTAGCAAGGCAACATTTTCAAAATTCTTATTGGGAAATGAATTGGATCGACTTGGAAAATATCTAAAAATTGTAAAATCATCAAAAAAATAAAAAAACATTATTAAATTTTAAAAAATTCAAAAAATCGCGAAAAAACCAAAAAATTATCTGATTCATCTCCCAAGGGGCATCCTTGTATCGCAATTTATCAATCAACATATGGGGCATCATATCGAATCATGTCTGCATCAAATCAAAATTTATCATATCAAGATCAAATCGCATTGAATCATATCAGCAACATCATCTAATCAAATTTTATTTGAACCAATGCATCGTCACACATCACTTCAATGAGGGGAAAAATGTATACACCTAAAAATGCTTTGAAGATAATTAATTAAATATGCAGTTTTTTAATTAATCCCCCTTCCCAATTAATTGAATTCACAAGTAATTTGATTAATTTCCCTATTCATCTACTTGTAAATAAATCTAAATGATTTATTTATATAGTTCATTTCACATCTCCCTTTTGATTAATTAATTTTAAATTAATTAATTCCTTCCATTTAAATCAATTCTTCTAATCCCATAATTAAAATTAACAAATCCAAGTTTGTTGAGATTAATTTTCCATTTTCTCAATTATTTGAATTTTTAAATTCAAATTGAGCACATGGCTCCTAACTTCTAACCACCTAGCCTAACCACCCACTAACCTAACCTATTATATATAATCCTGGGATTAACTAACCCTATCCTATCTTGTACATCCTAACCTTTTTTATTCTAACCTCCTATGGGTTGGATATCCCCTCCTTGATACACATGGCACTTTGGCCACATGCCTTCTCCCTTGGACACTTGCCCTCTCATGAGCAAGGTTCCTTGACACTTGTCACCAAAGAGATGACATGTGTCCCTCTCTCCAACCTCTTCTCCAACTTCCTCAACCCTAGCCCTTGATATCTTCAGATCAAATCTAGACCGTCGATTCTTGCCACCTCAGCTTTGGCCTTGGAAATCCTATAAATACCCCTCATTTTGGAGCAATAAAAACCCCTTTAATCCTAGATTTTAGCATCATTACTATAGGCATTTACATTTTAATCATCTAGAATAATTAGCAATTAGATCAATATTAGAACGTTTAGAATAGTTTTTAGCATGTTAATTTAGTTTCCATTTATCAATCGTGTAGCTTAAATCATCATTTTAGCTAAATCATGCATCAATCAATCATGCAATAAGTCACTTGCATTATCATGAATTAGCTACTCAAATTTTGAGTTTCCACTTTGGAGGTCATTGCTCCGCTAAGAGCAAACAATCCAACACCTTCAAGGTCCTCCAAAATAGAGGAAGATGGGACATCTCAAAGGAAGGCTTATGGTTTGGTTTTATTTAGTTTTTTATTTGCTTTCCATTTATGTTTTTGTTCTCATTAATTTTGCTTGTTTATTGCAATTGACGCTAATTTTAGGAGCAAAGTGGCATTTTGTAATTTCAATTGACACTTGAAGTGTCATTTTGTAATAAGCTATCGACGCCTCAGGTGTCATTCTATGTATGCTCTAGTACACGTGTAGGATTGCACGTGTCCTAAGTCAAATAGGATTCTACCTTTGACTTGGTCACAAATTAGTTGAAACTTTCATAGTTTCATGTTACACCTCTCCTCTCTATATATGAGGATTTTCATTGTAATGAGCATCTTTTTTCCCTTTTTTTGGCTAATGCAACAAAACTCTGCCAGTTTGGGAAGCACTCTAAAACATTATTTTTAGATGTAAATTAAAAATTGCAATCAATAAAAGAGACAAGTTCCTTTCAATCTCTGTGTTGGAACAAGTTGTATTGTGACAACATTGTTTAGAATTGATTGTGAGTATTGTGGTATTTTTGAAAGAGATTTAAACCCAATCTTGTAGTCTTTGAGTTGCTTATTGTGTTTATAATTAATGATATATTGTCAAATTTGATCTTGTAGTCTTTGAGCTACTTATCACGTTTAAAGCTAACGTTTCATGCTCAAGCAAAGTGATAAATTGCAGTCTTTATGTTGTTTTTATCTTCTATGTTTGTGCATTTAAGGTGAAGTGTATGTTGAATTCTTTGAGCTACACATATTTCATC
Source organism: Cryptomeria japonica (assembly GCF_030272615.1). Lineage (NCBI taxonomy): Eukaryota > Viridiplantae > Streptophyta > Pinopsida > Cupressales > Cupressaceae > Cryptomeria > Cryptomeria japonica. The sequence continues at coordinate 381,618,790 of NC_081407.1, forward strand.
TTTGTTCTTGAAGCTTTATAGGAATTCATGGAAAGTCTTTGAGCTTTTATGAGCTTCTTGGTTAATTCTGCTTGGTTGTACTTGAAAGTTTATTGTAAGAAAGAGTCATCTATTTTTAAAGGTTGATAGGATAGTGATAAAAAGAAGACTTTCAGATTTATTATTAATTTCCCATCCCAAAGTTATTTTCAAAAAAAGGGGAGCAACAGGAGGCTTTGTACTCTTATGGACACTTTGCTTCCAATTAGCATAGATTCTTAAGATTTTTGCAAGTTAAAATTATTTAGTTGCTCTATTCTAAATAGAGAATTGGGTAGATAATCTTGGATTAGTGAAAATTTAGCAAGTAGAATAGTATTAGATTTAGTTTGCAATAGAAAGGGGGAGCCTTCCCTTATAAGCAGAAGGGACCATATCTTGTCTACTGAGAGATATTGTCTCACATATTATGTTGAAAACCCTCATTTTGTAAGCTCTCAAAAGTTGACAAAATTTTCACCCAACAAAATCCTATCCACTTAACCAACCTTATCCCTTCTAATTTCCCCCTCACATGTGTGTGCACATTCCTTATATTTTAAATATATTTGGAAAATGATTTTGTTTATTTAGGTGTTTATCTCCCAAATAGACATGTGTCCTCGAGGACACATGTCATTCTTCTCCTTTACATTTTTCCTTCTCAAGGACACTTGTCATCCTTGGTTGAGCCACGTGTCTTCTTTGAGGACAAGTGTGGAATCCCATTCCACATGGAACCTCGAGGATTGCCACTTGTATTCTTTGAGGACAAGTGTCTCATTTCTCAAGTCCTTCCTCTTCATTCCAAATCCTATTTAATCCCCCTCCCATTTATATGCATTGCATCCACTTTTTTGCATTCACATTGTTATCATGTCAGTTTGCATACTCACTTCCCACCATCATTGCATCCATTTTTAGCTTAATATCTTGCATATTTCACATGAACATGGAGCACATTTAGCACCCGTGGAAGCACTAAATCGAGCACACATCAAATCGAAGGACAATCAAATCAAAGGAACAAAATGGAGTTTGTGTTTTATTAGTTTTTGTCAATTATGCTCCATTTGTTCCTTTTGAGCATCCTAATCTTGAGTGTTTGAATAATTTGTGTTTTATTAGGGTGATAATTGTTATTTCAATCTCTTCAGATTCACATTCACATTTTTACTCGTACAGTATATATACATATACATATACATATAAATATAAATATACATATACATATACATATACATATACATATACATATACATATACATATACACACTGGTGCAGGAGCACCTAATCCAAATGAGTCACTTTAATGTGAATATGGTCTAATTATAAGTTTATTTTGGTGTTTTGAGTTTACGTGTGATGTAATAAGGTCCTATGGACCATTTTGGAATGGTTTTCAATGGTCTTGAGTCATAGGAGGACTTTTTAGGATCATTTAGTAAGTTTTGTCAAAAAATTGTCATTATTGGAAAAGTTGTCATTTTGTAAAACAAAGTGGTTTTTGGTAGTTGAGATTTGAAATATGGTTGGGGGGCTATTTATAAATGTATTTAACATGTTCCCATTGACCTTGGGTCGATTGAATGTGATTTGGCTTCGTGGAAGTAATAAAATTTATCATTGTTCTTGCATTCGCAGTTTTTTTAGATTTTTATTGCTACTCTAGTGCGTGGCAAGGACTTGTACGGATCAGGACTTGAGACTGGATGCATTTGAAAGAGGGTTTAATCCCATTCCATTTGGATTTTTTCTCATCAATTTCCATCAAGATTTGAGCATTTTACAAGCATTTTTTCCAAAACTGGTCTTAAACCCCTGTTTTGAGGGTTTGAGAGTGAAAAAATGAATATTTAAGCCATTCCACCCATTGTATTATATTGTAACTCAGTGGAATGGCTAAATTTGTTGTACATTTTGTGTTGGTATGGTATGAAGGATCATGGAAGGCCATTTGAAGATTTTGTGATGATACCCTAGGGTGAAAAGTGTAAGTTTTGAGTCAAGTTTGATGGCTAAGTGATGCAGTTCACACAAAATGAATTGCTAAAGGTAGGGTAAAGGTTTGAAGAGCACTTGAAGACCCATTTTGAATTTTTTGTGGTCTTGGTTGGCATAGTAGAAGCTTGGAGTGTGGATTTTCAATAAACCCTCTTAGTTCAAACCCAAAATAGGCCTAGAGTGAGGGTTTGGTGGTTGGGTGACTTGGTGGCAATTTACCCTGATAAAAATGATGGAATTAGTCCTTTTTTAACCTTAATAGGACTCAAGAGTGAATATTTGGGGGTTATAGTAAATGTATCACATACTTTCTTTGGAAAAGTGGCCTAATTAGGCCTAGTTGTAGAATTACCAGTCCTTTTTAGAGGAGTTTGTTACAAAAAAAACCTAGATACAAACTGAGTATGTTACAAAAAATCCAAATGGGTATCCAAAAGTGTTTTCATATTTGTTAAATATTGTTCGTACAGGAAGTTATTCTAAAAAACCTCTATTGGAGGGCTATTAGGAATTAATCCTAGTTGTGAAAGAAACATTATGAAACCATAACATAAGTAAATGAATATTGTTTGTATGGATAAAACATGTTTTTGTAGCCCAAGGGACCCTACATTAGTTACTTGTTAGAGTTTTAAACCCTTCCCCAAGAATTATATCAAACTAGCCATGTCTTGAGGGCTATAAGGTGAATAGGTGAGTTGTGAGAAAGATCTCCATGTTTGAATCTTTAAAGCTTTGAATTGTGAAGTTTTTGGTGTTGTTTTAAGACCTTTCCCCTGCTCTACATTAATTGGTATCAGAGCATATGTTTTTATTGGGAAGAAGAAGGTTGTGGTGTGAAGAAAGAGAAGTTGAAGGTTGAAAGGACAAAGTTGTCAAGATGCCTCCTAAGAGTAGTGGCACTGCTAGAGAATTGCGGGAGTTAAAAGAGAGACATGGAAAGTTGTTGGAGTCCCATAATTATGTGTTCGCAAGGCTTTCTTCTCTTGAGTCTAATAAAAAAGAGGCGTGGTATTAGATGATAAAAGTGAATCCAAGGAAGAAAAAGGGGAAGGAGAGAATGAAGGAGAGGAAAAGAAATTGGACCCTGAGGAACAGAGGACAATTAGACTTCTAAAAGCAATTAAAGGTGATAAAAATAAGGTGAAATTTTATTTGCCTATGTATGGAGGGAAATTGAATGATGAAGAGCTTCTATATTATATTGCATTTATGGACCACCACTTTGAATGTAAAGATGTTCCTAATGAGTAGAAGGTGAAGGTAGCAAAAACAAAGCTTAAGGGACATGCATTATTATGGTGGGACTATGAGCAAGCTGAGAGGAGAAAGAGAGGTAAAGCAAATATAGTTTATTGGGACAAGATGGTTGCTAAACTTAAAGGTAAGTTTCTTCCTAAATGCTATGAAGTCCAATTGTATAAGAAACTCCAAGGTCTGAAACAAAAAGAGTTAGATGTTAAGACTTATATTGATGAATTTTATAAGTTGAGCATAAGATCAGGTAGGATGGAAGATGAGGTGTAAAAGGCTTCTAGATATCTTGGTGGACTTGGATTTAACATCCAAGATGAATTGACGGTGGCAAATCCAAAGACAGTTGAAGAATGTTTTTAGTTGGCCATTAGAGTGGAAGAGAAGATAAAAAGAAGGCAAGAAAAGTCCATTAGAGGAAGTGGCAGCAATTAGAGAAGTAGAGGATCCTTCCCTACATCAAAACAATCCTATGAAGAATAAGAAGATGCAAGCAAAGGTAAAGAACAAGTCATTGATTCTAGAGGTGGTTTTAGAGGTTCTAGAGGCAGATTTGGTGGAGGTAGAAGTTCAAATACATTTTTAGGTACATGTTATCATTGTAATGAGTTTGGTCATCTAGCATTCAAGTGTCCTAAAAAGCAGGGTTCTACTTCAAGTGGTGGTGAAAGGAGAAGTGAAAGGAGGGCTCAAATAGTACAAGAAGATGAATGTGAAAGTACAAATTCTTCTAGTCATGTTGTTGCTCGAGAAGTGGGAGAATCATTGATGGTGAGGATAACAATACTCAAGGCATCCAAGGAGAAGGATATGACACAAATGAGGACTTTTTTCAAGACCACTTGTAAATGCAGAGGCAAGGTATATAAGGTAGTGGTAGATTCAGGTTTTACTAATAACATGGTGTCTACTGAAATAGTAGACAAACTGAATTTGGAGAAAATACCTCATGAAATACCATATAGAGTGTTTTGGTTGAATGATGGTCAATCCATTTTCATTAATGAACAATCCTTCATTTAGTTTAGCATTGGTTGATATAGAGATAAGATACTTTGTGATGTTTTACCAATGGATTGTTGCCATTTAAGACCATGGAAGTTTGATAGACATGCCATTTATGATGGGAGAGCTAATACATATCAGATTGAAAATGATGGGATTACTTTCACACTAACCCCATTGCAGGAAGATACCAAGGGGTAGACCAAGGTAGCCAAGGTAATCATGTTGGGTAAGAAATAATTTGTCAAGATTGAGGAGGATAACCATAAAAAGTATGCAGTCATTCCAAGGCTTGAAGATGCTAAGACAAAAGGTTTAAAGAGTGATTCAGTATTGGAGGGGAAGAATGATGATTTGGTGTCAAAATGTGTGAAAGAGAAGGTCAAGGATGAATTCCTTGTGAAGACTCAAGATGAGTTAAAAAGGGATGAAAAGGTTGTGGTAGGGATAATACCTTGCCCATTGGTGGCAAAAGAGGTTGATGGGAAGTCATATACTGTCAAACAAAAGTTTGTAAGTATGATTATATAGAGATTTATGAGGAAGAATGTCTCATGACAAAGTTAAGAGGAAAAGGTGTCGTGAGTAAGCGTATTTGGCAAGTACAAATGATGGAGTTTGAGTGTGATTCATGACTAAAGAAGAGTACAGTCCAAAACAAAGATGGAAAGAGTATGTTTGTAGGTGTGAATATCATTCCTACATCATTTCGGGACAATGGAAAGGTGAAGGAACAATCAACGATTCAATTTGGCAAGAAAGGACACTGTCTAGAGAACAACCAACTAAAGAGTGCAAGGAATGACACAAGACTCCAAAATATGATGCAATGGAAAGGTATGTGAGTTAGAGAAAATATTTGGAGGCTATAGTATCATGACACCAAGAGTGGTTTGGGTGTATCATATTCCTCAAGGGGACTTGATTAAAATTCTACTTGGGGTGTATGGTGTAGGAGCACCTAGTCCAAATGAGTCATTTTAATGTGAATATGGTCTAATAATAAGTTTTTTGCTATGTTTTGAGTTTACATGTGATATAATAAGGTCATATATACCATTTTGGAATGGTTTGTAATGGTCTTGATTCATAGGAGGACCTTTTTAGATCATTTAGTAAGTTTTGTCAAAAAATTATCATTATTGGAAAAGTTGTCATTTTGTAAAACAAAATAATTTTTAGTAGTTGAAGTTTGAAATATGGTTTTTAACCATTGGGTGGGATGTTTATACATTTATTTGACCTTTCCTCATCGACCATGCGTCGATTGGATGTGATTTGTCTTGGTGGAAGTAATAAAATTTATCATTGTTCTTGCATTTATAGTTTTTCATATTTTTATTGTTGCTCTAGTGTGTGTCGAGGCCTTGTATGGAAGGATTGTGGCTTGAGACTGGATGCATTTGAAATAGGGGTGTATCCCCTTCCATTTGGATTTTTCCTCATCAATTTTCATCAAGATTTGAGCATTTTACAAACATTTTTCCAAAACTGGTCTAGAACCCCTGTTTTGAGGGTTTAAGAGTGAAAAAATGAATATTTAAGCCATTCCACCGTTTGTATTATGATGTAAATCAGTAGAATGGCTAAATTTGTTGTATTTTTTTGTTTTTGCATGGTTTGTAGGAGCAAGGAAGGCCATTTGAGGATTTTGTGATGATGCCCTAGGGTGAAAAGTGTAAGTTTTGAGTCAAGTTTGATGGCTAAGTGATGGAGTTCACACAAAATGAATTGCTAAAGGTAGGGTAAAGGTTTGAAGAGAATGTGAAGACCTATTTTGAAGTTTTTGTGGTATTGGTTGGCAGAGTAGAAACCTAAAGTGTGGATTTTCAATAAACCCTCTTGGTTCAAGCCCAAAATAGGCCTAGAGTGAAGGTTTGGTGGTTGGGTGACTTGGTGGCCATTTACCCTAATAAAAAAGATGGAATTAGTCCTTTTGTAACCTACCTAAGACTCAAGAGTCAAGAATAGTGAGTTAGAGTCAAGATATCACATACTTGCTTTAGAAAAGTGGCCTAATTAGACATAGTTGCAGAATTACCAATCCTTTTTAGAGGCGTTTGTTACAAAACAACCCTAGCTACAAACTGAGTATGTTATAGAAAAAACAAATGGGTATCTAAAAGTGTTTTCATATTTGTCAAATGTTATGTGTATAGGAATTTATGCTTAGAAAACCTCTGTTGGAGGGCTACTAGGAATTAGTCCTAGTTGTGAAGGAACCATTGTGAAACCATAACACAAGTCTATGACCAGTGTTTGTGTGGATCAGCCATGTTGTTGTAAGCCCAAGGGACCCTACATTAGTTACTTGTTGGAGTTTAAACCCTTCCCCAAGAAATGTATCAAACTAGCCATGTCTTGAGGGCTACAAGGTCAATAGGTGAGTTGGGAGAAAGATCTCCATGTTTGGATCTTTGAATATTTGAATTGTGAAGTTGTTGGTGTTGTTTTAAGACCTTTCCCTTGATCTTCATCACACACACATATGCACGCATGCACACACACACATGCAAACATACATACATACATACATACACACACACATACACACACATATATATACATATATACACGTGTCTGTATATATAAATATATATACACAGATATACATATGTGTGTGTGTACACAAACCTATACACTTCAAACATGAAAGGAAGAGATGAATTAAACAAGGATACTCAACATCAAGAAATAGATTCAAACCAATGATACCAGACTACTTGATAGTACAAGGGTGACAGGATGACTCTAGGTCAACATCAGCAATAAAGTGGAACAGAACCTACTCAACCAAGGTTGAGATTCTTAAGGTATACATCCAAATATCTAGACCTAGGACTCATTTGCAATGTTCTTATCTAATATATGTGACCCTCTACTTGATGATACTCTCCCTACCTCCTGAGGGTGTTGAGGTTTTGTGTAGGGGAAAAAGTGAGACTAAGTATGGAAACCCTAATCCCACTCTCATACACACTCGTTGAATACGAAATAGCCTAGGGAGGTAACGCACGTTGGCTACTTCTTATGGGAAAGAGAGAGTCATGGATTACCTCCTAGGTTTTCTATTCCTTTGTTGTAAATGAGAGAGAGGAATGATGCAAAATGCAATCTAACCTAGAAAGCAAGTAAGCAAACAAATCCTAATTTGAAAACATAGATCAAAGAATAATTGATACACTACTGAAAAGTATAGATTAGAAGGCCAAATCAGAGGTGCACCTGTGTATAAAATCTGAGTAGAAATTTCTAGGACCAGGGTGCCATGCCACTGTCCTGATTCTGCAATTATGGAGCTGCAACTGAGAGGAGGGATTCTAAGATCTATAAGTTGTTGTTCTGTTAAGTCCTGCTAAGTCTTACTGATAGAGGGCAGGACCAGGATGCCACGCCCCTATCCTTGACAGATTTCCGCACTTCTAAAGTTTTTGGGTGATGTAAATGCCTATTCTAGACCTGTACCTTCTTCCATGTTCCTATTTCTGCACCTGCAATTGAAAAATGAAGGTTTGGGGTGGCTACATAGGGTTTTGCCTTAGTCAAACCCCCATGTTGGTGATTTCCACCTCCACAAATAGACGATGTTGTACTGAAAATGTGTGTGCAAGAACCTTGTGTATATGCAAGATCCTAAGAATGAAAGCAAACAAACTAGAGCAACCCTAAAGAGTAAACCCTAATTGCTTATAATTGACAAAGTAAATGCTCTAAATCCATAATGTAAAGAGATCTAAAGCATGAATATGAATCAAAATGAAGCTTATGCAAAGATCTGAAAACAACATAAAACCATACCCAACCCCAAGAGAGAGGTAAAAGCCAATCATCAATTGATGATCTCCTATTGTTCTTCTACATCTTCAAAAGCCCCCAATTGATAAAATGATGCTTGATGAATGTTTGATGGATGAATGTTGAATGTTTTTGAAGACTCCAAAGATCTACTCTTTCACTGCAAAGAAGGCTCTAATACTCCAAAAACTTGTTCTTAGATTCTTAGAAGAATACCCCTTCAAATGAAGAAAGAGAGCTCTTAAGTATTAAACCATAGATCTTAATTTCATGTTTAGGCAGACTTAGGATTTGAATTTCCCACTGATATTTTGAGGTTAAGCATTATCATATCATAGGATTGTGCTGCCGAAATTTTGGGAAAAAAGTCGCGGACCATGTGCATTCCCGCCATGGTCCGACCAACTTTTCACTGATTTTTCAGGGCCATTAGATATGATGATATTAGAATGCATCCCAAAATTACAGTCAATTTAGAGGTGTTTTGATATGCAAAATTGGGCCTAAATGGTTGAAATAAGATATAATTAGGGTTTATGATTAAATGATTCATTGGAGGAATAATATGAAAAGGGGCACACTTAGGGTAAAGGGCCCAACTTTATAATGTGTAAAGTGATGAGACATGACCTTAGATATAATTAAATTAATTAATTAAATGTTTAAAGAGGAATAAGAAATGCAAGATGCAAAACACACTAGGGCAGGTGCTAACCTAAGTGTGAAATTGTACCACCCTAGCAAGGGTGTACAATTTACAACACTACATTCAACCCCCACTTTAGTAGTCATATGACACTACGTGCATATGCAAGCTAAAGTACAGAAAAGTAAAGATCATTTGAAAAAGGATATATCCATAAGTTTTCGAATGAAGCTCTCAGCGGTATCTGCATTACACAATTCATAACTACACCCTACAAAATCACATGTTAGATCATAAAATCACCTAATGCTTACTAGCGAAGGTGATGAAATTCACGGGTATCTATATGCCCCCCTTGTTTCAACTTCCTTATTTGTGAGGTGAAATGGGGTATCATGTTTTCCACAACAAATTGTGATAAAGATCATGATGATGCAAGTTCACAACAAGGCTTGATTACTCATCCAAGCATATTATGGAACTAACACAAAGTGAGAGGGAGAACTCACAATGTCAATGCCACCAATGGTGTGAGAATTGGAGCTTCCTATCTCAAGGTACGATAGATTGAAGAAAAAGTGTAGAAATTAGGGTTTTAACTTAAAAACATAAAGTCAAAAGATGCATAATACATAAATATGAAAGTGAAACCTTCATTTGTCACTTTCTAACTTTTTGTCACCATTCACTGCAGAGGAGCCCACATACAAGCCATCATGCCTTGACGCCGACCTGAGTGACCTACGTGGATGGAGATACTGTGCCAGTTTGTACTTGTCAGTCATCCGCTCGACCAGATGAGTTGACTTTCCATTGACTGCATTTGACTTTGTTATGTTTTCATAGATTTTCAGAAGTGATGATGTCATTTCTTAGTTTGGGTCAGGGCCCACACTTCAGACACCTAGGGGTCCTAAGGTACCCCATTCCTCCTAGGGCACCATGGTCCCAGTAGGGCGCCTTGGTCCATACAGGGGGCTCTGGTCCCTATTTGGGGCGGCCAACGACAACACTAGATCAGGCGATGAATGCTAGAAATGATAGAATGATTGCATTGATTAGATGATGATAGATGATTGATCGATTACTGATGAAAGATTTCTTTGCATTTTGCAAACACTACCATACATCCACGAGCATATTGTTGATCTCACCTTTCAGAGCCTTCAAGAGCAGATCCCAAGACTGATAGCAAGATAGAGGGATTCACTACATGCAGTGGGTTTGTGGGATGCGATGACCATGTTGGCCATCTGATTCCATTCTGCTATGATGATGGCGTTGATGGAGAGGTGGGATGCAGATACCTCGACATTCTCACTACCAGTGGGGGAGATGACGGTCATCCTAGAGGATGTGTACCGCATTCTGCGCCTACCCATTAGAGGAGAGACTGTTAGATATTGATCTAACCGCACAGAGGAGGATTACAGGAGAGAACAAGTATACGCTATGGGGAGAGTGATACAGAGTGAGATGAGGGGTTGCATTATGATCATCTAGCTCCTACACCCTACAAGCAAGGTTACATTGGTAAGATGACTCATGATTGCGACCCTTGCATTAGTTGTGTGCCCCATTGGGCGCGACACACATATGCATAGAGGACTCATCTATGCCATACGAGCCATGAAGAGACACATGAGAGTATACTCTTGGGGTCAGAGCATGCTTGTGCATCTCTATCATGACCTTGGAGAGTATGTATTTAGATAGGGATGCAACCTTATGACATGCAAACTACTGCAGGTGTGGATGTTTGAGCATATCACATGCACTAGACCTGACGGAGCTCCCGTAGAGCTAGTCCTAGAGAAACCTAAGGTATATGTTATCCTCTTACCCGTGAGTGGATATTTGACAATCTCCTATATTGGGGATTGAGCATGGATAGATTGACAGCAGGCGGGATCATATGGAGACCCTACATCGGGATGTCCATGTGGGTAGGGCTACGCAAACAGATGTCCAACATGCAAAGGAACCGTCTACTAGAGGGACAATATAGCAACATAGTCATTCCTTTCTACTTCAACTAAGTTCGGTGGTAGTTTGGGTTCGAGCAGTGTGTTCCTACTGACGTGCCTGTATACATTTGACACTCACAAGTGATGCTAAGGCTAGGAGTCATCCCTAGGCCTACAAGTGATGAGATCGACATCACATATTCAGATGGGTCAGATTAGTACATAGCGAGACATTATAGAGATGATTCAAGCGCGCACCAATGATACATCACATGGTGGAGGAGGACATACCCTGGAGCCATTTTCCCAGTAGACTTCCCTAGAGGGAAGCCCGAACCATGGATATAGTCAGGCGACGGAGATGGTTTCGATGCATCTGAGGATTTAGATGATCAGGAGGTAGGTGGAGATAAAGGTGATCCTAATACTTGAGAGAGAGATCAGGAGGGAGATGATGATGAGGACAAGGACGAGGATGAGGAGAAGGACGAGGATGATTCAGGTACAGTTCATCACTCCAAAGACGATACTAGAGCCCTAGATCCATCGAGTCTCCCACGACGGGTAGAGAGGGATCCCATAAGGGGTCCTGATCCTGATCCTCATCGGCCCACACCGACTATACAAAGACAATACAAGTGGGGTAGGTCCAAGTCTCAAGCAGTCACTGTCCACAATCCTCACTAGCAAGAGGGAGATACAAGTAATGTGCTCTATTATTGATTAACATATGCATTCTACTTGTTTTAAATTTGATGATATAGAATGTTACTAGTGAAAAGCTTCTCTTTATTCTAGAACTAGCGTCCAGGAGTGGTGTTCTCTGATTCAGAATGCAGTGACAAACCTAATTGTGACTGCACACTTACAGATACCGCATAGATCCCAGAGGAGTGCAGACAAAGGTGGAGGTCCTACGAGATAGATTACGACAAACAAAGTGTGACCTAGCAACGACATAGATAGAGGCAGCCACATGTCGAGGGATCATGATGGAGAGAAATCGTAGGAGCTCCTCGCGGAGTCACTCGCAGTCCATATCACGATACACCGCCATGGGGCCACCCGCATGACCAGATCAGGAGGGAGCATCTAGCCACCATCCTCCTACTACTAGTCCTAGGGATATGAGATGATTTGTATGTATTGATGTATATATGATGACACTCATGATTATGTTATTTGTAATGCTTAAACAATGTACACGTTGCTTAGATTTAGAAGTAACATATTGAGTAATAAGCATGTATATCTGATTTAATTTCCATGTGATTGATTTCTCAATACTTCATGATTAAATTGATAAATGTGTGATTTAATTAAATAACTAAGTATTTAATCAGATGCTACTATGATGATGTAAAAGAAGAATGTATTAAGCATGAGAACTATATGACTAATATGATTTAATCAACTCTAATTAAACACAACATGATATAATTCTACTTAACACATAAGAAATTGTATAACATGCTAACACATATGAAATGTAAATCAATTACAATTTACATAAAAGAATCCAAGACAAACAATATAGTAATGAAACGTGCTTGTCAAGAATGAAGTAATGTAGACCAAACAATATAACATCATTTAATATTACATACTTTAATGAAGACATGCTAACGTATTACCCAATTTTGAAGAAAAAGACATAAAGAGAGAATAAAAAGAATACTAGAAAGAGAGAAAGAGAGAGAAAAATACAACTTAGTCATAGTATCTATGAAGGTGCATAGCATTTATGGGTTCCTTGAAAGGCGTACCTTCCACATCTGCTATCCTGCAGGCACCTAATCTATAGACCTCCACAACAATGTATGGTCCAAGCCAATTAGGACTGAACTTTCTTTTCTCCCCAGGTAAGGCATTCACATTGCGATGATTCTCATAAAGGACTAAATCCCCTGCCAAGAAGGAACGTTGAATAACCTTATCATTGTAGGTTCGTTGTAAAGTTTTATGATACAGTTGAATATGTTCAAGAGAATTGATACGTCGTTCATTGAGAATCTCAAGTTGTTGAAGTCTTTGCTCTCTATAGGAATCATCATCCACTATACCCTTAAGAGAAACACTCAAAGAAGGAATTTCTAACTCCAAAGGCATAATGGTGTCAGCACCATAAACAAGATTATAAGGGGTACAACCCGTAGCAACATGTACACTCATGCAATAAGCCCACAAAGCATAGGTTAATTGAGTATGCCAATCCTTACCATGCTTGTTTACAGTCTTTCGAAGAATTTGTTTAATTATCCAATTAGAAGATTCAACCTGACCATTTGATTGAGGCTAATAAGGTGTAGAAAATTTATGTTAAATATGATATTTCTCGAGAAACTTCTTCACATCCTTATTTTTGAATGATGTTCCATTATTTGAAACTTTCCATTATTTGAAACTAAGGCATAAGGTATCCCAAATCGAGAAATGATGTTTTCCAAAATGAATTGACAAATTACTTCAGCGGTAGTGGATCTAAGAGGAATGAATTCCACCCACTTTGTAAAGTAATCAGTGGAAATTCTGATGAAAGTATGTCCTTGAGATGAAGGAGGAGATATTTTACCAATAAGATCCAAACCTGCTATGGAAAAGGGCCAAGATGCTACCTGTGATCAAAGCTCTTGGTCAGGGGAATGGATCAAATTGCTACGTTGTTGTCACTGATGACATCATATAACAAACACAAAAGAATTTGTTTCAATGGTTTGCCAATAATATCCCATTTGGAGCAATCTCTGAACTAAAGACCTACCCCCAAAATACCCCCCACAAGCACCTGAATGTGCTTCTTCGAGAGCGATAGAGACCTCATCAGAAGAAGACCATTATAAACCCTCCTATAGAGAACATTAGAAAGGATAATGTATCTAGCAGCCAATTTGTGAACCCGAGCCCTAATATTCTTATTTGTAGAGTTAGGAAAAGTACCATCACTCAAATATCTTACAACATGCGAGTACCATTCATCAGAATCTATAATGCAACAATATGCCACATCACTAGGGTTATCAGCAATAGCCAGGGAAGTAAGGTTGTGAATAGTGAACTGAAGATCTACCATGGGCTCCTCTAGAGACACAAGAGAGGCAACACATGTCATCGCATCAGCATGTTGATTATCTTTCTAAGGAACGAGCTCCATGGTGTAAGAATTGAATTTTTGCAACAAGGATAAAGCTAGATCTTTATATTGCGATAATTTGTCTTGTTTAGCTTTATAAACTCTTGTCACTTGTCTTATGATTAGTTGAGAATCTCCATAAAAATGTAGATTTTTCACACTCAATGCCAAAGTTGTTTTAATTCCTACTATAAGAGCTTCATATTCAGCAATGTTGTTGGTACATAAGAAATTGAGATGATATGATAAAGGAATAGACTTCTTTTTAGGAGAAATCAAGACCACCCCTGCCCCCGATCCTATATGACACTTAGAGTCGTCAAGTACAATTCCCAAATCTCATCAACCTCAATGAAAAGAATGTATTCATTGGGGAAAGACTCTAAATTAGGTAGGGAGAAGGGTGAATGAGTATCAACTAAATGATCAGTCAACGCTTGACCCTTTATTGCCTTTTGTGAGACAAACTTAAGGTCAAACTTGGTCAACATCATAACCCACTTATCTAAGCCTCCAGAAAGATCAAATTTAATGATAACTTGAATCTCAGCATTCAAGAGATAATGCCTCAACATTTGAGTTGCAAAGACTAAAGCAAGGCGTTGTCTTTCTATCACAAAATATCGGACTTCCTAATCGAGTAGAGTGCGGCTTATGTAATAAATTGGGCATTCTCTACCATCCTTATCACATTGTGCCAATAAGAATGCAAGATCTTGAGCCGAAGCAGCAGTGTATAGAAGAAAAGGCTTAGTAGGATCAGCAAGTTGAAGAATGGGAGGATTGGCCAAATAAGTCTTTAAGTCTTCAAATGCTTGACGACAATCCTCATTCCATTGAAAAGTGATATTCTTCTTAAGCAATTGTGTGAAAGGATAAGTACGATCCGCAAGTTGGTAGATGAACCTACAAATAGCTTGGATCTTTCCCTACATGATTTTTAATTGAGAAACGTTCTTAGGAGGTGGCATGTTAACAATGACATCTATCTTTTTCGTATCCACGTCAACACCACAATGTGAAACTATGAATTCTAATAGTTTTGCACTATCCACACCAAAAATACATTTTTGAGGATTCAAACGCATGTTGTACTTATGAATTCTCTCAAAGATTTGACGAAGGATCTTAAAATGATATGTACAAAGAATGAATTTGGCTAAGATATCATCAATGTAATCTTCTAAGGTCTTATGCATGTAGTCATGGAAAATGAGAGTCATAGCACGCTAATAGGTTGTGCCTGCAATTTTCAATCCAAAAGACATCACAATCCAACAAAACGTACCCCAAGGAGTTGTGAAAGCATTTTTATATTGATCTTGAGGATTGATGAAGATTTGTTCATATCCCAAGAAACCATCCATGAAGGATAGTAAAGCATGCCCTGCTATCAAATCCACTATCATATCAGTATTCGGGAGGGGAAAATCATCTTTTAAAGAGGCCTTGTTCAAATCACAAAAATCAGTACACATCTTAATCTTGTTTTCAGCTTTAGCCACCACCACAATGTTTGAAATCCATGGGGAATAATCGATAGGAAGAATGAATCTGACATCCAACAATTTTTCAATCTCATCTTTAACAAGTAATGCCACTTTAGGGTAAATCTTTCGAATCTTTTGCTTCACAAGTTTAGCATCGAGAACTAGAACAATGTTATGAGTGACAATATTAGGATCTATGCCAGGCATATCATAATATATCCAAGCAAATATCTCAGGAAATTCATGTAACACCTCAACATATTGCTTTTGCTCTTCTTTATCAAGACATTTCCCTATCTTCATGATCTTATCTTCAAGACAAGGATCCATCTTGATAACAATGGTGTCATTTATTAGGAGATTTCTTTGTTGAGGGGCATCTCTCAATTGAGGAAATTCTTTAACTATCTCATCATTATTTCTTTCCTTCCCAAAATAAGCTTCCTAAACAATAGGGAAAACTACGATTATGGTGATAATGAGGAAGGTCATCATAAGCTCCCAAGAATTCAGCTAAGGAATCATCGGTAGAAAAAACATCCAAAGCAAAGACACAAGAAGGGTAAAAGTCAATATATTCTAGATATTTTAATGAGAGAGAAGCATAAATGACATTAACACTAATAAATGGTCTCTTAAAGGCTTTAGTATGCTTGAAAGGATCATAACCAAGCCCAAATGTCATATCACAAAAGTTGTTTTCTAAGGGAACTTTAATCCCTTGTTCTTGAGCACCACATCCATTTCCATTATATCCACACCTAGTTAGGATGTGAAAACCAGGACCATAAAGGTTAGTCATTTTCGAAGAAGAAGGAGGATTCTCAAAAAGTGAAGGATCAAAATCCTCTAAACCATAAACTAAGGGAGATGAACTCTGAGAAGCCACCACAAAGTTATTTCTCAATGACCCAGACAAATTAGATTTCTTTTTAGGTTCTTCTTCTTCTTTCTTCTTTTCAATCTTAGGTTCTCTAGGGGGAATTTTGTATTCCCCTACAAAAGTAGGATTGAAATCAAGGGATCCCTAATCATCTTCTACAATAATCTGTTCAGGAGAGAATGCATTGTCAATCGTAGAGTCGGGTTGAGAAGATTCTTCCTCAAGAACCTTAGGTCCACTTGAGGAAGAATCAGGGATTGATCCAGATATAAGAGATAGGTTGGATGAACTATTCACACTAATCAGAGTAGAAGCTTAAGAGGAATTGTCTGAGATAGTTGGGGGAGAATTGATTGAATATGATTTAGAACTTGATGTTTGTAAACAAGCTTGCAATCTTCTGTCTTCTAACAAGGTGTATGTTGTATTGTTGTAAATGAATTTGATTTGCCTATGCGAATCCAAGGTCTTCCTAGCAACAAGTTGTATGTCAAATCTCTAGAAATAAAATGGATAGGAGAAGGTAAAGTAACAAGACCTACCTTAATAGGCAAGGTGATGATACCTAGTGAAGATTTAGCAACATTATCAAAGCCATGGATAGTGAGAGAATCAAGCTTGATAAGAGATGTATCAACATTGATCTTATGCAAAAAGTTAACGCTATAAAAATTAAGGCCAAAACCATTGTCCACTAATGTTCATCTTATCGCGCTATCATTTATGATAACCACAATCATTAAGGGGTCATATTGTTGTTGAATTTCACTAGAAGGCAACTCATCTTGTGTAAACACAATTTGAGCCTTAGGTGATGTAATAGAGTGAATCAAGGAAGCCATATTATTGGATGTAACTATGGGTGGGATATTCAATGTTTTCAAGGAATCTTGTAACATTCCATGATGAGTCGAGGAAGTTTGAAGCAAATCCCAAAGGGATATCTTGGCAGGAGTAGCTTTAAGTTGTTCGACAAGATCATATTCCTTACTAAGAGTTTGTGAAATATGAGGTGCTTGAGGAAGAATGAGTTGAGGATCAGGTAGAGGAGTTGGAAAAACTGGAGGAGGATTAGGTTGCCTATTATTTCTTGTGTTATAGGTATGGTAAATTGCATTATAACTCTCCTTAGTAAGTTGTCTAGCATAGCTATAAGGACTCTTAGTAGGATTCCTTCCTTAAACTACAATGATGGGTTTGTTTGGAGTGCTAAAGGAATCATGACCATTTCCATCTTGAACCGTGAAAAGAGGTTGATTAGGAAGAGGTGAATTTGGAGAAGGACAAGCACCTTGGACAACAAAAAGAGGTTTGTTATGTTCATTCACATTGATCATGTTGATTAACTTTTTAGATGCATTATTCCTGTTTGAGAGTTTAGGTAGAGACGTGAAGTCATCAAGGGCATAATCCAATAAAGCATGGTCAGAGTTTTTGAAAGACTTATCTTTAGACTCAAAAGGATACATAACATCATAGAGGGAATCATGGAAATCAACTATGTTGCTAGATCCAGTGGAGGAGTTGATAGGAATATACCCATGAGAGGGATCATTCAACTTATCTTTCTCATCACCATGAAATGGAAAAGTAACAAGGTTGATTAATTTTTGGCAAAATGAGAGTTTAGAGAGCTTAGGGTTCAAAAAATCATCTAGAGCTTCATCTAATTCATCCTTACTGAACTCATAATCAACAACATTGCATACATTGTCAAAAACATGAACTTCTTGCAAATAGAAATCTGACATTTTGAAATGAAAATTGCATGAAACTTAAACACACAATGCAAGGAAAAATGAAAGAAACCTATATTTTCTTTTTCTTTTTCTCATTTTTTTTGTTTTTTTTTTAAAGAAAATGAAATAAACTAGATCTAGATCTAGCAATGCAATACAATGAAAATGAAATTGGGTTCACATTGGGTTCACCAAAGATTTGTAGGGAAAAAAGTGAGACTGTATGGAAACCCTAATCCCACTCTCATACACACTCGTGGAATACGAAAGAGCCTAGGGAGGTAACACACATCAGCTACTTCTTATGGGAAAGAGAGAGTCATGGATTACCTCCTAGGTTTTCTATTCCTTTGTTATAAATGAGAGGGAGGAATTATGCAAAATGCAATCTAACCTAGAAAGCAAGTAAGCAAACAAATCCTAATCTGAAAATACAGATCAAAGAACAACTAATACACTATTGAAAAGTACATATCAGAAGGCCAAATCAGAGGTGCACCTGTGTCTAAATTATGAGCAAAAATGTCCAGGACCATGGTGCCATGCCACTGTCCTGATTCTGCAATTATGGAGTTGCAACTGAGAGGAGGGATCATGAGATCTGTAAGTTGTTGTTCTGCCAAGTCCTGCTAACAGAGGGCAGGACTAGGGTACCATGCCCCTGTCCTTGAAATATTTTTGCACTTCTGAAATTTCTGGGTGATGTAAATGCCTGTTCCAGACTTGTACCTGCTTCTAGATTCATGTTTCTACACCTGCAATTGAAAAACGAAGGTTTGGGGTGGCTATATAGGGTTTTGCCTTAGTCAAACCCTTGTGTTTGTGATTTCCACCTCCACAAATAGTCGATAATGTACTAAAAAATTGTGTGCAAGAACCTTGTGTATATGCAAGATCCTAAGAATGAAAGTAAACAACCTAGAGCAACCCTAAAGAGTAAACCCTAATTGCTTATAATTGACAAAGTAAATGCTCTAAATCCATAATGTAAAGTGATCTTAAGCATGACTATGAATAAAAATGAAGCTTATGCAAAGATCTAAAAACAACATGAAACCATACCCAACTCCAAGGGAGAGGTACAGGCCAATTATCAGTCGATGATCTATTGTTCTTCTACATCTTCAAAAGCCCCCAATTGATAAAATGATGCTTGATGAATGCTTTATGGATGGATGTTGAATGTTTTTGAAGACTCCAAATATATACTCTTTCACTGCAAAGAAGGCTCTAATACTCCAAAAACCTATTCTTATATTCTTAGAAGAAGACCCCTTCAAATGAAGAAAGAGAGCTCTTAAGTATGAAACCCTATATCTTAATTTCATGTTTAGGCCAAACTAGGATTTGAATTTCTCGTTGATATTTTGGGGTTAAGCATTATCATATCATAGGATTGTGCTGCCGAAATTTTGGGAAAAAAGTCGTGGACCATGTGCATTCCCACCACGGTCCGACCAACTTTTCACTGAATTCTCAGGGCCATTGGATATGATGATATTAGAGTGCATCCCAAAGTTATAGCCAATTTCGAGGTGTTTTGATATGCGAAATTGGGCCTAAACGATTGAAATAAGACATAATTAGGGTTTATGATTAAATGATTCATTGGAAGAATAATATGAAAAGGGGCACACTTAGGGTAAAGGGCCCAACTTTATAATATGTAAAGTGATGAAACATGACCTTAGATTTAATTAAATTAATTAATTAAATACTTAAAGGGGAATAAGAAATGCAAGATGCAAAACACACTAAGGCGGGTGCTAACCTAAGTGTGAAATTGCACCACCCTAGCAAGGGTGTACAATTTACAACACTACAGGTTCCTGCAAAAACTTGGTCACAAGGAAATTCAGTTAGTCATATCTTAACTACTTTGTCATTCATAAAATATTTCTAATTAAATAACTTCAACAAAGATTTCCTTTTAGATAACAACTTCATTCTTATAAGAATAAACAATGTCATTGATTAACTAGATCAAAGCAATATAAGCATTTTCCAAAAATTAAGAAAGAGAGATGTAACAACTTGGCTATTCATTGTTTACACATTTCAGTGGGAACTTTTGAAAGTGATGGATTGGTAGTGTAGGATTGATTCTTAATGGTTTGTTGGTGCTTGTATCTTCTTGGAATGGATATCTTGGTTTCACTTATGTTATTTACATTTTATTTATGTGTGTCAACCTAGATGATCCTTATTTAGGAGATAATTATCATGATGCCATGTGTGACTGGATACCATGGTTCAATGGGAATTTTTTTTTATTAAAGGTAAAAATAGGTTTTAAAGGAGACCTTGAAACCCTATACAACAAAATGTTCCCTTGAAAAAAGCATCAATGAACCATCAACCAACCATCAACAAAAAAACATGAATCAAAACAAAGATAAGGAACCAGAAAAAAAAAACTACTATAATTCCTTCAGGATATGAGAAACTTCAATGTCTTTTTGGATCAGTCGATTATGAAGATTGACCACCTCCTAAATAATATTTTTCTAGTCCTCCATAGGCTTGAATTGGCTGCGTGTTCTAGTATATGACCCCTACAACTAAGTAGCAATCTTTTTACCTTTATCAACACTAGTAGTATCACATTTTTTTATCTTTACTAGCATCACCAGTATCAACACCAATGCATTTACCTTTCTTCTCCCACTCCCCAATCTTCATATTCTTAAATTTATTGTTGAGTAACTGAATCCCTTCACCACTATCTTGGATGGTCATTTGGCTAACTTTAACCATATTTCAAGTTTATGATGCACTATGTGTGGTGTTCTCAAGCATTTTAATTCTTCCTTCATAATTAGTTCTCAAATAATATTAATGTCCCTTGCCACCTCCTCTAAAAAGGAAAGAATTTTATAACTATCATTCTTGCTCTTCTCATGATCCAACCCACCTTCAACTTTCTCAATCTCACCTTGAGGAGACTGTGGTCTCACATTAATAAGGTTAGTCTTAACATAAACACATTAGACAATTGTCTCATAGCACCATCTTTGGCCAAACCAATGACATCAACAATGTGGTCCTTGTTACTATTGAAACAAAAGATATCATCTTAAAAAACTCATGTTCTTCAATATTTTGATTAGTACCAAACCCCTCTCATCTCATCCTTACCCTACTCCCTATTAAGATCTTTATCCTCTTTAGTACTTTATTTTCCTTTGAAATTTTTCTTATCTTTCCCCATGACCTCTTTCTTAGCCTCCCTATAAGATTTTCCCTTTCCTCTATCAAGGTTGGATTTTCTCTTTTTAGCAGTTGTAGAATTATACTCATCCTTCTCTTCATCAATATAAGAGCCATTAAACCAAAAAATTGGGCTTTAGTTCATTTTTAGGGGTTTCATTGGGAGAAGTATGCTCAGACTCCCCTTCTTCACCATCACCATCCCATTCATCTTCCCCAATAGAGGTCTTATACTAGGTATTTGTGCTCATGTCTAAATAATGGACCTTCAAAAGGCTTATAAGTCTTACATGGCTTAGGCTACTTAAGATCAACCAGCACAAAGATATATTTTTTATATTTAATTAGCAACAAAATTAAACCCTTGTGTAAAATAGTAAACCTAATATTCTTTTTATGATCTCTAATCCCAACTTCAAGAGATGAAACCAAATAAAAACGAAATGAAACAACTTGGTTGTGACAAAAATGATTTGACAAGATAAAATGATAACCAAATAAACATGCAAATCTTCCATCAATAATTAAGTAATAGCCTTTGCAACTTTGGCCCATAAGGGTTTGATGGAATTCTATCATATCCACCAAATGATAGCTTCACAAGTTTATCTTTCTCCCATATTTTGAAGAATTTGTTCATGGCAGTTTTAGAGGCTTTGTAGTCCCTAAATATCTTCTTCCCTTTAGATGGTAACCTGATAATTTGAGCTATGAGATCCTCTATTATTTTCAATTCCATCATATAGACATTCATAATCTTGTTTTTCCATCCTTTCACAAAAGCTCTAGTCGCTTAGGTGTCAACACCATGAAGCTTCTCCATAAAGGGTTAACTTCACCCTCATTCAATTTGCCCCAAACCAAGAAATTACTCTTCCATTTGTCACAAGAGCTTGGCACTAGATGAATTCTATCACCACCCATCATCTTGAAATATAGAGAAGAAAAGCAAACGCTAAACACAATCAAATGAAGACCACAATAGTCAAAATAGAGTAGAATGAAACAAAGGATGGATGATCAAGATAGAGAAGGGATTAAAAACCCCACCCAAAATCCATGTGGAATTGAATATGAAATGACAAGTGGTCGTGATTCTAATACAAGGAGCCACCACCTTAACATTTGTTAATTTCACGGTTGATAATTTTGCTTTATCATCAAGGGGTATGGGATCATTGGGACCCCACCTATGAATAGAACCCTTAGTGACCCTTAGGTTATAAAAATAATCTAGCACATAATTACCCTCTAGATAGATGTGTGTACTATAAATATCATCAAAGGAATAGAAATGCAATCTAGAATCAAATCCTCAAATATCCAACTCAAGCATTACACCTGCTTAAGGCAATTGATGATATTTAGTGCATCTTGTAAGAATTTGTCAAAAATAGCCAAGATCAAGAGCTGAATGAATAGCACAATAAGAAAGACAAAATATTGATAAGAATAAACTGTATTCTAATCAAGATGCAAAATACCATCAACTAGATTAACAAAAATTACATACAATGAAGATGAGCCTACTTATAAAGGCAAGGCCATATGGATATGTGAGCACACAATCATGACATATGGCTCAATGAGAAATAAGAGTAGGTGAGGATAGGTAGGAGAAATAATAAAGTATTCCACAAGAGGTGGATCACCCACCAAAGGTGAAATGTAACAACAAGATAAAACCACAAAAGGTGAAATTTCTCCTACAAGCAACTTCCCTATATGCACACTTCCCTAAGTATCTCATATGTAAACTACTATGAAATGCATTACCCTAATTCAACTCAAGTAAATAGTAATTATGAGACATAGTTTACACCAACACCCCCCCTTAAGTGCAACTTAGAGGATTGTAGACTTAAGCTAACAATGCAATATGGGTTCTGGCTATGAGGCCATGTTACGTATCCATGTACAAATGCGAATGCAAGCAATGCAATCTCTCACAAACGAAGAAAGGGAGAAAACCCAATGGGAAAAACCTCCCCCCCCCCACAAAAAAAAAAAAAAAAAAAGAGAGATGAAAATACAAAAGAACTCTCAAAGAAGATTGAGAAGGACAAAACCTCATGTGAGGAAACAGTCCCCCCCATAAGAGAGACCAAGTAGCCCCCCTTAATGTAGAATGTGAACCAATGGTAGAATCTCCACGATCGTCGACAAATATTCTTCCCCTTAGGAAGAAACAAAAGAAAATGTGTATCCATGAAGTCTCCCCAATCATGAAGGGAAGATGTAGGAAAAAAACTCAAGATGTATGGAGTCTTTGAAAACTGCTCAAGTGTCCCCATGTTGATGTTAAAAGTTACCCCTCCAAAATCAAGTATACTAGGCCACACTATTGAAAAGGACACTCCAAGATCTAGTGAAGATGAATGTCGAACATGATCAAAAGACTCAAATGTCTCCTCTAAGGATAAAAAGTCCTCCTCCAAATGTTGTATAGAAGTATCCACAATCATGTTAACCTCAAAAGAAAGATTGTGTAGAGAATGAACAAGAGGGTTAGAGTGCTCCCTTGCAACAAATAAAGAAGGATCATCTCCATAAAAAAGGATGAATATCATCATTGATGTCTCCCAAATCAACAATGTAGGACTCCACAAACAACCCTGTGATGTCTGTCAAGTAGTCATCCCAAGGAACTATATCTAGAAGACAAGGTATATCCTGTTGCACTGAATCACAAGAAGCCAAAACTATAGTAGTATTTGCATCATGAGGTGCAATAGTAGATGTGATGTCAATAGGAGGAGATGAAATGCTAGTCTCAAGAATGAGATCACATGTGAGAACCCCCAAGTTCAAGTAACCAAAGTTCTCCTCAATATCTAAATCCATGAAATAAGTGTGATCATCATGTGAATAATCAACCTCATCAATAAGACCAAAATCTGAAAAGGAGTACAACCAAGATGCATGATCTACCACCCCAGTTTTAATGATCTATCTACTCTCCAAGTCTCTAATGATAATTGAATCAGGTGTGAACTCCACAGTCTTCCTTGTCGACTCATGAGTAATATGATAGATAGAAAGAAGATTGTTTGTCAAATGATGTACACACAACACATCATTGGAGGAGTAATACCCAATGGAAATAGATCCTTTCCCAATAACATTCATATAGGTATGATTTCCCATCAAAATTGGTAGCATGTTGCAAGTCCCAAATGAAGAGAACATAGACTATGAAATTTCATATGATAAGAAGCTCCCAAATCAAGAAGCCATCTCCCCGAATCATGACTTGTAGTAGCACAAAGAGCTTATCCTTTACTTATCCAAAAAGTGTGATCCTTTCTTTTATCAAATTCCTTTCCTTTGGAAGAAGAAGCTGAAGTAGACATCCTATAAGGAAAACTGATTCTATTCTTCTCAAGAAGGTGTTCCAATTCATGAATATCCTTCTTGTAAAAATGGTGTTCATCATGTCCCAACTTCTTGCAATATACACAATTTTTTTTCTCCTTATATGATTTCCCCTTAGGCTAGGATGTAGAATCACCATGTTGTGGAGAGGACGAATGTGCTCTATCTTATCGTGGTTTTGGCGTAGACTGATTTTGGTTCTTGTCTTTTGATTGCTTTGATTCCCTTTATTAGCCACCAAAGCTTGGGACTTTGAAGACTTGATAATCCCCATCTTGTTTAATTTTGATTGCTCATGTATTAACATCTTCATGTTTGCATCAAATTATGGTGGAGTGTATGAGGAACCTTGAGTCAATTGATGGGTGTGAAAGCTAGAAACAAAGGTTGCATGCTCTAATGGAAGCTTGTCCAACAAATTGTAAACCAATTGAGCATCCTTATTGTCAATGCCACAACCCATAAGCTTTTCTCTTAGCTCATTTTATTTTATGATATAATCTCAAGGAATTTATCAAAATCCTTAGGATCCAACAATGTGAGTTCATTGTCAAGCTTGCAGCCCCTAATCTCATCAACTTAACCATACAATTTCTCATAGATATCCCAAACATCCTTGACTATAGTACATTTCTCAATGTGAAAAATGAGGTCATATGATACATATTTTCTCAAAGTTCCAAGAGCCATATAATTTTTAGCGAGCCATTCCAATTAAGCATTAGGATCAGTTGGTGTTGTCATTGTTCCATTTATGTAGTGAACAAGTCTTTTTTCCATTATCTTACTCCATGCTTTAATTTTCCACGATGTATAATTACGTGGATTTAAAAGTGGAAATTTAGGAGAATCCATAGCAACAAAATGTAAGAGCACAAAATAGAGAGAGGCACAATCACATAAGACACCCCCCCAAATTCACTCAATCAAAGAACCCCTCCCTAGAATGATGATTTGACACTTTATACTTAGTGCATGTACAATAAGCCACTTGCAAACAAGTGCAAAGTGGGATTCTGATTTCAAGATTACAACTTCCTCAAGTAGGCTATAGAAGACTCAAAATGCTTATGCAAAAGACCAAATTGAAATCTAAGCATTATAATTGCCAAAATAGGCAAAAAAAGATCAAGTGATGAAAGTGAAATTTCTTATCACAGTTACTACAAACTGATAGCACCACTATAAAATATAAAAAAACTCATGCACTTTAAAAAAATGCACCTAAAAAGGAGTCCATATGAGCCCAAATGATGCCTCAAAAGTTGCAAAAATAGGGATTTCACAATTTCTGAAAATCCATGTACGAAAATAAAAACTCCCACACCGTTGTGAAAAGCACAGAATTCTACGTAATTAAGACACTTGAATCGTCATTGCACCTCCAATCTTCAAAAGACTCTAGATTTGGCCTCCAAAGTCGGGTTTGGATGAAACAAAAGGAAAATTAGACTTTCTCAAACCTCTTGAATCCAATGGTAGCCTCAGATATAACCCAACAAGATCCAATTTTGACCTACAAAAAAAAAGCCATGAATCCAAAACTCCAAATTGCACCAAAATTCTCTCCAAAATTACTACTCAATGAAGCCCCAATGGCTCTGGTACCATGTAAGAATTTTTCAAAAATAGTCAAGATCAAGAGCTTAAAGAATAGCACAATAAGAGAGATAAAATATTGATAAGAATAAATTGTATTCTAATCAAGATGAAAAATATTATAAAGGCAAGGCCATGTGGATATGTGAGCACACAATCATGACATGTGGTTCGATGAAAAACAAGGGTGGATGAGGGTAGGTAGGAGAAATAATAAAGTATTCTACAAGGGGTGGATCACCCACCAAAGGTGGAATGTAACAACAAGATAAGACCACAAAAGGTGGAATTTCTCCTACAAGAAACTTCCCTACGTGCACACTTCCCCAAGTGTCTCGTATGCAAACTAATATGAAATGCATTACCCTAAGTCAAATTAAGTAAAGTGTAATTATGAGACATAATTTACACCAACACATCTTCCTTCATCCAAAATTTCTTGAAACCTTGAGATTTAGCCATTTTCAAACCAATGTAGGTTACATATGCATTAGTAAAGTGGTTTATTTACATTTCCAAAGAGAGTGTCATTGTTGAAACAAACCTACTGTTATTATATCTCAACACTCCCCCACTCCCTACAGGTCCCATATTCACCTTATCCACCCCATAAAAGTTGATTTACTAATGGCAGTGATGTGGATTCATCATTGGATAGTCAATGATCTTTTTTAGTGCTACAAATGTTTGGAGGATCTCTTGATCATATTGGTGCAAAAGGGACTTTCAAAATTGTAGGTTAACTAGTAGGAGATGGTTATATTCACACTAATTGGAGATGTTGACATCTTGGAGCCATGGAGGACTCATGGATTCTTTGGTTGAGGTGTTGTATATGCTTTGTTTGACATGTTATTCTTGTTTGTTTGAATGGTTGCTATTATGTCATGATATACTCTTGTTTGGGCATAATAGAGTTTTGGCATGATATAGTCGTACGATATGTTCATGTGGAGCATGTTATCTCCTAGGGGAAGATTGTTAGATCATGATTGTCATGTTCATGTTCTCAATTCCTAGGTTGGATATGTGACATTGATCTTGATTATTTCTCATTGTATTGAGTACATGATCATTTGCTTGATTACATCATGATGGTGGTATGTTACATTTAGAGTTTGAAACAGGTTGATTAGTTATAGGTACTCAAGGATACTTGGAGACATAGGTGAGGCTAGAGTTCTCTTTTGATTAGAGATGTGTTGAGATGGTTGGTTGTTTTAGTAGGAAGATCAAAGATATTTCACCTGGTATGGACTTAAGAGGAGATTGTTCTTAGAGTGAGTCATGTTGACTTGGATATATTGGAGGAGCATTCTCGTTCCCACTCTTGATCTACTTGATAGTTTACTAACTAGAGGTATTTCCCATTTTTCATTTCAGATGTATAGTGTTTTATGCTTATATTTCATAGATATGGATCTTGATCTATGGATAGATTGTTCGTTTTGGAGGATTTCCTTTTAGAGATGTTTGACATTGGTAATCTCCTTGTGCATACGTTGTTATAATATTTCTAAATACCCAATTCATCCACTTAACTAAATGAATACCTAGTATTTATTTGATTATTTAACCATCATTCAATAATTAATTAGATTAATATTTAATTAATTCATCTTAACTCTCTTCTCCTATTAATTAAATAAATTATTCAATTTATTTGATTTAATTCACCTAACCAAATTCAAACAATTAATTAAATAAATAACATATTTGTTTAATTAATTCCCCTCTTACATTTGAATAAATTAATATTTATTCAAATCCCTAAAAGCCCATCCCTCACATTTAAATAAATAAATATTTATTTAAATTCCTAAATCCCTCACCCACTTGCACTTTCTAGAAAATGCAAGTTGCACACTAACCCTTATCCCAATCACGTCTAAACCCCTATTATTAGCCTAATAACCTTCTTAGTGTTTGCACATTCCTAAACCAAGGGAATAGGGAAGAGTCACTTCTCAAAACATTTAAGGCTCTTACAAAGCATTAAAAGCCTTTTCTCTTCCACAAGCTAACCCACTTGGGTCTTTGACCAACCTAACCCACCTTTAACCCTTCCACATTCCCCCACTCCTTGGTTAAAGACATATCCCTTAACCTAACCATCCATGGTAACCGTCAAGTCCCCTCAAGCCTTAAAGGCTTTGACCAATCTAACCCTTGTACATTCCTTTACCATTGGACAAAGCCTTTATCCAGTAACTCAACCACACGAGGTTACCCTCATGTCCCCTCAATAATTTAATGCTTCGTCCCTCTCCTCTCAAGCCCTCTCGTGATGCCACTTGTCACCATTGCATTGGTGGAAGTTGCAAACATGGATTGAGGATCATGCCTTGCCTCTCTCATGCAATCCTAGCCCTCCATAAGACAAGTCAATCTTAGCCCTTCATTTGCCGATTTTTTTTTTTATAAATAGAGAGCCTTTTTTCCTTTGTAGGTGATCATGAAAGAGGATACATACATATATTTAAGTTAGTCATAGGCATTGTACCATTGCTTAGGAGTGTAGGAAGGTTGGCATCATCCATGAGTTCTTTCACTAGTTGAAATTGATACTTGGTATCCAACACTTCATTTGCATCCCCATGCCACTCTCCATAATCAACAACCACTTCAAACCTTCATTTGTCATCTTGGTGTGAGTGCTTAAGCTGAGGGTATACTTCGTGTAGCCATGAGATCTTGAAGAGGAGAAGGACAAGGAAGAGCTAACATCATCAAGCATAGGGGGAAGTATTAGAGTTATCTGGTTCTTTATCTTCCTATTTGCTTTGTTACTAATCTTTCTTGATATGATTTGAATGGATTTATCTTCATGTTATGCTTGTGGTTGAAATTTTACTAACATGATTTCATTGTGATTGTCACTAATCCCTTTTTCATTGCATTAATATCAATACAAGGATATTAGGACATGGTTTATTGGGTTGATTTCCTTTAATAGGAATGGTAATACGAGTTTGATCTTCTTGGTTGTGAGAGACTTGCATCCATATTGGAATTACATAATACATGTGTTTGTTTGGTATATGATATTGAATGGGTTTGGGTGTTGTTATAGCTCTTCACTTGAGATGTTTTGGAGCAGATCATGTTTGAAACAACGTTGCTTCTTTGAGGTGTTGGTAGAAGGATAGGTTATGGTTTACAAGTTTTTCCTCTTCATTGTATGGTTTTTTTCCATGACTTTCAAGCCTATGTGATTTGGGAGGATGGTGGCATATTGTGAGAGAGTATGCAACTATATCGGTTGCATGTGTGGATCATTGTAGTTGTTCTTGGCACTTCATGTTAAATTATTTACTTATCACACCTTGATATGAGAATTGGTTGGTAGACTTGATATGCCTTGATATTCATTTCATATTTGATATTACTCATGTAGTGGGAGTTCCTAGATATGTATGTACTTGATTGGCAAGTTTTGATATAGGGAGATTGATTGTGATTTGTGGGTTCATGTGATGTTAACACGAGTTTAAAGATGTACTTTATAGCTAGGAGGTATGAATGGTTGGGAATAATTGCATATGTTGTGGATGTTATTTTTTATCACAAGGGTTCTCTCCTTGTGAAAACAACTTGGAGCCTTTGTTATTACATTATATTTGATGCTCGTGTTCTTGGAATGATGCATCTTCACCTTGGCTTGTTCCTTTTCTTCCATAGGTGGCATGTTGGAATTTGAGAGGATTTATTGCTTGAGATGATGGTCACTTGGTTTTATTGTAGGTATTTTGATGGAGTAGGAGAGCATGTTGGGGATTTGTGTGGTTATATATATGACTATGATGATATATTTCATTGGTTAGCCCTTATGCAGTGTATACAACAAGTGGGAGAATGTTGGGATAAGGTGTTGTACACCTTGCATAATGTTTATAATGTATTATTTATTATTATTGTTTGTGTGGTGCACCTAGGGGAACCTAGATGAACCTGTATCACTATGAGTAACATTCTTGGGGCCACTTTGTGTGTTGTATTGTAACATTGGGAATTATATTTAATGTGGGTGCCACATTGGGATAATTATTTGATATTAGGGAAAGATATTTAATAAAGTGAAAACTTAGTACCTAATATTAAATGAGGGGTCAAGGTATTTTATTCATGTGGTTTTGTGGTACATGGTTTTAATTTACCACTAGTTGTATTTTGTGTGAGCTTGATTCTATAAAAGCAAACACATGTTAGTAGCTTGGGCTAGCTAGTTGTGTGGGCTATCATTGTTGAGTCTTTATGATTAGTGGATTTGTGAAGCATGGCATGTGATGCATGGATTCATGCTTGGACACATGGAGGATGCATGAGAGGGGCTTGGTTTTTTAGAAGTATTCATTATAACTCTGTAAGTGCATTGTATTTCTTTATGGCTGAATAATATGGAGTATGGATGCTTTTGGAGGTTATATTTTTCCATCATGAAGGTTTCCCTAGGATATATAGTGTGTTAGCTTCTAGCTTGTCTATTTGATCTATGCATGATGGTTATTATATAAGCTTTCATGCAAGATTTTCTCTCACGGATTATGTAGGAAACAAATTAAATATAATTGGGTATGAAGCATTATTTCATAACAATGATGAGGCAATTTCTTAACAAGCATAACATAGATTTTTCTTATCATTCTTGTTGTTCAACCTCTTCTTCTTCACATCCTTCGTCTTACATACATTCAGGATCAACAAGTATTGCTTATGTAGATAATAAGATGAAAGTTAAAGCTCTTCTAGTGACTCGTGTTGATTTGTTTGTATGATGAATACTTGACTATGGTGTTTTAGATTATATGAAAGTATCATTAGACCAACTCTTGTCACTTAGGCCTTCATGGGTAGCTAAGAGAGCTTGGTGGCTAATAGTAGCTATGTTGGTGTTTATGCTAAGGAGGATGTTGATATAGGTAATGGGACTTTCAATAATATTATTTTTATTCTTAATATTTACTAGAATATTATTTCATTTTATTGGATAATATAGAGTGGTACATTCATTGAGTTCACTCCAAATTCAGTGTTTGTTCGTGATTTCATAGTAGACAAGTTGTTGTAATGTGTAGAGTTGATCATGTTAATAAAATCTACACCTTTTCCTTTTTTTTTTTTTCTTTTTTTTTTCTTTTGACAATGAATGTTCCAAGGTGGATTCTCCCAAATCCAACGTGGGTAGTTCTTCATAGGGCCATATTGGTCATTTCAACCTCACTATTCATCAACCTCTTGGAGGTTTCCTTGTCTCTTGCTTCTTCAGGCTTCAATGTTGAGTATGATACCCTTTATTTTATAGATTTGGCTTTGTGGAATGGCTTCATGAGAATTATATCATATTTGTTTTTCCATTGTTCTTATGCATACTTAGAGGACATGTTTGAAAGGTTATCTCTCCTATTTAATGTCTCATTTTCTTAGGATAATTATATTGAGTTTCCACACCCTTTGTATTCTTTGTTGACTACATAACAGTTGATTTTGTCGAGGCATATTCAAAGGCACTTGATTTGTTTGTAGAGACACACTTTTGGAGGCTTCTTCACTCTCGCTTTTTCATGGAGATGGATTTTATTTAGCATATGTTGGTGGATTTATTTCTTCCCAAGGGAAGACTTCATGTTTGTTGACATCCGATTCTCTTTTTCCTGCAGACATCCTTTAGTGTCTTTGGAGGCATTTCATCATTATAGGGGACCTATGTAGTCTCTATCTTTCTCTTTTATGGATGGGCTTTTGTAATGTATCTTCATGATGGGTGTACTTCTTTGGGGATATTTTTGAGTCCTCCATACATCACTCATTTCATCACTTGTACATGATTTTTTCTGCATTCTCTCATTTGGAGAGGTTTTTTTTCCCATGTGGTTTTTCTCCTTTACTTTATTTGTGAGAGAGATTTTGTACATGGGTACCTAAAGTAGCCTCATAGTCATGACACATCTTACATAATCTTTGCATCCTTGAATAATTTGCATTATTTTGTTCCTTCCT
Organism: Cryptomeria japonica; assembly: GCF_030272615.1. Taxonomy (NCBI): domain Eukaryota; kingdom Viridiplantae; phylum Streptophyta; class Pinopsida; order Cupressales; family Cupressaceae; genus Cryptomeria; species Cryptomeria japonica. The sequence continues at coordinate 381,650,902 of NC_081407.1, forward strand.
AAGTTGTACTTAAGGGGGTTTTTATTGTGAATGTCATGTACCTAATCGATTCCTTGACATGGAAGCAAGGTCATTGTATGTATACTTCATTACATATCCCATTGATCTTAATATCGAGAAAGCTCATTTCTTGGATACTTTATTGTAGAAGGTTCCTTGTGTTTGGCAAGTGATACTAGAGTCTTGAGCTAACCTTCAACTCCTATAAGATCAAGGAGAATATTTTGAAAGCCTTTCACATTGATACTTTGATGAGATGACATCAAGGGTATTATAAGATGCATGAGAGGTTTTCTTGGAAGGGTTAGAAGGAGGATTTCCATAAGCATATTGGAGAATGCATGATCTGTCAATGAAACAAGGTAAGATAAAAAATTTCAATATTTCAACCACTATGAATTCCTAAGCGAAAAATGGGAGAGCTTATCCATGGTCTTCATCACAGGCTTATCCAATGTACAAGCTAGATACTACATTTATGTTATGGTCGATATATATTGATAAAGTATTCACATTTTATTGATATTGCTTTAGATTTTAAGGTACCTTGAGTAGAAAACATATTCTTCAAAGAGATATTTAATTCTTTAAAGAGATATTTAAATTACATGGCTTGTCCAAGAATATTGCCAGTGATAAGGACAACAAACTACTGAGTTATTTTTGGTAAGAATTTTTTCACTCATCATGTACATAAATCATACCAAGTACCAACTACCATCCACAAATTGATGAGAAAATAAAAAAAATGAATAAATAAATTGGAAGGTGTTTGAGAAACTACGTTATAGACTAGTAGACTGCATGGTTCAAGTGGTTGCACATGGGTGAATATTGCTACAATACTTCACACTACTTGTCCATTGGAATGACACCCTATTTGGCTTTATATGATTATGATGTACTATCTTTCATCGATTTGTTACTTTGAAATAGCAGAGTCCTAATAATAGATGACTTTATGGGCCACAACTAAAAGATGTTGAGGGCATTAAAGGATAACTTACAATAGGCACAAAATTAACAAAAGACTTATGCAGATTGAAAAAACAAAGAGGTCCTTTTAGGTGGGAGAATTTGTTTTTTTGAGATTGCAACCATATAAACATACTTCTATTAACAAGTGGAGTTGAAAATCTCAAACTCTAATATTATGGACTATACAAAATTGTGAAGCAGATCAATGAAGTGGCCTATGAGGTGGAGCTTCCACGTAAAAAAAAGATTCATATTATTTTTTATGTGCCTCGAGTTTGAAGGAAGCACTTGGTTGACACATTACACCCTCAGATGAGTTTCCATCCTTAAATGATGAGGGTAAGTTGATGATGATCCTAGAAGAAGTGATGAACACCCACATAAAAAACCTGAGGAAAAAGAGCATCATGAAGTATCTAATTACATATTAAAACATATCAATTCAAGATGCCACGTGGGAAGGGTATAAGATTTTAGAGCATCCTAACTTGCATTGTTTGATAACAATCAATATTGGAGAAGGAGGACTTGCCTTGTCCCCTTTTCAAAAAAAATAGATAAAAGACTATTCATGTACACGGAAATGTTAAAGTTCAAGACAAGGAGTTGTCACTTGATACCAGTTAAGGAGCTATCACAGATCTAAGATCGGGCATGCTGCTCAACTCATGTTGGAAATTCGTTAGATGTTAAGGTTTAAATATACTGTTCAAACCATGCTAGACTTGTTAGAGGTTGAGGATTAGGGTTATTACTCAATGCATTCCAAGGATCTATCAAAGGTTGTGGGTTGAGGTTGCAACTCAACTCAAGCCAAGTAAAAAATTAGGAGCAAATTTGAACCTTCAACAAGAAAGTTAAGGCCTATAAGGCTGACCTGTGACATAGCATGTAGAATTCAAATTTGGGCCTTGGCACCATTTTGGGTCTAGGTTAATAGTTTATCTCTTGAGTGGAAAGCATATAAAACTAGGAAAACATTTCAATTGTGAGGATCCATGTTATTGTATCTTTTGGGCACTTTGTGTTTAAGTGATCTTCTCTGAATGGAAATCCACAAGAGATTATGACAAATGGATGAAAGTCCATAGATTTATATAATCAAAGCACAATAACCCCTTGGTTCTTGAGGGAATTTTCACTCAGAAAGTGCATTGGAGATTCAAGTTACAATTTAGTTCAATTTTTCTACGAGTGCATCATTTGTTGCAAATTTGTAAGTGTTGTTTGTTATTGTTGCAATGACTGTCATAACCAATGCAAAGCATTAACAATCCCCCCCTGAATGTTCACTTAGTTGGAGAACATATCGATCTTTTTGGGAATGATTCATGCTATATTTAGACTTCAGTTTTATAGTTAATGCTTTTGTTGTTATAAGTTGGCATATGCCATTAGTTCGTTTATAGTTGAGTTAATTTAGGAGGTAGTTCGTAGGTTTTTTATGAAATAGTCTAAGGAACTAAAGAAACAGTGGTAGAGTCGGGGATAGGAAAACAAAGGGGAATACATCAAAAAAGGATACATATCTGAAGGAAGTAAGAAATAATGTATCACTTTATTGTTTCGAAGTATTTTATGAGAATATATGACATTACAATACAATGTTGTGTAATTTTAATATGTGGATAACATTGATGGTTTCTTGTTTATAATTTTGTCTTTCTTTTAGTTGTAGTTTTACTCGAGTTAGATCAAAACAAGAGTTTTTTACTTTTTTGAGACCAATTTTGCATGTTCAAAATTTGAGTTTGCGTCATCTTGGTATTAGAGAAAACCTAAACAATACGAGAAGAACGTTGATTTGCATCAGAGAAGAAAATTCTTTCAAGAAGGATAAATGGTCATGGTACATCTACGCAAAGAAAGGTACCCCAAATTATTTACAACAAGTTGAAGCCCAAGAAAATTGCGTTGGGAAAATGGTGTCTCAACCTTCCATTTACATAAGGTTACTATTTATAGTAAGTTTTCATTTGAGCACAAATTGGTTTGAAATTTTTCCCAAAGCTTTGGATTGGCTAGATAAGTATGTGGTGCAGGAGCACCCTTCCAAGCTCTCCCTTCTTCTTGTTTTGCTGGTGTTATGCTTCTTATGAAGCCATTGTACATAAAATAATGAGCCATGTGCTCATAGGTCCTAGTTAGGGTCCTAGTGGAGATCTTAGGGGTCATAAGTCAAGGTTGTGATTTCTTGTGCAAGAGAGGTTGAGTGTGCCTGGAATGTGTGTTAGGCCTTATTGGAATGTTGATGTCCTTAGTATAGCCCAAAATAGGCTTAGGAGTCATGAAAAGCAACAATGGCAAAGTTGCTCAAAAGATGCAAAAGTTGCATGACAACTTTTAAAAGTTGTCAAGCAACTTTTCCACCCAAAATGGTCATAGACCCTTGTTGTGCATGGAGAGCCCTAATTTTGGCACACCGGCCGAGGCATGGGTGGTATAAGATGTTGCAAACCCTAATTGGATGGGTTGGATGTCAGACATTGTACGACCCTAGCAAAAAGACCAGACTGAGACTGCAAAACTGTTACCAGTCAGTTTGAATGAAGCAACCAAACAAGTTAATGGATTGAGATACGTCCAAAACTGTGTGGAATGTCTTTCATGGTGTAAATAATTTCATTTCAAGCAATTAGTTAAGGTGTTTATTTGCAGATTGAGTGTGTTTGTAAATAGTTTGTAAATTGTCTTCTTACTGTCCAGTTTTGGACAGGATTGTGTAAACGGCTGCATAACTCCATTCCCCATTGTGGAACCACCATGAAACCATGGGGAATGAGAGTGAAAACCTTGTACCATACTGCAAAACAAGCAAGGCCCTTGAAAATTTAGGGAGGCCAGCAAGAGACCCAATCCTAGGCGAGACTGAACAGTGCCCGACTAGGAGAGGTTAAGTTGCAGAGGTCTTGGAGAGCAAGGTTGGATAGAGGAAAGTACACCCTTTGGAGGAGGTGTAGAGGAGTGTTTGAAGCATCATTTGTGTGAAGGAGGAGCCTCCACCAATCTAGACAAGGTGGCTAAAACACAAAACACTCACTGTGACCTAGGCAGACCACAAAACCCTCACAAAACCCTTAAAAACCCCAAAATTCACCCAAGGCAATGTACGGCCACTTGGAGACCCAAAACCTATAAAATCCTTGAGCCCTTGCCAATTGAATGGTAGTCTATTTTGGGAGTTTGGGTTGTGTATGCATCATTTGTGAGAGAAATCCCTAAAGGACCGGGTAGGAGGCCTAATTGGTCCTAATCCTTGTAGCCCTGTTTTGTAAGCAAAAACACAAAACAATGAAATCGGTAGAAAGGATGAAGGTAGAAACTTCTTGGGGGCACATGGAGGGACGTAAAACATGGTTTAAGACCTGATTTAACCTTGCTAAGACCTTGGAAGGTGTGGAACAAGCCTTAGCCCTTATTAGCCATAGTAAGGGCTTTTGAGTCTCATGAGTAGGTGAGACCTTAGAAGCAACATAGCAACTCATTGGTGGGTGGATTGGGCAAGGTCAGGGGATTCCTCAAGCAAAGGAAGTCCTAGAGACCCTAGGGTGTGAGGAGAACACCAGGTGATCCAAGGAAAGGATCCAAGAGCATAGACTAGGCTAGTCTATCCCAAGCACCAACCCATCAGATTGGTATCAGAGCCAGTAAAAGACTTGTTGGACTGTGTATGTCTCTATATACTGGTGAATCAGTAGGGGAGAGAAGAATGGTCACTAATGCAGAGCTGGCTAGAGAAGTAGAAGAGCAGAAGGAGAAGAATAGACTCCTTGAAGAAGCTATGAGCGAGATAAGGGATAAACTGCAGGAAGTGGTGGATCAAAGGACACAAGGACCTTGGGATGAAGAAACCAAGGGTAAAGGCAAGAAGACTATAGACATAGATGACATTATCTCTGAACCAGATCCCTTGTTCAATGAAGAACCTTTTGTGAAGGCTATTAAGGCCTTGAACACTGTTATGGAATGGATTGAGGGCATGGAAAACCACTTTGAGTGTGAAGGAGTGATAGAGGCTCAGAAGGTTAAAGTTGCCAAATCAAGATTAAGGGGAGCAACTTTGACATGGTGGAAGTACCTACAAGAAGAAAGAGTTAGTATGGGAAAGCTACCTATTGCAAATTGGAAAGCTATGGTGAGTAAGATTAAGGAGAACTACTTACTAGAGGATTATGAACTCCAACTTCATAAAAAGAGACAGGGTTTGAAGTAAAAGGATCTTGATGTAACCTCCTACACCGAAGAATTTCAAAAACTTTGTCTTAGAGCCAAAGTCCAAGAAGATGAATCTATTAAGGTGGCTAGGTATCTAAGCGGCCTAAAGTGGAACATTCAAGAGGAGATAAGCCTATGGACCCCTACTACTGTTCAAAAATGTCATCAGCTTGCTACCAAGGTAGAAGAGAGGAACAAAAGGAAAGGAGACTCCAATAACAGGGGTAGAGGTAGAGGTAGAGATCAAGTGAATCATCGAGGTGGTTACCAAAGCAAGGCAAATGAGCCAAGGAACCAAGGAGAAGCCAAGTTGACTAAGCATGGCAGTGAAGCCAATCTCAGAGGAGGACATTCTAGAGGAAGAGGTGCACAAGGTGGTCCAAATAGGGGTAGAGGTACTGGTAGAGGTAACTCCTATTTTGCAACAATGAAGTGTTACAATTGTGGACAATTGGGACACCCGACATATAGATGCCCTGACAAGCCTACATCATCAGACAATGGAAAGAGGGTTGCATATGCACATGAAGACTCTTCAAGCAGCAAGACACTTGAGGTGGATCATATTGAATCAAAGATTGGAGAAAATCTAATGTTTAATAAGGTCTTGATAAGACAGCCAAAGAAGAATGAACCTAAGCACAAGAGAGCATTGTTTAGGGTGAGGTGCAAGATTCTTGGTAAAGTTTACAAGGTGATAGCTGATTCAAGCTCAATTGACAATATCATATCAGAAGAGGCAGTCAAGAAGTTGAAACTCACAAGGATATCCCACACTAACCCATACAAGGTGACATGGTTGAATCATGAGCAGAGTGTGCTAGTCAATGAGCAGACTTGGGTAGAGTTTTCTATTGGAGGATACAAGGATAAGATCCTTTGTGATGTGTTACCTATGGATGCATTTCACTTATTGCTCGAAAGACCCTAGAAATTTGATAGGAAGGTGATCTATGATGGAGAGGAGAACTCCATTTCCTTTAAGAAGGACAGCAAGACCTTCAAGATTCAGTCATTGACAGAGAATAAAGAGGGAACCTCAAGAACACCTAGTGTTTTATTGGCTACTGGTAAAGAGTTTTTAAACTTGCAACATGAGGAGGAGATAGTGAAGTGTGCCATCTTTGTGAAGCCAAAGGAGGAAGAAGACAATTTGCAGGCAGAAGTACCCAAGGAGGTGAAGCAAATGTTACTAGAGTATAAAGACATAGTGAGTGATGGAGCACCTGCAACACTCCCACCAAGAAGGTCTATAAGTCATCAAATAGACTTTGTTCCCGGTGCATCCTTACCTAACAAGGCTGCATATAAGCTCGCACCTGATCGGAATAAGGAGGTAGCAAGGCAAGTGCAGGAGTTATTGGAACAAGGACTGATTAAGAAGAGCATCAGCCCATGTGCAATCCCGGTAGTGCTAGCATCAAAAAAAGGAGGTAAGTGGAGACTTTGCACTGACTCAAGAGCAATCAATAGGATTACCATAAGGTATAGGTTTCATATTCCTAGAATAGAGGATCTAATGGATTGTTTAGGAGGGGCTATGTATTTCACCAAGCTATACCTTAAAAGTGGTTATCATCAGATAAGAATTAAGGAGGGTGATGAGTGGAAGACTGCTTTTAAAACCACAGAAGGATTGTATGAATGGCTTGTGATGCCATTTGGACTCACCAATGCTTCGAGCACCTTCATGAGGTTGATGAATGAAGTGTTGAAGGATTTCACAGGCAGATTTGTGGTAGTGTACCTAGATGACATTCTCATCTATAGCAGAACCAAAGAGGAGCACCTTGAGCATTTGAGGTTAGTCTTAGAGAGGTTGCATGAGGAGAAGCTATCCATCAACCTAGAGAAGTGTGACTTCTTGAAACAAGAGCTGGTCTACTTAGGATCTGTGGTGTCTAAAGGAACCTTGAAGATGGATCCAAGCAAAGTGGAGGCAATCTTGAATTGGCCTGCACCCAAAACAGGGACTGAGGTTAGAAGTTTCCATGGATTAGCTCAATTCTATAGGAAGTTTGTGAGGAACTTCAGTGGCATATGTGTACTAGTCCTTGAGACCATCAAAGGAGGCCTTAAAACTAAGTTTAAATGGACTGAGTAGGCTGACAAGGCATTTCAATTGTTGAAACAGGAAGTAGCCACAAAACCTATCCTTCTCCTACCTACGTTTGATAAGCTATTCACTTTGGAGTGTGATGCAAGTGGAATTGCAGTAGGTGGTGTGTTGAGTCAAGAGGGAAGACCTGTGGCATTTTTCAGTGAGAAGCTTAATGAAGCAAAGAAGAAGTACTCAGCCTATGACCTAGAGTTGTATGCATTAGTGCAGTCACTAAAGAAATGGAATTTGTAGTGTTCACAAATTCCATTTGAGTTACATTAACACTCAAGAGAAGCTCAACAATAGACATTTGAAATGGATGGAATACCTCCAATCCTTCACCTTCACCATCAAGCATAAGAAGGGGCAACTTAATAAGGTGGCAGATGCCTTAAGCAGGAAGTTGTTGACAGTTCAAGAACTACAGTTGTAGAGCATAGACATAGAAGGTTTCAAAGACCTCTATGAAGGAGATGAAGACTTCTCATCAATTTACAAGGTTTGCAAAGAGTTTGAGAACCATTTCCATGGTGAGTATGCAGATTACACTCTCCAAAATGGTCTCTTGTTCAAGGGTAACCAATTGTGTGTACCTAGAGGATCCATGAGGGAGAACCTCATCCAAGAAAAACATAATGGTAGTTTAAGTGGACACTTTGGAGTCAACAAAACCTTGGATTTAGTACAGAGGTACTACTATTGGCCAAAGTTGCCAAGAGATGTAAAGAGGTATGTAGAGCAATGTGGAGTGTGTCAAGAGCAAAAGGAGGATCAAGCAATGCTGGTCTTTATCAACCATTACCGGTCCCTAACAGACCTTGGGAATGTATAAGCATGGACTTTGTAGTAGGACTTCCCAATACTAAAACAGGTATGGACAACATCTACGTAGTAGTAGATATATTTTCCAAGATGAGTCATTTCATACCATGTAAGACTACACATGATGCTAGCTATGTTGCACATCTCTTCTTCAAAGAGATTGTTAGAATTCATGGACTCCCTTTAAGCATTGTTTCAGACAGGGACAACAAGTTCATGGGTCGGTTTTGGCAGACATTATGGAGGAGACTAGGAACTAACTTGTCATTTAGCTCAACTTACCATCCACAAACAGATGGTCAAACTGAAGTCATCAACAGGGTGTTAGGCAATTTGTTGAGGTGTCTAACTAAGGAATATGGTCAGACATGGGACCTAATCATTCCTCAAGCAGAGTATGCATTTAATGACAGTGTGATTAGGACCACTGGTAGAAGCCCTTTTGAGGTTGTGTATGGCAGACATCCAAGGGGAGTATGTGAGTTGAGAGACCTTAGTACTTTGGAGATGAAGAGCGGGCAAGCAGAGGACTTCACTCAAACCATCAAGAAAGTTTAAGAGCAAGTTAAGAAGGCCATCCTTGAGTCCACTAAAAAACTAAAGGCCAAAGTGGATGAGAGAAGGAGAGAAGTTCAGTTTAAGGTGGGTGACTATGTGATGGTACATTTGAGCAAAGCCAGGATGCAAGGTGGTAAGCCTACCAAACTGCAGATGAAGAGAGTAGGACCTTGTCAAATTCTGGCAAAATGTGGTGAGAACACCTATAAGGTTGATTTACCTTTAGACTTAGCCATTTCACCAATCTTTAATGTTGCTGATCTGGTAATGTACAAGGGAGAGATAGCAGGGCAGACTGAGAACCGAGCTAAGGTATTACAAGACTTGGATGTAAATACCTTACCTCAAGTGAAGAAGCCTAAAGCAGAGGAGATCTTGGAATCAAGGGTGAAGAAGTCTACTAGACACCAGGTCTACATGGAGCACTTAGTGAAATGGGCAGATCAACCAGTATCTGAAGCTACATGGGTGGAGGATAGCAGGTTCAAGACACTTGGAATAGACCCGGCTCTCATTTCTTCTTCTTTTTCTTAGTTATGTGCAGAGGGGGAGTATGGTGCAGGAGCACCCTTTCAAGCTCTCTCTTCTTCTTGTTTTTTTGGTGTTATGCTTCTTATGAAGCCATTGTACATAAAATAATGAGCCATGTGCTCATAGGTCCTAGTTAGGGTCCTAGTGGAGATCTTAGGGGTCATAAGTCAAGGTTTTGATTTCTTGTGCAACAGAGGTTGAGTGTGCCTGGAATGTGTGTTAGGCCTTATTGGCATGTTGATGTCCTTAGGATAGCCCAAAATAGGCTTAGGAGTCATGAAAAGCAACAATGGCAAAGTTGCTCAAAATAGACAACTTTTAAAAGTTGTCAAGCAACTTTTCCACCCAAAATGGTCATAGACCCTTGTTGTGCGTGGAGAGCCCTAATTTTGGCACACCGACCGAGGTATGGGTGGTATAAGATGTTGCAAACCCTAATTGGATGGGTTGGATGTCAGGCATTGTATGACCCTAGCAAAAAGACCAAACTGAGACTACAAAACTGTTACTAGTCAATTTGAATGAAGCAACCAAACAAGTTAATGGATTGAGATACGTCCAAAACTATGTGGAATGTCTTTCATGGTGTAAATACTTTCATTTCAAGCAATTAGTTTAGGTGTTTATTTGCAGATTGAGTGTGTTTGTAAATAGTTTGTATATTGTCTTCTTATTGTCCTGTTTTGGACAGGATTGTGTAAATGGCTGCATAACTCCATTCCCTGTTATGGAACCACCATGAAACCATGGGGAATGAGAGTGCAGACCTTGCACCATACTAAAAAACAATCAGGGCCCTTGAAAATGCAGGGAGGCCATCAAGAGACCCAATCCTAGGCGAGACTGAACAGTGCCCGGCTAGGAGAGGTTAAGTTGCAAAGGTCTTGGAGAGCAAGGTTGGATAGAGGAAAGTACACCCTTTGGAGGAGGTGTAGAGGAGTGTTTGAAGCATCATTGGTGTGAAGGAGGAGCCTCCACCAATCCAAACAAGGTGGCTAAAACACAAAACACTCACTGTGACCCAGGCAAACCACAAAACCCTTAAAAAACCCCAAATTCGCCCAAGGCACTATACGGCCACTTGGAGGCCCAAAACCTAGAAAATCCTTGAGCCCTTGCCAATTGAATGGTAGTCTATTTTGGGATTTTGGGTTGTGTATGCATCATTTGTGAGAGAAAGCCCTAAAGGACCGGGTAGGAGGCCTAATTGGTCCTAATCCTTGTAGCCCTGTTTTGTAAGCAAAAACACAAAACAGTGAAATCGGTAGAAAGGATGAAGGTAGCAACTTCTTGGGGGCACATGGAGGGACGTAAAACATGGTTTTAGACCTGATTTAACCTTGCTAAGACCTTGGAAGGTGTGGAACAAGCCTTATCCCTTATTAGCCATAGTAAGGGATTTTGAGTCTCATGAGTAGGTGAGACCTTAGAAGCAGCATAGCAACTCATTGGTGGGTGGATTGGGCAAGGTCAGGGGATTCCTCAAGAAAAGGAAGTCCTAGAGACCCTAGGGTGTGAGGAGAACACCAGGTGATCCAAGGAAAGGATCCAAGAGCATAGACTAGGCTAGTCTATCCCAAGCACCAACCCATCAGTATGCTAGCAAATTTTCATTGCACTTGATCATAACTAGATTTGAAGATATTAGAGTTTTCATTTTTGAACATTGTGATGAAAGGTTTAAATTTAATTTTGAGGACTTTAGAGGATCTAAAATGTCTTGAAATGTCTTCAAATAGTTCATCAATCAGACACTCGGTTCACAAGTTATGGCCTCCAAAAATTTGGTCTCCCGAAAAAGGAAATATAAAAATGCATTAGACATATAAATGAGTTATAAAAGGGAGGAATATGTGTTTATGTGTGTTTTGACACATCATAGGGCATCTAGATTGGAGATCAGGTCGGTTCCACTTTATTGGGTGGTTTTAGCCCATGCTTTTGTAACATCGTTTGACGGTTTTATGTATTGTATCTCTTATATATGAGGTGTGTGAGATAGAGGTTGTGTGTAAGGGTCTTGTAGTTATTGAGTTACATCTGAATCTCTAGTTAGTGGTACTCATGTGAAGATATTTCTTTGCAAGTATATTGTAATTTGTTATTGATTTCTAAATAATACATTGGGCAACTTTCAGAGTGGGATTTTTCTCTCGAAAAGGTTTTCCCCACGTAAATCATTGTGTTGTGGTATGCATGCTATTATGTCTATTTTTGTTAAGTTTCTCTAATCGTTGCAATGATCTGTAAAAGTTTTTTCATTATCCTCCTCTCAAGGTTAGTGTAGAAATTTGTTCCACTACTTAACTTTCTTACAAGTGGTATTAGAGATTGATCACCTTTGGTTTCAATTGTGGGTTGTTGGGTTTTTTGAACTAATCCAGATTTAAGTGGGAGCTTGTAGAAAAGATACTTTTTGGTCTTGTTGCAGGAATTTTCAGATGGCAAGTTCATTAGGGAGAATAGAGATGGAGAAATTTTTTGGAAGTAATTTTGAGATGTGGAAGATGAAGATGGAGGATATGCTAATAGATCGAGATCTATGGGATGTTGTTGATGCGAATGTCTCAAGACCTTCAGATCCTATTGTGATTGTTTGGTATGATGTTATAGATCACAAAGACAAGGGTCTTATCAGATTGTGCTTCTTAGACTCTATTCTAATCAATTTCCATGAAGAGACCTTTACAAAGAAGTTATGGACCAAGCTTGGTGATATGTATCAAGCTAAATTTTATCGAATTAGATTTTCTTGAGGAAGAAATTGTACTCCTTGATAATAGAAGAGGGTGGCTGGATAACAAATCACTTGAAAGCATTTAGTACGTTGGTGGTTCACTTGGTATCTATTGGTGTCAAGATGGATGATGAGGAGAAATGTCAAATCATGCTTTGTTCTTTGCTTGATTTGTAGGATTCTCTTGTTATGGCTATCGATAGTACTTATGTTGTTTCGAAGTCTAAAGATGTGGTGGGTGCCTTTATCAGAGAAGATATGCAAAGGAAGGTATCCATCAGTTCAAAGGAAGCCCTAACTGTTCATAGAAGATCTAAGGAAAAAGGCAAGAAAAATGAGAAGTGTAATAAATCCAAGTCCAAAGGGAGATCAAAATCTTTAGGAAATTCCAAAGTCATTTATTGGAATTGCAGTAAATCAAGACACATCCGTAAGGACTGCAAAGAAGGAAAGAAGAAGAAAAAGAAGTTCGATTTTGATTTTGAGTTCGAGAAGGAAGATGGTGATGCATTTATTGCATCTTTGGCTACTCATGCAGGTAATGATGCATGGTTAATTGATTCATGTGCATCTTTTCATATGACTACCAATGGAGATTGGTTTTTTGAATATGAAAAATTTAATAGAGGTAAGGTGTACTGGGTGATGATTTACATTTAGATATTATTGGTCACGGTAAAGTTAGAATCAAGTTTCTTGATGGTAGAAGAAAAGTGATTAGTGGTGTGTTGCATATCCTTGGATCAAAATAAAATTTATTAAATATGAGAAAACCGATAGATGTGAGTGTGCAAGTAGTCTTTTTTGATATAGGATGTAAAATGGTTAAGGGTGCTGTGGTGATTGTAAGAGGTGTCAAGTTTGGCACTTTGTATAAGCTAGAGGTGTACATTGTTGAATGTAATAGCATTTCTGTAAAAAATAAAACTGTGGATACTTCGTTGGAAGATTTGAAGGTTTCACCTTTAGTGAATGGACATGGATTTTGGGTACCTAAGGGTGCTCTTTCTTCTAAAGAAAAGTTACCTGTAGAGAGGCTTGGCCACATTGGAGAAAAGGGTCTAAGGACCTTGAAAAATAAAAACCTTGTTGAAAGTTTGAATGATTGTGTTAGATTTATCATGTTGTGGCTAATAATTATTTATTTAATTATTAGTCTATTATCCTATACGCTTAAGCTAAACTTAGGCATTTAATAATATGGTAGGTATTTAATAATTATTCTAATTATTAAATACACTTTATCCCTTTAGGGTTTCTTTGGGGTTGCACACCTTTAGGGTTGCACAATCTCTTTTTATAAGGATTGTATTGTAATTTTTAATTTCATTCCCTCTCTAAATAATAATCTTTTTCTTCAGAGCCATTATTGCTTTTTTGCCTCCATTCTCCCCTTGTGACAGGTATTTTGCTTGTAGGTGTTCTTGGGATCTCTGAAGTTGTATTTCTCAACTTCTTTAGATTGTAATCTTGACTTTGATTTTTGTGAGCATTATATTTATGGAAAACAAAACCACGTTCAGTTTTACTCGAGTTCTCATAAATCTTGTGGTGTTTTGGATCTTATTCATTTTGATGTGTTTGGCCCCGTAGACTCTCCTTCCATTGGAAAATCCACATATTGTGTTTCATTTATTGATGATTTTAGTAAAAGGACATGGGTATACTTTTTAAAGAGTAAATCAAAAGTTTTCAGTCATTTTAAAGAATATAAAGCAATGGTTGTGTTGTAGACTAGAAAGAAAATAAAATGATCAAGGATTGATAATGGCAGTGAATTTTGCTTTAATGATTTTGATAGATTCTGTAAAGACTGTGGCATTAATAAACAGAGGAAAACTTCATATTCTCTAGAACATAATGGAGTTGTAGAAAGAATGAACAAGACATCAATGGAGAAGGCTAGGAGTATGTTGAGTGGTGCTAGTCTAGAACAAAAGTTTTGGGCCGAAGCTATTGCCACTGCTTGATACCTGATTAAAAAGTCTCCTACATTAGCTCTTGTTGATAAAAACGTTTATGGAAGCATGGTCAAGTCACAAGCCTTCATTGAGACATCTTAGAGTTTTGGGTTGCAAGGCATATGCACATGTGCCAAAGGAAAAGCGAACAAAGTTGGAGAACAAGGTTGTGAAATGTATCTTCATCCAATACAGTTATGGTGTGAAAGGATAGAAGCTTTGGGACCATGTTGCACAAAAGGTAATACATAGTAGAAGTGTTATTTTTAGAAAAATTAAGTCTCGTTTTGTTACATTGTAGCCAGAAGAGACTAAATAGAAAGATGCGATTCAATTCCCTTCTACGCCTGGAAGAGTTGAATCGAGACCACTTGACAAGCAAGAAGTCGAGGAGAGCTCATGTACCTCTGAATCTTCAAAAGAGGAGAAAGAATGTCCAACTCAGCTTGTTCGAAGGTCTACAAGACATAGACAACCACTTGAAAAGTATTCACCTGCTGATTGGAGGTGTATTTTTGCTTTGAATACTAATATGGATGAACCTATGTTTGTAGAAGAGGCATTAGGCATCAATGATGCAAAATCTTGAAATATTGTTATGGAAGAAGAAATGACAATTTTGAAAAAGAATGATACATGGGATCTTGTACCATTGCCTGAAAGACAAAAACTTGTTGGTTATAAATGGGTGTTCAAGAAAAAGATTGGTTCAGATGGAGGTATTGAGGAGTATAAAGCAAGGTTGGTTGCAAAAGGCTACTCTCAAGTTGAGGGTGTTAGTTATGGTGAGATATTTTCTCTTCTTGCAAAAATGACATCCATTATATTTTTGCTTTCTATTGTTACTGCTTATGATTTAGAAGTTGAGAAAATGGATGTGAAAACTGCTTTCCTTCATGGTGATTTGGAGGAGGATATTTATATGACACAACCAAAGCACTATGTGGTAAAAGGTAAAAGTAATTTGGTCTGTAAATTAAAGAAATATCTGTATGGCTTCAAACTAAGTCCTACATTGTGGTACCAGGAATTTTGATACATATGTGTTGAGTTTGGGATTTGAGCATTCTAAATAATATCATTGTGTTTATTATAAATTTGATGGTGATCATTTCATGTGCATTGCATTATATATTGATGATATGTTATTCATTGGTAAAGGGAAGACATTATTTCAAAACTAAAGTCTTAAATCACTGCTAAATTTGAAATGAAAGATCTTGGTGTAGAAAAACACATTCTTGACATGGAGATAAAAGAGATAGAGTGACTAAAAAGCTATGGCTAGGCCAGAGTAAGTATGTGAATTCAATTTTACAGAGGTTCAACATGCAAGATTATAGACCATCGCGTGTTCCTTTTATGGATGGAACAAAATTATCTATTTCAGATTGTCCTACATCTCCATCAGAGATGGAAGACATGAGCAAAGTGCCTTACCAAAGCGTAGTTGGAAGTTTGATGTATGCTATGGTATGCACTAGACTAGACACTGCCCAAACAGTGGGAGTTCTTTTTGGATATATGTCAAATCCTAGTAGAGTTCATTGGGAGGTAGTTAAAAGAGTCTTTAGATATTTGAAGGGTAACTCAGACTATTATTTGTGTTATCATGACAATTTGGTAGGAGAAGCAATTTTCCTTGATATCCATGGTTATGTGGATTCAGATTGGGTAGGTGATATTGATAGCAGAAGATCCACCAGTGCTTATGTGTTTACTTTAGTTGGCGATGCAATTAGTTGGATGAGTAAGTGATAGGTTGTGGTTTCTTTGTCCACTACAAAAGAAAAGTATATGATAGCTACTCATGCTTGTAAAGAATCCATTTGGATTCAAATATTGTGTTCATATATTGGAATAAAATAAGGTACAATGACAATTTATTGTGACAGTTAGAGTGCGATCTGCCTAGTTAGGAACCCGACATTTCATGCTCAGATCAAGCACATCGATGTTCAATATCATTTTGTTAGAGATATGGTTGAAGATGACATGATGAAGCAAGTTAAGGTAGAGACTTTGATGAATGTTGTAGTTTCTTTGACTAAGATTGTGAGCACAAAGAAGTTCATATGGTGTT
Organism: Cryptomeria japonica; assembly: GCF_030272615.1. NCBI lineage: Eukaryota > Viridiplantae > Streptophyta > Pinopsida > Cupressales > Cupressaceae > Cryptomeria > Cryptomeria japonica. The sequence goes on from NC_081407.1 coordinate 381,666,888, forward strand.
CAAAATCTATGGACCTCATGGCCCCTAACAATTAATTTATTGTGTAGATACTCCCTTTGCTCTTGCAAGGTGTTCAACAAGTGAGAGAAAGTTGGGAAAATGATGTCTCAACCTTGCATTTACATAAGGTTACTATTTATAGTAAGTTTTTATTTGGGTACGAATTGGTTCAAAATTTTTCTCAAAGCTTCAGATTGGCTAGATAAGCATGCCAACAAATTTTCGTTGCAATGTAATAACTAGATTTGAAGATATTAAAGTTTACATTTTTTAATGTTGTGATGAAATATTTAAATTTAATTTTAAGGACTTTAGACGATTCAAAACGTCCTGAAAATTGGGTGTAACTAACATAGCAGGTTACAAGGTGATAGAGCACTTCGCAAGCTTTCTGACGCTTCAAACGGTTCATCAATCGAACACCCGGTCCACAAGTTATGGCCTCCGGAAGTTTGGTCTCTTGAAATAGGAAATATAAAAATGTATTGTATATACTATATCTATGCAAGATAGAAGTTGTGTGTAAGAGTCTTATAGCTATTGAGTTACCTCTGAATCTTTGGTTGACAATACTCTTGTGAAGAGCTTGCTCTGCAAGTATATTGTATTTTGTTATTAATTTTTGAATAATATATTGGACAACTTTTGAAGTGTGGGGTTTTTCTCTTGAAAGGGTTTTCCCCATGTAAATCACTGTGTTGTAGTATGCATGCTACTATGTCTGTTTTTGTTAAGTTTTTGTAACTATTGTAACGAATTGTAAATTTTTTTGCATTATCCTCCTCTCAAGGTTAGTGTAGGAAGTTGTTCCGCTACTTAACTTCCTTACAAATTGAACCTTGCAAAATCATAAAGATGATAAATGAAAATGCCTATCAAATTGAACTATTTGAAGATTTGGACATTAGTCCCATCTTTAATGTTGTTGACCTTTATTCACACTCAGTTGGAACTAGTGATTATTAGGTAGAAGGTGAGAAAAATGGGAAGGAAAATGGCAATTAGGCCAAACACTTGCCAATGAAGAAAAGAGAGAAAATTGAATGAGTACTAGATACCAAATTGGTGGCTACCCGATCCAAGATCTTATAAGTTGTATTTTGTTAAGTGGGAAGGATAACTTGATTCTTACAACTCTTGGGTCTCAGAAGTTGACTTACTTAAATATAGTCAATTTGCTCCATCTTATGAACCAAAACTAGAAGAACCAAGAGATCCTCATTTTTTTAGAGAAGGGGAGGATGATGTGGAGCACTAATAGTTCCCTCTTGGATGTTTGGTTAGTTGGGGGACATATCAATCTTTTTAGGACTGGTTCATGCTATTTTTAAACTTCAGTTTTGTACTTAAATGATTTTGTTTTTATCAGTTGACAATCGTCATTAGTTTGTTTTTAGTTGAGTTAGTTTAAGAGGTAGTTTGTAGTTTTTTTATGAAGTAGACTAAGGAAATAAAGAAAGAAAGTGGTAGTATTAAGGAGAGGAAAACATAGGGGAATACATTGAATAAGGATACAAATTTGAAGGAAGTAATAAATAACGTATCATTTTACTGTTTAGTATTTCCTGAGAATCTATGACATTATAGTATCATGTTGTGTAATTTTTAATATATGGATATCATCACTGGTTTCTTGTCTATAATTATTTATATTTGTTTTAGTTGTAGTTTTACTTGAGTTAGATCAAAACAAAAGTTTTTCCTTTTTGAGACTAATTTTGCAAGTTCACAAATTAAGCCTACATCAATAACATTCTCTTAGTTGTAGAGATCCAATCATAATCAATCAATTGATGTTGGATTTTGATTCATGTTGTGTAAGTTCACGTGTTGATTAGCTATTTGATCTATATTATTTGTATAATTAATTGTTGTGTTGGGAAAGATTTGGGTTAAGACTGTTGTTTATGTTTCAAATATGATGCAGATTGTTAGTTTTTTGGAAATATGTCATTTTCCTTAAAAATCATGGAAGTGACTTTACATCACACTACTGACATTTTATTACTATACTATGGTTTGGAATAGCTAGATTTTACTTTCCATTACAATTAGATAACTTATATTAGATTTAATTTTAATTCAACAAACATCTAAAAAAACCCTCAATAACAACACAAGACAACAATTGAAAAGCCCTTCACAACAACACAATACAATAATTGGAAAACTTTTAGAATAACACAAGGCATTTAAAATAGAAAAAATAAAACAAAACTCAAGACAGTTATTTAAATTGTATTTAGGAGTATTTAAAACCATCCAATTACAGTAGTTAATTAGATCACACATCAATACCGAGAAAAATACAAAAAGATAGAATATGGTTTATTTCTTGCATTTAGATTGTAACATTTAGTTAATTTGTCTTCACTCTAGAAAATAATATCTCATGATAACAACACAAGGTAATTAATGAACAAATGCAAACTCAACAAATCAAGTGTACAACACGAGATCTTTGTCGTGTCTTCCTATTATTATGCCCATGCATCTTATGGTGTTAAAGGATTAGATAAAGTTAATTTAGATCATGATTAAAAACACTCAAATAAACCAAGATGCAGTTAATGCAAATTAAATTCAAAAGCAAGCAATTGTCTTGCAACAAATCCAAGAGGAAATTAACAGGTGCATGAGAAAACTAGCCCTCCTAAGGAATTGATTGATTTAGAGAAATGCCAATCTCAACACTTTTCGTGTCTTTGCTCAACATGAACTAAACTTGACCCATGCCAAAAACACACTTGGCCATAAAAATATTGATATAATTACACCTCTTTAGAGGTTCACTAGTCAACATTCACACATCCAAACTCCAACTCCACGCCTCAACATAGTGGCCATCAAGAGCTCATGTGTGAAGTAAGCGAGCAAGTTGGTGGGAACACTGATACCATTGACACTCATAGGAATCTCCTTCTTTGTGAAAACGATAGTCCTTTGGATGCTCCTCCACTTCATTGTCTTTCGCCATGTGAGCAGGGGTGGTCTATAACATCACCAATGACATGAATGCAACACATTTGCTAGCTTGGATCTATTTCATACACATTCATGCTAGTTAGATTTGGACCAACACATCATACTTTTTGCAAGTTTCACTATAGTAGACATACCAAAGATTATATAAAAAGAATTCAAGAATGTCTATCAATTCTTTTTTATTAGTGTATGCGTATTTACTTTTCATGTTGACTTAGAATGTCCATATACTTTGAAATGCATATTTGTGATAGATTCACACATATGTTAAACTAGGGGCTGAATGCGATGGTGAAATTTGCACACCCATGACATTTTCATCTAGTTTTGTGCCCACCTCGGTAGAATGCACTTTTAATGCAATACCATATCAACAAGTGGCACACCCTTGGGCTAGGTTTGACTCATGGCCTAATCCTTATCCATACCCATTTTAGTCCCTTTGACACTTATCCCCATACATTCATAATTTATTTGCTATCTATCCGACCCCATTTTCACCTACTTTTGTAAATTTGTTCCATGCCTTGAAAGTCTTGGTTGTAAGGTTCATTTTCACACCACTTGGGATTGACCTAGTTTAATCCAAGACACACATGAATGAACCAAAAGTTTAAATTTCTCACCCATTTCAATTAGCTATTATGAGTTGACTTAGTCCACATTTGTGTGACATGTTATGTCGTGGTATTTATATACATTCAATGTGCATGTTATTTCAAAGAGGAGAAATATGCTAGATTTCAAGAATAAACAAAATTTCTAGAGCACACTTCAATTCTATAAGGGACAAAGAATCACAATTGTGTATAGACCATCTCCATGTTGGTGAATGTTGTGTTCAAATCTTTGCTCATTCTCATAAAGTGATTGGTCTAGGAGTCTGACATAGGAGAACATGAACCTTGCAATCTTGTAGATTCCCTAGTGGCGTGTTAAGACATCACCTTGACACATTCAACCAGTGTTCAAATATTTACTCATACTCATAAAGTGATTGGTCTAGGAGTTTGACATAAGAGAACATGAACCTTGCAATTTTGTAGTTTCCCTAGTGGCGTGTCAAGACATCACCTTGACACATTCAACTAACAAGAACAAGAAGAAAAACATATATACTAGTGCATACTCTATTAGATTGTTTATATGCAACACAATTCAATCTCATGTATTAGGCTAGGTCCCATGGAGGGGGGTTTCCTTAAAAATAGAGCTGGAGTTGTTGAGATTTTCTAGGAAGATTTTAAAGTTGGTGGTCTCATGAATTTTGTATTGCACCAGCTTAAAAATTTAAGCTTCTAAATTT